>NC_085926.1:69737500-70348750 GCF_029289425.2 Pan paniscus | reverse complement strand
AAAATTTGAGATTTATAAGATTTCAAGTTACCATTTTATACTACACAGGCGTATGTTTTAGTCCGTTTACTTTTGCTATAACAGAATACCTGAGACTGGGTAGTTTATAAAGGAAAGAGGTTCATTTTGCTAACAATTCTGGTGGCTGGAAAGTTCAAGGTTGGGCAGCTGCATCTGGTGAGGACCTCGTGCTGCTTCAACTCATGGAAGAAACAGAAAGGGAATGGGTATGTGCAAAGAGGTCCCATGGCAAGAGAGGAAGCAAGACAGAAACTGAGGAAGCCAGATTCTTTTCAACAACCTGCTCTCTCAGGAACTAATTCACTCCCTTGAGAGTGAGAACTCCCTCACCCCAAGGGATGGCATTAACTTATTGATGAGAGATTTGCCCCCATGATCCAAACACCTCCCACTAGACCCCACCTCCCAACACTGCCACATTAGGGATCAAATTTCAACATGGGTTTTGGTGGGGACAAACCACATCCAAACCATAGAAACTTATGACTGCAATTAACAAAAATCAAAGATATTAGCACTGATATCTCTGCTATTTCCTCAGGCATTCCTACATGATTCAAGGTAGCTGTCCCCCAACTAAAGGCATCATGTTCACATTCAAGGCAAGAAAATAAGCACGGGATGATGTTAGCCTGGCTGTTTCCCATAATTCCACAGCCATCTTTCGTTCATATAGCAAAGGCTGGAACTGAGTCATATGGCTGTCCTTAACTAAAAAGGAAATTGAGAAGTGAGCATGTAGATTTTTCCAGACTATATTGTAGAAATAGCAATGGACAAGAGGGTTGGATTATCTTTTGGATTATAGTGAATCTATAGCATTTATCACAGTTTTTCTTAAAAAAGAAAATTCAGGAACAAAATAAAAAGAAATATACAAACAACTGTTTTTTTTAGAGAAGGGTTGGAAAACTTTTTTATAAAGAACCAAATAGAAAATATTTTAGGCTTCAAAGCCCAAATGATCTATGTGAAAATCACTCGACTTTATTATTTTTGTGTAAAAGCAGACATAGATAATACATAGACCAAGGAGCCTATGTTCTAATTAAAAGTTATTTACAAAAACAAATGATGGGCTGGATTTGGCCTACAGGTTACAGTTTGCTCAATCCTGCTTTACCACAAAAATGTGAACAGGCAGATGCCTATATTATGCATCTTCTCAGAGTCTTAAACTTCTCCTCAAATGGTTTGCACAACCACTAAGAACGATATTTCCTGTTTGTTGACCAATGTGTCAAAAAAGCGTTCATCACATCATTGTTTCAGCAGTGCAGGGGGTGAGAGATTAACAAACAAACAAAACCAAAGCAAACCAAACAAAAATAGGTTCAAAAGTAGCAATGGTTAAGCCAGGATTTTATTATAGAAATAAAGTATATTTTATAATCCATTTCAATCATGTTCTACAGTAAAATTTCATGTAGGCAATTCAAGTAACTCCTATTTGTGATGACATTAAATCATTTGAGAGGTAGGTAGAACATTTAATACAGCCCCTGTAGGAGTGTTATGATGGAACTATCCATAAGAATATATCCATAAGAATTGTGTAATCAAAAACTTAATCCTTGATAAAACAATTTCAATTGCTATTTTGAAGTTCTCTGTGTGACCTGATTGTTACATTTTGCCCTTAGGTATTCAGAATATCTTAACTCAAATTCAACAGCATTTTCCCCAAGTATGGTATAATCATAATAGCTGAAAATGAAAACGATTCCAAAAATAACTTCAAGTTAATTGTGCAGGTGAGAAAATATATCCACCCACACATCAACCAGTGCCAAATTGTCTGAGTGAAAAAATAAAAATCTGGAAAGAGAGCAACTAAGCCTAAATTTCAAAAATATGCCACAATATATTTAGAGAACTACTTACTATTACAAACACCATCATTGCAGGCATTCTACAGGACAGAGCCTCCTTCATAAAAAATGATATCAGAAGAGTTCTTTTATAAAGTATACAAAGAAGAAAATGATTTGTGCACTCTCTTCCATCCAATAGATTATTTCTAGGGTTTCCATATATGGTATGCAACATTCATGATTCTACTTTGCCTTATATCAACCTTCTACACTGTGACAATAACTGCTTAAATCCTTTTTAAAAAGAGTTTAAAACTTATCATGCTAAAAAGTGCTCTTTTGGTGATCTCATGAGACCAACTTCTGGCCAAGAGTTAGATATAATCTCTACTATTTCCTCTCCTTGCCATGTCCCCCTACTTGTTTCCAGAAAATCTATAATATGTAATAATTTAGAATTAATACCTCAATTCCCTAGATCTTTTAATGAATTCACTTACACTTGGGGATCTGACCAAGGCATCTGTTCATGAATAGTGGAATGATTACCAAGTCCTGATGGGGAAGGCACACTGCCATCTTTTCCTGAAATACATCCCAACAGAGAAATCAACTGCCTCATGCCTGGATTTTCTTGTGTGTCATTTTTTTTTCATTAAATGTAAAACTCGTTTCGACATTTTCTTCCAAGCCACCTTCCTTTACCCTATATTATCTGTTAGAAGGTAAATAAAAAGGTCTAGCAAATAAAACTGCCCTCATGTACCTCCCCTGGAACTTTAAATGAGAAATTAGCATTTGACTCAATTAATAACCATTGCTGCTTCAAATTTCAGAAATTATTTTCTAATTACATTGGGCTTTACTGACACCTCCAAATCCTCCATCTGCCAAAAACTTAACATGAGCTGTAGCGTAGTCTAATCCCTGCAGTAACTCTAGTTAGAACTGTTGATATCAGAGGGCAATATGCAATCTCTAATTCATTGGTTTCTTCCTCACTTATCAAATATTCTATGCATTAAAGTTCAAATGAATTTATTTTTTTTCATTTTACATACTTAAAAACTAGGTTAAATCTCTTCATAAATGAGATATAACCTGGACAGCACATTTTCTGTCTCTAGTCATGTCATTTCTGTCTCTAGTAAACCAGATGGGGAATAATAGTGGTTTCTAACCCAACTCCCCTCTTGAAATCAGAGAGCTAGGTAGAGCTGTTGACTTTGAGATGGACACTAGGGTGTCCCAGGGACCTTGATAATCAGCGGAGCTTCTGTCATTTTATGTCTGGCTTGGATTAAATTTGTTGACCTGTTAGCATAAGGCTGCGATTTTCACTCATGTTTTCCAGAAGGCTTCAAAACGCTCTTGCCAACAGTATTATGCTATACTGCTCCCAAAGCATGGAGGCAAGCAGCCAGTGTGATTCCCCACAGCGAAGAACTCTCCTAGCTCTTGCAGATTTGTGACCCTGAGTTGGGATGTTTGTTCAAAAGCCTACCTTATTTGTCCTGGGCAGTACATTGCTAGTCCAAAACTCAGGATGGAAAAACACTGTTGGAAAGAGATATTAATAGTGCTCTTCAAGCATTATCTGACACTTGTTAATCTTTACCAGCATCCACAGGAATTTTTCAAAAAACATAACAACTCTACCACTGTTTAAGTAAAGTTAAGATGACATATCTGTACTTTAGGAGCTTAAAATAAATAATGGACAAGAATGTAGAAAAAGGTGATATAGTGAGTTATTGCCACTAATCAGATAATTATGAAGGGACTCTGAGTCTGACATCCATCATCAAGTAGGTCATGCCATTAGTCAAAATCTTCAGTATTGACAGACTATTGCTGCAACCTCCCAACTCACCCAATCACAGACTGTCCTGGGCTATACACCATGACAACTCAAGGATGGGTAATATTCTTGGTGCCCCCCATTGTCACCCCCACACAGCCTAGCAGAGTGCTGTATGTAACCTGACATTTCAATTTATATTGAATGAATAAATGGAATAAATCCAACCTTTGAATAAGTTTCCACATTTTGGCTGGTTTCCCAGGAATCCACCCACACCTACAACAATGAAATGTTCTGAGGCTAATAGCTGTGCCCAATTTTGGCCTTGGTCTTCAATCTTTAACATATTTATAGTGATTATGAGCAAGTATTAATATCTGATGAGTACCTCTTACATGGTGGACCTTCTGTTAATTATCATAAGAACATTTTTCTCTGTTAATCTTCACAAAAAAATTAACAAGGTAAGTATTATTACCATTATTTTACAGAAGGAGAGATAAGGAGGATTGGAACCCAGATGCTGAAACTACAACACCGTGCTTTTTCTTCTACACCACCTTGTCTATCAAAGTTCATGGGCCTAGACATTCCTTAGAAAGATGGACACATTCTGGCTTTCAGCTGGCTGCCATTTTGTTTAATTAATTCCCCTGTTGCCTAGATTATTCTATTCCATATGTTAGCACTGGCACATGTGGCTATTAAAATTAATTGAAATAAAATAAAATTAGAAAGCTTCCCAGTCACATTAACCACATCTCAAGTGGTAATAGCCACAGCTGGCTAGTGACTACCTTACTGGACAGCACAAATATAGAACATTTCCATCATCCTAGAAAGCTCTATTGGATAACACTTGGATAGAAGAAAAAAATCCTTATTTTATAGAATTCTTACCAGAAAATCTGAAGTCTACCACTTTTAGATGGCAGTGAGAAGGTAATTTCTAGTAAGCTTGTTATTTATTCTGACAGAGAAAGGTGAACTTTGCATCTGACCTATTGACGAACATATTGTGTCTTTTGTTTATAGATGTTGTGGGGCCTCTGCTATTCAGGGGTACAAGTGCTTCTACTTGCCAATGACAGTGGAAATAGATTTACAATAATTTGTGCCTCAAGCCCTTTTCTTTGCCCCTTATGTCCACAGAAGTTTTATGTCCGGAGGAGAGCAAAACTATTTGATCTTCTTGAAGATCAAAATCAAAATACCTCAACTAAAGACTGGCCTCAAGTCATCGGATTGACTGTATTTACCTCTCTGATTCCAAGGAAGTAAGAACTAAAGTGTTCTATATTATAATAAATGTGCAGGACTGCATATAGGCTTTGATGCCTTCATATCATTTTATTTTCTTTTTCAGGAGGTTTTAAAATGTGCAGTGGTCACCTTCAGATCATTTTTATTTCCCATTAAAAAAATCCCTATATGTTTTATTAAAATTTTTCATCATGCATATTACACTCCAATTTCTATTTTTTAACTGAAAAGGATTGATTAAATCAGCAGGTAGCAACTGAATCATGTTTGAGACTCAGTGTGACTGGTGTAGATTATTTTTTCCAAATTTGTTTTCTGCCCTGGGTAATTTTTTTTAGCCCTTGCTTTCTGCTCCTGTGTTTAGTGGCTCTCAAAGATTGCATCCTTAACCAATGGTTTTGTTGGTCATTTCACTCCCCACCAAGGACGTCTAGGGTAAAAAAATTCAAAATGCCTCAAGTTACTTTGCTTAATAAAAATTGACAGGTAGTGCTGATACAAGAAAAACAAATTGTTAGAGGTGAAAAATTCACAGCAGAAAGCATGCCTCACTGCAATACTGTAGGGCAGATGTTATAGGCTCGTTGTAACTTGTAGCAAAGTTAAAATAATAATGCGTTAGTAGCAATAATACCTTATATATCTAGAATGCTTTTCATCTACAGTTAGCCTAAGGCTTTTTACATGCTATATTTAGATACTGCTTCAACCTCCACTGAAATCTAGCTAGCTTTGCAGTGGCACCAATCATCCTCTCTCTGCCAGCAATATTACACAACAGTTTTTGGGAGGGAAAATGAAGAATAATTTCTCCTGTTGAAACTCCAAGAGGAATTTCTGAGTGGTAAGAATGTAATTTCTAAGTTAAGATTGGCACTGACACCGGGACTTAAAACCCCAATTCATACGGAAAGTGGGCGTGGAAACCTCAAAGAACATGAGCGGTCATAGCCATAGTTTTAGTCTTCAAATGACTAATTATAGCATTTACGAAAATGAAAGCTATTTTCTAATATGACTTTTTGCTTTTACCTGTTAGGTAAAAGGAGGACCATAAGGTTGGTTTTTTTTTTTCCTTTTTTTTTTTAAGGGAAAACAATTGTAAAAATATACCTACACTTTTAACCAAGTAGAAAGGTCAACAAATATAACAAATGTATACTAGCCCTGCTAGGGACTGAAGGAGTGATATGTCTTTTTATATATAATTAATTATTTTACAAAGTTAATGACTCTCAAAGTATAATCATTAAATGCATAAAAAGTAGATGAAAAACTATTTTAAATCATAAAGAGATTTATACTTTGGGATTCCCCATGTCCAATCTCCTAGTGGAAGGAGTTATGAAGGGAAGTTACCTATGAGAGCATGAGTGTGGGAGAGGAAGAGAAGATGAATAGAATAAGAAAAGACAGGAAGAAACCATTTTCATTTACTCAGAAGTAAAAACAAACCAATATGCAAAACAACCTTTATCTTCCAAACCTGAGAATACTCTTTGTCTCAAATTTTCCCTTAAACTAACCCTTCTCAAAGTCTGCAAAGGAAAAGGTTTCAACATTCATATAATAGAGTTCAAGAGCTATGTGTATGAACTGTTTGAATACCTGTTATGAAAAATGTTAAGATTGGTCCAACTACAAATTAAGAATACAAACTAAATAAAACTTTATAGCTAAGAATCCCAGCATTTCAAACAGCTTTTGACTTGTATTATAATTTTTACAACACTCTCAATCTCTCATTTTAAACTAAATTACTAAACAAATATCAGCTTACTAGTGTACAGAACTGCTATCTGCTTGAAAAAAATACAAACATTTTGAAAGAGCCATCCAGGGAGAGCCATGATCCATTAAAGTTTTCCTTGTTCACTGGACCAAATTATTCTGGTTTTCATTCATTCATACATTTATTTATTAATTCAACATTTACTAAATGCCAATAGCAGCTGCCAGTTGTGGCAACCAGAAATATCTCCAGATATTGCAAAATATCCCCTAAGAGGCAAAATTGCTCCCATTTGAGAACCACTGATGTAACCTGAGTGCTTAAGAGATCAGTTTCTTGAGTTACGAAGGGGATATATGTTTGGGTGGAATTATTAAAGAGCATCTCAAAAGATACTGTTAAGAATTAGGAGACGACACGCCAAAGAGAAAGAGAGAAGAAATATATGTATTCAAATCAAATCTCAGATAAATTTTCTTTTTTATTATATAAGTTTTGCAGACACATACTAAAGTGCTTAAATAAGAAACTGAACCTTTATATACCTATTATTGAGAATGAAGATTATCTACATCTTCCATATGTATTTCATGTACCACTTTTAAAAAGACAAATCTTAAACACCATGCTATTTTATTTCTAAATATTCACTATGTATTCCTAAAAAGTGAAGACATTTTCCCACATAATCACAATATCAGTATTACACCTACCAAGATTAGCAATAGTTCCTAGACATCATTTAATATGGTCCATGATCATATTTCCCCAAATGACCATGAAAAGTCCTTTTATAGTGGATTCATGTGATTTAAGACCCAAACAATATAAACAAATTGATTTAGCTGTTGATGTCTTTTAAATCTCCTTTTTTTCCTGTCTGTTCTTTTCTCCCCAAAAGCTATTGGCTTGAAGAAACTGGGTCTGTTCCCTCCAATTTCTCTTAGAATGTCCTCATTCTGGATTTGTCTGGTTTCTTCCTGGTAGTGCCATTTAACTTGTTTTTTTTCTCCCCTTACTTCCTGCAATCTGTTCATTACACCCAGCTACTTGGTTTGACTCAGGTTTACCTTGGTTCACGTGCAACATGTACTCTGTAGTGTCTCACATCAGGAAGCACATAAAATCTGGTTGTCTCATTTATTAATATGACAGTTTATCAGTGGGCACATGAAGGTTCATGAAGCAACAATCTAATATCTCTCTTGTAAAGTTACAAATTGCCCCTTAAATCTATCTACAGTTCTTTGGCAACCTGCAAATATGCAGTTGTCCATTTGTCTTTCACCCCATCGTTTTGGAATCTGTTGATAAACATTGCCTGGAATCAGTTCATTAAGATTGCAAAATGGCAATTTTTCTGTCACTCATTCCACATTTCTTAGCTGGAATTCTTCTTTAAGAACTTTCCCTCATCAACCAGGCTTTATTTAGTTACCCTGAAATACAGCTCACAGGGGGAAGGCAGGAAATATGCTTTACTTCCCAACATTCAGAGTGAGGAATTGGTTTCTACATCTTTTTAACACAACTACATTGGGCTATGAGAACTGCACTGCTCTACCATACAACAAATTCTCCAAGATGCTGTTAGAAAATAATGGTATTCATTTGACACAGCAGTCTCATTACTGGGTATATACCCAAAGGAGTATAAATCATGCTGGTATAAAGACACATGGACACGTATGTTTATTGCAGCACCATTCACAATAGCAAAGACTTGGAACCAACCCAAATGTCCAACAATGATAGACTGGATTAAGAAAATGTGGCACATATACACCATGGAATACTATGCAGCCATAAAAAAGGATGAGTTCATGTCCTTTGTATGGACATGGATGAAGCTGGAAACCATCATTCTCAGCAAACTATCGCAAGGACAAAAAACCAAACACCGCATACTCTCACTCATAGGTGGGAATTGAACAATGAGAACACTTGGACACAGGAAGGGGAACATCACACACTGGGGCCTGTTGTGGGGTGGTGGGGAGAGGGGAGGGATAGCATTAGGAGATATACCTAATGTTAAATGACGAGTTAATAGGTGCAGCACACCAACATGGCACACGTATACATATGTAACTAACCTGCACGTTGTGCACATGTACCCTAAAAATTAAAGTATAATTAAAAAATAAAAAAAGAAAAAAAATAAAATAATGGTATTTAGAGACCACATTCTGAACACTTAGCACATATGACAACTATTTTGTCATTGTTTCTGGGGCTTTTTAGTGCACAAAACTAGAAAATAATGACTTTTTATTTTTAAAAAATGAGTCATTTTGATATTTCCAATTCAAATAGTATGTTACAGGATTTTTACTCAGATTCTTTGATTTTGTACTCGTATCTCTTTTTTCTTCTGCTGAAAATTCAGGTGTTTAACAATATTAGAAAAATATTTTTTATCCTACATAAACATACTTTAATCTGAAAACAATAATATCAGTAAGAACAAAACTTAAAATATTTTGTGGTTCTTAAATTTTTGACCTGAGGATAAATCCAGCTTAAGGTTATGCAGTGAAAACACTGCTCTAGAATGACTTGATGTAATTTTTTTCTTTGAATTGTTTTGCCACCAGCACTTTATATAAATGTATTTATTTTCATTTAACTTTTTAGGGCTTCATTTTTCATTTTGGCTTTAACTTTTTCTTTTATTAATATGAAAAAATTACACCCCAAATCAAAAGTATTTAACAAAGTACACTGAGAGATGTTTTACTTCCATTGCCTTATTCCCTTTTTTAACATTATTAATCATTTGTATTAACTTTAATATATTCTTAGTATTTATTTTTATAAACACAGGCAACAAATACCATACACTATATTATACACCTTGAAAATCAAAGGTAGCATGCATTACACGCTTTCTTTTTTTTTTTTTTTTTTTTTTGCACTTTGCTTTTTTCTCTATAAAGGACAAGGAAATTAGTCGCCCAGACTCCTCTTCAGTAAAGGAATTTTTTGCTAAGCTGCTGGGAAAGCTATAAGCAGATGGTCTTCAGCTGTCAGCCCCTTCAAGGGCATTTCAGCCACAGAGAGTTGTCTTGACCATATCCAATGACTGATTGAGCAGTGAAGAGGGAAGCTATCAAAGCCCAGTCATTTCAGCCCAGTAGAGGACCCTCTGATAAGCAAATGTAGCTCCAGAAGTCCTCATGGGTCACGTAAAGTTGTTGCTCAGGCTTTCATCGCAGTGCAATTCTCCCTCTGCCCAATCCTGCTTCCTTTTCCTGCCTTCACAGGTGTTGATCCCAGGAGTGCTGCTTTTCAACATTCTGCACACTAAACTCCATTTCAGAGTCTTCTCCCCAAACAAGGCTGTTAGATTCAGCAAATACAAATGCAGGATACCTACTAATTTGGATTTCAGTTAAACAATTATTTTTTTAAAAGTGTAAGTACACTTCGGGAGGCCGAGGCAGACGGATCACGAGGTCAGGCGCTTGAGACCAGCCTGGCCAACCTGGTGAAACACCGTCTCTACTAAAAATACAAAAATTAGCCAGATGTGGTGGTGCGTGCCTGTAATCCCAGCTACTCAGGAGGCTGAGGCAGAAGAATGGCTTGAATCTGGGAGGTGGAGGTTGCAGTGAGCTAAGATCGTGCCACTGCACTCCAGCCTGGGCGACAGAGTGAGACTCCGTCTTAAAAAAAAAAAAAAATTAAAAAAAGTGTAAGTATACCCCTGCAATGTTTGGAACATACTTATACTTATCCTAAAGAACACAACATTCACTTAATGGAATATCCTACAGATCACTCTGCGTTTATCTATATATCATTCCTTCATTTCTCTTCGCTGTTCATTATAAGAATCTATAAGTGGGTTATTTACTATTTTTGTCATTGCATATAATGTCACAATAAATAATCTTACGTGTATGTCATTTCATACTTGTACCAATGTGTTTTGGGGTAGATTCTTACAAAAGAGATGGCCAGATTAAAGGTAAATGCATAAGTAATTTTGATAGATATTGCCCATTTATGTTTTCATTTATATCAAGAACCCTTCAATGGTTCTGCAAGTATATACAACTGTACTGTTATAATAAAATAGAATTCTATAGTTTATATATTACAAAACATTATACCATCAAAATATTTCCATTTTGCTACCTTTCTGGTATTTATTACCTCATGTTCATCTCACTAAAATAAGCCTATTTACCCACAGGTTTTTACCCTTCCTCATCCTTCTTCCTATAATTGATAAGTGTAAATTCACATGCAGAGGACATTTTTTATCATTGCTTATTTTTATATAAGTACAATCATTCTATAGACATTTCTCTACAGCTAGCTTTTCCCACTCAACGTTACACATCATAGACATTGTTATGGGTCACCTCATAAAACCCGAAATCACTCTTTTTTATTAGTGGTGTGATATTTCCTAATATGGGTGAGACATTATTTAACTGTATTCCTATTTATTAGCATTCAGAGTGATTGCAGTTTTGTGCTATTCTATGCTAAAATAAACATTTATATATATAACTAAATTATATATAAATTATATATAACTAAATACTAGTGCTTTTACTTTGATAGAAAAGATTCTCTGAAGTGGAATTGCTGGGAAAGAAGGGATGTACTTTTTCATTTGAAATACATATTTCCATATTACCTTTTTAAGGTGTATACCAATAAACAATCCCACCATCAATGTATGAGCGTATTCTCCTTCATGTACTCACCAGCACTTATTAAATGTTTGTCAGTCTGATGGGTAAAAAGGAGTATCACATTGATATTAATGAAATAAAGAATTCCTTCATGTGTTTATTAGCCTTTTGAATTTCCTCTCCTGTCAATTGCCTATTCATATTCTTTGAACATTTTTCTATTGGCACACTTGCCTTTTGCTCACCTAATTGTAGGTATTTTTAAATATTATGGCTAGTATTCTTTTTCTGCCATATGTGTTGTAACTTTTTCTTGCAGCCTATCATTTGTCATGTGACTTCGTTTTTGGTATACTTCACCACAAAAATAATATCTTTATTAATTTAGATTTCTCTTTTCTTTTATGGCTCTGAGTTTCTGAATTGCTTAAATTACTCTCCTTTACATGGAAGTTATAAAAACATTCTTCTAAATTCTCTTATCAGGTTTTATTTAGATTAAAAAAATTTAATCTTTTACCCATCTGGAATTTATTTCTATTTATCTTGTGGAGTGGGGTGTCCAAAATTGCTGTTTATCCAGATGGACAGCCAGTTGTGAAAGCACATTTCATGAATAAATCACTCTTCCTCTACTGAATTAAAGTACCATCTTCATTACATCTTAATTTTCTAAGTATACACAGTTACATTTCTTTCCACACAAATATGTGTCTCTTTCTATGTTAATACCTTATTATTTCCAGCATCAGGCTAAATTATAGCAGATCTTAATTTCTAGAAATTAACTATCTCCCATGATTTCTCTGTTTCATACAGTTTTTAGATATTTTGGACACTTATTCTTCCACATGGACATTCAGATTATTTCGCCTTTTAAATTTCACTCTTTCCAAACAACTTTTAAAGAACTTTTATACTTCTAATTGAGATTACAGTTTATTTCTATTGTTTTCAGTGATGGGCATTTTTATAAGATATCTTAAATTACTATTCAAGAATGGTATGCCTTTGCTTTATTGTAATCTAGGTTTATATACTTCAATGGGTTTGAATAAGAATATTTCTGCAGTTATTAGAATGATATTTGTGAGGATTTTTAATGACATTCAAAAATATTTAATATTAAACCAAACCAAAGCAAATAAATAAAATGATATGGGCAGCATGATGCCAGTTAAGTTAAAATGTACAGCAAAAGACCAAAAGGAAATATTTTTAAAAATTAACAATATGACATTTCTGGGTGCTAAATTTGTAGGTGGTCTTTCTTTGCCATCTATAATTCTCTATACCTTTCAAATCTTTAATAGTGGGCTGAACTCAGATCCTGGCTCTGGATGAGAAAAGTATGTAAATGCTCCTATTTTGCCTACTGAAAGAGGTCGTGAAGTTGAAATCCTAGAATCAATAGTGAAAAATAAGTGACACCTCTTGCTGTGTGCCAAAGTCCCATTTTGTCACAGAAGGACCTATAAAAAAAAACATTCTATGAAAAGGTGTCTGATGGATTCAATCAAATTACATAGCACCAATGTATGTGTACAGTGATTCTTTCCTTATAAAACAAACTCTAAAATAAGCATACCAGTTCTGCCTTACAACATAAGCATTATGTTAGAGTTCATGGGAAGTAATAGCAATTAGTGTATATGGCATTTATAACTTCATTCCAGCGTATCATAAATGTCTCAAGTGGAAATTTTGAAAACACTTTACCCAAAATCACCAACTAGTTGAAGGACGAACTGGAGACAACGCTCAGTTAACCCAAAGGAAATTTTCCGTGAATTCTCTAGAACGTATTTTGATGAAGGCTAAATAGCCAATTGAAAATTGTTACTCCTGAATAAACCCTATCAACGTGTTCTTTGTTGTCTCATCTTACAATATGTACCTTCTTTTGATTCTTCTGAAGTATGAAAATGAAAGATTGGAACACTAGGTATTCAATAAATGCAGGTTAAAACCCCCATATGAAAACGTCTCCCTATGTTAGCATTTTTCACCTTCTCTTAGAAATCATATGACAGCAACAAGAAGACAGACATTTTTAAAAATGTCTGCAAACTCCATTTACAATGAAGGTAAGATATAAATGTAACCCAGAGACATGTATATGAACTACCCAAAGCAGTTTAGATTGGGAAGATATGAAAAGAATAAAAACATGAAATTGTTGAGAGGGCCCAAAACAGTGAATATCGGAGAGAGTCAGCAAAAATACAGTTCCTGAAGGTGAGAGCCTCACTCTGCGATGAAAAAATTATATCATCTATGAGCAATAAGGGGCAGAAAATAAAGTAGACAGGACTGGAATAGAAACACTCTTAAACCTGGTGTGTCTCAAAGAAGCAGATGAAGTTGGCATATGCAAATAATCCTGTTGATATGCCATATTTGTAGGAATGACATATTTGCATATCTGTCCCTGTGGTAGCAGAGGAGAGAGCTTTCAGGTCATGAACCTGGAGAACTGCCCTGGCCCTTATCCCCTCCCAACTCCCACACCATCACAAATCTGCAAATAGCCAACTCACTCATGATAAGTAATAAAAGAGGGTCTAGAACAGCATCGATATAAAGATATGACACGAACACTTGTGGCAAAAAAAAAATAACAAAAAACTGTTCAACAGATGAAAAACACACATCATAAAATGTTGCCATGAAGCAGAAAAAAATTACAACCATAAACACTATTGAGCGTTTGAAAAACGTGATGAAGCTATCAACTCTAAGACCACACGGGAAATGCAAGAACATTATACAAAGCATAAATGCAATAATTTAGGGGAGACACAGAGAAATAAGGAGATAAAATGTGATGTGAATGAATTGAATCAAGAATAGAAGTAGAATATAAAAACAAAAAATTGAGGGGCCTTCCACTTTTAGCAATATGGCATAGATGTACTTTTCACTATTCTTCTCATGCACTACAGCTAAAAACTCTGGACTTTACACGCACGCACACATATAGATATATAACATACGGGCCCTGTGAGTTCCATGGGTTTCCCTTTTAGCCTCATATGTATCAGACTCAATATTGGAGAAAATAACAACCTAGAAATGTTGAAGCGTTCAGATGAATAAGCCCCAGCAAAAGCCCACTCTCTCTAGCAAAAGTACCAGGAGATTGGGGCAATTTAGCAAGACAGAAACTTTTAGATAATAGCTGCTGCACTCCAGCCAAATACCACAGGAAAAAAGTGTGGCCTTAGCTCCAGTCATGACAGCAAATGCCAACTGTGAAGCCTAGACTTCCACCATTCCCAGGCTGTGACAAAGCATCGCAATGTCCCCACTGTAGTGGTATTAGAGAAGGGAGCCAGGACTTTCATCCCCATAGTCAACAGTGAGGCTCTTCTCTTCCTCATGGTGTCAGTGGAGGCCACATGGAGAGCAGTAACAAGACACCTTCCCAACCAAGGCAGTATTATCAGTGATTTCATGGAGAACCAAAAATGCCACTCCCACCCAGTAGCAATAATAAACTCCACCACCTCAAATGTCAATAGAATACAAAGCAAGAAACTTGGACTTCTATCCCTACCTAGCAATAATGAGCCATCCTCTTTTCTGCTGCTGGAAGGTTGTCATGAGAAAATAGCTTAAAAAGAAGGTTTAAAGACGACTCATCGTTTATAGTATTTCAAATATTTGTGTTTCAATAAAAAATCACTCATCATACCAAGAACAAGGAAAATCTCGTCTTGAATGAAAAAAGGACAATCAATAGACACAAACAGTGAGACAACAACAATGTTATAATTATCTGACAAATACTTTAAAAACATCATTGGCCAGGCACGTTGGCTCACACCTGTAATCTCAGCACTTTGGGAGGCTGAGGTGGGCAAGTCACCTGAGGTCGGGAGTTTGAGACCAGCCTGACCAACATGGAGAAACCCTGTCTCTATTAAAAATACAAAATTATTAGGTATATCTCCCAGTGCTATCCCTCCCCCCACCCCCACCCCACAACAGTCCCCAGAGTGTGATGTTCCCCTTCCTGTGTCCATGTGATCTCACTGTTCAATTCCCACCTATGAGTGAGAATATGCGGTGTTTGGTTTTTTGTTCTTGCGATAGTTTACTGAGAATGATGGTTTCCAATTTCATCCATGTCCCTACAAAGGACATGAACTCATCATTTTTTATGGCTGCATAGTATTCCATGGTGTATATGTGCCACATTTTCTTAATCCAGTCTATCATTGTTGGATATATGGGTTGGTTCCAAGTCTTTGCTATTGTGATTAATGCCGCAATAAACATACGTGTGCATGTGTCTTTATAGCAGCATGATTTCTTGTCCTTTGGGTATATACCCAGTAATGGGATGGCTGGGTCAAATGGTATTTCTAGTTCTAGATCCCTGAGGAATCGCCACACTGACTTCCACAATGGTTGAACTAGTTTACAGTCCCACCAACAGTGTCAAAGTGTTCCTATTTCTCCACATCCTCTCCAGCACCTGTTGTTTCCTGACTTTTTAATGATTGCCATTCTAACTGGTGTGAGATGGTATCTCATTGTGATTTCTCTGATGGCCAGTGATGGTGAGCATTTTTTCATGTGTGTTTTGGCTGCATAAATGTCTTCTTTTGAGAAGTGTCTGTTCATGTCCTTCGCCCACCTTTTGATGGGGTTGTTTGTTTATTTCTTGTAAATTTGTTGGAGTTCATTGTAGATTCTGGATATTAGCCCTTTGTCAGATGAGTAGGTTGTGAAAATTTTCTCCCATTTTGTAGGTTGCCTGTTCACTCTGATGGTAGTTTCTTTCGCTGTGCAGAAGCTCTTTAGTTTAATTAGATCCCATTTGTAAATTTTGGCTTTTGTTGCCATTGCTTTTGGTGTTTTAGACATGAAGTCCTTGCCCATGCCTATGTCCTGAATGGTAATGCCTAGGTTTTCTTCTAGGGTTTTTATGGTTTTAGGTCTAACATGTAAGTCTTTAATCCATCTTGAATTGATTTTTGTATAAGGTGTAAGGAAGGGATCCAGTTTCAGCTTTCTACATATGGCTAGCCAGTTTTCCCAGCACCATTTATTAAATAGGGAATCCTCTCCCCATTGCTTGTTTTTCTCAGGTTTGTCAAAGATCAGATAGTTGTAGATATGTGGCATTATTTCTGAGGGCTCTGTTCTGTTCCATTGATCTATATCTCTGTTTTGGTACCAGTGCCATGCTGTTTTGGTTACTGTAGCCTTGTAGTATAGTTTGAAGTCAGGTAGTGTGATGCCTCCAGCTTTGTTCTTTTGGCTTAGGATTGACTTGGCGATGCGGGCTTTTTTTTGGTTCCATATGAACTTTAAAGTAGTTTTTTCCAATTCTGTGAAGAAAGTCATCGGTAGCTTGATGGGGATGGCATTGAATCTGTAAATTACCTTGGGCAGTATGGCCATTTTCACGATATTGATTCTTCCTACCCATGAGCATGCTAGATGACGAGTTAGTGGGTGCAGCACACCAGCATGGCACATGTATACGTATGTAACTAACCTGCACAATGTGCACATATACCCTAAAACTTAAAGTATAATAATAAAAAAATAAAATAAAATAAAATAAAATAAAAATAAAAAATTAGCTGGGTGTGGTGGCACATGCCTCTAATCGCAGCTACTCTGGAGGCTGATACAGGAGAATCGCTTGAACCTGGGAGGCAGAGGTTGCAGTGAGCTGAGATGGCGCCATTGCACTCCTGCCTAGGCAACAAGAGCAAAGCTCCATCTCAATAATAATAATAATAATAAAGCCATCATCATAAAAATACTTCAACAAGCAGTTATGTACATAAAACAATTTTAAAAAATGAAAGATATATTTCTAGATAAGATATAAGATAAGATATAAAGAAAGATAAGATATAAAGAAGAACCAAATGAAAAATTTTAAACTGAAAAACAGAATAACTAAAATTTAAAAACTCAGTAAATAGGCTCTATAGCAAAATGGAGGAGTCAGAGAAAATAATAATTGAACTTGAAGGTAAAACAACAGAAACTGGCCATTCTGAAAAGAAATTGAAAACAAAATGTACAGAGCTTCAAGAACGTACTGGACCATAATGAGAAATCTAACTTCTGTGTTATCAGAGTTCCAGAAGAGAAAGAGAGTGGGGCTGGAAAAAAGTATCCAAAGAAATAATGATTCAACTTCTCAATGTAGCACGAGACATAAACATACAGATTGAAGAAGCTTATTATAGTAAACACCAACAAGAAAACCTAAATAAATATACACCAAGACATATTATAGTCAAACTTCTAGAAACTAAAAACAAAGGAAAACTTGAAAACAGCAAGAAAAAACTCTTTCCTATAGGAGAAAAACAAATGATAGCAGATTTATCATCAAAAATGATGAAGGACAGAAAGAAGTGGAATATTTTCTACAACTGGAAGAAGAGAACTCTGGGTCCTGAATTCTAAATCTAGTGAAAATATCTTTTGGAAATGAAAGGAAAATAATGACATTCCTAGGTAAAGGAAAACAGAATATTTAATCAGAAGACAGCTTTTAAAAAATGACTAATGGGAGGTTTATAAACAGAAAGAAAATGATAAGAGAAGAAATACTGGAATGTCAAGAAGGAAGAAAGAACAAATAAAGTAAAATGTGGGTAAAGATAATACATTTTCTACTCTTGCATTTCTGAATTATGTTTGACAGTTGAAATAAAAATTACAACATTGTTTAATGAAGTTTTAAATGTAGGAATAGGAAGGTTTTAAGACAATTATAAACGGATAAAAATAATAGAACTTAAAAGAGGTAAGGTACCTAAATTTCACTTGAATAGGAGAAATGACACCAGTAGACTGTGAAAAGTTATGTACATAAAATACACAACTAGAGCAACTGCTAGAAGAGTTATACAAAGAATCATACTTAAACATACTACAGATAAGTTGAAGTAGATAAATTTAAATTCATGAAAATTTAAAACTTTTGATTTCTACAAGACCCAGATGAGGAACTAGAAAGAAAAGATATAGGATGAGAGAAAATATTTCTGGAACATGTATGCAAAAAGTACCAGCATCTAGAATATGTAAAGAGCTGTCAAAACTCAACATTAAAAAATAGTGTGGGCGTGGTGGCTCATACCTGTAATCCCAGCACCTTGGGAGGCCGAGGCCGGTGGATCATCTGCGGTCAGGAGTTTGAGACCAGCCTGGCCAGCATGGTGAAACCCCGTCTCTACTAATAATACAAAAATGAGCCAGGCGCCTGTAATCCCTGCTACTCAGGAGGCTGAGGCAGCAGAACCACTTGAACCTGTGAGATGGACGTTGCAATGAGCCAAGATCATGCCATTGTACTTCAGCCTGGGCAACAGAATAAGACTCTGTATCAAAAATAAATAAATACATAAATAAAAATAAAATACATAAAATAAAATAAAACAAAACCATCTTAGTCCACTCATCAACAAATTAAGGAATAAAAATTATGGAATCATATCAATTGATGCAGAAAAAGCATTTGATAAAATTCAACCCATTCATGATTTAAAAACTCTCAGCAAACTAGGAAACGAGATTCTCAAAACTTGATTTAAGAAATCAATATAATGAAGAAAAAAAGTTCTGATTATCTCAATAGACACATAAAAAGCATTTTATGAAATGCAACACTGTTTTATGACAAAAACTCTCAACAGGCTAGGCGTAGAAGTAACATACAACCTAATAAAGGCCATAAATGACAAACTCACAGGTAACATCACATAAAATGGGGAAAAGATGAAAGCGTTTCTTCAAAGAACTGGAACAAAACAAGAATGCCCACTTTCACCACTCTTATTTAACCTAGTACTGGAAGTCCTAGCCAGAGAAGTCAGGCAAGAGAGAGAAATAAAAGGCAACCAATCTGGAAAAGAAGAAGCCAAAATGTCCCTCTTTGCAGATGACATGAACTTATATGTAGAAAAACCAAAAGACTCCACGAAGAAACTCTTAGATTTGATAAATGAATTTATTAAGGTTGCTGGATACAAATAACTATGAAAAAAATCAATAGCATTTCTACACAACAATAATTAGCTGAAAAAGAAATCAAGAAGGCAATCCATTTACAATAGCTATTAAAAAACAAGATGCCTAGGAATAAATTTAACCAAGGAAGTGGCAGACCTCTACAAAACAAAAACAACAAAAAAAGAAAAATAACAAAAACTACAAAACACTGATAAAATAAATTGAAGAGGATACAAACAAATGGAAAAACATTTTGTGCTCATGGATTGGAAGACTTACTATCAATAATGATCATACAACCCAAAGCAATCTACAGATTCAAGGCAATCCCAGTCAAAATACCAATGTAATTTTTCATGGAAAAAGAAAAAAAATCCTAAAATTCATATGGAACCAAAAAAGAGCCTGAATAGTCAAAGCAATCCTGAGCAAAAAGAACAAAGTTATAAGCATTGCATTACCTGAGTTCAAAATATATTACAAGTCTGTAGCAGTCCAAACAGCATGGTATTGGTATAAAAACAGACACAAAGACCAATGGAACAGAATAGAAAACCCAGAAATAAACCCATATATTTACAGCTAACTGATCTTCAAAAAAGCTGACAAGGACTTACATTGGGGAAAGGACATCCTCTTCAATAAATGTCTAGGAAAATTGCATAGCAACATGCAGAAAAATAAAACTGGAATCATTTCTCTCACTGTTTACAAAAATCAACTCAAAATGGATTAAAGATTTAAACTTAAGACCCGAAACTATATGGATACTAGAAGAAAACCTAGGGAAAACTCCCCTGAGCATTGGTCTAGGCAAAAAGTTTATGACTAAGACCTCTAAATCATAGGCAAGAGAAACAAAAATAGACAAATAGGACTATATTAAACTAAAAAGTTCCTGCACAGCAAAGGAAATTATTAAGAGTGAAGACACAACCTGTTGAATGAAAGAAAGTAGTTGCAAACTATCTATCTGACAAAGGACTAATATGCAGGATATACAAGGAACTCAAACAACCCAATAAGAAAAAGAAAAACAAAACAAATAACTCTATTAAAAAGTGGGCAAAGGGCATGAATAGACATTTCTCAAAAGAAGATATACAAATGGCCAACAGATATATGAAAAAATGCTCACCATCACTAATCATCAGGGAAATGCAAATCAAAATCACAATGAGATATCATCTTATCCTAATTAGAATGGCTATTACTAAAAGACCAAAAATAACAGATGCTGACAAGGATGTAGAGAAAAGAGTAGTCTTATACACTGTTGATGGGACTGAAAATTAGAACCCGCCACGGAAAACCGTATGGAGATTTCTCAAAAAATTAAAAATAGAACTACCATATGATCCAGCAATCCCACCACTGGGTATTCATCCAAAGGAAAGGAAATCTGTATATCAAAGGGATACCTACACCCACATGTTTATTGCAGCACTATTCACAACAGCAAAGATATGGAATCAACCTAAATGTCCACCCATGGATGAATGGATAAAGAAAGTGCGGTGTATATATATGGTGGAATACTATTTGACCATAAGAAAGAATGACATCATGTCATTCGCAGCAACATGGATGGAACTGGAAGCCATTATGTTAAGTAAAATATGTCAGGCACAGAGAGATATGAGTTCTCACTCATACGTAGGCGCTAGAAAAGTTTAGCTTACGGAGATAAAGAAAAGAATGATAGATTCTCGAGACTGGAAAGTTGTGGGAATGAAAGCGGAAGGATAAAGAGAGGTTGGTTAATGGGTACAAACTACAGTTAGATTGAAGGAATAATTCTAATGTTCAACAGCAGAGTATTATAAATATAGTTCATAACAACGTACTATATATTTTAAAATAGCTAGAGGAGAGGACTTGAAATGTCCCCAACACACAGAAATGATAAATACTTGAGGTGATGGATACCCTAAACACCCTGACTGGTTTGTTATACACTCTAGGAATGTAACAAAATATCACATGTACCCCATAAGTATGTACAAATATTATGTATCAATTTTTTTAAATCTACAAATACTTATAGCTAACACAATACTTAATTACAAGAAACTGGGCTCTTTTCCCCTAAGATCAGGAACAGTGCAACATCTTCTCTTTCATTCCTCTTATTCAACATCATAGATGAAGTCCTAGGTAGTGCAATATGGCAAAAAAAAAAAAAAAAAAAAAAAGTAATACAGGTAGGGAAAAAAAATTAAACTGCTTTGGCTGGCAGATGACATAATTGTCTTACAGAAAATTTCAAAGAATTATCATTAATAACAATAAGCATTTTGAGAGAATTAAAAAAAATTTTTTCCTGTCATGCTCCAGAATTTTTTGATTTTCTGATATTAAAAGTCATGAAGGGAAGAAATAAAACTGTCTTTACTCACAGATGACATGACTGTCTATCTAGAAAATCCCAAGGATTCCACCAAAACAGTTCTGGAACTAAGTGAATATAGAGAAGCTGTAGGATACAGCGTTAATATACAAAAACCAATTGCTTTCCTATATAAAAGCAATGGCTTTCAAATAATTGGAGTTAGAAAGATTATAAACAATATAATTTATATTTAAAATAGACATTTATAATAGCACCAAAAAATAAAATACTGAGGTATAAATCTAACAAAATACATACAAGTCTGTGTATAGAAAACTTTAATTTAAAAAAATCAAAGAAAATCTACATAAATGGGAAGATGTGCTGTGTTCATGGATTGGAAGACTCAATGTTAATTATTACCAGAAGAATCAATCTACAGTTTCAACACAATTCAATCAAAATTACAGCAAGATATTTTGTAGATATTGACAATAATTCTAAAGTTTATACAGAAATGCAAATGACCTAGGGTAGCCAATATAATATTGAAGACTAAAGTTGGAGGACTCAAACTACCCAAATTTCAAACTTACTATAAAACTACAGTGATCAAGACAGTGTGGTGTTGGTGAAGGAATAAACACATAAATCAACAGAACATAACAGAGAGCCCAGAATTAGACCCACACAAATACAGGCAAGCAATATTTGACAAAGGCACAGAGGCAATTCAACAGAGAGAGGATAATGTTCCAGTCAATGGCATTAGAAAATGGATGCCCATATGCAAAAAAAAGTTAGATACAGATTTTAACTTTACACAAATGTCAACTCTAAATTTACCATACATCTAAATGCTCTGAGTTCGTTATTAAAAATTTGAAAGCTATAGAAAATTATAGATGGTAAATAAAGACCATCTACAAATTTTTTTTCACTCAGGTAAGTCACATTGTTAATGTTTTAGAATATTTCCTAACAGTCTTTCTCTGTGCATTTTAACTTAATTGGCATCATGCTGCTCATATAGTTTTATTTATTTACTATTAATTGGTTTAACATTAAATGTTTTTAATGTCATTAAAAATCTTCACAAATATCATTCTAATAACTGTATAGTATTCTTATTGGATTCTGTTGAAGTAAATAAGAAAACATTGGATGAAATCTATGTGCTTTGAATTTGAGGATGAGTTTTCAGATATAATAACAAAAGCACTGCCTGAAGAAAACATTTTTAAAATAGAACTTATTATTATTAAAATTAAAAATTTCTGCTCTGCAAAAGACACTTAAGAAATGAAAAGATAAATTCTACACTGGAAGAAATATTTGCAGAAAACATATCTGATAGAAGACTTGTATCCAAAATATAAAAAAACTCTTCAAACTCAACAATAAAAAAAAAAACCCAATTTTAAAATGGGCAAAAATATTACCAAATAGACAAAAGAAGAAAAGCAAAAACAAAAACAAACAAACAAAAGACAGACACTGGCAAGGATACGGAGAAAGGGGAACTCTAGTACACTGTTAGTGGGAATTAAGTTAGTACAGCCATTATGAAAAACACTATGAAATTTCCTCAAAAGTCTAAAAATAGGACTATCTTGTAAGCCAGCAATCTGACTACAAGGTATATATCCAAAAGAAAGGAAATCAGTAAGTCAAAGAAATATATGCTTTCCGATGATTAATACATCACTGTTCACAATAGTCAAGCTATGGAATCCACCTAAATGTTCATCAACAGATGAATGAATAAAGAAAATGTAGCATACATGCAAAATGGAATATAATTCAGCCATAAAAAATGATGAAATCCTGTCATTTGCAGCAACATGGATAAGCCTGGAGGACATTAGGTTAAATGAAAAAAGCCAGGCACAGAAAGACAAATTTCACATGTTCTCACTCATATGTGGAAGCTAAAAAAGTTAATCTCTTTGTTTTAAGTTGATGTTTTCAATTAAAAAATTTTTTAAAAATTTAAAAATTCATCTCATGAAGGTAGAGAGTAGAATGATAGTTACCAGAGGCTAGGAAAGATGGGGGAAAGGATGGGTAAAAAAAGATTGATTAATGGGTATAAAACATTTAATTAAATAGAAAGAATAAGTTCTAGTGTTTGATACCACAATAGGTGATTACAGTTGTCCGTAATTTATTGTATATTTCAAAGTAGTTGGAAGAAAAGATTTGTGTTCTTAACACAAATAAATGATAAATGTTTGAGGTGACGGAAAGATATCTCAATTACCCAGATTTAATCATTGCTTATTGTATGAATTTGCCAAAACACCACAGATACTCCATAAATATGTACAATTATATATCCATACAATTTTTTTGGAACTCAAAGGATAAATGAGCAAAAGTATGAACAGAAACCTCAGTAAAGAAAATATACAGATGACCAATAAGAATATAAAAATATGCTCAACCTCATTTGTCACTAAGAAAACGCAAATTAAAACAATGAAAAGAAACACTACACATATATTAGAATGGCTATAATTCAAAATATAATAGGACCACAATTACTGAAAAGGAAATGGAGCAACAGAGCTCCACTATATTACTCATGGGAATGAAAAATGGTACAATCACTTTTAAAAACAGTTCAGCAGCTTCCTACAAAGCTAAAAACAGTCTTACCATATGATTCAGCAATTGTGTTACCCAATTGATTTGAAAAGTTAGGTCCACCCAAAAGCTTGCACATAAATTTTTATGACAGATTATTTACAATTGCTAAAAAATGGTAACCACCAAGATGTCCTTCATTGGAGAATTAATAAACAATCAGTGGTGTATCCATACTGTGGAATATTATTCAGTGATAAAAAGAAATAAGCTATTAGGCAAAAAAAATAAATAAATAAATAAATAAAATAAAATAAAATAAAAACACAAACGAAACAAAACAAAAAAACAGACATGGAAGAATCATCAATATATGTTAATAAGTTTAATGAAGCCAATGCAAAAAGGCTATATACTACATAATTCCAATTACATCACACTTTGGAAAAAAGCAAAATATAAGATCAGAGTTTTCCAGGTCTTTGAAGAGAGACAAGGAGGATTGAAAAGGTAAAGCACAAACAATTTCTAAGCAGGCAAACATATTCTGTATGATGCTGTAATAATCAATATATAAGTACCCATAGAACTTTACAGCACAAGGGAGGAATTTTAATATATGTAAATTTTAAAAAATAGGAGGTCAAGAAATCTCCCAAAAAATTGAAGAAAGTGACAAAAAAATCAGTGCATTACAAATGTATAAAACTACCTCACTGAAGAGGATGGGAGGAAAGATACTGCTCAGAGTAACTTTAGAACTGAGTGGGTTCTGTAAGACAAGAGGCAAAAGAAACTACACCTAAGTGCTGAACTCGAGTTGATAAAAGTTGTTTCCTGCAAGGGTACAGGTTAACAATTCCGAAACATAAATGTTCACTGGACTTAACAAGTAAATGGATTCCAAATAGGAGTAGTCAGGTTTCTTACTACTGGAATAGGAGTTTACAGATGAGAAATGGGGAGGCTCTGATAATACATGTGGTCATTAGAGTTTGGTACATTAGAATAAATTCATAATTCATATTGAGTCTAATATAGGTACAGATTGTGACACATAGAAATATTTATGGATATGTGAACATTTGGGATGTTTGTGTACATATATACACATACAGATACATATATACACACATACACACACACATATGGCAATGAGAAATACTAGTACCCAGATATTGGTTTTTAATACCATTTGCCAATAAAAGCAACCAGGACTCCCTGGAGAAACAGGACTCAGGCAGGAAATGTATTAAGAAAAGCATGGAGCATTTTATGACGCCAGAAAGTAAGAAAGTGCTTTTAGGATGGCAAAAATATTCTGTATGATACTGCAGTGGTGGATATATGACACACTGTATTTTTGAAAACCCATAGAACTTTATAGCATAAAGAATGAACCTTAATAAATGTACATTTTAAAAAATATATTTGTGAGGTCAAGATATCCCAGAAAAAAAAATAAAGAATGTGACAAAACAATCTGAGTGCGTTACAAATGGATAACACGATCTCATTGAAAGAGATGGGGGATTTATAGTAGAAGCGAACATGAAATTAGAAGGAATATAAGCGAAAACAGGCACTGTGGAAAAAATAGTGAGAGATATGGAAGATAGAGAGAAAACAAACTACAGTAAGGGGAAATAAAGCTCAGACTACAAACCTAAAAGGTGTAGAATGTAGGAAAAGGAGATGTACCATCTGCATTATCAGAGTCCTGCAAAAGAAGATTACAACAATAGGAAATTAAGGTAAAGATTTAATGCAAGAAAAATGTCCTGGATAAAATAAGACTTGAACTTCCTTAAAAGAAGAACATGCCGTATACCACAGAACACTAGCCAGAACCAGCTTACACCAACACAAATCTTAGTGAATGTCTTGCATTTTAAAGATAGAATTTTTAAAAAGGAATCTTTGGGGTAGTAAGAGAAAAAGTTCAAGCCGCTTGTTAAAAAGGGAAGAAATAAAGTTGGCCTTGAATTTCTTCACATTGACACTTTTAACCACAAAACAAAACAAAAGAGGTTTGTTGAGCAGCATCTACAAAATACTCAAGGAAGTAAAGTGTAATCCAAAGATTTTTATATCCAGCCAAACTGCCCTTCAAGGATAAGGCTGTTAAAATGCACAAATACACACACAGTTTTGAACAATCAATAACTCAGGTTTATTTTTCCCATGAACCTTTATCGATGAAACTGCCAGAGGATTAACTTCTCCTAACAGATAATTGGGGAAACTATGGCAAAAGGACAACTAGTGGGCACTGGAAAGGTTTAATTGTAGAAATAAAACTGAAATAAATGCAGGAATTATGTGCAAAGAACAAAACATAAACTATACATGCTGTACATTGTAGGAATGATAGAAATAGTAAGTATTAGGAGGGAAGGGGGCAGGGAGGAATGAGAATGTCAACAGATAAGATCTCAAGAAAATTAAAAACATGTATACATTTTTTAAGAGTCCATAACCCAACTAAACAGACAAAAAAGCTAGAAATATATCTGCAGCTCATACTATATTAAATGCTCATGCAAAATAAAAAGAAAATATCAATACATATGTGGAAAACGTCATAAACAGATAATTCACACTCTCTTTCTCTCTGTCATACACACACACACACACACACACAGACAATGCAATAACACAACGGTAAAAAACAGCTTTAGAAAAAGATAAATCACACATGCTGATGAGGGTCATGGAAACGGACATTCTCAAACAGTGCTAGTGACATTGCAAATTAAAATGACTCTTGAAAAGTACTGCATCAAATATCTAAGTTAACTTGTACTAAAACCTTAACATGTTCACCCAAAAAATGTTCATGCACATACATAGTCCTCTTCTATTTTAATAGTTATTGTAAATGGGATTACCTCCTCTATTTCTTTTTGGTGTATAGAAATGCTACTGATTCTTGACTGTAGATATTGTACCCTGAAACATTACTGAATGCATTTACCAGTTTTAAGAGGGTTTTTGTGTGTGTGTGAGTCTTTAGGTTTTTCTAGGTATAAGATTATGTTGTCAGCGAAGGGGACCAATTTACTTTCTCTTCTTCCATTTGGATGCCTCTTCTTTCTTTCTCTTTCCTCATTCTCTGGCTAGGATTTCCAGTACTATGTTGAATAAGAGTGGTGAAAGTGGGCATCCTTGTCTTCTTCCAGTTCTTAAAGGAAAGGCTTTCAATTTTTGCCCATTCAGTATGATGTTAGCTGTGGGTTTGTTGTATATGGCCTTTATTATTTTGAGGTATATTCCTTCTCTGCCACTAGGCAAGTTTTATTGGCTTTCTGCAATTACCATATGCTTTCATTTCCCTGTTTTCTATTCTTCTTTACCTTTCAATCTATTATTTTATTTTTTCATTCCCCTTTGTCTTCACTATGGTCTATCTGTTAGTCCATGCCTCTTATAGACCCTTGCATCAGAATTACTTGGAGTGCAATGTCAACCATAGAGATAGATACTTGGGCTCTATCGCAGACCCCATGCTGTCAATATTACTGGACATGAGCCTGATAAACTCCATCTAACATGTTTTCTATACTCTGAGAGTCACTGTTGAATCCCATACATAACACTTGTTACTGAAGCAGCCACTGGAGAAAAAAAAAAAAAAAAAGCAGATCTTTCCTGGGTCACCAAAATTTCACAGATCAGAGTAAGCTTCTTGTATTAGTAACAGTTATTTATACAGAATATGTAGGTAAGAAGCAATTCAGGGATGTAAAAAAAAGATACACATGTGTATACATACATACATACACACATACACACTTTTTACCAAGTCCAGGGATTGTCAAAAAGTACTCTGTAGGTCTTTTTTTTTTTCTATTCCTCACTTCTACCAGACTCAGTCTCTGCCTTTATCTGTTTCATACTTAGTATTCCATGAAATGTTTCATTTAATAAATTGTTCTGCTTCTCAAGAGAAAAGGCTTTAAAAACTATTGGTATGGTTCTACCATAAACCTACTAAACTGACTTTGTATACATGCAGAACACCAGAAACATAAGGTCAAAGACATACGTGTTCTGGGCTCCACAAGGGAAAGAAAGGCAAATTATCTACTACTTCTAGTTTTCCCAAAGACTTATCCCTGTTGAGAAATTCAAACATCTTTGACTTTACCTGTTAGATCAATTAATTTCTAATGTTTAATTTTGGACTTGATCTGTTAGGTCAACTTATTTCTAACTTTTTAAATGTTTGATACAAAAGAAAATCTAAACCACCACTTATCATCTGAGAGTCAATCCAAATGTTATTTCCCCAAGTGAAGACTTTGACTTCTTCAAGTATATTTAAAGAATCCTTCCCTTTTTTCTACCACACTTTACAGGCATTTAACACAGAATTGTAAATGATGGTTTGCATATCTTTATCCCCTGTAGACAACAGCCAAGGTGTAAACATTCATCTCGGGAAATCCAAGCATAATAGGTACATTAAAATAATTACATGGATCTATTTATAGAGCAAAAGATTCAGTCCTCTGCTCTAGGTAATCCTGTAGTATCCTCAGAGCATCTCAGAAAAGTGTTACCTATTTTAAATTTGTCTCCTATTTTTGGATTTATGTTCTTGCTCTTTGATCTTCACTTGCGGTGAAAATGTTAAAAGAATGATGTTGCCTGCAGCCGAGTTCATGTTGAAAAAGGCACTATATTGAGGTGCAGTTTGAAACGTGACAGCATATGTAAATGTGTTGGTGACACTAAAAATACATGGATAAATGATGCATGACATCCACAGAGTATGCACAACTTTGTATTTATATAGTACCTACATGTAGACATTAGGATTCTATTTATGCATTTGCCAAGAAAGGGAAAAGTGTCTACATATGTCTCGTAAATATGGATCCAGGCTCATGCCCAATGCAGATGCTGCAGCGAGATGAGAGTGGGGAAGGGGCTTGTTGCTCTGGGAGCAGGCTGTCTGTCAGATCATTTCCCCAGAATAGGTTTCTGGAAACATGAACAAAGATGACAGCCCAGAGACAACAGAAATTTATCCAAAGAGGATAAAAATTCCTTTCCATAGTGGTTCAGTAGTATGTCTAATTTCTTATAATTCTTTGAAAATTGGTAATCTAGAAATGTCGGATGTGACTGCATTCAGTTAGCCAAAGTATAACTCCCATTTACCAAGTACTTAAAGAGATCAGAGTTCTGCTTATGCCTTCTCTACAACCAGGATCATGACTCACAAGGAGACTACACGGGTTTTCAAAGAGAAAATGATGATATCACTGATGCAATACGTCTTTAAGGGTTTTGCCCTTAAAGTCAGAAAACCCAGGATTACAGTTTCCATCTTAGCACTTCGTGTCTCTCTGACCTTGGGCCTCTGAGGCTGAGTTTTCTTATCTGTAATACAGGGATGATTAAGTACCTACCTCATATAGAGTTTTAAAAAATTAAATGGTAGAATGCTGGTAAAATAATTAGCACAGTGACGGGATAGTTCATAATGCAAAACATGATAGCTATTCATTACATTTATGCTCTGCTAATATTTCTCCTTTAATAAAATAGGGCTTCTTCATTTAGAATTATATTAGACTAAATAATATTTTAATATTCTCACTCTGAAATATAAATGCATAATTCCAAGAAGCTTAGCACATACAAACTTTTCCAAAATATGAATTTTTTTTCCATTTATATTATGATGTTTTATCATAACTTACTCTGAGAAGTGTTCAATTGTTATAGCTCATTCAAAAATTCAATGATTAAGCATTCAACTTATGACACTCACAATGTTAAATCAAATTCTATGTCTACCATCCTAGTCTGCCTTCAGATTTTCCTTTCAAATCAGTATGGGAAAGAAACATGATAGCTGTAGGTTTGCTGGTCTGGGAGATGGTGCTGGAATAGAGTACATTTAGTCTGGTGAAGTAAGGAAGTTTCTATAATCTCGTTACTTTCCCCTGGCGCCTCAGTTTAAAATATATAACAGTCATTTTTACAATAGGAAAAGTGACTTACTTGTATAGTTATCAGCTTTTACTGCAAAAGAATTAATGTCCATAACCACTTAACATTATTTCTAAGAAGGTCCCGTCCTTATTGTATACTTAAGTTGTAATGTTCAATGATGCAGAATCCGCGTCTTGAATTAGGAAAACTTGGCACTTTACTAGTTTAATTTTACAGGTTTTAATCCATATGAGGCATAAGAATGAAACAAAATGGTGGTGGGAGATCTTTTGCTCTTCTCCTTTCTATTAAATCTTTGGCTTTTCTTTATCTTCCCCCTCCCTCCCTTCCTCTCTAATCCCCTTGTTCATTTCTTACATAGACAATGACATAAAAAGGAGATGGTGAATAAAATAAAGGTTTAGACTTTGATCAGCAAATGCGCCGACGAAAGTCTGTTCCATTTACTAGCTCAAATTCCTCAGATGAAGGATTTGATCCTTATAGTAAAAAATATTCCACCGTGATACTCTTCAAGTGTGAGTCTCACAGCACCAATTCGCCACCAACTCAACCTGCTTGACAACTGTTCTGCATTCTTCTAACTCCAGAGAGCCTTACAAGTATGGAGAAAAGTATATGCTAACCTAGTACATTATAAAGGTCTGAGATATTGCAATCATTATTATCTCTAAAATAATTCTCTCTAAATAAAACAAAAAATAATCTAATTAAGTAGAAAAAAGCAGTATCTCTGTATCAGCAATAAGCAATAAATTGTTATCAGCAATAAATGAAAAATCTAAATATTTTAAACAAGTAAATGAATAGTCTTAAGTGTGATGGCTTAGCTACAGAACAGAGAAAAGGCTCGCGATAGTTTAAAATAATAGTGATACAATTTTAATAAGGTGGCATTTTTTATTACAAACATTTAAACGCTCTTTCTGATCTCTCATATTATACTCAGCAGTTAAGCAGCTTTTTTTGTGGAGCTTTTCTAACCACCTCATTTAACATTAGATATAACTTTTAGTTTAATTAAAGCATTCTTCTTTTTCAGTAATAGTCAATTGTTTTCAGTTCACCCATTATGTATAATTGTTTTCTTTGATCCATTCAAAACCTGGCTATTTTTCATGGTTAATTAAATCAACACTTGACCACAGCATTTAATGCTTAACTCAGTTTTATTTCTATTCTTGAGTACTTGGGCTTCTTCACATACTACGTCTTGAAAAGATTGCTCACATTAAGTTACATACCACCTACAACTTGTCCCTGTAAGTAGAGGCAAAGTGTGTATTTCAGGAATTCCAGCAGAGGGCAGTCAAGCAAGAATAATCATTTTTGCAAGAGGAGAAATTGATGATGATGTTTTCTGATATTTTTTCAAATCAAATTAACATCAGAGTATGTGTGTGTGAGTGTATATGTGTGTTGGGGGCTGGGGGTGGGTGGAACAAATCTATCCTTGGCGAGCCAACTCATTTCTCACTTAACCTCTCTCTCAGCTGAATAAGAGCCACTGTGTGCACAAGATAAGAGACAAGATATTTGCAAAACACTCCTAGTATTAAAACCAAAGCCATAAATTCTGTTACGACAACTGACATTTTCATCACTCTCTACTTTGGCTTCTTTTACATTATATGGATTTTAAGAATAAGTTCACATCATTGAAGAAAGTAATCAAACTTTTGAAGAATAATACTTCTTGCCAGGAAATTATTGAAATAAATACATTTTAACTACAAAGCAATGCAATAAACAAAAGTAAGTTGGCTTCAGTTTTCACAAGAAAAAAAAACAGAAGATATATTTTCTATCCCTATTTAGGAGATGACAGGTGGAGTTTCCAATCCACAGAATGCTCATTTCTAACATGATTAACAACTCCTATATGCCACTTCTGGCCAATGAGCTCTCAATTACTTGCCATCTGTTTCTTTTCAAAGAGGCCTTCCATGAGCCAACAACCAGAAGCATTGCACTAGGGATCACCTGGCCAGAGATATGGAAGTTCCATTCCTTTAACTCTTATACCGTGTCATATGCTGGTAAATATTAAATGGCCAGCTTTTCAGGAGGAAAAAGCACTAAATCATAGCTTTTGCCAATTTCTGTAGTGTAAATACTCATGCCATAGTAGATTTCAACTTACCAATATGAAGTCACTGAACATGGAGCTGGAAAGAGCTGCATGGTAGCACACCATTAGGTCATGTTTCCAACCTACAGATAGAGTGGACATAGTCACAAAAGTAAAGATAATGGCAAAAATGTAGTAAAATAATTAGGAAATAGTAAGTTTCAAATACATATTACTTTTGTTTTTTAAGGTAATTTATGTATTATAAGTCGATATACTTTATTTTTTGATAATGGCTATGTTTAACAATTGGCTCACAAAACCACTGCAAATTTAACAGTCATTTCTTGGGAACTGTACGAACTGACTCAAGTACACCACAGATACACCAGACCTTCTGGTACTTAATCTTAAGAGAAGTAGTACAACAAAACACAACAAGAGTCAAGATGGAGAAGTTGTCCATTTTGTTTAAAGCACTTCATCATCCTTTATACTCAGTTTTCTAGGCAGGAAAAATCATATCCCATTAATAGAAAATACTCTTTACTTTTAAAATAAAAGGGATATAATTTTGACACATTTGTCATATTAATCATTTATGTGTCACTTTCATGCTTTTTTTGCCCTGTGAACACGTTATTATTATTATTTTCATTCTTAAATGTTTCTTTTTTTTAATTTTATTTTAAGCTCTGGGATACATGTGCAGAATGTGCAGTTTTGTTCCATAAGTATACATGTGCCATGGTGGTTTGCTACACCCATTGACCCATCTTCTAAGTTTCCTCCCCTAGCCTCCCAGCCCCCAACAGGCCCTGGTGTGTGTTGTTCCCCACTCTGTGTCCATGTGCTCTCATTTTAACATGTAATTATTTCACTTTTTGAAAATCCACTCAACTTTTAAAATAAAAAATTTTATTTAAAAACACCACATTCATAAAGGGAAAATCGTTAACATATTTCACAAATAGGCATTAACCCTAAATATAAATGATAAAAGCACTATGTTAGTAAATTCTGTCTAGAAACCACTGCTTACCAAAAGCTTTGTATCTGAGGCCTGCTCTCTTTTTGCCAAAAAGATGCTTTCCTGAGTTTAATAAAATATTAAAAACACATTAGCACTCATTGAGACTTTTTCCTTTACATAATCAGGAAAACGGAAGCTGAATTAAACAGAGATTCTCACTATGCAGTTCAATGTTGTTTATTTTCATGTCCATGTCCTTGTACATAAAATCCATTAGAATGCATCCTAAAATCATCTCACCTACCACTGGGGGTGCACGTTCCAAGTTTGTAATAGCACCACCATCCCACCAGTTGGTTACAACCCCCAGAATATAATTTTTCTTCTCTAGATTACAGGCTCTACTAATTCTACTTCAAAAGTAAGTGACTTACTGTATGCATTTTGGCAAATTACTTAATATTTGCTAATCCTGAGTTGCCTTCTCAGTTATTATGAAGATTAAAAGTACTTATCACAGTAATTGCCTGGGATAAAGTCAGTGCTCAAAAAAAGTGCCAGCTGTAAGTACTGCTCTGGGTGGTGTCATGATTATTAATAAAGGTAGCTATGTGGTTTCCCAGCCCACAGCAAATTAGAAAGAGAGACAGTCTGGGATTGGTATTCTTAAGGCAGAAAGAAACATCAATTTAACTTCTGCTCATTCATGAAAACACAACCTACAAAAAAACAAAAAGGATAGGTATTTTAAAAGTTTAAGAGTTTTTAATATAAATATTTCGTTTAAAAAACAAAAGGACAAGTATTTTAAAAGTAAGAATAGTGAGGAACCATGGAAGACCAGAGAAAGGAGCTGACATCTCTCAGTGGATCTTGAGAATGTCATTAAATGACTGGTAGGACTTGTAACCAGAACTCAGGGTTATCAAGAAAATTTTAAAATATATTCGATTATTTATTTATTTAGGCAGGTTAGGGTATAGCACATTTTGGAAATATTTTTGTTAGTATACCTAAGTTGATTAAAGTTGGTTAAATTATATAATTTGATGGTTTTGTTTTGTAGGCACAGAAAGAAAACTAGAAAAATATATGCCAAAATCTTAATGGTTGCCATTGCTGGATTTGGGGTAATAGGTAACTTTTATGTTATTTTGTGTGATACTTTCTAAGTTTTCTGAAATGAATGTATACTATTTTATAATCTATAAAAAGCCAATGATTTTGTAAAAAAGTTAATGAAGGGGAACAATTTCACTTTTTCAGAAACTGAATAAAAATTAATACCTGCTTTTATGAATGTCACTGAGTCATTACCGTTAGATCTGTAATCAAGCGTTAGGAATTCAGATTCATATAAACTTAAGGAACAAATCATTTCAGAACTAATCCTATTGATGTATATTGATTTAAACTTCATTTTAATTATTATGACAAATGTATGTCTTTTTGTCTCTCCTAGTTTGCTAGGTTGTTTTCTGATGAGCTTTTTTTTAGAATATGTGAAGAATCATAAATAAAATGTGATAAGAAAACCTGGATTACATGCTCAAAGAATTGTTGAAGGAACAAGTGAAATAGTTCCTTCGTTTGGAATTTCACAGCAACGTGCCTGAGTGTGCCGTTTACCTCTCCACTTCTCCTACTCCTTATGCTGAGTGTTCAGTGGATACTTTTAATCTGTAGAGTATGTCTATAGGTTCTGAAAAGTTACGCTTGCATTACTTATTTAATAATTTCTTGCCATCTATTTTCTTTCTTCTCTTTTTTAAAGATACTTTTAGCTCACTCCAAAGATTTTTTTCCCCTCTCCTTTTTTCACTTTCTTTCCATTTTTGGTTCCACTTTCTGGAAAGTATCTATGACTTCATCTTCCAATTTTAAAACTGATTTCTTTGCAAGCATTTTAAAAAATTCTCCAGAGCTCTCTTTTGATCTCTGGTTATTTATTTTTAAAAATAACACCCTGTTTTTGTTTCATGGAAGTAATGTCAGGTATGAATGAGGATTCTAATTGGTTTTTTTTTTTTCTTATGCCTACTTTATCTGTGCATGTTTCAGTTGGCTCTTTGCATGTATTCATTTCAATATCACTCTTCCTTGTTGGAAGATTTCCTGAACAGCTGGTGGTCCTTGATTTATTTGTATGTAAGAATGTGTGATGAGAAAATTGATCGGAAACTTAGTAGAGTTTGCTGATTTGTTGCATGGGATGCTGTATTCTCAACCAGATCTCCAGCGTCAGTATGTGGGGATCTTCTCTTAGCAGCTGTTCCATGAATTCAGAAGAGACCTGAAGTCTCCTACCTGAGAGTTAGGCACCTGGTTACTGGTGTTCTTTGCACTGGCCAGGGGTAGGTAGCTTATTTCCAACTATTAAATTTCAATTTATCCCTTGTTTTTAATCTCTATCTTTAGTGTACTATTGCTCAGTCGTGGTAAATCTTTGAGTTAGTTTAGTCTTCCAAGAAGCAGAAACCAGGATGCGATTAAAAGTCCAAGGATTTTATTAAGAAAAATACCCACGTGAGAGAAAATAGAGAAGGACCTAGATAAGGCTGGAAAGGCAATCAGACCACAATGCATGTCTGACGCCCAGTGAAGGACAGAGGGAAGGAACGCTGGGTGAAAGCATCCCAGAATGTATGCAGTCTAAAGAAGTTTGACAAGGCTGTTGTGGCGTCCTCAAGCCAAATTTAGGAGTCTGGGCCTTCCTGCCATGCTCAGGCACTGTCCAGCTAGAGGCAGCATGTGGGAAGCATAGCCTCACATGATGCAGAACTGGGTTCCCAGCTCAGCAGCTGAAGCCTTGGGTCAGTGACACAGTTACACTCCCTGCAGCCAGAAGTCTGAAAGGTGTAGCCTCAGCACCACCACCATTTTCGTCATGCTCCTCCTCATTCCTGGTTTTACTGAATGAAGTGTTGATTCTGTTACTTATTGCTTCTTCTGATGATTCTAATTCTATAGTCACATTTTATTATCTTTAAACTATTTCCAGTCTTCGTGAATTGCTTCAGTCAGTGTTCATTTTACTCTTCATTTGATCTCATCTTTCATCTTTTTTTCTAAAATAGCTGGTTTTCCTAAAATTTGAGTATAGAACAAATACTTGCTAAATTATACTTCTGTTAATTTTTTAACTAACCTTTTTGTTTTGAGGGAACTGTAGATTCATCTGCAGTTGTAAGACATACCATAGAGAAGGGTACTCTTAATGCAGCTTCCTCTGGTGATAACATCTTGCAAAACTGTAACACAGTATCACAACCAGGATATTTACATTGATACATTAATGATGCAGAACATTTTAATCATCATAGCAAGCCACCACTTGGTCTTTTTACAGCTGCACTTCCTTACCCCTGACTCCCTCTCTCCCTAATCCCTGGCAACCATAATCTGTTCTCCATTTCTATAATTTTGTCATTTTCAGAATATCATATCCATGGAGTCACATAGTAGATAACCTTTCAAATTGGCTTTTATCCCTTAGCATATATCCCTGGAAATTGATTAAGATTGTTACTTTTTATTGTTGAGTTGTATTCCAGGGAATAGATGTACCACAGTTTGTTTAACCATTCACCCATTGAAGGACATCTGAGTTGTCTTCAGTTTTGGGGTTATTATGAATGAAGCTGCTATAAACATTTATGCACAGGTTTTTGTGCGAACATAAGTTTTTATTTCTCTGGGATAAATGCCCAAGAATTCCAGAGTTGTATGATAATTGCATATTTTGTTTTTAAGGAAACTACCAAACTGTTTTTCAGAGTGGCTCTACTATTTTACATTCTCATCAGCAACATATGGCTGATCTGGTTTTCCAGAACTTCTACAGCATTTAGTGTTGTCACTATTTTTTTTGTTTTAGCCATTCTGACATGTAGTGTAGTAATATTTCATTGTGATTTTAACTGGTATTTCACTAATGAATAATGAATCTCTTTTCTTGTGATAATTTGCCATCTGTACATCCTTCCCAGTGAAACATCTTCTTTATTTCTTTTACCCATTTTCTACTGAATTGTTTGTTTATTTAATGCAGTTTTCTGAGTTCTTTATATATTCTAGTTGCTAGTCCTTTCTCAGATAAGTGATTTGCAAACATTCTCTCTCAGTAAGTAGCTTGAATTTTTATTCTTTTTACGAGAAAAGTTTTTTTCTTTTACAGAGAAAAGTTTTATTCTTTTACAGAGAACAGTTTGTTGTTTTACACAGATGAGATGCAATGTATCAATTTTTCCTTTTATAAATCATGATTTTGATGGTAAGTCTAAGGATTTTTTGCCCAGTTTTAAATGGGTATTCTACATTTAAGTCCATTGATAGGTTATAAGATAAATTTTAAATATAAAGTGAAACTTAGTAGTTCTTTTGTTTGTTTCTTAACTTATGGATGTCCAATTGCTCTAGTATCATTTGCTGAAAAAACTTATCTTTTTGTTCCATTGAATTGTTTATATATCTTTGTCAAAAGTCAGTTATGTATATTTTTGTGGATCTATTTTTGGTTTCTATTCTGTTTCATTAATCTATGTATTCCTCAACCAATACCACACAGTTTTGATTTCTATAGCTATAAAATAGGTCTTGAAATTGGGTAAACTCATTCTTTTCAAAATTGTCTTAGTTATCCTCCTTTTTTTCCTTTGGAAAATAATTAAAATATTCTTGTCTATTTCTACAAAATTGTGTTTATACATTTCTGAAATATTTATTCTATATACATTTAAGATCACATCAGACAGTGTTGAGATTTTTGCTCAACTCTCAAGGATAATTTTTAAAACTTAAGAAGAGAAAGAAAATCTATTGGATTTACCCATACTGTTGCTTAGCATGCTTTTCATTTCTTCCTAACATTCCAAGGTTGGAATTTTCATTGTTTTCTTTCTGTTTAGAGAACTTATTTTAAGCATTTTAGGATTAGTGTTCTTGTGACAAATTCTCTTATTTTCCTTCATCTGATGATGTCATGATTTTTCCTTCATTCCTATAGGATACATTGCTGGATATAGGATTCCGGGTTGCTAGTTCTTTTCTTTCAGTATTGAAAAATGCTGTGTCATTTCCTGCTAGCTTCCATGGTCTCTCTGATGAGAAATCTGCTCTCATTTTAATTATTACCTGCCCCTAAAGTAAGGTGTCATTTCTCTTTCACTCCTTTCAAGATTTTTTTCTTTCTCCTAAGTTTTCCAAACACTAAAACTTGGCTATGAGGTCTCTTGGGATGAAGTCATTTGTGTTTAACTTTTTGAAGATTTGCTTAGCTTCTTGAACGTATAGGTTCATCATTTTTTTTTTTTTTTTTTTTTTGCCAGATTGAGAAGTTGGTTCATTATTTCTTTGACTACTTTTTCAGCCCTGCTATCTTTCTTCTCTCCTATCAGGACTCCAAAGACATGAATATTATATCCTTTTCATTATACCCAAAATCCTCAGGGCTTGTTATTTTTTAAAAGTCTCTTTTTTTCTGTTGTTCAGATGAAATCATTTATATAGTCCTACAATTCAGTTGGGGTGACTAACTACGAACCTAATCAGTGAGGAGGTCTAGAATCCCCAACGGGCCTTTGCTGTTATGGTGGAGTAGAGTCACAGTTGTCCATGCTGTTTGACTAGAGAAGAGTGATTATTGCCTAAAAGTTTTTGTCTTGCTAGGGTGCCTTGTTCTTGGTTATTTGGTTAGAGAGAGGAGGCTTTTGGGATTTTGTTGTTGTTTGTTTGTTTTATCTGTGCTCATTAGCATTTCTGAGTGGCCAATTTCTTCAGCTGCTAGTATGGGATATATGAGGTAAAAACAAATCCCAGGGAATTCACTACTATGTTGTTTCTCAACTCCCATAATTTCTAGCCTGTCTGTCCTCTTCTTTCCCTATTTTTGGGCATTTTAAATATATAATATTTAGAGGGTTTAGCTGTACTTAGCAAGAGGAATAGGGAAAATTACATCTCCATCTTCCTGGAAATAGAACTATTCTATTAATTTTAATACATATTTTTGAAAAATATTTTTCTTCTCTGCCCCAAATACCAGGTTCTTTATCTTTTTTACTATAGAACCTTGCAAAAATCCCATACTTCTCCCCACCAATACTTATTAAAGAAAGCAGGCTCTATCCAGGTATTTATTCATAAAATTTGGAGGTTTTCCTTATCCCTTAAGTATCAACTTACTTTTTCTTAGAATCCTTCCTTTTGTTTTTGAATCGGGGAATGGTTAACATGAACTACACCTGGCCAATCTTCCTATGCTTTTCTCTTTTATGTAGGGAATATTTCTTTATCTGTGAAATTCGAATCTGTCTCAATGATATGATTTTATAAGGTGGCCTAATAAAAAGGGGTATCACAAACTACTCATAATATCTGAAATAGGATATATTTCAGGTACTTATTATGAGTACTGCGGAACCACTGCTCAAGGCTTCTTTCCTACCATATAACACATTAAGCTCATTTCATATTTAGGAATTATCTTGACTATTCCCCTTGTCTGAAGTGCTTTTTACCTGAATTTTTGCAAGATTGGCTTTTGCTCATCATTTAAGTCTCAACTCAATGTCACCTCCTTAGAAATGTTGTTACTGACTTCCCAGTCTAAATTAGGCCGTCCACAGTATGGTATTTCTGATTCCATTATCCTAAATTATTTTCTTCATAGCATGTCTTAATATTTGAAATTACCTTACTAATTTATTTGCATGCTTTATGTTCATTTCATCTTCTTCCTATAGAACATAAGTTTAATAAGGAAGGAACTTAGAATTTGAATGAATGAATGAAATAGCTAGTAAGACACATACATAAAATAGTTTTATATTTACAATTAGTTTTGAAATTTTAAATATGGGTGAAGAAGTAATGAAAAATATTATATATGGAATTATCTTTCATTGAAAATCCTTATCTAATTGTATCATAAAGGGTTCATGATGTTTCCAGTATAATTTATTAAATACATATCAAGAAACAAACTCAGATTTTAGATACCAATACTATACTTTAAAAAGGAGGAATTTCTGTATAATTTTAGCAATAAATTCTAAGGTAAATCATTTTACCTATTTTATTCAAAATAGAAGATAATTGTTATTTGGAATTTCAATGTACCTACATGCAAAAAAACGTTATTCTTTAGCCAGAAAACGTAGCTTTGGTATAGAATATTTGGGAGATCAAAAAATGTTAGAGCAAGTAAACATATTATTTTGAATTAATAACTTTGAGGAACACTTTTTGCATTCTGGAGATTTTAGTCACCCACAGAATTTGTTTTTAACTTAAAATAGATAATTTTGTTTAAGTGCCTCTGGTGTCTTTTTTAGAATTTGGATCATAGTGTGTCACCAGCACTCATGTTCAAGTTAAGTATCCAAAAGGAAGAAGTTTAAGTGGAAATTTTCCTTCTTCTTTAATCAATGTATCTATAGACTTTCTAATAGAAGAGTGCTGTGCAAGAGCTCAGTGCAACAATCATGTTCAAAAAAATAACGTGCTTCACATTGACATTTGCTCTTAATACCTTTTTCTTTTAGTGTTTGTTGGGGTGCATAAGTGATAGAAGGATGTGTTTGCTAAGGCAATTACCCATTATTGTTGAGTGGTCTAGCAGTCCCCCGAGTAAACTCATGCATAATCTGTTTGTGCATAATATACTGTCTACAGTACTGTACCTACCCCTGCTGGGGGGAAGAAATATTTGGGACTTCTTGCTCATACTGTTTCCTTGTACATTAAATGACCTCTTTTCCCAACCCGACCTTCATCTCTCTATAGCCAAATCCAAACTGTCTTTCAAGCTCAAGTGCATTTAATGACCACATAGAAAGTTATTTTTCCTCCTCTCAACAACCCCTGAGACTTTATCAATACCCCTCATTATAGTTAAGTATAATACAGGTGAGAAAATATATATGAACACATTTTATCCTATTAGATTCTAACTGTAATGAGGTGAACAAATAATGGGTTGCTGGCCGCCTTACATGCTCTGCCAAATGCTCCCCACTTTCTGAAAGCTGACCTCCCATTATTTTATTTTTTTTTAAGACCGAGTTTCACTCTGTTGCCCAGGCTGGAGTGCAGTGGCATGATCTTGGCTCACTGCAACCTCTGCCTCCTGCGTTCAAGCAATTTTCCTGCCCCAGCCTCCCGAGTAGCTGGAATTACAGGCACCTGCCACCGTGCCCGGCTAATTTTTGTATTTTTAGTAGAGATGGGGTTTCACCATGTTGGCCAGGCTGGTCTCAAATCCCGACCTTGGGTGATCCTCCCACCTCGGCCTCCCAAAGTGCTGGGATTACAGGCATGAACCACTGTGGCCAGCCTGTTCTTCCATTCCACTCCCCCATTTCTTGTGTGCATGACCTGTGAAGAAGCAAATGTGCTCCAGCAACCAGGATCAGACACCAAGCCGCAGCATCTTGGGAAAAAATGTTTGGTGATGGGTGGATGCTTGACCTGCTCCCTGGGTAACAGGGCCTGAAAAAATAAGGGAGAGAGATTGATTGTCTCTCTTCATATAGCTCAGACCGTAAGATCTAGTGTTGAAAGTGAATCACATCATTCATCTGATCAAAACCCTCTCAGAGCTCCCATGTTCCTTGAGGAAAAAAACACAGTTCTTTTAACAGCCTGCAAAGTCCTCTGTGACCTGTGGCCCCATTACTTCTCACTTCTCACCTCTTAGTTATCACACTCTCTGCTCTAGGCATGCTGGCTTCTATGCTGTTCCAATACCCCTGGAATTGGAACCTGAGACCTACTATAGACTAAATGTTTGTGTCCCCCTAAAATTCATATGTTGAAACCTAGTCTCCAATGTGATAGTATTTGGAGAGTGAGCCTTTGGGAGGTGATTAGGTTTCGGGTGGAGCCCCTAGGATTGGATTAGGGCTCTTATAAGGGGATGAAGGGTCTAGAGCTCTCTCTCTCTCTCTCTGCCATGTAAGGATGCGGTGTGAAGACAGCCATCTGCAAACCTGAGAGCAGGCCCTTACCAAGAACCCAAACATGCTGGCACCGAGACCTTAGGCATCCAGCCTCTGCAACTGTGAAAACTTGTTTAAGCTAAGTCTGTGTAGTTTGCTATAGCAGCCTGAATGGGCTAATACAGAACCTTTGCCCTGGTTATTCCCTCTGTCCATGACCATCTTCACCGATGCACTGGCATGATCAAATCTCACATTTCTTATTCAAGCCTTTCTGCAAGTGTTATCCTATCAATGAGGCCTAGTCTGACATTCTGTTTAAAATCACAACCTCCCTTCTCTCCCCTACCCTATTTATAGCATACTCAGTCCCCTTCAGTATGTTCCAATCATTTATACCTTTAGCACTTACCACTTTTTAACATTGTTCTTTTCTTTTTCCCTTTCAAGACAGAGTCTTGCTCTGTCACCCAGGCTGGAGTGTAGTGGTGCGATCTCGTCTCACTGTAACCTCCGCCTCCTGGGTTCAAGCAATTCTCATGCCTCAGTCTCCCAAGTAGCTGCGATTATAGGCATATACCACCACGCCTGGCTAATTTTTGTATTTTGGGTAGAGATGGGGCTTTGCCATGTTGGCCAAGCTGGTCTCAATTTCCTGGCCTCAAGTGATCCACCCATTTTGGCCTCCCAAAGTGCTGGGATTACAGGAGTGAGCCACTGCTCCCGACCCTAACGTTTTCCATATGTTTTATTTCTGATGTGTATTGCTTGCTGTCTGTTTCCACACACTAGGGTATAAACTTGGTAGGGCCAGGTCTTTTTGACTTGTCTTCACTGCTGTCTGTATCCAAGTACCTAGAACAATATTTGGTATCACGAGCATTCATAAATATTTGTTGAATAAGTAAATATGCAGCCACATTCTAGTGTGTGATGACAGGAGCAGAAAAATTAGGTCTGAAGCTACAGAGAAGCATAAAGCATAGCATATACTTCCTCGGGCCCTTCTCCATCTCTGCTGCGTTTGTAATATAAACTCCCTTCTGTACTTAGGCCAGTTCCGAAAAATTACTATGGCTTGAACAAAGACTCTAATACATTTAAGAAGGCAAAAGCCAAGAGCCAAGTTTGTTTATTTCTATCTTTTAATTGCCCTCCCTTGATTTGTTGCGATGCCTTGCACACAATGCATATATTTAAGTTAAGTGAATGAATGCAGCTTTGCTTAAATAAAATCTAACCTACTAAGATATTTGCTCCACACTAAGGAATTTTTGTACTTGCCACTGCTTATAGTCAGGAAATCACCCTGATGATGTATTTACTTGCCTGTGTTATCTTAGTCTGGTTTGCTATTAAATTGATTTCTGTACCTTGCAGGTCAGTGTTTGTGGATCTTATTTTAGCATGTTGCAATCCACCTAATGACCCAATTCATGTGTTGGGTGGTGATCTCTATTTCTCTTCTGCTAAGATCTGTAATCAATATATCATCAGTGGGTAATCAGCGCATGTCTTTGCATAATGGTTTAGAATCAGTTTCACTGCCAGATCAGCTTGTGCATTTCAGAAAAGAGTCAACAGCTCGAAGCTAAAGCATAACACCTCAGAGATGGTGCTGCATCCTTGAATAAGGAATTTTCTAAGACTGGATTACAATTATATGTAAAATACTAACATTACATTTGTAATGCCCAATTTTGTTCTTGAAAACAAAAACTGTAATACATCTTTTGTAAGAATTTTAGAATTAGAAATTACATTATAAAATATAAATGTTACTTAGTCCATCAAAGATGAGGATTTGGAAGAACCTAGACCAACTCAGAAAGAGTTAGAACATCTTCCCTAAGCTTTCATTTTCTCTTTAGGTATTTCTGTTTGAGAAGATTTTTCCCTTTAAGTAAACATTTAGGATAACTCTTTCCTCTTCTTTCAAAGCACATAGTATGGAGGAAAGTTTAAAAGGAGTTGTGCTGAAACAATTGGATATTTATATGCAAATAAGTAAACCTAAACCCAGACCTTAACCACAATTGATCAAAATGTATCATACACCTAAATGTAAAATGCAAAATTATAAAACTTCTTGGAAAGGCTATAGGAGAAAATCTGTGTGACCCTGGGTTGGGTGATGAGTTTTTATATACAACATCAAAAGTGAAAAAAAAAAAACAATGAGCAAAAGATCTGAATACATATTTCAGTATAGATGATATACAGATGTCAAATAAACATATGAAAAGATGCACATCAGTTATCATTAGGGAAAGGCAAATTAAAACAACAATAAGAAATGCCATACCTATCATAATGGCTAAAATCCAAAAAAATTAATGATATCAATTATTGGTGAGCGTGAAGAGCAAAAGGAATTTTTCTTCAGTCCTAGTGGGAACGCAGAGTGGTTCAACCACTTTCAACCACAGTTTGGCAGTTTACTACAAAGCTAAACAAAGCCTTGTCCTATGATCCAGCAATTGTGCTCCTTGGTATTTATCAAACTGATTTGAAAACATATGTCCATGTAGAAACTTGCACACAAATATTTATTGCAACCTTATTCATAATCAACAAAACTCATATGTTCTTGAATAGATGAATGTATAATCAAACTGTGGTACAAGCATATAATGGAATATTATTCAGTGATAAAAAGGAATGAGCTATCAAGCCATGTGAAGATATGGATCACTATTAAATGCTATCGCTAAGTTAAAAAAAACAGTCTGAAAAGGCTACATACTATATGATTCCAATTGCACGATATTCTGGAATAGGCAAAACAATGGAAATGGTAAACCGATTAATGGTTGCCGGGGTTTTGGAGGGGATGAGGGGAGGGTTCAATAACTAAAACACAAAGGATTTTTTAGTGCAGCTATTCTTTATGATACTGTACTGGTGGATAGATGACACTACGTGTTAGTTAAAAGCCACAGAAATTTACAGCACAAAGAGTGAGCTTCAATGTATGAAATTTAAAAAATGATTTAGGAGGTTAGAGAATCAAATGATAAAATGCAAAATGGGACAAAACTATCTGACTGAATTACAAATGTATGAAGCAGTCTCACTTGAAAGTGTTGGGAGAGAAAGGTTCTGATCTAAGTAACACTGAAAATACCTGGAATCTGTAAGACTAAGGGCAAAAGGAACTGTATGTAAGAACAGACTCCACTTGATAAAGTTAGTTCCTATGGGAATATGGGCTAGCACTTCTGAAACCACTTGACATGTACACAGGAATGGAAAAATGAAAACTGGTGAGAAATACTGAGAACTAGATTACTCTGTTGGAGCAGGAGGTTAGAGATAAGCAAGGGGAGAAAATTAGTATGGTCTCTGTGGTAATGGATTAGAGATGGAGACATCGGTATAAACTCATATTTAATTTCATATAGATATAGATTGTTACATGTAGAATGCACATACATTTATATTTATATGAGTTAGTACACACACATATATTTCTTTGCTCTGCCAACTAAGGTCTAGAACCGATGACATCCAAGTAATAATTAATACAATTAACATCCAGATATTTGTTTTTTATATCATTCACTAATAAAAGGAAGCAGAATACATCCTTGGAGGAATGCTTATTCTAGGGCTGGGGCAGCAAATTTAGAAGAATAGCCTGGAGCATCTTGTAATGAAACGGCAGAGTTCTCTGACTCCCCTTGCAGGACTTGCGACAGGGGTGTGGCTCATCTGTTCAGCCGTGCACACTCAAACCCATTACAGGAGGGGGAGCAATCAGATGGGCAGGTGCAGGAACCAGAGAGTGTGCCCTTGGCTCTGGCCCCATGGCAGCATCCAGAGGTGGGTGTCTGTGACTCCTGAAGCCCACATGGGCACGTGTTAGAGTGCATTCTTTTAGCCTTGTTGTCTGCAGATAGCTTAAGTGTTAACTAGCTCAGTGCCCTCTTCATACCCAGGTCCTTGTCTGGTGTCCAGGAAGAATCAGGTTGCATGCAGACTTGAAGGATGGTGAATGCAGGGGTTTCACTGAGTGGTGGAGGTGGCTGTCAGTGGGATGGATGGGGAACTGGAAGGGGGATGGAGTGGGAAGATGATCTTGCCCTGGAGTTTGACCATCCAGTGGCCAATCTCCTCTCCAACCATCCCAAGCCAAACTCCTCTTGGTGTTCAGACACTCCTTCTCTTCTCTCTTTCTCTGGCCCGCCATTCTGCCATTCTTCTGCTATTCTGTTCGTCTCCTGATGGAACTGGGGGTTTGGGGTTTATACAGGTATGGGATAGGGAGGTGTGACAAGTCAAAAGGCAACTTTTCAGTGTGAAAACAGGAATGCCTGTTCTTATTTAGGGCCACAAGTTTCCAGGCTTGAGGGTGGGGTCTTTGGTGGTTAATTGCTCTCTTCTACCCAGTATTTCCCTGTCTCCTGTCCATATCATTAGTGCTACAAATTAGAAGCAGTGCTCAAAACACCCCCAGTAATGGAGATCTGTCAAAGGAACATGGGAACCAACTGAAAAAGCTCTCAATGACCAAAGATAGAACAATTTGAGCAACAAAATAAAATAATATAAAATTATATTATATAATGTATATATATACATTATAATGTAAAATATGAAACAAAAATCCATGGTTTTATATGAATAAATAAATGAATACATAAATATATGGAGGAGAAAGAACAAATCCTATGTACAGAACAATTCCAAATAATTTATTTAGATAATCTACCTTCAAGGAGGTAGAGCACAACTGACCATTCCTCAACAGTAGGCTGGGCATAGTGACTTGCTTCTGCGGAGTACAGTAAGGAAAGAAGGAAAAAATAATAATTTTATAATGGAAACTAGACAAACCTCCCTTTGTCAAGGTGATCAAGGCTAATGTCAGCAGTGAAAAGCCATACTACAAGTATATACCCTTGATATAATGTGAGAAGAATCACAATCTGTGGTCTTCCTCCCAAAACTCATAACTCCAATCTACTCTTGAGAAAAACTTCAGCCAAATCCCCATTGATGGACATTCTACAAAATACCTAACTAGAAGTCCTTGAAATTTTGGTTAGGTATTTTAGCAAGAAAAATTTGAAAACACTCACAGTAAGGAGGAGCCAAAGGAGGCATAACTATTAATACTATAGGTAATGAGGTATCCTATATGACATCCTGGAACCGAAAAAGAACCTTTAGTTAATATTAAAACTAAAAAAATGAATAAAATGTGAAACATGAATAAAGTATGAATTTTATTTAATAAAAATATACCATTATTGGTTCATTAATTGTGATAAATATACCATATTAATGTAAGATTTTAATAGTAGGGATATATATACCATATATCCCTACTGTTATTATATAGTGATAAATATAATAAATATTTATCACTATATAAATAAATATATAGTGATAAATATAATAAATACTATTATTATATAGTGATAAATATACCATATTAATGTAAGATTTTAATAGTAGGGAAAATCGAGTGTGAGATATTTGGGAACTCTGTACTGTCTTCCCAATTTTTCTGTAAATCTAAAGCAATTCTAAAATAAAAAGCTTATTTTAAAAATGTAATGAGGAATTGGCTTCAAGTACAAAACTGTCTTCTTTAAAAGAGTAACATCTCCAATTCTATCTTCCTTGGCACTTGTAACTCTTCAGAGCATTTTACACCCACAACTAACTTTTAGTACCTACTACTCATGTTTGCCAATGCTGAATGACTTCAACTATAATATAGGAACAAGCCACCTCTTTACTCTTAACTGCCACAATATGCAAACACTGGCCAAAGAAAAAGGGCAAGGGAGAGAAATTCAAAGATGAAAGAGACCTAGACAAAAAGAAACATAATCACATTTACATTGGAAATGCCGGAGTCACCAATAATGACTTTAGGCAATACTGAATGTCCCTTGGCCATTGGTTTAATGTTTCTGTCAAAAGATGATGTTTCTGGAAATAAAGGGTGTATATCTCATAAACTCCCTGTTATATGCTTCAGTAGAATTCCTAAAAGACACTTGGGATTCCATTGGAAAATGTAGCTTGCAGTTAGCCATTAATCAATCAATTTAGTGAAAAAAAAGTGGCAATTGAGTTCTTCAGAAGGTAATCAGACACTAAGACAAATACTTTGGAATGAATATAGTGTAAAGCCAACTACACTGGTGTACACCATCAATATATCTCAACTCAAAGTTGTCATCAATTATTCATGAATTCTAAGCCAGCTAAGCAGTTATGCTAAGATACAGAAACTTTCAAAATTTTCCACTTATTAACAAGCAGTGTCAAATATGACAGCAGGTGTTTACTGCAGCTACTGAAGATACAAGTTTGAAGTGAGTCACCTAAAGTTTCTTATAATAGACACCATGTGATCTCTCCTCAGTTTTTGCAAAGAAAAAAACAGTGCATTCTGTCATCACTATTTAATTTCTGCCTCAAACAAAATGACCCCAAACACTCAATGGTAATAGTGTTTTACAACCAGAAATGGTATAAACAGAATAAGGCATTTCTATTAAAAGCTATATTCAGACAACGCTTTGTTACTCTTGCTGTGAAAGTGCTCATTTTCCTTGTAGTAATCCAACAAGAGGATTTGAGGATTGAGAGTATAAGGACAGTTTTACATCAAGGCTCCAATAACCATGTATGCAAATATTTACTTTGGATTTAATACTTTCTTTGATTCCCAGGGATATCTATCAACAGGCTTTACATATTACCGATCTATTGTAAATATTCTTTTGTATATCCAATATCAATAAACAATATTTTTAAAGTTTTTTTTTTATTGGAGTGCCTATCATGTGCTAGACACTGTGTCTTAACAAGGAAATACTTTGCTGCTGCATAATGCCATTAAGGACAAAGTTCTTTCTGCCCTTCTGCTCTAATATCCTGTTGGCTTATATCCTCATGGACAAAAAATGACCACTGCACCTCCAGGCATCACATTTATATTCTTGACAAGAGGGAGGGAATAGTCAAGTGGAAAAAGTCTTTGCCTCTTGAGGTTTTGTCTTCTTATATAAGAAGGAAAATACTCCCTATCAGTCTTAGTCTCCCATCTCATAAACCAGAACATTGTCACTTGCCCAATCTTAAACCATCAGTGGTCAAGGGGAAGAAGATTATTTTATCCTGATTTGTTTTGACCAACTAGGATTCATCCTCTGGCCTGGGATAGAAACCTGTGCTTACTGAGACTATGCAATCTTTCGCCATGAAAAAATCAGGGTTTTGATTGGTGGAAAAAACAATATTCTTGGTTGCCTTTAAAGCAGGCCAAAAAAAACAGGGTCTGCCTCACAGTCCTAGATGCTAATGGGACAGAATTGGTCACTGCATGTGCAAATCCTTCTGGCTCTTCCATGGTCTCTTGTGGGCTAATTATGGAATCATAGCAGGGCCAAGCTGAAGAAGGGGAGTGACTTGGATGCCTCTCCCATCCCCACTTATTCCATCAAGAAACTATATCCCAAAGCACCAGAAAGAGGGATATGGTGATGATGGTGAAAATAGTAACAACAATAAACATGATGACAATGACTCACATATGTATGGCACTTAGCCTGATATACAAAATCACATTTTAATTACACAGCCACCCTGACAGACAGGTGTTTTCAGCATTATGCATATTTTACAGGAGAGGGAACAGACTCAGAAAGGCTTATTAACTCATTCAAGATCACTATGTTGGGGTCCACCAAATGACCCTAGCTTTGATTATTCACCAAGAGGACTCACAGGATTCAACTATATGCTGATATAGTTGCACTATGATTTCTTACAGTGAAACAATACAAGCAAAATCAGCTAAGTAAAAGGTGAAAGGGGCAAAATCAGGAGGAGACCAGGTGCAAGCTTCCAAGAGTCCTCTCCCAGTGGAATAATGCAGTATGCATTTAAGTCCCCCAATAATGAATCGTAACAACAGGTATGGAATGTTGTCTTCCAGGGAGCTCATTAGATATTCAATGTCCACAGGTTTTACTGGGAGCCATTTACATAAGCACCATATACCTAGCACACAATAAAATCCCATGTTCCCTGAAGGAAGGCAGGCATACAGCATAAATCATATTGTTTGTCCAAACAATTTAGGTACAGTGAACTACTCTTATCAGTTAAGGTAGTAGGAACCTTCCAAAAATCCAAGTTCCCATATTCCAGCCAAAGGCCAACATTTCAAGCAGGGCTTTCTAAGGATAGCCTACTTTTTTTTTTTTTTTTAATATACTTTAGTTCTATGATACACGTGGACAACATGCAGGTTTGTTACATATGTATACATGTGCCATGTTGGTGTGCTGCACCCATTAACTCATCATTTACATTAGGTATATCTCCTAATGCTATCCCTCCCCCCTCCCCCCAACCCACGACAGGCCTCAGTGTGTGATGTTCCGCACCCTGTGTCCAAGTGTTCTCATTGTTGAATCCCCACCTATGAGTGAGAACATGCAGTGTTTGGTTTTCTGTTTGCCCAAAATGATGGTTTCCAGCTTGATCCATGTCCCTACAAAGGACATGAACTCATCATTTTTTATGGCTGCATAGTATTCCATGGTGTATATGTGCCACATTTTCTTAATCCAGTCTATCATTGATGGACATTTGGGTTGGTTCCAAGTCTTTGCTATTGTGAATAGTGCCACAATAAACATATGTGTGCATGTGTCTTTATAGCAGCATGATTTATAATCCTTTGGGTATATACCCAGTAATGGGATTGCTGGGTCAAATGGTATTTCCAGTTCTAGATCCTTGAGGAATTGCCACACTGTCTTCTACAATGGTTGAACTAGTTTGCGGTCCCACCAACAGTGTCAATGTGTTCCTATTTCTCCACATCCTCTCCAGCACCTGTTGTTTCCTGACTTTTTAATGATTGCCATTCTAACTGGTGTGAGATAGTATCTCATTGTGGTTTTGATTTGCATTTCTCTGATGGCCAATGACGATGAACATTTTTTCATGTGTCTGTTGGCTGCATAAATGTCTTCTTTTCAGAAGTATCTGTTCATATCCTTCGCCCACTTGTTGATGGGTTTGTCTGATTTTTTCTTGTAAATTTGTTTAAGTTCTTTGTAGATTCTGGATATTAGCCCTTTGTCAGATGGGTAGATTGTAAAAATATTCTCCCATTCTGTAGGTTGCATGTTGACTCTGATGGTAGTTCCTTTGCTGTGCAGAAGCTCTTTAGTTTAATTAGATCCCATTTGTCAATTTTGGCTTTTGTTGCCATTGCTTTTGGTGTTTTAGTCATGAAGCCCTTGCCCATGCCTATGTCCTGAATGGTACTGTCTAGGTTTTCTTCTAGGGTTTTTTATGATTTTAGGTGTAACATTTAAGTCTTTAATCCATCTTGAATTAATTTTTGTATAAGGTGTAAGGAAGGGATCCAGTTCCAGCTTTCTACATATGGCTAGCCAGTTTTCCCAGCACCATTTATTAAATAGGAAATCCTTTCCCCATTGCTTGTTTTTGTCAGGATTCTCAAAGATCAGATGGTTATAGACTTGTGGTATTATTTCTGAGGGCTCTGTTCTGTTCCATTGGTCTATATCTCTGTTTTGGTACCAGTACCATGCTGTTTTGGGTACTGTAGCCTTGTAGTATGGTTTGAAGTCAGGTAGTGTGATGCCTCCAGCTCTGTTCTTTTGGCTTAGGATTGTCTTGGCCATGCAGGCTCTTTTTTGGTTCCATATGAACTTTAAAGTAGTTTTTTCCAATTCTGCAAAGAAAGTCATTGGTAGCTTGATGGGGATGTCATTGAATCTATAAACTACCTTGGGCAGTATGGCCATTTTCATGATATTGATTCTTCCTATCCATGAGCATGGAATGTTTTTCCATTTGTTTGTGTCCTCTCTTATTTCCTTGAGCAGTGGTTTGTAGTTCTCCTTGAAGAGGTCCTTCATATCCCTTGTAAGTTGGTTTCCTAGGTATTTTATTCCCTTTGAAGCAATTGTGAATGGGAGTTCACTCATGATTTGGCTCTCTGTCTGTTATTGGTGTATAGGAATGCTTGTGATTTTTGCACATTGATTTTGTATTCTGAGACTTTGCTGGAGTTGCTTATGAGCTTAAGGAGATTTTGGCTGAGATGATGGGGTTTTCTAAATATACAATCATGTCATCTGCAAACCGGGATAATTTGACTTCCTCTTTTCCTAATTGAATACCCTTTATTTCTTTCTCCTGCCTGCCTGCTGTTAACTCTTCTGCACAATCATCTATCTAGAGCATACCAAAACTTGGACTTGAATCTGGGTCTTCTGATTCTATATTTCATTATCCCCCTGTTTGCTTTTGAATATAGTAAAGGGAATTTATAATATTAAAAAGAAAGGAAAGAATAAAGATATCTGTATCTAATTATGATTATGAGAAAATAGGGCATCAGAGAGTTTACATATGTTGCCCCAAATCACAAGTAAACATTTTGAGAGAGAGAACTAGGATTCTAGCACAGGCTTGTTCAAATGCTGAAGTCAAATTTCCCTCTTTTAAAGCACATTGCTTTTTAAAATCTATTATACAATAAATATATTTGAAATGTATTATAAATTTTGGTCAATAAATAATAAAAACAGATGACTATAATCTTTACACATTGGGAAATCTGCAATCAAAAGGGTTTAATTCTTTAATGAGAATTTGGGGATCTGTAAATTAAAATATTTCAAATAAACTAGGGAAAGGAAATTAAATTTTAAATATTTAATATAAAATGTTTAAGATTAAAGCTATGGCATATAATGTGATCAGTAGAGAAAATATAAAACCAAAAGTAATTATTAGATAAAAGATAAAGCGATAAACATTATTGTATTTAATTTTATGTAAATTTTCTTGGAGTACATGAGTAGTGGATTTCATTTAGAGAATCATATTTTTATGATCAATTTATGAAATGCTCTATTATTATTTAAGTTAGCGTATAAGTCCATACCCTAGGAGGAGGAATAGACACAACTTCAACTATCAGTTTTGGCATATGATTATGCCAAGTGATGCAAGATCTCCCTAAATAAAGATTGCAAAATATCTATCATTCTCATTGCAAGAAATTATAATGAATCCTGGGCATGCAAGATGTTGAGCATTTATTTATTCATATTCTTTGCTTGCTGCTTTTCCCTAGAGAAAACTAACAGCTGAAATGTAGCCATCGAGCAGAATATACAATAGGGAAAACAAGCACTTAACAGGGTAGCTATATTCCAACTTTGCCAGCCCACTCTCAGGAAGCTTTGACTAGAAGAGGAGCTGGTACTCTGTTTATGGTTCTAAATCTGGGACCACCAGAGCAATTATTTTAAAATTAACTACCTAAGAGCAGGAGACATAAAACTCCCTATTAAGGGAGTTTTAAGTTAGATATTAAGTTAGATATTATTAAGTTAGATTATATATTATTAAGTTAGATATTATTATTAATATTATATTAAGTTAGATATTATTAATAATAATATTAAGTTAGATATTATTGTTAGATATTATTATTAAATCATTCTGATTTTCTGCAACATGAGGGAGAATATTTGATTCTTTGGTGGTGGTCCCGGAATAGCTACTAATAGATGAACCCCTGGTAGAAACTCTATTCTTCAGTGGAATTTTTTCTCCCTCTCTCTCTCTACACACACACACACACACACACACACACACACACACGCACACACACACACACACAAACTTTCTATTATGTTTAACTCTTCTAACAAAAAGGAAAGATGATGATTCTCTCTAAAGAGAGGATACATTAAGTATGGACATTGATGAAGATAAAATGTTGCTAGTAAGTTCAACTACTGAATTATTCTACCAAGGTCCATCTCAGACATCAAACTGCTGTGGTTTACTTATGTTTTACAAAACTAATGAAGAGCAAAAGCTGTTCATAAGTAGGAGATGTCCTTACCAATCCAAAGAACAGAAAATGTTAGTTTCCTGACGCTTGACTTTTTCTGACTCCCACAAATTTCTCCCACAAACCTCCAAGATTGACAGATATGTCTTTGAGTGGGAAAGGGGAACTCTGTGTAACACGGAAATCTCAGGAAAGGAAGTAAATCCTTGTATAACTTTAGAGATACCCACTGCGACATTGATTACTCTTGTCCTACAATCACCAGTATAAAAGAGTATTTGTGAAGCATACAATTTCCAAAGAAACTATATTAAAATTATATAATGCCCTCAAATCAGTCCTTGCCTCAAAACACCTGGGGTCTGCTTACTTGTTCTCTTTCATAGAACTTAACATGTAGTTCTTAGAGAGTCAAAGAAACTGCTCACAATTTTCAAGCTAAAGCCATGATATATATTACTGAATCAAACTGCAAGATTAGGAGATGTCTAAGCTCATAGATTTTTCTGGGTGCTGAGTGCTATTTTGTACAGTGATTCTTTAAAATATAAATTTGACCTTGAATGGAAGTCTATTCATTTAGAATATGAGGTTCTTTTTTAGGATCAACTTTCAGTCTTGCTGCTGATACCAATTCCTAACTTCAGCCTGAAATTGTTATATTAGCAGAGGGCCTGGACTGTGATTCCCTACAGCCATTGAATTCTCTTTTTTTTTTCCAAGATGGGGTCTCCTGGTTCGATACAGCTATAACAGCATAGTGGGAAAGATTAATTTGAGATTAATATGATATTTCAAATCTATCCTTTGAAGAGTTTGAAGACTGAGATCACTATTTTTAAATATCAGAATAAGCAGCTTTACCCTTTGTCAATGCCATAATAAAACTGTTTTGTTGTTGGTGGTGGTAAATTGAATTTAACTTCAATACTTCGCAAGCATGATATGAACCCAGGATATTGACTAAAAATTACCCAGACAGGAGTGGGCACAAGTTCAAGACACCTACAGTATATCAATGCCACTCACAATTATAGCAGGACAATCCCACAGTGGCAAAGTAAATAGGCTGTCTTTATTTCAAAGCAGCTACTTTAGTTACTCAACTTCAGAGTGTTCAATTATAATTGTGTGCTTTCTGTCTTAGAAATATTGTCTATGGTATTATAAAAAAATACTTAGATAAAATTTTTATGAAAAATCTTGAAAACTATGATTGTGTGCTGGTATATTATAAAGAAACAAAACCTAAGCAAATATATTTTGTTCTGCTTAACATAACAAATCCTTCAACAAAACAAACTGACAGATATTTCAGGAATCTAAGGGCTAGCCATACAGTGCATGTACTATGTACATAATATTGTGCAGGAAACGAAATAGTAAAACATCCACACTTTGCTCTCAAGGAATTTGCAATGTGGTTGGAGATGAAATATACCCACCAGGTGAGAAAATAGCATTAATCCACTGCTCATGTGTCAAGCACTGTGCTACGTGTTTACTTATCTAAAGAATGTCTTTTATACCCATTCTACATATAAGGGAACTATAGAGTTGTTTTTTTTTTTTTTTCCCCCAAAGCAGTAGGTTTACGGGTAAGGGTTGCAATGAAATTCCAGGACAACCTGGAAGCAAATCAACTTTTTTCCCATAACATTACACTGGCTTTGATGAATAAATTCAGGTATCCAGAAATAAAAAAGTCACAAGGAAGGATAAAATTAAGTGCCAAATAAATAGTAGACATATGTATTTCTTTTGTTTGTCCATTGATTGTCAATCCTAGAGGAACATGGGAATTGAGATGAGCTAAAGAGATAGTTCAGTATAGTAGTTAAGGTTTAAACATCACCTGAACCCCAGCTCTTTAATTCATTAGCAACATAGCTCTGGGCAAGTTTTTCAATTTTCAGCTTCTTCAACTGTAAAAATGAGGGAGTCATATTTAGCTTACAGGGTTGTTGTGAGTATAGAACAAAATAAATGTTATCATGCATAGAGCCTAGCACAGTGCCAGACATACAATTAAGCATTCAATAAAGGGAAGCACTTATTTATAATAATTACATATTAAAGAAGGGGCAGAATTTCACTAGGTAGCAAGAAGGAAAACATTGTCCTATAGGTCATAAGTGTCTAATTTTCTCATTAAAATCCCTACTAGTGAAACATAATTTTGAGCTTGTGCCCCTAATATACATATATTTATATATTACATACATTTGTATATTATGTACATATATATTACATGTATATATCACATATACTTTTATCTCAAGGCATTCTATTCCCAAGGGATAGTGTCACAGTTAGTAATAGTGGAAATAAATCCATATTCTAAATTTTCTCCTTAATAATTCTGATATTTTTGGCTGATTCATGTCAAATATGATTAGGTTATTGTTTTTTAGGTCTTATCATGAAGCTGACAAAGAGCTCATTCCCTAAATAGCAGAAAGCTGCTTGCATAACTATGTTATCTTCAACTATGATTCCTTAACAAAAATCTCTTAAAGCCACTTTTGAAAGTTAGTTTAGAAAATAATTAAACTGTATAATCTGTCAATCTGCTTAACTAGGCACAGGCAAACTTCCATATGTCAAAATATTCTGAAAGCCACTGAACAAGTGAGGAAGCTTTGCCAACTGATTTTCAGTGAAGATTCCCCACCTGTGTAATAGGTGACCATCAGATAACTAAACCAAGTGAGAAAGTCATTGTCAACCAATATGTAAGAAATTGGGCAAGTTTAATTTCTCTCACGTACTTAACAGTTTCTAGCAGTTTCTTCACATGCTTCATTGGGTTATCCTGTCACTCCACTCCATTTGGAGACCATTACCATGGAAACCGAAAACTGTTAAAGGGGTTTAAGCAGGACTAAGACATGATAAAGGCAAGTTGGAGGAATGCTATACAGCAGCAATACGTAAGGTAATTTGGAGAAATAGAGAAGAAATTTGCAGACTAATTAGAAGACCACTTTGGGTACTTAGATGCTGGGCTCTATGTAAAAGTGTGAAAAGAAAAAAAATAAAATCAAGGCCCGGATGGTTTTCATCTTTCAACCTAGTATTCTGTAAAAGGTTATGTTTTCTTGCACAGAATCAGTATGAGTGTGGTAGTTCCAGGCAGAACATGTAGACAAGACAGTATCCAGTGAAGAAAACAATGAAAGTTCCCATTTATGTCTTTTAAAAAGTATATGTTTTATACATGTGTGTGTGTATATAACCATTTGAATATTTAAATATTTTTTATTATTTTAATTTACTTATTATTTAATATTTTTTAATTTAACGTTTAAAGGGAAGTATACCCTCCCTAGACATTCCCCTCACATCTCATTGGCAGGATCAGGTCACATGTTTCTGTTCTAGGTGCAAAGGAGGATGGGAAATGAGTATGTGGCATTTCAGCCTCCAAAGTGTGAAACAGGCTCGGTCCACAAGGAAGAACGAGTGGGGAATGGCTAGCAGTCCGGCAATATTGGAAACAAGAGGTTAAAGAATGGTAGCTGCAGCAACAAGAGAAAAAAAAATTCTAAAAAGACAGAACATAAAGGAATTTGTGACCAAGTAAGACAGTCTGAGTGAGACTGAAAGAAGAATAAAAATGGCTTTAAGTTTTTCAGGCTGAATGGTCAAGGAAAGATAACAATATTGGTAAAGTAGAGGACATAGGAGACCCTATTACTCATAGTAACATCAACTAACATTTGTTAAGAACTTACCTGGTGCCAGCTGGGCGCGGTAGCTCACGCCTGTAATCCCAGCACTTTGGGAGGCCGAGGCAGGCAGATCATGAGGTCAGGAGATCGAGACCATCCTGGCTAAAACGGTGAAACCCCGTCTCTACTAAAAACACAAAACCACCGGGCGTGGTGGCGGGGGCCTGTAGTCCCAGCTACTCAGGAGGCTGAGGTAGGAGAATGGCGAGAACCCGGGAGGTGGAGCTTGTAGTGAGCCGAGATCGTGCCACACTGCACTCCAGCCTCGGGGTCAGAGCGAGACTCCATCTCAAAAAAAAACACAAATTTTCCTGGTGCCAGACACTGTGCTAAATGCCCCATTACCTCATTTAATTCTCACTCTAATGCTACTACTGATCTATTTTAAGTAACTTCTTCCAAGAGGTGAGCTCAGTTTGAGGCACTGGTTCTGAGATGACACTTGGACATCCACAAGAAGAGTGGACAGGAACTGCAGCTTGCAACCAGAATGAGGATGGAGGGAGGTATCTTGGAGTCATTCATAAGGGACTTAACCTAGGAATGGCTTACTAGCCTGGAACACCAGGAGCGGGGAAGTCCTTTCAACATCGTGAACTAATCCTGCAACAGTCAGCCTGTTTATGTGAGAGTTCTAACGAAGACAAAACAAAACACAAACCTGAAGTGAGCTTCTGGTAATAGTCCTCATGTCCCCAAACATATTTTTTTCTCTTTTGAATGCTGTGTGTTTGAGTTAAAGAAGAAATTCATTCTAATGTATCTGCTTAGTTGTCTTACATTGCCATGTCCTTTGCTTTGAATATTTGTGCAATGAAAGAGAAAGCCACACTCAAAAAAATTCAAGTTTATCTAAACAATGGCGGTTTCCACTTTTAGATCATTCATCAGATCTATCAATACTGAATTCACTAATGCCACACTTCCCTTTGTCTGCACATACAGTAGTGACATAGTAATTTAATTGTGAAGTTACTGTACCAAATCTCATGAGGTTTCCCCAAAATCTTACACTAATGCCATTTTGTTCCATTAACTTTTATAATCTCCTGGCACTTGATAAATTCTGAATTGTGCCATTATCTGAATATGACAGTCTTCTGTGAATAGAATCAAATGGAACTTGATTTCTTTACTACCTCATTAATAGTCTAGATAAAGGGCAGGGGTGCAAATTATCTGACAATTTTTAGAAACAAAAACAGCTGTTCTTTATTCTATCATTTATGTAAACATGCTGCTTAGAAAAGCTTAAATAGGTGAATTATATATTTTAACATGGTGAAAGTGCACATCTCTGACAAGATTTGTGTGTGCAGACTTTGTTGTTTTATTTTCATCAATAGTTCCTTGAATTTTCTTCCTTATCTATCATAAAGTACAGTGAGGTGTCAAGAGCTATGTGGAATGCTTAAGCCTAGAATAGATTGAATAAATTGGATTTGTGGGGGTGGTAAAATCCAGGGTCTGATTATCAGGTGGCCCCAAGTCTTGTTCTGATAAGAGAGAAACAGAAAACACACATTTCTCTCTTTGGAGTCCCAGAATGTGATAAGCTGTACATAAGCCCTAGCGATACACCAGTAGCTCATCCACTAGTGCCAATTACTTCACGGGACGAAGTTTTGACTGGGCCAGGTAGGTGGGTTGACATCGGCAGGAAATCATGCATTGGAGAGAAGAAAATATATAGAAGAATGATGGAAATAAACATAATGTTACAGAAGAGATTTCTGAAAAATAGGATGAGATTTGTGGGCACACTTAAATAATCTTCAGAGCTCATACGCTGAAGGATTCATGTTTTGTCTAAGAAGAGAAAAGCTTCAATTTGGGGATCTTAATCTTCTCAGGCTTAATATCACCACAGGGTTTTTATGCATATTGTTATCAACATAAATAAAGTGAAATTATTGAAAAGATGTAAAATGTTCACTTGTCCTACTTTAAAAGTAATTGCCTTCTCCTTTCACTTATAAGTGTATAAAATTATATTTAATGAGTTGTCTATAATTTATTTTCATTCACTTCAATCATTCATATTCTATATAACAAATGTCTATTTATATTATTTTGTGTACAAATTTAAATGATTTGTTCGGATTCATTTTGAATGTTTTACTGAGATGTGAGGCAATTTCACATTGAAATAACCACTCACTATAATTTACTATTATTTTTGTATTTAATTAAAAACCAAAAACATCTTCTCCCGTATACTTCACTTGGTTACTTTTAAACCAACAGCACTGACTCAAATAGCATAATATTATAGGACGTAATTATCAAGCAGGGTATATAAACAACAATTTTTATGTTGGAAATATAAATGAAGGAATGTTTGAATTAATAGATATGCAAATATTGAGTTTTTCCTCTCCTTCCATTATTTTCTGGTAATGTCTCTTACCTATAAAAGACCTCAGGAAACCTAAAACTGTATTAAGTGGTATTATATAAAGACAAATATAGATATACAATAAAGATAAAGATAGCTTGTCTGAATATGCCATTTAATATTAGTAGCTCATTTCACTTTTCATGTACATCAGATTACTGATATGTTCTCAAAGTTTTATAACTAATTATAGAAAAAGGTATGTGGGTTTTGAAGGGTTTAGATCAACTATAAGTTCATGATTAAGATTTTAAAATATGACTTTAAAAATGAGAAAAACATTTGTAGATATTAATATTACTGATTATTTCTTTGGTCACTTTTGCAGTTTCTCTTAAAGTTTATATATTTTTTCCGAATTAGGTGTGTGATCAGTTAATTTTAACTAGATAATTTATACACTTATTTAAAATTATTCATTCTTTTTTGAAACAGAGTTAATAGTCTTTTACATTGGAATCAAGTTTTCTGGCCGTCTTTTTATACTTAGATTATGTTTCTTCCTGAATTTTTAACCTTTAAACATCTAGTAACTTTTTCTTGTAAATTATTTCAAATTCTACCATACCAATACTTGGTGGGTGTATGAAGTACATACAGGTGTTTTTCTGATAATTTACAAAACAAAAAGATGAAAATCTTTAACCAAAATATTTCTGCTTATTCAATTAGAAACCTTTTATTTCAATAAAGTTTTGAGAAACATCAATTAAGCAAACCAGAGATAAAATGATTTTTTAAGCCTTTAAAAATTTTTTTAAAGGAAAATCTTTAAGATTCTATTGTGTGATTTTTCTTTAGTCCCAGATAATATGTCTACAAATGAATTTCATGAAATATGCCAGAATTCATATTCTCATTTTTCTCTGGTAGTGTTTTCTAGTTTCTCCAGGATATTGTAATCACTTGAACATTTTCTATTAAAACAGAAAAATTTCTGTGTGGAAGTTACATTTTCAATAATTTAAGCCCCTGAATTTTTTCTATAATACAATATTTTTATAATAATCATGCACGAATTCTTACTTAGTTTTGATATACATGATTGAGTTGCTACTAATTGATTAATGCAACCAGACATAAACTGAGCTCTACACCTCTCTCACATTCTCACCAATTCAAAAGTGTTTTGAAAAATGAAATGTAACAGCAGCAAAAGAGCTTTGCCAATAATTGTCTCACAGATAGTATTTTAGAGTTTTTGGAATTTAAAAAACCATAAAGGCAAATGTTAATAGAGCTTTTAAAAACTAAGAACTTATTAAAGATATATGGTTAATCCTTCACTTTTATTCAGAAAGTTTCTCCTGTCACACTTGAGTTCTATACTTTTTTTACCTTAATTCTAAATGTTTCAGAAAATTTACTGCTACTCTTATTTTCATATGATGAATGACCATGATTAACTATATGAAGTAATTGAATGACTAAAATTTGGTACTGTATTGCTAGCTGGTTGATTTCTTTTCTTTCAATATTTAAAAAAGTTGCACAACTGTCTTCTAGTTTGCATGATTTCTGATGAGATGGCTACTGTCTGTTGTCGTTTATCTTTTTTATTCTGTGTAATGTGTCATTTTCTCTCAAGTTACTTTTAAGATTTTTCTGTTTAGTACGAGCTTTAAGTAATTTGATAATTTTTGGTGTAGTTCTCTTTCTGCTTCTTGTGCTTGCATTTCATTGAGCTTCTTCAATTTGTGGGTTTCTAATTTTCATCAAATTTGGAAAACGATTCAGCCATTATTTCTTCAAATGTATTTTTTTCCCTGTCTCCTCACTGCATCGCTCTCTGGGTGTCAATTACTCATATATTAGACTGTTTAAAGTTGTTCACCACTCACTGATGCCCAATTCCTTATTTTTCAGTCATTTTTAAAATTTGTGTTTTTATTTTGGATAATTATTGCAAGGTTTCCAGGGTCACTCATATTTTCTTCTGCAGTCCTTAATCTGTTCTTTCTTATCCAACTCATTTTTGTTTTGCATCTTAGAAATTGTATTGTCATCTCTACAAGTTCAAATTGGTGTTTTTCTAGATCTTCCATGTTTCTCCTCATGCCCAGGCTTTCCTCTGCCTTTTGGGACATACATAGTTCTATTTGCTGTCTTTAGGTTCCTGTCTACCAATTCTATCACCTATGTCATTTCAGTGTATATTTCTAATGATTGATTTTCTCCCTAATTACTACAGATTGTGTTGTTAGCTTCTTTGGGTACCTGGTAATTTTTGATTGGATGTCAGACTGATATGGTTGGGCTGTGTCCCCACCCAAATCTCATCTTGAATTGTAGCTCCCATAATTCCCACGTGTTGTGGAAGGGACACAGTGAGAGATATAAATCATGGGGGCAGACCTTTCCCATGCTATTCTTGTGATAGTGAATAAGTCTCACAAGATTTGATAGTTTTATAAAGGGGAGTTTCCCTGCACAAGCTCTCTTCTCTTGTCTGCCACCATGTGGGATGTGCCTTTCACCTTCCACCACAATTGTGAGGTCTCCCCAGCCATGTGGAACTGTGAGTCTATTAAACCTCTTTCTTTTGTAAATTGCCCAGTCTCAGTGTGTATTTATCAGCAGTGTGAAAACGGACTAATACACAGACATTGTCACTTTACATTGTCTTGTTCTGGAGGATTTGTTTATTCCTTTCAACATGTTTTACCTTTTTTTCTGGGACAGTGTTATTTGGAAAATTTTTGCTCCTTTCATGGCTTCCTTCCAAGCTCGATTAGGCTGATTCAAAGGTGAATTTTCCCTCACTACTAGGATGATATCTGAGGACTTACTGGATGCCCAGTGGTGAAGTCTTTTTATTCTGCCTGGTGGAAACACAAGTTCTTCTGGACCCTGTGCGAGCTCTGGCTGTGGTTCTCCCTTTTCCTTTCTGGTAGTCTTCCCTGGACTCTGAAGTTTCCTCACTTGGATGGATTGAGCCATATTTTGCTGAAGACTTGATTGTTTGCTCTCCTTGCAGCCTTCTCTTCAGGACACAGACATGTGAATTCTACCTGCCTTAGCGTCCCCAAATTCTGAATTCTGTCTCCTCCACTCTGGCCTACTACCAGACTCTGTCTAGGTTCCCCAACCCTGTAAAATCTCTCTGGGCAGCAAGCTGGGCAATCATAGAGTTCCTCTTGTTTTCCTTCCTCAGGGGTCACTGTCCTGCACAGCTTGTTGTCTAATGTCTAATTACTGTGGATTATATATTTGTTTGTATGCTTGTTTGTTTTAAGTTGTTTACGGTGGAAAAGCAAATCGGTTCTTCTTACTCCATTGTGTCTAGAAGCAGAAGTTCCTCATAACATATTTGATAGATGTGAATATTAGTATTAATTATTATCATCATCCAGCTGGACACAGTGGCTCACTCCTGTAATCCCAGCACTCTGGGAGGCCAAAGTGGTTGGATCACTTGAGGTGAAGAGTTCGAGACCAGCCTGGTCAACATGGCGAAACCCCATCTCTACTGAAAATCAAAGATTAGCCAGGTGTGGTGGCACATGCCTGTCAGCCTAGCTACTCAGGAGGCTTAGGCAGCAGAATCTCTTAAACCCAGAAGGCAGAGACTGCAGTGAAACAAGATTGCACCACTGCACTCCAGCATGAGTGACAAAGCGTGACTCTGTCTCAAAAAATATATATATATTATCATTATCATCACCATCATCATCAAATATGTACAATGATGCCTGAAAGGCATAAAACCTTATCCAAGACTGTCTTGCTATCATCATGTAATTCTCATGTCCATAGAATATCTATTTATGGGGTAATTGAATAACAAAAATAAAGGAAAGGTAATCATATAAGAGAGAAAAATATATTCAAAATTTGGGAAAAAAGGGAGGAAGCCTACATGGAAGGATAAAAACTCTCGTAATATTCTTTAGTTATTCCAAGTGTCTGCTCAGAATATAGGAGATGGCCACTGGACTGAAATTCATGCCGAGGGCTATGGACCTCAGAGCTGTTAAGTCAAAATGAAAGTTCACTGCCACAGACTGGGAAAGAAGGCTGCACAACAACAATAATAACTGCCCACACTTAAATATTTACTTTGTCCTAGCAATTGTTTTAACCACTTAACATTTAGTATTCATTTACTCCTACAATAATACTATGAGATGGATATTATTATTAATTCCCATTTAATAGATTGGAAAAGTACAGCACAGAATGGTTGAATAACTTGCCCCCAAAATCAGACAATTAATAAGTGGCATAGCTGGAATGTCAAACCCATCATTTGCAGGCTATATTAAGAATCTGCACCAATTTGCAATTGTTACACTCTGAGAGTAAATAAGGAAGACAGAAAGAATGGCAGAAGGAAGGGAAAGAGGAAGGAAAGGAGAAAGGGAGGGAAGGAGGGAGGAAAGAGAGCACATTAAAAATGAGAATAGAAATTCCCCAAAGTCAGAAATACTCAGCAGTTATGCCGATCTCAAGATCAGGCTTTGACTGAAATAAAATCAATTTTACTAGAGTTCTGAGAGCGGTTCTAGGAAACAAAGAGTGAAAGATGAGATAAAATAAAGTTGTAACAATCAACTGGATTGTAAATACGTGAAGAAACACAGTTCAACCGAGAAAAGGTGTCTATATCTAGAAGGGGTTTATCAGTTATGTTAGGGCTATCCAGGCTATGCTGGGTGGCAATGGTAGCCTGGTAGTTCAGACAAGACTTCCTTTATTCTAACAGAGATGTGGTTTACAATCTGATATACATACCAGTTTTCTTCAAGGACTGGCCCTTTGTTTTTATAAACATCTGTTTATAAAGGGTAAAGGTTGATGTTATGCAGGTGCAGTGTTAGCCACACATATTTTATTCCTTTGAAAGAGGGTGTTGTAGGTGGAGGGACAGATAGAGTAATAGTAGAATTTGAAATGAGCAAATGGCAAAGGAAGTAAATGTCTCAAAATTTCTCACCATATAAGGGACTACATTACTGTTCTAATAAAATGTTTTAATATATTTTCCTCTCTCACAGCACAATTAGAGATGCTTTTGAGTTGATTATTTCCTCTTTTGAAATGTAAATGAACACTTGAAAGTTGAGCCTTATCCAATCTTTCTGCAGTAACTTTTGTCAGCTAATCAGATCCACACTTAGTTGAGACACTCACAGCCCGTATGGGTGAGGTGACTGGAACAGAAAATGAAATACACGTACATACTTAACAGTGTATCTCAACAGAGAAGCAACTCACTTGGGGCAGGTCAGTTCTTTATTGTGCAGGATGTTTCTTGCATAACAGAATGGTTAATGCCCCAGGTTCCTTTACCAAATATACCAGTAATGTTTCCCAGTTACTATGCAACATAAAGTTCTCTTTCTGAGAATCACTGCTTGCATCACCAAGAGAAACCAAGAGCATCAAAAATCACCTTATTTTACAATTTTGCCAGAATCGTCCCTTCCACAACTAACATATGGAACTATCTCATTTGCATGTAAACACTGGAGTTAAGAACCACTCTAAGCCCAGTTTTCCTGCATTTCACTCAAGGCTAACCTGGTTCCAGCTTTCAATATCCAATGCCTTTTTTTCCTAATCGTATCACTTCTTTTTTTTTTTTTTTTTGGCCATTTACATATTCACCTTCCAACTCATGATGGAGAAGAAAGAAAAGGAATGGAGAGAGGAGAGGAGAAATATTTCCTCTATCACCTGTTTATATATCATGATGCATTACACTGTGCTTTTGTTATGTCAGGACGCAGTTTCTGCCACTGGCCTTTCTCTTGTTCGATCTTCTGAAAAGTACTGGAATGAATTACACTGCACATCAGCAAGAATTGTTTTTCATCACATGCTTATTATCACATCACAATAAAAGGGTTGCATTCAATTTTTGACTGACTAAATGGGAATTTTAAGTTACATTAACTCTGTACTTCGACAGCACCTAGAAATAGTCAAATAAGTTTGATGAAAGCATGACTGAACAGATTACTTTAGTGTATAGCTTTACAGAAGCCTTTACTATGTGAATATGTATTAGGATTGCAGTGCAGGGGGAGGGGATGATTTCAGTGTTTCTCAAATATATTTGACCACGGAGTTAAATTTCTCACCTATGACTAGAATGACAAACAAGAAATTAAAGATTCTGGTCTTCAGGCTAGTTAAGCTATGGTAATACAGACCTTCAGGGCCGCTGATCTGATTCCCAGGCAGTGCATAACTTTGAAGTGGGTGGTGCCACTTGTATGAACTGCAATGTGAATGGGCACTCTATCAGTCATACAACCACTGGGAGATCTCTCTCTCTCTCTCTCTTTCTGTGTGTGTGGATAGATAGATAGAGAGAGAGAGAGAGAGAGAGAGAGAGAGATGTAAAGGGGTCTGTTACAGGGATTTGAACTTACACAATTTGGGGAGCTGGTTAAACAGTCCCTGTAGGGCTGTCATCTTTCTTTCTGATTCTGGGGCTTCAAGCTGCCAAAGAAGGGGGTCAGGAAGGGAAGAATGAATGTAAAGTGGAGGATGGCATGGACAGGCTGGAATCCATGAGCCTGAGGTAGAACCCATGAGTTTGGACTGGAGCTGTGTCAGTTCTCCCTGCCTCCAGCCCTTATGAAGTAGGCATCCTGCAGGAGAAGCTGGTGCCCTTCATCCTGAAGATAGCTTATCTCCAGGTGAGCTCAAGAGATGGAGAAGCTGAAGCAGACTCCAGGAGGAAAATGGGCAGTTGCAGATGAACTGTGGCCTCACAACAATAAGGTATGCCAGCAGAAAAGGAACAAGGTGAAGGAGCTACAGAAAGGGCTGCCCCAATCTTCTTGCCAATGTAATAAAACAATAAAGCAGCTGTCACATTTGTCTTTCAAATCTCCCACAAAAATATATTTTGTGGCCCTCCCTAGCTGGAAATATACAAGGAAAGAAATTCTAGGAAACAGTGCAGCCTTGCCAAGTTGCCATGTTTCAAAGCCATCTCACACACCCTGGAGTTCTGCAGTGCGCAGCCTGCATGGCTGCATGTACCAGCTTACAACATGGATCAGGCAACCACTGCAACTCTCCCACTTAGGTAAGGTTTGCAAAGAGGAAGCATACAGTGATGTAACAGAACATCCTGGTGTCACCATACTAACTCAGAGAAGTTGACAATTCGGAGAAATGAGTTGGCAATGTAGAAAATTTTCCTTTGAATGGTATGAACTTGGGATCACTAAGTCCTGCCACTTAGTATGAAATGAACACATTCATTTTACCTTTCATAATGACAAAAAATCTTGGATTAATTTTATATTTTCCTTAACTTCAAACAAGATTAATGAGAGAAAGGACAGCTTTTCTTTTTCTTCTTCTTACGTCCTATGCATTTTAGAGGAGATTCACAATTCAAGAGAAAGAGCTTTGTACTTTTTATTTATCTGAGAAGTAAAGAGATGCCATTTTCAATCTAATTTGTGGAATGAGAAATTTCTTTTATCATCTCCACTTATCCTTCCCCCAAATTCAACCACTGTCTTCTTTTTCTTAATCTTTGCTCCCTAAAATTTTCTCATGACTTCTCCAGAAATCTCATTTTTCCCCTTAGAATTTGTATAACATTAACAACTGTGTATTCTTAGATTACTATAGCATTACCTGTGTAGGTCCTGTGTGGTTTTAACTTTACTAATTTTATAATTTAGGGACACACTGATATTCTTTTCTAATTAGTCTCTATGGCTCTTCAAAGAATTATTTTATCTCAGATAACATCAAATAAAACTGCTTACAATTTTTTATTTGCTTTATAGTTCTTTAAAGGATACAAAGACATCATTTGTGAATAGCTGATCAAATGTTAGAATTTCTGTTTGGATCCAAAAGTCCTGTTATACTGAGAATATATTTGAAGTTCAATTTATTTAAATATCCTGCTTTAAGACTGACCCGTGAGAGGTGGTCTAGAGAAAAGACTGATCAAGATAACATATTTTTTTCTTTCCCTCCTGGGTTAAAAAAAAATGTACTTTTTTTTTTATTATACACAGTTCAACCATTGTGGAAGTCAGTGTGGCGATTCCTCAGGGATCTAGAGCTAGAAATACCATTTGACCCAGCCATCCCATTACTGGGTATATACCCAAATGACTATAAATCATGCTGCTATAAAGACACATGCACACGTATGTTTATTGCAGCATTATTCACAATAGCAAAGACTTGGAACCAACCCAAATGTCCAACAATGATAGACTGGATTAAGAAAATGTGGCACATATACACCATGGAAAAATGTACTTTTCACGGATGTTGGTAGAAGATCAAGTACTGTACGAAAGAAATCATGGTTGTCTGTCCTATTTGGGGGAGGAGATCTTAGAACTACAAAAGCAAAGACACAGTCAAGATGACAAAGAACTTGACAATTAGGAGACGAAGAGGAAAATGACTACATGTAGACAAACGATGCCCCTTCCCTCAAGAGAAAGACATTTACAGATGCTAAGATTTAGGATAAATTTAACTGACATATTGTATTGGTTAAAGAGGACTTTGCCTTAAGCATAATCATACCTCGGTCAATAATATCTATTAGTTTACATAATTATTTCACAAAATTGTTAAGAATTTAGCAAAAGGTACTTTACTGTGAGGATCCAATAAATCAATATTTTCTTACTAGTAAATAATTTTAAAGTAATTTCTAATATAAACTTAGTAAAGCAAATTTTTGAAGGATAAGCAATATTTTATATTGCTGCAGTCACTATCATCCAAATATTCCAAAACTCCTAGGTTTTTAGTGAGAAAACTATGCTGTTATTTCTGTAATTTGTTTGTAAAATAAAATAAATTGAGCTTGCAAATGTACTAAAAGCTCAATATCTTTAACAAAGTAATACTTCACATTTACAAGAAGATGATATATTCTTTCATCTCTACACTACAATTTTGGGAGGGTAAGAAATAGTATCTGGTCTACTGTCTCTAATTTTATGTCATATTTTTTTCCCTTTAGAGAGTTTTCTAGCATATTTCAGTTAAGCGAAGGCCTTATAGTAATCAAATACTAAAAAAACTCTATCTGGATGTCAGCTAGTTTTTTAAAGGTAAAGTTGATCCTCTAGGATAAAATTAATTTTATAGGGTAATGAAGACTATTTTTTCAATTGCATTTTCTAATGACAGTTTTATTTATTTTGGGAATTTTTCTCTTCAAAATTTTTAATTTGAAAACACGAAAACCATAAAAACATAAAATTACAAACTTATACACAAATGTTCATAAAGCTTCATTTGTAATGGTCGCAATTGGAAACCACTCAAATATCCATTAACGGGAATGGATGACAAAATTGTAGTATATTAGCACAATGGAATACAATAAAAATAAGTGAACTATTGATTCACACAACAGTGTGGATGAATCTCCAGATCATTGTGCTGAATAAAATAATTTAGGCAAAAAGAATACATGCTGTATAATTCCATTTATATTCAATCTAGAAAATGCAATTTAATTCATAGGAAAAGACAAAAAGATTAGTGTTTGCCTGGGAATGGGGATGGAGGGAGGGTTGGATTACAATTGTTGAGGAAATGTTGGGGTGATGCAGATGTTTATCTTGATTATAGTGATCATTTTGTGAATGTATAGATATGTCAAAACTGATCAAAGCATATGCCTTGTGTCATTTATTGGCCTGGATCCTGTGTCATTTCTACTTCAATTACACCTCAATAAAGTTGCAAAATCAAAAATCACTCAAAATAAACATAATTGCTAAGTCTTTACTGGGTGTTTCTGACTTGCCCAGGTTTTTTTCCAAGCTCTTTACTTTCATTAACTTGTTTAACACTGCCTCCCTCCCCAACAACTCTGAAGTAGATGCCATTATTATGTCCACTTTACAGATAAGGAAACTGACACAATGAAGTTGCCTACTTTGCTTTCCCTCACATGCAAAATTTGTCTATTTTCTCGCATTCCAAACAGGCCACCCTAGCTGACTTAGACTCTACAGTTAACCTAAGTAGGTAAATGCTAATGGATTGCATCCCAATTCCAAATTTTGGGAGAGGATTGGATTGGCCAGCTTGAATGACCCATTTCTGACACAGTCTGTAGTGGGGAAGGAACATGGTGGCCTGGTGGTGCTGAACAACCTCTGTCAGTAATGATGGTCATCTTCTAAGAAGAAATCAATTCTAAATAAGATTGTTTAGGTGCTGACTAAATTGGCAAGCTCATAATGCAGGTCTTTGGAGAAAAGAGGGGACTTGAAATGAAAGTATAGAGTAAGGCTATGTGTTCAGATCAACAAAATATACGATGCCATTATTTTTCCATAACTGATTTTAATTTAGCATTTGACCCCACATTTCTGCTGATGGTAGAAAACAAACTTGCAAATCCAATCTCTCAGTCTTTTCTAGCTTAAAAAAGAGGGTTTTGGGGCAAAATAATTCCCCCCTTGCTTTGCTCCTGGGTAGCACACCTACTATGTGGTAACCCACTGTCATTGTTGGTGGTCTTCAATTAAGTAGAGCACTTTCTGCTAGCCTTTGCAATGATCCCTTTTCCCACTGCTTCTTCTCCCAATGTCTAAAACCTTGCATTGCCTACAGCTTATATCATGTCTGTAGTATCCACTAATGGCATCTCTAATAATCATCAGGACCCCTATTCCTGTTTGCTGGTCCTCAGCACTTCTCTCAAGCTTGAAGGAAGTTTGGGATTCTCTACATGTGTCCTTACAATATATGGATCTCAAATCTTTCCATCTAGATGCCTCCATCTACCACTGGTACTCTGACACCATGTTGGATGCAGAAATTTTCTGTAAGTCTTGAAATTTACTAATGTATTTCTAGGAAACTCGACAACAGTCTATTCTGTTCTAGTATTTTCCCAGATTATCTGGGGATTTTAGTGTCCCAATTTTTTCCAGGATTAACTGAGGCAATAATATACCAAATCTTTTTTTAAATAAACATCCAGTATCTAAACTACAGTCACACATCCCTTTCAAATTTCCTTCCCACTGACTTGTAAAAATTTAATTTAATGGGATGGTTAGCTCAAAGAATACTTTTAAGCAAATTTGTATTCTTACCTATCATATGATTTATGGCTTAAATGGAATCTCAAGTCTTTGGTACTTATCATAAAAAAGACTTACATTAAAAACTACTGATCCTTCTAAAACTTAAAATAAAGTGAAATTTGAATCTCAAAGCTTAGCCACTCTTTGTTCTAGGCTGTGTCTGCCCTTCACAGGAGGACAGAGAGAGAAGACTATCTCTACTCTGTGATTGATTGGAAAGATAGGGGTAAAAGAATTTCAAAAATTTCTTCTGCTTTTGGTCATGATAGAATACACTGGACTTGCATTATTCATACATAGTTATAAAACCAGACAAAATATATGAAGAAGCTATTTTCAAGCCTAAGACTACAGGCAGAACAAGACTGATTCTTAAGAGTAGGGAAACACAAAAGATGAGCTACATGTTTGCTCCAGCTCTCAACTTCACTGTCCTTTTCCTAATATAGTGCAGGAAGGTGAAACCCAAATTTAGTGGCAGATTTGCTGAGCTAAGGCAGCAAAGACAGGAGTTTGGGTTGTTGAAGTGGCTGGAATTTGCAGTGTAGGGTTATGGAGAAGAGGGGACCCTATAATGTAGAGAAGAGACAGGGTTCACCACAGATAGTCTTGGCTAAGGGCTCAGCTGTGCATACAAAGGATGAGACTTGAATAAATCTGGCAAAAAGTAGCTTTCGTGAGACTGAGCACTGAACATAGGTATCACAGTTAATACAGTACTAGGAGACACTCTGGCTCAACCAAAGAGGAGATATTTCCTTATGCACTTTGGGCATTTATTTGACACCTAAAAAATAACATGCCTTGGACACAATTACCAGGTCCTAAAGCATGAACTACATCCTAAGACTAAGCAAAAAGACTGAAAATGACCCGTTATCAGAAAAAATAAAATAAAACCTGGAAGAATCAAAAGGTTATACCAGCAATTTAACTACTTGCTATGACAAAATTCAACACCCTCTAAAAAGAACACAGCATTGTCCAGACTCTCTACCATGTATCATTCACAATGTCTAGCATACAACTAAAAATATTAGATGTTTGAAGAATCAAGAAAATGTAACCCACTAACAAGAAAACAAGCAGTCAATAGAAGACCCAGATGTTGGAGTTGCCAGAAAGTGACTTTAAACTAGGTATAATAAATAAGACCAAGGAATTAAAGGAAAAGATAGTGATCATGTATGGGAGATAGGTAGTATCTTCTAAGAAGTAAGAACTACACACACACACACACACACACACACACACACAAAATGTTAATTCTCACACTCAAAGTGTATTTAAAATGAAAACTATGCCAGGTTGCCTTAATGGTAGATTGGCAACTGCAAAAGAAAGGGTTAGTGACCTTGAAGACAAATCTATAGGAATTATTCAAACTGAAGAACAGAGAAAAGGGACTGGGGAAAAAAATGAGCAGAGCCTCTATGAATTGTGTAAAAATATCAAGTGGTCTAATATATGTGTAATTGGAATCCTAGAGGGAGAAATACAGAGAATGGGACAGAAAAACAATATCTGAAGAAATGATGGGCCAAATGTTCTAAATTTGGTGACAAACATCAACTTACCAAACCCAGAATCTCAGCAAAACCCAAGTAGACTAAAAATACAGAGAAAATTACATCTAAGTATATCTAGTCAAATTCCTGAAAGAAAGAAAAAGAAAAAACAGTGAAAGAGGCCAGAGAGGAGAAAAAGACACATTAGATACAGAGGAACAATGATAAGAATAATGTTTTTTAAAAAGAGAAAGAGAGAGAACAAAAAAAACCTGTCAATCAAGAATTCTATATTCAGCATAAATATCCTTCACAGATGATAGTGAACTAAAGACATTTTTCGACAAATGAAAGCTTAAGAGGGTTTGTCACCAGGATATCCACATTTCAAGAAGTGCTGAAAATTCTTTAGGCTAAAGAGGAATGATATCAGATGAAAATTCAGGTCTACTAGATGTAATGAAGAAAACCAGAAATTGTAACTTAGAAAGTAAACATTAAACGAATTTTTTCCTCCTAATTTATTTTTTAAGACAGCTAAGTGAACAGTGTGTTTCTATACATGCGTGTATATCCATATATATATACATACATATATATATACATACAGATACACATATTTTGAAGATATTGCAGGTTTAGTTCCAGACTGCTGCAATAGAGTGAATATCACAATAAAGTAAGTCACACCAATTTTTTGGTTAAACAAAAAAAAGTTTGTATAAAAGTTATGTTTACTCTATATTGTAGTCATTAAGTGTACAATAGCATTATGTCTAAAAAAATTGTACTTATCTTAATTAAAAATACTTTATTGGTAAAAATTACTGACACCTGAAGTGAACACATACTGTTGGAAAAAAATGATGCCAATAGACTTGACTAATGCAAGGTTGACACAAACCTTCAATTTGTAGGAAACAAATGCAATATCTGCAAAGCACAATACAGCAAAATGCAATAATATAAGATATGCCTGTAAGCCTGTGTATATATACACACACTTACAATGCTTGTGGGATTATAACATGTGTAGATGTGAAATATATGAAAATAATAGTACAAAGGAGAGAGCATGTAAATGAAATTATATAGTTATAAAGCTATTACTCATAACATGAAGTGGAGCAACATTTTTGCTATGTGAACTATATTAAGTATGCATATTGTAACCCCCAGAGGAACCAAGAATATTCGTAACACACCTACTAGCAACTGTTATTCACATGTTTATCCTTACACGATTTCTCAATGCCAGCCAAGGTCTCAGTTAGAAAAAGCAGGTATAAAAATAATTTGGTCAAGATAAGCACCCTTTTTAATGACCTGGCATGAAACAAAGATAAAATTTAATGCATTTTGTAACACTGAGTGTTATTTTTCATACCTAAATTTTGGTGAGATCTAAGATCTCATAAATCCTTGAATTCGCATGCCTTGTGGTGTTAGCTGTAACCTTCTCCTGGGAGAACCTATGTTACAAATATGGAATTTTCTTCTTGGTTTATTTACCTTTACCTTTGATACCTTAGACTAGTGTTGATTTATACCATGTGTATTTTCATATCAAGGCCGAAAAGTTCCAAAAAGGATTTTTTTAATGTGCAATATTTGATGGTATATATTGGTCATTAGAATGGCTATTTAAATTTTTTAACTGAGTATACTGAACAACAGAGATTCCATTCTGTAGCAGAAAACATACTTTCAAAGCAGTAGTACACGTTCTTATATCATTTGTATAGGATCTAATCCAGAAATCTTTCAGAGAGCTCTATAAATGATAGTCCTCAAATTCAGTAATCTGAGTTGGTGACATACCTATGCATTGATTAATTTCATGTTCTTACATTATATATATAATTTTATTGTTTTAAAAACACTGAAAAGTGATAATGTGATATTTTAAAGGCAAAAAGACTCATGTGATAGCAACTGATTATTTGTTTGTTCAAAAAGCTCTAGCTTCATGCATTTAATTCTAGGAACATAAAATGTGTGCTAATCTTGCAGATTACTCTGTTAGCAAAGATTATCTTCTGCTGGATAGTTTGCCCTTAAAGATTATATTTCTGGATCAGATTTTGATTCAGAATTAGGGATACTGAGGCTTGAGTCAAAATAAAAGGAACAGAATTATAAAAAGAAGTGTACATTTGCAGTATTCCCATTTTAAAAAGAAAGCAGACTTTAAGAAGAAACCTTGAGCCTTGAGACCACATCCCTGGTTATTAATTATTTAGTTCATTATTTTAAATGGGCTCAATGAACACTCTTTGTACAGGGAATCATTTAAAGATGTATTTACTCTTCTTGGATTCTAATCAGATTTGCCTGATGTCCTAGGCTGGCTTGTCACTTTTGAGCTTTTGGTTGGGTCTCTGTGGTTTCCCAGTCTGTCTTGCCCGGAGTTCATCAGACTGGTTTCTCTTTACTCCCAGCCATCAACTGTGGGTTCACTTTGTTCATTCCAAGGCCCAGCCCAGCTCAAGAGACTAAATCTTAGTCCAAACCAGACTCCATTACCCAGATGAGAATTTTGGGGGGCCCAAGGATATCACTAGGTGGATCAATAAATGGGTTAAATGTTGGCATCATTATGGAATACCCTTAATGTCCAACAAGGACAAGTGATATAAAGTTGATCCAGGAAAAAGTACTTGGTGTCTGTTCTTACCATCCTTCTAATGAAGTGGATGACAAAAATGGAATATTATGCTAATTAATACCTACAGCTCTTATAAGGAATGATTGCAGCAATAAAATTCAAAGTATGTTTGTCTAACTTTGAAAAATGTTGCTGTTCAGAATGCAAGAAAATTCTATATAGAAAATTTGAGGAATGCTATACTCTCTTAAGAAAAAAGCCTGTTCAAAGGGCAAAGGCAAAATCAAATGGCAGTTAGAGGCCAAGCAGAGAAAAATGATAAAGAAAAACAATAGAAAAATTCCAAGAGTTAGGACTGACCACATATTGAAAATACATCAGCCAAATTGAATATTATGTCCAAATTAGTCACCACACTATCTTCATAAATCTTTCCTCCTCAGAACAAACTCTTGTACAGAGATTCTATTCTAACGCTTAGACTTAAATAATTATATCATAGTAATTGGAAAAGTCAGGCAAGTGGAAAGCATTTATAAGTCAAGAATTATCAAAGGATAAACTGTAATCAAAGAATAATCCATACTCTCCAAAGTGAGAAATTCAGACAAGGATTTAAGCAGTGGATTGCTCTTGGGACAGAAAATTTAAAAAACTGTTTAGTTGGACATAAGGATACAAGTATATAAAAATGAACACAGAACCTTAGAAAGCCTTCAAAATGAACCTGGAAGCATCTCAGGTTTGTGGGTAGGAATGGATTCTCTGCCTTAGAAAGCACATGAAGAGATTACATGACTTGTAACCTTACAAAGATCCAAATCCATCTTGGAATTTTAAAATATATATATTTCTGTTGAGGAACAATATTGATAATCATATGGTCAAATATTAAAATAAAAGTGAAAATAAACTGGGAGGACTAGTAGCTTCAGCCGTGTCCCTGGCTCATTCTCTCCAGGTTCTTAATTGTCTTTTCTCATCTAGATATTTTTGCCTTAAATTTCCTTTATCTCTTGTGTTGTCTCTGCTCATTGCTTAAAGATCACTGTGATTATTGTTGTTCAAATGTCTTTCTGGCCCCACTAATATGTAAAGTTTAGATAATTTGCTTTTCCAAAAGACAGTGATTAAATTATTAAGGAAATTAGATTAGGTTTCCAAATGCCTGAGGAAGTGACATAAAACACTGTAACTATGCATAGAAAAGAGACAAATTAAGGGAATTTGGTAATTATATGTATTCTACAACTTTGGAACAAAGGAAAATACTGTTGTCAGTTTTTGATATGCTGTTTTAGTTTATCTAATGATTATTAATTTGTGGGCAATAATGTTAAACACTGAGACAGATGCATAAAATACTGAGATAGAGGCTAGGCCCTTGGTTGCACTGGGGGGAGGAGGAGGTTATAGTTTTGTCAGGAAGATAAGAAAGGTTTACAGAAGATTAGAATGGAGACTGATCATATCAAAAGTCCCAAGTAAGATCAGAGAAGGGTAAGAACATCTCCAGGTGAGAGAGATGAAGAAGCCTTCAATGTAGGGGTGGAGATGGAAACATTTCTAGGAGTATTGATAACAGAAGCAAGTCCCTCCAAGGAACAGCCACAATGCAATTAGGTTGGAGTAAAATGTTAGGAACCTTCAAGAAATCTTAAAACTTTGTGGGCCCCAGTTTGAAAACTGTGGTATAGAATCTGACCAGTCAAGGTCTTCCTTACCCATCTAAGGAATCTGAAATTTATCTTATTAATAATGGGAGAAACAAAGCTATTTTAGTAAGAAAATTGGCTGATGAAGGTAATTTTTAAGGATTATATAGTGGGAGCAATGTACATAAAGAAATGAAGTTAGGAAACGAGGTGAAATGGATAAAGGAATCTGATAATGGACAATTGTCCAGGTAAAGACACTGGAGGAGGCAAGTCACCTTGAGACGAAAAATAAATATTATTTTCCTTGATGAGAAAAATGACAACTTTTAGAAATGGTGGGCTATTCATCCTGATGTGTACCCAAGTGTTATGCTTTCTGTTTTTAATCTTCCATTGAAAACAGTATTATCCTTTTTTCTTTTCCTTTTTTTTTTTCCTTTCAGACACGGTCTTGCTCTGTTGCCCAGGCTGAAGTGCAATGGCACAATCAGGGCTCACTGCTGCCCCGACCTCCTAGGCTCAAGGGATTCTCCCACCTTAACCTCTCACATAGCTAGGATTATAGACATATATCCACACCCAGCTAATTTTTAAAAAAATTTTTTTTTAATTTTTGTAGAAATGGAGTCTCACTATGTTGCCCAGGCTGGTCTGGAACTCCTCGCCTCAAGCAATCCATTTCCTACTTCAGCCTCCTCAAAGTGCTGGGATTACAGGTGTGAGCCACCATGTCTGGCAAAAATCTGTATTCCTTACCTAAGAATTTAATGACATATCATCTTTGGAATGTTATTCCAAACTCCCTTTGGAATATCTACAGATGATCAAAAAAAACTTGAAATGTTTTCTTGTTGTTTATAAAATATTAGGTGGAAAAAACACTCACTTTTCAAACAATCAACTACAGGATGAATTTCCAGAGTGTAGCTTTAAAGGTTTCCCTTTCTTTTCCTTTAACCAAAATAGCCTGTGTATATTTTTCAATACATTTTTTTCTACATCTTTTAATATTAACTTGAAGTAATGAATGGCAGGGATGGAAGAAACTTGGTCCAGTTGAAAAGTTCATTATTTTTTTCCTATTTTGCAGAATGTCATTTTAAATAAGTGCTAGCCTGGAGAAGGTTTTTATTGTTTTCAACCACAGGCTTTATATTACCTTAAAAAAAAAAAAAAATCTCGGCCGCAAGTTAGATGCTTCTGGCAGCAATACAAATCTAGCACCACCCGGGGAGGGAGTGTATTTGCTTCTTCGCTCATTTTTGTCAGGATAGAGGAATGCTGGACAACCAGAGACAAGGGAGGCTGCAGCTCACTGCTCCCCAGTCCCACACCTTGGGCCTCCCTTTGGAACACACAGGTGAGTACCTTGCAGTGCTGATTCAAGCAGAGCTCATTGCGAGCAAGCCATGTAAGTCAAGTGCACTGCACCGAAGGTTCATAATAGGTCTCGTCAACACCTTCACGGAGCTCAACTTGGCCTGGTTTAGGTCATAAGGTTCTTATTCCCACCCAATAAATTCCTGAAAAGATGCTTTTGTGTTTTATTGTTATTTGTCTCTTTGCATACCACTTTGCAGCATGCTTTTCTATAGGCTATAGAAAATACTAAAACAGCTACTGAATGTTTGTTTGTTTGTTTGTTACAAATCCATGGCTAGTTGTTAATCTGTTATTCTTTCACATTGAGAAATTGTAAGGTCTTGTAACAATCTTTGTTGCTGGGCAAAGAAATATCATATAAAGTTTAGTTTTCAATGTCAATGTTTTAAAATAACACAAATGAATAAAATGTTAAGACTTAACATTGGACAGTGAACTGAAAAACTGTAGAAATAAAATTTTCCCATAATATGGCAGTAGTTTCTAAATATAAAACTCAATGTTATAAATTTGGGTTCTTAATGAATTTTTTATATCACAAATTCTGTTTCCACTTAGATGTCAGAAACTGAGCTGGAAAAGATAAAAGTAAGAACAGCTGAGCATTTAGAAAATGATAAAAATAACATTTCTTGGTTGAAAGAAGGTAAGTCTTCTTGCTCTTGATTTTCTATTGGTGTGAAAATTTTGCTTTTGTTTATAAGCAAGGAATAGTGTGGGAGAAGGAGGAAACTGTCCTGACCGTTCAAATAGTAGGACTTCTGATTTTCACTCTTCTTTTTTTTTCAAATTCTCATGTGGCCTAAGTGGTTGTTTGAGGATCTTTATTATTAAAATGCTTCTTGTGGTCCCTGTATTGCAGGAAACATAGATTACTTCGTTGGTAAGACTTAATATGCATTTTCTACTCAGACGTATATTATCTGTGAGGTCTTTGCAGTGCTGTAGATTTTTCTCCTTTATAGCCAAGAAGACTAAATAATTTAAGGACAAGTATTTTTAAATAATAATCACAGAAAGGAATGCTTGCTATAGGAAAATATGTCTACAAATAGAATCACCATTCACTGCAATTAGAGAAGCCACCTTCCCAGGGGAGAATGCTGTCGGCCATGGGCTCCGCATGCGTAAAATGGTTGCTTGAAATACACACACAAATCAATATGTTCTCCTAATGAGTACAGATTTGCGCACTTTTGAAAATACAGCTAAACCTGTGATTATTTACTAGAAGGCATGGTTTTATAATTTTTTGATTTTATGATCACTTTTAATATGTCATAAAGGTAACATTTGATATTTTATCTAAATAGGTATGCTGCGTCTTTTTCAGCATTTAATGAATCTATTATATTGTAAAAGGACGGCTCTTACTTAAGTAGTTGACATTCTTAAAAATTGCTTTATAAGGTCGTAGGAAACTCTAATAAATATGTCATGTTAATTAGACAACACCAAAATAATGATAATAATAATATCAACATTGACAACGTTTATTGACATTTATTGATGATTTTGCTGAGTCATCATGACAACCCTGTGAAGCAGTTATTATCCTTAATTTACCAATAAGAAAATTGAGCCTTAAAGAGTTCTAGTAACTTGCCTAAAATTACAAAATTGGAAAGTGCCAAAGCTGAGATTCAATGCCAGTTTGTGTGATTCTACAGCATGTGAATTTAACCACCACCTCATCATGTTCCAAAGAAAAAAAATGTTTAAGTTACTTGTCAGAACATGATCTGTGCTCAAAAATGTTTTCCTACAGTGTTGAAATCAACACCTCCAACTTCATCATACCCTCACATCCACTCTTGTCCTTAATCTCACCCTACCCCCAACCCTAATTTAAAAATACACCTATGGCCGGGTGCAGTGGCTCACATCTATAATCCCAGCATTTTGGGAGGCCAAGGCGGGTGGATCACTTGCGGTCAGGAGATCAAGACCAGCCTGGCCAACATGATGAAACCCTGTATCTACTAAAAACACAAAAATCAGTCGGATGTGGTGGCACACCCCTGTAGTCCCAGCTACTCAGGAGGCTGAGGCAGGATAATCGCTTGAACTGGGGAGGCAGAGGTTGCAGTGAGCCGAGATCACACCACTGCACTCCAGCCTGGGTGACTGAGCAAAACTCTGTCTCAAAAAAATAATAATAATACATAAAATTAAAAATAATAAAAATATACTTATTTAAAAAAGAAAAAAGATGATTATTTCTGCCCAATTCCCCACCAAGCAATTTTAATAGTAGGACATTATCTCTTTAAGAGACTCTAATTCAGGACTAAAGTTGATGCACATTGGACAGTGAACTGAAAAACTGTAGAAATAAAATTTTCCCATAATATGGCAGTAGTTTCTAAATATAAAACTCAATGTTATAAATTTGGGTTCTTAATGAATTTTTTATATCACAAAAAGTATTTCCAGAATCATTTCTGTTAAAAGCTTGAAAATTCTCTAACTTCTTTTTTTGAAAAGGTCTTTTAAATAGAATCCTTTAAAAACAATGTGGAAGGAAAAAAAGTAGAACATGCATCAAAGAGCCCCTGTGTTTTTCTTATGAATCTCAAATCCATGAAGATAGAGATGTTCTTCACCACCACTTATGGTGAAGTTCATATTATTTATTTTTACTTTAATTACTTCGTGCTACAGATGTCTCATACAGAAATAATAATGAAATTGATAGGCCAATCAATTGTTTCCTAAAGAATTTTCTTTAAAAAAAGAATTGTGTCCATTAAGTACAGCGTAGGCATTGAATTCTTGTAATCTATAAAATCTAATTTCCCAGGTGACCTGTTTTATCTCATTTGGACACTTCATTTAAGCTACACTCAAATTATGTTTACTATATTTCATAAAAGGAAATTGAGCCAGATGCTAGATGACAACATCTTAATTGGGAATTATCAGGATGAGTTAGTTTTCAAACATAAATGTCTTTTTTTTTAATGTTAAGAAAAAGTATATGGGTTGGCTTATTTTTTAAAAAGTCAAAGTGGTGCAGTAAAAAGAGCATGGCATTTGGAATCAGGCAGGCATGGTTTCTAAATCTCAGCTCAGCCATCTACTAGCTGGGTGATTGTGCCATGTTACTTTATCTCCCTGAGCCTCAATTTCCTAGCTGGGGACTAGAATGCTTGCTTTATGAGATTATGGGAATGTGATTTCATTACTTCTCTGTTTTTTTCCCTCTTTAAAAGCATTACTCAGAATAATACAGTTATGTTTTTTGAGAGCTTAGTTCACACTTTGAACCATTGGTAATAGCAACAACGCTTTTTATAGTATTTTATATAAATTCCTCCTTTTAATACCTACAACAAAGTGGTATGCAGTGGTACTGTCCCCATTTTACAAATTAAGGGATGTAGGCTTGGAAAGACTTTACATCTTGCTCAAATTTGCGGGGCTCTTAAGTGGCAAATTGAATCTCCAACCTCGGTCTTTGAGGTCCAAATTCTATTCATTTCGTTAAACCACTTTATTATAGTGACTTCCACAACAGTTATCAATCAGAATTTTAAATGTGTCGACCTCCAACCTCCCTCGCTCCCCCTTAAAAAAATAATACAGATACTTTCAGTTGTTCAAAAAAGTGTTTTTCTCATTAATAACAAAGTGGTTACATCTCACATGACAGTGACTCTGCTGCCTCCCTCTGGAACTCCAGCTGAACACTGCTCACTGTTAAAATGTGGGTAATCACAGCAATGCCTTATTCGGCTTGGAGCAAGCACTTCACTGGAGTCACTGACACAAAGCACTGAGTGCACTGCTTGATTTCAGAGTGAACATGCAAGCAACAGGAGTTACTACCATCATCACCATTCTGAGTACTGCTATTATTTCTAACTTCTCGACTTCAAACATTCATATCATTTATCCAATTCAACTCAGTGTTATTAATTGGAGAGACTAGAGACAAGGTATAAGTGTGGCAGAGAACAATACAAAAAAGAAATACTCTCCTGCACTCAAGGACCTTATTATTCATTCATCTCATTCAATCATCTTGCTTTTGCCAGGAAGGCAAAGAGGCTCCTAATTGCCCTTGACTTTCCCCAAATGGGTCATGGGCCTGTTCACATCAGTGGTGGTGTCAAAGAGATCTAGGAAAGCCATAGCCAGAGCTAATACAAAAAATTAGACTAAATTTTATTTGAGAAACACCATTGACAGACCCAAAATATCACTCATTTTAAAACCATGCTTGGAGAAACCCTCTTTTAAGATAATCGGATAAACAAGGCATGATTTAAAAATATGCAGCATTGCTCGGCATACTGACTCATGCCTATAATCTCAGCACTTTTGGAGAAGATGGGAAGATCCCTTGAACCCAGGAGTTTGAGACCAGTGGTGAGATACCATCTCTACAAAAAAAAATAAAATAAAAACAAAAAAATAAAATTAGCTGGGTGTAATGGCATACCCTTATAGTCCCAACTACTAGACAGACTGAGGCCAGAGATTGCTTGAGCCTGGGAGGTTGAGGCTGCAGTGAGCTATGATCACACCACTGTACTAAAGCCTGGGCAACAGAGCAAGACTCTGATTCAAAATAAAATAAAATATATGCACCAGGCAGGATGAGCTGCATTATGCAAACTGTAGGCCAAGGTGGTCTAGGAAGTTCAGTCTTGAAGGCAGTCAGTCTCTTTGCACAGGTGGAGAGAAGGAGGTGATGCAGGGAGCAAAGGCATCAGAGGCTGGAAGATGCCTATTTCAGTGCTAGGGAAATGGGCGTATTGGCTGATTATTCATATACGGAATAATGCAAAATGAAGTGAGAAAACCGATTGAGTGCTGACTGTAGGTTAAGTAGTGGACATTGGTTCTGTGTTGTCACTGGAGGCCTGAGGACAAGAACTAAGAAACAGAGGCAAGACTTGTGTGATATGAGCATGTAAATATGTAACTGGTGTGCAAAATGGGGTGGAGCCAGCAGATGAAATGTTAAGGGAAGGGGGTGGTGATGGCTAATACAGACAGCTACATTTAGCAGCCTTGAAGTGAGAAAAATATGACCTGAATGAAAGTCATATCAAAGAGAAGGAGAAAATAGGCCCAAATCTGAAAACTTTATGGAGGAAAAATTGTTATAACATAGAAATTGGGGGGGGGGAAATCACAGGTGGAATAGGATGTCAGGTAAGACCCCATTAAGCCAAGGAGCATTCTGGGTAAGCATTTCAGTGCCTGTAGCTTACACCATTTGATACGGAAGAGAAACATCAAGATGAAGGGATGGAAGCCCTTAAATTGTTGCCATTTGCAGTTTAAAATCACAGCATTGCCAGCGTTTGAACTGCACACGATTTCTTATAGTGTCTCCTGATTTTTCAGGAAAAACTGGAAATCTGGATTTCTTTGTGAGATCTCCTGATTGTTAAAGGTTAAGTAACAACAACAACAATAACAACACCACCACCACAACAACAACAACAAAATACCAAGGACAAATGAAACCAGGCTCTGGGGTCTATTTCAGCCCACAGACTGCCAGTTTGCAGCTTCTGTTCTGGGAGGGTGTATCTCTAAATGAAACCTAATATAATTTTCTGAAAACTGGTTTTCCATAAACATTGCTGCATTGGCACAGATTTTCTCTCTATCTCTCTCTTTGTCTCTCTCTCTCTATATATAAATATATACACACATACATATACGTATTTATTTGTATGAGCAAAGTCAAAGTCAATGTGTATATATGTACATATATATGCATATACATACATATTTATACATATGAGCAAAGTCAAGACACCAATCATATGACCTAAAAAATGTGAAGCTAAGAATATTGAAATAAGTTTTTTGTCCTTCAGAAAACTAGCTACCTGTAATTGTTTTAGTGGGGCATTTAATTCACAATTGTCACCAATAGGGGAAAAACAAATCATTCCAAGTTCCAAGTGCACCTTTAATGCACCAAAGCAGTAGTTTTGCAATCTTCTAACTAGATGTTGGCGCTGTCCAATGACTGTTAAATTGTGTTGTACCCAAATGGGAAAATTCATGAGAGAGAAAAAAATGATAAAAAAATAGGGGGTGGGGAATGGGCAATAAACAAGCTTTATTCTCTCCTTCCATCCATGCCAGGAAGGAAAGAGTGTGAAAGATGAGAGTTCTGTAGTTATTCTGAATTAAGTATAGCTTCTTTTCTGTAAGCAGTCACATGATGACTTCAATCTTTGGTGATATAAAAACCATTATTGGCCGGGTGAGGTAGCTCATGCCTATAATCCCAGCACTTTGGGAGGCCAAGGCGGGTAGATCATGAGGTCAGGAGTTTGAGACCAGCCTGGCCAACATGGTGAAACCCTGTCTTTACTAAAAATACAGAAATTAGCCGGGCTAGCCATGTGTGGTGGCGAGTGCCTGTAATCCCAGCTACTCGGGAGTCTGAGGCAGGAGAATCACTTGAAACTAGGAGGCGGAGGTTGCAGTGAGCTGAGACCGTGCCATTGCACTCCAGCCTGAGTAAGAGAGTGAGACTCCATCTCAATAAATAAATAAATCAACTCCATTATTTAGGTGCATTTTGGAGGAAATGCCTCTAAACTTATTTAGTGTTGACATAGAAAAGTTACATCATCAGCGTTTTGGCACCTTGAATACACTGGTTATCATGGTTATCAGAATTAACACATATTAGAGACTAATAATCCAAAATACTAGAAAAGAGCCTAGAGGTCCAAAAAAATCCAGGTTCCAAAAATTCCCTTTTCAATATAATGCAAAATCTCAAATGCATAATAGAAAAATCTCATCTCATTCCTAAACTTTCATGTTTGTTTTCAAATAAGATGAAGAAACTGAGAATCTTTCCCACATTTATTGACATTCATAAATTCACTGGACTTTCCTTCTTTAATTCTAAGTGAAGACAACTTACTTCATTTCCTCAAAAAATAATTTTGGATCATGAACATTAATAGAATTCTGAAATACGCATTTTATTCAACTCAGCAACCATTTGATGTGGCTCCTCTTGAACTCAGAGAAAACATGTGAGACAAAGAAACAAAGATGCCAAAAAATGAAAATGTCCTGCCCTCAAGGAACTCATGTACTTAAGTGCTTTATTATAATAACTAAATATTAATCCAATCTAATTCTCTCACTCAGATAATTCTCATTTCTAAACGGGATATTTTTTGTATCTCATTTAAATATTAAGCCACACTAATGCTTATTTTAAATTGTTAATTTCCCAAATAGCATATCTTGAGACTCTTTTTACTATGTAAACACAGGTAATGGAATTATTAGCTCTTGTTTCTGTAGTTTTCATTAACTCATGAAAGTGCGTTACCTAATAACAAAAATAGGGGTGAAGAAAAGGTAACAGCCAAACTGAATGTAGTTTTGTTTTTAAGCATAGCTGACAGAAAAAAATAGATGTGAAAATATGCCCTTGTAAGTCATATAAATGAGTAAAACAAGACCATGAAGTAGATAATTTCACAAGGGTAATTGTTTCAAAGCTTTGAAACAAGATGTTGTGATAGAGATTGGCATGAGGACTATCCTTTAGAATCAGTGGTCAAGGAAGTTCTCTCTGTGGGAAAGTTATTTGAGCTGAGACTTAAATAAGAAGAACGAGCCAGTGCTGCAAAAATCTGGGAAAAGCATTCCATTGGAGAGAACAGCCTGTGCAAAGATAGTACAGCTCAGAATAGCTGGATAGAAAGGAAGGAAGGGAAAGGAAAAGGTAATGATGAAAAAGGGGAAAGAAGGAAAAGAAGGTGCTTAAATTGGAAATAATGCAGAACCTTGTTGGTCAGTTGGGAATCTGGATATTTTTTTCGCCTATTTGGAATTAGAAGCCACGGGAGATTCTAAACAGGGTAACATATGCAGTCGTTTATATTGCATGAGGTAAAGAGAAGAAACAGAAATAAAGTAGGAGAGTATTGCTGTTGGCCATGCAAAAGATGGTAACTGGGATAGGATACAACTTTGAAGATGAAATAGAAATAATTGAATTTTAGGTCTATGCGAAGTTAGAACCAACAGGACTGGCTTGTGCCTTAGTGTGGGGTGATACAAAGAAAGGAGTCAAAGGCTGACCCCTGGCTTTAGAAATTGTGAAATGGTAATGATGAATGGTGAAGTGAGAGAGAGAAATTGGCTAGAAAAGGGAGGAGCCAAAGATCTGGGTAGAGCAGGTTACTTGTGAAATGCCTCTGAGGTATCCCCATGGAAACTGTCAATTGGGCAATAGAATATATGAGATGAGTTTTTCTATTTTGAGAAATGTGGACAAGAGAAGTCTTGAGATTTTGCTTAGATCTGAAGGATGAGATGGCATCTGTTGATGGGGAGAGAAATGGAAATTAAATAAAATTTCTGGTAGAAGGAATGGCAAGTATACAGGCACTGGGGCAGGAAAGAACGTGTCATGCTCCAAGAAGTGAAAGAAAACAGGAGTGACTGGGACATCTTCACCCAAGAGAAGGCTGGGATTCCGTGAGTGTAGAGAGCTTGGCTGGAAGCAGGCCCTAGAGCCTTTCATAGACCCTGGTTGACATTTGGGATTGCAATAAACTCCTAACCCTGGGAATGCCTACTAAAGATATAGTTTATATTGTAGTAAACTCTATCCTACTACATTTTATTCTCTAAAGAACTATCAGGCTGGGCATGATGGCTCATGCCTGTAATTCCAGCACCTTGAGAAGCTGAGGAGGATGGATCACTTGAGGTCAGGAGTTTTAGACCAACCTGGCCAACATGGACAAACTCCATCTCTACTAAAAATACAAAAAATTACACAGGCATGGTGGCACATGCCTGTAATTCCAGCTACTCAGGAAGCTGAGGCAAGAGAATCTCTGGAACCCAGGAGGTGGAGGTTGCAGTGAGCCAGGATCACGCCACTGCACTTCAGCCTGGGCAACAGAGTAAGACTCCACCTCAGAAAAATAAAATAAAATAAAATAAAGAACTATCAAAGAGTGGCACATTACTTTCAAAATTCAGCAATATTAAAAGGGAGCTTTATCGGTTTTTGAGAGGAAAATAACATATACTGATTCTGGCTACATTAATGAAAAAGGTAATTTATTGGAAAATGCAAGAGTAGCTCACAATCTAGAAGGGAAATCTAGGTTCAGGAGAATCAGGAACTAATCTAGTTCTGGTGAGCCTAAGAGCAAGATATAATACATTCAGATCGCCACTTCTGGAATTAGTTAGCTCCGCATAATTTTTTTTCTTCCTATTCTCCTCCTTAAGAGTCCAAGTCCCAAGGAAGAAAGCTCAATAACTTTGGCCATGAGTCTAACTCCTGGGTTAGCAAGCCAAGAAAACTTGACTGCCAGCACCATAATGCTACACACAGTGAGAGGTAGATGCTTCTTCAGAGGGAATTCACGGTTCGAGGATCAGAATAAAGGGAGAACAGACGCTGTGTGGCCCCAACATAATGTCTACTCTAAGAGCCAGTAGCAATGACCCATGCTCTTCTCCACAAGGAATAATATTTTCTTACGTGATATGTGCTGTTGATGAAGCACTGAATGTTTCAGGAAGGAGAATACTTACTTTAAATGTATTGGCCTTCTACTGAAGTTCAAATGTCAAAATCATTTCGATTCTCTGATAACTTTAATTTATATTTAGAAAGTTCAGCAAAAGATGAGATCTTCTGTGTTCTCATAGGCCAACAAATTAAATTCCAGTGTCACATCCTACTGCTGATGGTTAAAATTTCTTTCCAACTAAGCCTATGAAGTACTAAGTTCATTTCATATAAAATGATGAGATTGATCCCAACGGAATGAAAGGCCTACAAGATGCCATGTCAGCCTTCAGACTATGACCAGATGAATTAATCAGTGCAAAGTCCCGATAAGTTGTTAAATAGCAGATTTAGAGACTCTCGTTCAATGATGATAAGGCAGTACATCAAATCAAGAATGATCTTAGCTCACCATTATTAATTGCAGTTTTATGAGGTAGGAGTGAAGCAATCTGTAGAGACCAGGAACCAATCCTCCAGTCCCAATAGGAAGAAGACAATTGTAGATAATTAGAAATTTCAAGAAAGTTACACCTTTTAAAAGAGATTTTCAGTAGAATCATTCATTTTCCTACAAGTCACAACAGCTGTTGATGTGATACACTTAATCAACATTAGTATAAAGAGCAGTCTTATAGTGAGAGGAAAAAAAAGTCTCTTATGTTCTATGCCTCAGGAATAAGGACATTCCATTTCTAGTAAATTCTACAAAGAGATACTTTACTTTTATAAGATTATGGCCCATTTCTTTCAGCTTAGGAACCGCATTTAGAGGCATATACTCGCTAATAAAATGCACCTACACTAGGTGTTCACCAGACCATTAGTAAAAAAAAAAAAAAGATAAAAAAAGGAATGTGAACAGAGCAAATGAAGACATCACTCTACAGGCATAAATCATTTCAACCATTTTAGCCATTATTTAAGCCTGTCGAGAAGTAAATGTGCAGCAAAGATGAAAAGCAAGGGCAATGACAGTAGTTTTGCCAGTGTATAACTTCAAGAAAAAGTAGAGAGGACAACTCATAGAAGTATAGTATTAAATAAGACATCAGGCAATTCTTCTTCTTGAGCTAAATTTCCACACCAATATGGATCTGAAATGAAATAGCTACCCTGCAGAAAGTAAAGAAAAGTGCTTCATGATTTCTAATCTCAAACAACAGACAACAGAAGAAAATCTGCATTTTAACTCCTCTTTCATGTATCAAATATATTTCATTTTTTGTATTTAGAAAATTCAGCATTATAGATAGAAAATTAAACTTCCTGTAGAGTTACCAAAATATATCTGCTAATATTTATGTTCAATAGCTTGAATATAAATTCCATAAAATATGAAAAGTTTACATAAATAAATCTTGAGAATTAAGAATGTATCAAAAATCTATATTCAGGCCACAAATTAAGATTCCACACTTCACGTTTGTCTTAAAACTAATTTGTTAGACCAATATGTGCAAACGCAGATTGATAAAACAAACCATTCCTACTGTAAAAGAAGCATTCATTTTACAAAATAATATATAATTAAGTAAATGAAATCAACAAATGTTTTCATTTCCTGCAAGACACATACTTACACAAGGAATACACAGAGATTCCCATGCCCAATAAAGAAACTTATAATTCAGTTGGGAAAATAAAATATCAGCAACACATCCTGTTTACCATAGGATTCAGATAAGCACAAGCTCTTCAGCTGTATTTGAAATATAATAGAACATGCAAAAACAATGTGGGTGGAATTTTGCAGTATGAAATCTCTCATACACGAAACCATATGAACATACCCAATTCCTTACATGCAGATTTACCTTAAAATTTAAAAAGTGTTTTTGTTTTGTTTTTAATGGACTCAGTAGGTTTGGGCTAAAACAACTATGCTAAAGAGTCACTTGAAACAACAGAATTAATTTTAAAATATTAACTTAAATTTTTTACAGCTGTGTCTCAGAAGAAAAGAACTTTTGTGTAAATAATCTTTATCACCCAGCCTCTTTTCTTAAAAGAAAATAGCTAATATCGTCTTTTTTAAATGAGGAAAAACTATAACATAAAGAGCGGAGGTACTTAATGGATAATAAGGAGTTCACTTTTCCAAGGGAAATTACTAAATGAATCATTTATTTAGGAACAAAAGAAGAGGAGAAAATTGCACTTAGGGCTTTCTTGACTTTTTTTTAAAAACAGCAACATAACTTGGAGACGTACTGTGTTTATAGGACATGAATACCTTGGAGTGTCCAAATTTGGTATAGCTTTAAACCTCTACATTCTGTAGGCTGACATCCGTTAATTAAAAAGCAACTCACTGGCCACTGAACTCTAGGTCAAATAGCCAAGTATGGGTTTTGTAACATTACTTGTTCTATGACAGAAGAATGTACTTTTTGCTTCAGTTTTACTTAACAAATATCAGTCTCATCTTGGATTCCCCTAGATACAACTGGGAGAAATAACTAGTTCTTTTTATTTTAGAGATGAAATAATAATACTAATTAGGAATCAAATATAATTTTTGAAAACACTCAACAGGGAAAAGTAACATGGTTAAAGGCTAATATATATATAATATATATGTATGTATATAACTACATTGCTGGAAAAATACACATATCTAACTCTATCTGTCTCTATGCCCTTCTAACTATATTTTTATTGGATATCTTCAATTTGTAAGATAACGTGGTAGTTTAAATGAGAGAATCAAACACAAATAATACTCGATGTGCCTATAATAAACGTCTGTATAATGTTGTAAGAGAAGGTGGTAGGTAAGGAAAGTTTATCTATAAGTCAATAGATTTAAATAAAGGAGAAATGTTAAGTATTAGATTGTTGTTTACTCAAGGGCAAGGGCGTTTCTGGCTTGTTTACCTCTATATTTGAGGTACAATAGCCCCTGAAGTAAAGCAGATGCTCAAAAATGACGTGAATAAATGGAAGGATAAATTTCAAAGAAGATATGCGATTCAGAGGTAGGAAGCAGCACATCTAGAATTCCGAAAAATGGGGAATTTGGATGGGCTATAAATCATGGGTAGTGTTTCAATAGGCAGTAACAATACAAACTGATGGAATATGATGGCCCAAGGTATGGAGGCAGAAAAGTCTGGGGTATGTTCTTTTCAGAGAACAATAGCTACGTTTGACTGGAGAAAGGGCGTGTGTGGAAGTGTGAAATAAATCTTAGCTATATTATGAAGGACTTTTAACGTTAGGTTGAAGAGTGTAAACTGAATGTTATTAGACAAAGGGAAGCCATAAAATATATGTGAGGTTGGGTTCAGGAAGGTAGAGAGGACCTAAAGATAACAGAATCAGCTCTGTGCTTTAGAAAAGATTTGTGATTTGAGGATATTATGAAGATGGACTAGAAGGGTAGAGACTGAAACCAGAGTGACTAGTTAGAAGCTTGTTGCATCCACAAATGAGAAGGCATGAATTCTGAATTTGAGATATTGGTTTCCAGGGCAATGAAAACAAAGGGCTGGCACCCAAGAGAACGCTGACTCCAACGAGCCTTGGCCATGGACTGGATATTAAGGGATCAGAGAGACAGGAGTTGTCAGAGATTACAGAGATTTCTGGATTCAATGGGAATTTTTAATATGTCTCTATGGGTATGTGCTTGTGTGTGGCTTTACATAAGTTATCTATTTTTTAGAAAAATTAGAAAATGAAAATGGAAAAAAATTATTCTCAATCCCCACATGCATACATAGCCACTGTACATCTTATATACTTTATATTTGTGTGTGTATACAAATACGCACAAATTTATAATTTTAATAAAATATGATTATGCAATATTTTAATAGCATGTTTTGATGATTCATGAATAAATGTGAACACCTTTCTAGGGCAATAAACATAGATTTACTGCATAATTTCAATGGCTCTACATATAGTATTCTATGAAGTAACAAAATATATGTAACCAATTACCTATGTTTGGATATTCAGGCTGTTTCACATTTTCTGCTTTTAAATCTCAAAGGAATTCATTATGATATGTTTTGGTATCTCCTTATAATCTGGCTAACCCAAAGCACCACGTGAGATCCTCACACCTTACTTTTCGCCTTTGGATGGCACTTTACAATCTATTGCACATCAATGCCTCAGCTTAGTTGCATAAAATATATGTGCAGAAGTATTACCATGCTTTTTTACAAATGAGGAAAATAAAGGTCAGAAAAGTTTAAATAATTTGGTCCAAAGTCACCCAGGTAGTAAACAACAGGACCAGGTCCCGAGCCAGGTATTCTGATCCTAAATCCAGTACATCTTCTATCATAGACTCTGCTTTGAAATCTACTTGAAGATGGCTAACCAAGAGCCCCTCATCTGCACTCATTACAACAAATAAAATTAAAGAAGACTGGAAAAGTTTGGGCAAGTCAATATAGCTGGGGTATTTTTAAACCTATTACTCATTCAGTTGGATTCCCTAAACACGAGCTTCAGCACAGTCATGGTGATTTTAACGAGAAAGAGGACTTAGTTATGAAATTAGATGAAGATTCAGAAGCCAACTTATCTGTAGATCACAGTGATTAAATAGTTCAAAATGAATTACAACTTAGTAATATTGCTTCATTCATATTTACGAGATAAAAGTTGGAGTTCAGCTCCCATAATATCCAGTAATTTAAGACACAAACAAATTATAAGGATTAATCATTTTAATATCTTCCCGTTGATGTTGGCTAACTAAACAAAAACATGGCTGGTGGAGGAGAGAAGTGGAAATCTTATTTTGTTTGCTTATCTTTGTGAAACAAGCACTTGAAAATAAAACATATCACATCAAAGTGTGGGGAAAAAATAACTCCAGTGGCAGAATCAACTATGATCAGATTAAGAAACAGCAATATATTTTTGCATGGCTAATAAACAGATCAAAAACCTGCAAACCTAAGGATATTTAGATGCCAAATCTAACTTTAATTTTCAAATATCCTTATCTGGTCAAACCATCTCTCCAACAATAAAATTATATTATACACAGCCCTGTTTTTTCATATTCAGCAAATAGCACCTGATTGTCAATCTTAGATGTGACCCTGATTTTCCTTGTTATATTTAGAATTTTTAAAAATTTCTCCCCTGATTATTTAAGTAGCAGGAATTAGCAAAGAGTAAGAGACCACTCTCTAAAAGCTTTAAACCATAAACAAACATAACATTTTTCAGATAGCCATTATGCATCAACTGTACTTTTCAATCATGAATTAAATTCAATTGTACTTTGGTGGTCAGAAGCCTGTGAGTTTATGATAATAACACTTTTTAGTTTAAGCTTTTTCTTTAGGTAATCAAATGACACTTTACAAATTACCTGACTTCTTAACACATACCCCACAAAAGGAAAAAAACAATAATAAACAAATGCTTAAGGAAGAAAATATTTTAACTCCTCGTTTTACATAAGGGAGGAAACTAAGTCAAATATTTTTCCATCCTTGAAGGAAGAATTTAATGCATTTCATTTCAGAGAATTCAATGCATTTCATTTCAAAGAATTCCGATAACACAAATATACATATGGCTCCACAGGGTACCCAGACATATGCAATAATAAGCCTTCATATTTCTGTCTAACCAATTGAAACTACAGAGATTATATAAATTTGTCATTAGTAACCAGAGAAACTAAATAAACAACGTGAGGGTTAAGCAGAAGTATAGTCTAATTACAACCTTTGAGTGGCTCAAATATCTAAACTCTTAATCTCCACCAAGATATCCAGTTCTTTTTGTGGTCTAGAGCAAGCATCTCACAATCTCTATCTATCTGAACTTTTCCCAGCTTATTTAAGTAAACAGATAGGCTCTTTGATTCTTTTGCTTTATTTTTGTAAGGACTCATTTTACAATAACTAATTACCAAGAGCTAGGCAAAATAATTCATACACTTATTTAAATCATCCAATAGTAAATTTGACAAGCAGCGTACTGTGCATAAAAATATTTTTTTAAGTAAGCAAGGTTCAGAGAGAAATAGGTGTCTATCATTTCAAAAGAACATTTTGATAAGGAATAATATATTCCTTAATTCATCAATCAGCACACCTTGGTTAAGCCATAGTATGTGCGTATGTGTGGTGGGGGAGGCGGTTGGGGAGCATGGGGATATTAGATCAGATATTGACAATAAACTAGACCAGAGAGGCAGATCACACTGGATTTATTAGCCATATGAAAGTTTACTCTAAGGGCAATGGGAAAACATTAAATGGCACTAAGCACAGAGAGGCCATTATTAGATATGCCTTTTAAAAAGACCACTCCGGCTACAGTGTGGGCTGAAGAGTAGAAAAAGCAGATTGGAAGAAAGCTGATAGGCGGGCTTACAGTAGCCCAAGCAGGAGTTAAAGGAATGACACTGTGAATGAAGAAAAGAAGTTTTAAGAACTTGTTGAAAGTTAGAATTGTCAAGACTTGCTGGTAATTGGCTGTGGGAATGCAAGAAAAGAAAACATCCAGGACAAGGTCCAAGCAACTGGGTAAATGATCATGCCTTTTATTCCATTGGAAACACAGGGAGAAATGTAGGGTAGATTCCAACTGATGTGAATTAAGTAACCAAATGATTTTTTTTAAATTATCTTATTTGGAAAATTATGTTAACCAATGTCACGGTGTGAGAGGTGGTGGGTTCTATAAACCGGGGCTCAGTGTTTCTTGAATTTTGGTTATCTAAAATTAGGTCCATTTTCTGGTAGGCTCTGGAACCCATAGTTAATAGTAAGAAAGTATCATGTTAAGAGTCTGTTTCAGTCTCTTACTTAGTAAGACAATAAACTGATTTGGAAAGGGAAACAAAACATAGGATTTAAATTAAATGTCACTGCATCTCATGTCTCAAACTACAACTTATTTGGGGGCTCATGGAAAAAGGATGTCTATGGTTAGTGATATGGGTAAAAGACTCATTCGTTTTATGTTTGTCTTATTACAAAGTAAAGAAAATGTACTGATAAAAAAGGCTTTCACCCTTTCCCTACCACTAAAACTGCTGCTGCATTGAATGAATTGTAAGACATAAAACAGATTCAGAATCCTGGTGATGTCTTTCACAAGTTAATGCATGTTAGCCACAGTTTTAAATACATGTACAAAAAGCAGTAAGGTTTGCAAGTCAGGAATGGTTCTATTTCTACACATAATTTAGCTTTATTGTTTTCATGAAGGAATATAATGAGCAAGTATGGGAAACAAGGCAAAGATCAAGTGGGAGGCACATTTCTATTAAACCGCATTCAGCTTCATAAAAAATAAGGTATTATAATTACACCAAAATGCAACATCTTTGCCTAACACATTCAACATGAATCAAAAGATATCACAGATCAAAAGATACAGCACTTTAAAATATTTGCATTGTAGTATTTGTATATTTATTTGTTTATTTATTTTTGAGATAGGGTCTCACACTGTCACTCAAGCTGGAGGGCAATGACACAATCACAGCTCACTGCAGGCTCAACCTCTTGGGCTCAAGTCTCCCAAGTACTTAGGAATAGGACTACAGGTGCACACCACCAAGCCTGGCTCATTTTTAACTTTTTTGTAGAGACGGGATCTCACTATGTTTCCGAGGCCAGTCTCGAACTCCTGGCCTCAAGTGATTATCTCACTCGGCCTCCCAAAGTGCTAGGATTACAGTAAAAAGCCACCATGTCTGGGCTTTCATTATGGTATGTAAGCCTTTGGGAATAATTCAGTCAAAGGGTTGAGTTTTTGGAATCACACATACCTATATTTGAAATCTGGACTCATTAGATGTTAATCTTGGTCAATTGCTTAACATTACTGAAACTCAGTTTCCAGAGCTATAAATAAAAAACCATAATGGCTACTTTGGTTGCTTCCCCATCCTCCATTCTTCCATTCTTCTTAAGCAATCTCAATTTTGTTCAAGAATCCACACATCTCAGGGCAGTCATGCATTTCCAGGGTGACTCCGTCACCCATCTCAGAAGTTGGAAGAATTCTGACTGGTTTAACCCAATAATGGTCCCACTGCCCTTGCCAATGATCATTTTAGGCAACAGATCATTGATTATTTTAGGAAACAAATAATTTTGGACAATGAGACATGAGAACCCATCTGCTAGGGGCTTCTAGTAAAGGTTTTTGGGGTTTTTGTTTGCTTCAGGAGAGGTGAGTTGGTTGTTTTACTTTGCTTTGTTTTTGGATCATTGGCTCCTTTAAGATGGTTCACAAAAAAAAGATAGTCTCCTATTTTGGATACCATCAAATTGCTACGTGATGCTTGAAACTTGGGAAACCATCTTATAAGAGAAGCCAGACTGAGCAAAAAGCCACACTTCTAACCTAAAATGACATGGAAAAAAATCTGGATTCTTAAAAGTGGTGTTGTGCCATTGATTTAATCAATCCTCGAGCCATTCTACCTTTAAAATGGATATATGAGTCATAAATTACTTTATTTTTTGAGCCCGTTTGAGTTGAAATTTTCTGTTATTTGCAGCTGAAAGCATGCTAAGTGACCCGGCTACCTTGCAGAATGAGCAATAACGAATGAAGAGCACTTCACACCCAATAATTACTACTATTATTATTTTACTTTTTTCCTCATAGTCATTTTTGGGATCTCTTTCTCCTTTTTTCTGACTTTTTTGAAACTATCAGGGAATATATGGTTTCTTATTCCTTTCTATATTCTCCTACGTACCTACAGTAGTGTCTGTCAGCAGTGAATGCTTATAAATATGTGTTAAATTGAAATAGAATTGAATCTAAGTATCATTACTTCTTGTACTACAAGGTCTATTCATGACCTAGGGTGAACAGGTTTCATTAGCAAAAAAGAAAATGTTTTATAAAGAACACTATTCAAAAAATCAATTTAATGTAATTTTTATTCTAAAGAATAAGTTTTTCATTCTACAGAAAACTGTAAATTTCTATACACTAGTTTTTAAATGCTAGGGTAGTATTATTTTGAACAACTGACACTTCTAAAACACTGAGAATAGGAAATTTAGATGAGTCAACTTAAAACATGGCCATGTCTTTATAAAGTCAAGCTGTATCCTTAATAAAAATTGATAAATATTAAAAGGCACCCAGCTGTTGCCCAAAGTACACTCAAACTCTTGAGTGATAGCTTGAGCTTCTGCTTGTATGCTCCCTCTGTCATCAGATAACTTTGCTCTTTTTTTCTGGCTCCAAGGGTCTCTTTAGGCTTCAACATGTAACACAAAAATAAATAAGGTGATGAAACTGAAAGTGATAAGTTGATTCTACCAATTAATAAATATGACCAGGCTCCTAAGGTCTTTTTTCTTTCCTTTCAGTAAGGTTCAGATACTCATTGTTATATTTTTCCTAAGACTATCTAGAGAAATATTAATCTAATTTTTAAAAATCCTGTTACTTCTAGTGAAATAGAATGTTTTTCTGGAAAGAGAAAATGGAAGGAAAGGAACAGGCCTACAAAAAAATGTCTTATTTGGTGGCAAAAACCAAGCTAACACCATCTTATATCACTGTGGCACCCAAGTAAGGCACAGATGTTTTATTTTCACAACCTCTAACTAAAACTTAAGATTTCCTTCAATCAGAAATATAGGCAACATCACAATAGTAGGATCAGCATCGCCTGTGATTTTGTCACTAATAGAAATCAAAGATATTTTCATATCTATTTAATTTCTGTTGTTGCTGATATTACAAAGTATCCTTGGCTCTCATCCCCAAATTAGTTATTCCACTTCTAAGTCTTATTTAATGTATTAATAAGGACACACATATACAACTATATCACAGATTTTTACATATTTTGATAATTGTATGTAATTGTTTTTCTTTGTAATACTATGTACTTTATTTTATGCATTTAAGAACATTATTCTGAAAGGAGTCTGTAGGCTTCACCAGATTTACATGACAGAAAGTATTAAGGAATTGGACTGATGGGAGCTGAATACTTCCAGAAATGTAAAAAGCTGGAAGGAGAGCAGCAGTTGGTGAATACTGAATTTTCTTTCTTCTCATCATGTAATATGCTACTTTTTTTTTTTTTTTTTTTTTTTTTTGCTTCAAACCACAGAAATCAAAGTCCTGCACTGTACTACCTGCAAATAGCCTTTATTTCTTTGGAAAAGATGAAACATTTAAATTGTTAGTAATTAATTGTATGTATGTTTTTCTTGTTAGATAATTTCAAATCACAAATATTCTAAAGCTATTATTGAAAGTTCATTATATAGTATTTCTATCAAGGTAATTCTACCTTCAAAGAAAAATTTTTGAACAAAACTGCAATTTTTATTGCAATTTCATTGTGTAACCACGAAAAGAAAATAATTCTTTTCTTTATCTGCAAACAGTGTGTGTGCATGTGTGTGTGTGTGTGTGATCAAAGATCTAGTTTTAAGTATGTGTACATCACAAAAGAGAAAACATTTGGAAATAAATTGTTTTCATCAATCATTAGGGAGTTTAAATAGTTATTTTTCATAGAGAAAAACTCATCCAAAAGCAAGATAGATAAAAAATAGTTTGGCATAAAAAATACTTACAAGTTTATAAACTATCCTTTTTTAATGCCTCTCAAACCAAAGGAGTCAGATCCACATGGCTTGAATTCAAGCTTCATCTTTACGATTGTTTCCTGATTCACCTCTGCTAGTATTACTAGTGATATCATGCTTAATAATAGTAAGTGACAATAATTAAGTTTACTATGTGTCAGGCATAGTGGATTTAGCTGAAGATATCAAGGCCAACAAGATATGTATAGTAATGGCTCTCAGAGACTCCATTCTAATAGATAGATACTATATATTATAAATAATCAAATAAATATAATTGTTATCAATGAGTAAAAATCACAAGATGTATCACTCAATCTGTACAACAACTCTATGTGGTATTATTATCTCCAATTCATAAAGGGAAACTTGAATTCAGAGACATGGAGTAGTTTGTCCAGTGCCACACTACCATAAGGGAGATGCAGAGCTACCAGTACAACAGGAGAGACTGAAATACATAAAGTATTCATAAAGGAATAGCTTTATACAATAATCATGTTTACCTTCTTGAAGGAAGAGCTATTTATTCAGCTTTGAAACCATCGTGTCTTGTATATGATAGTAATGCTTAATGAATGGATGAATCTGAGAAATAAAGCAGGACCACTGCAAAACGTTGGTTACAATTTAAGTAAGAGGCGAAAGATGAGAGAGCAGAAAATATTAGACTCCTACATTCTTTCAGGAAGCCAAAGATAAGATCACCAGACAGCACATCTTGAAAGAACATTAAAAAGACAATGTATTATTCAAAATTTAGTGAGCATCTATTACATGAGGGGAAAAGACATATCATCTTGAACTGTCACTTTCTAATCTGTTGCCAGTGACTCACAGGAGTTTTGTGTTGAAGAGGATTCTGAGTGGGAAAAAGCTAGCAAATCTGTCATGAGTGAAGCCACAGGGGAAAGTGACAGCCAGGGGTTTTTCATTTGTGGATCCGATGTTCCCAGCACTGTGCTAAGTATTAACATATTGTCCCTTCTGAGAATCTCAGAATGTGATGAGAGATAAGACCAAATAAACAGAAAAAGTACAGTACAATACAATGTGAGAAGTAGAAGAACAGAGCTATAGACAAGATTCTAGGTCCATCTGGAGAAGGTAGTTAATAGCTCTACTTTGATAAATTAGTAATACGATATATTTGTTATATCGTAATGATAACAGTATTCATATAACACTGTTCTAAAGAGTTATGTGTATGAATTCACTGAATTGTCTAAAAAAAATGAGTTGGCTGCTATTATTATTCCCATTTCACAGAGGAGAAAATAGAGTCCTAGATAATGTAACTTACCTGAGGTCAATAGCTGGTAGGTGGAGGAGCTGATTTCAAACCCCAGACAGTCTGGCTCCAGGGCCCTGGATGTTAAACATGCAAATATGTGAAAAATACTTTTTATGGTAACACTGCTTTCAATGATATTCTTTTCCTTCATAAAAAAATAAGTGGCTCTGGAGGAGCCAAGATGGCCGAATAGGAATAGCTCCAGTCTACAGCTCCCAGCGTGAGCAACGCAGAAGACGGGTGATTTCTGCATTTCAATCTGAGGTACCGGGTTCATCTCACTAGGGAGTGCCAGACAGTGGGCGCAGGCCAGTGGGTGCGCGCACCGTGTGCCAGCCGAAGCAGGGCGAGGCATTGCCTCACTCGGGAAGCGCAAGGGGTCAGCGAGTTCCCTTTCCTAGTCAAAGAAAGGGGTGAGGACCGCACCTGGAAAATCGGGTCACTCCCACCTGAATACTGCGCTTTTCCGACGGGCTTAAAAAACGGCGCACCACGAGATTATACCCTGCACCTGGCTCGGAGGGTCCTACGCCCACGGAGTCTCGCTGATTGCTAGCACAGCAGTCTGAGATCAAACTGCAAGGCGGCAGCGAGGCTGGGGGAGGGGCGCCCGCCATTGCCCAGGCTTGCTGAGGTAATCAAAGCAGCTGGGAAGCTCGAACTGGGTGGAGCCCACCACAGCTCAAGGAGGCCTGCCTGCCTCTGTAGGCTCCACCTCTGGGGGCAGGGCACAAACAAACAAAAAGACAGCAGTAACCTCTGCAGACTTAAGTGTCCCTGTCTGACAGCTTTGAAGAGAGCAGTGGTTCTCCCAGTATGCAGCTGGAGATCTGAGAAGGGGCAGACTGCCTCCTCAAGTGGGTGCCTGACCCCTGACCCCCGAGCAGCCTAACTGGGAGGCACCCCCCAACAGGGGCACACTGACACCTCACACGGCAGGGTACTCCAACAGACCTGCAGTTGAGGGTCCTGTCTGTTAGAAGGAAAACTAACAAACAGAAAGGACATCCACACCAAAAACCCATCTGTACATCACCATCATCAAAGACCAAAAGTAGATAAAACCACAAAGATGGGGAAAAAACAGAACAGAAAAACTGGAAACTCTAAAAAGCAGAGCGCCTCTCCTCCTCCAAAGGAACGCAGCTCCTCACCAGCAATGGAACAAAGCTGGACGGAGAATGACTTTGACGAGCTGAGAGAAGAAGGCTTCAGACGATCAAATTACTCTGAGCTACGGGAGGACATTCAAACCAAAGGCAAAGAAGTTGAAAACTTTGAAAAAAATTTAGAAGAATGTATAACTAGAATAACCAATACAGAGAAGTGCTTAAAGGAGCTGATGGAGCTGAAAACCAAGGCTCGAGAACTATGTGATGAATGCAGAAGCCTCAGGAGCCGATGCGATCAACTGGAAGAAAGGGTATCAGCAATGGAAGATGAAATGAATGAAATGAAGTGAGAAGGAAAGTTTAGAGAAAAAAGAATAAAAAGAAACGAGCAAACCCTCCAAGAAATATGGGACTATGTGAAAAGACCAAATCTAGGTCTGATTGGTGTACCTGACAGTGATGGGGAGAATGGAACCAAGTTGGAAAACACTCTGCAGGATATTATCCAGGAGAATTTCCCCAATCTAGCAAGGCAGGCCAACCTTCAGATTCAGGAAATACAGAGAATGCCACAAAGATACTCCTTGAGAAGAGCAACTCCAAGACACATAATTGTCAGATTCACCAAAGTTGAAATGAAGGAAAAAATGTTAAGGGCAGCCAGAGAGAAAGCTCGGGTTACCCTCAAAGGGAAGCCCATCAGACTAACAGTGGATCTCTCGGCAGAAAACCCTACAAGCCAGAAGAGAGTGGGGGCCAATATTCAACATTCTTAAAGAAAAGAATTTTCAACCCAGAATTTCATATCCAGCCAAACTAAGCTTCATAAGTGAAGGAGAAATAAAATACTTTACAGACAAGCAAATGCTGAGAGATTTTGTCACCACCAGGCCTGCCCTAAAAGAGCTCCTGAAGGAAGCGCTAAACATGGAAAGGAACAACCGGTACCAGCCGCTGCAAAATCATGCCAAAATGTAAAGACCATCGAGACTAGGAAAAAACTGCATCAACTAACGAGCAAAATCACCAGCTAACATCATAATGACAGGATCAAATACACACATAACACTATTAACTTTAAATGTAAATGGGCTAAATGCTCCAATTAAAAGACACAGACTGGCAAATTGGATAAAGATTTAAGACCCATCAGTGTGCTGAATTCAGGAAACCCATCTCACGTGCAGAGACACACATAGGCTCAAAATAAAAGGATGGAGGAAGATCTACCAAGCAAATGGAAAACAAAAAAAGGCAGGGGTTGCAATCCTAGTCTCTGATAAAACAGACTTTAAACCAACAAAGATCAAAAGAGACAAAGAAGGCCATTATATAATGGTAAAGGGATCAATTCAACAAGAAGAGCTAACTATCCTAAATATATATGCACCCAACACAGGAGCACCCAGATTCATAAAGCAAGTCCTGAGTGACCTACAAAGAGACTTAGACTCCCACACATTAATAATGGGAGATTTTAACACCCCACTGTGAACATTAGACAGATCAATGAGACAGAAAGTCAACAAGGATACCCAGGAATTGAACTCAGCTCTGCACCAAGCGGACCTAATAGACATCTACAGAACTCTCCACCCCAAATCAATAGAATATACATTTTTTTCAGCACCACACCACACCTATTCCAAAATTGACCACATACTTGGAAGTAAAGCTCTCCTCAGCAAATGTAAAAGAACAGAAATTATAACAAACTATCTCTCAGACCACAGTGCAATCAAACTAGAACTCAGGATTAAGAATCTCACTCAAAACCGCTCAACTACATGGAAACTGAACAACCTGCTCCTGAATGACTACTGGGTACATAACGAAATGAAGGCAGAAATAAAGATGTTCTTTGAAACCAACGAGAACAAAGACACAACATACCAGAATCTCTGGGATGCATTCAAAGCAGTGTGTAGAGGGAAATTCATAGCACTAAATGCCCACAAGAGAAAGCAGGAAAGATCCAAAATTGACACCCTAACATCACAATTAAAAGAACTAGAAAAGCAAGAGCAAACACATTCAAAAGCTAGCAGAAGGCAAGAACTAACTAAAATCAGAGCAGAACTGAAGGAAATAGAGACACAAAAAACCCTTCAAAAAATTAATGAATCCAGGAGCTGGTTTTTTGAAAGGATAAACAAAAGAGATAGACCGCTAGCAAGACTAATAAAGAAAAAAAGAGAGAAGAATCAAATAGACGCAATAAAAAATGATAAAGGGGATATCACCACCGATCGCACAGAAATACAAACTACCATCAGAGAATACTACAAACACCTCTACGCCAATAAACTAGAAAATCTAGAAGAAATGGATAAATTCCTCGACACATACACTCTCCCAAGACTAAACCAGGAAGAAGTTGAATCTCTGAATAGACCAATAACAGGAGCTGAAATTGTGGCAATAATCAATAGCTTACCAACCAAAAAGAGTCCAGGACCAGATGGATTCACAGCCGAATTCTACCAGAGGTACAAGGAGGAACTGGTACCATTCCTTCTGAGACTATTCCAATCAATAGAAAAAGAGGGAATCCTCCCTCACTCATTTTATGAGGCCAGCATCATTCTGATACCAAAGCCGGGCAGAGACACAACCAAAAAAGAGAATTTTACACCAATATCCTTGATGAACATTGATGCAAAAATCCTCAATAAAATACTGCCAAAACGAATCCAGCAGCACATCAAAAAGTTTATCCACCATGATCAAGTGGGCTTCATCCCTGGGATGCAAGGCTGGTTCAATATACGCAAATCAATAAATGTAATCCAGCATATAAACAGAGCCAAAGACAAAAACCACATGATTATCTCAATAGATGCAGAAAAGGCCTTTGACAAAATTCAACAACGCTTCATGCTAAAAACTCTCAATAAATTAAGTATTGATGGGACGTATTTCAAAATAATAAGAGCTATCTATGACAAACCCACAGCCAATATCATACTGAATGGGCAAAAACTGGAAGCATTCCCTTTGAAAACTGGCACAAGACAGGGATGCCCTGTCTCACCACTCCTATTCAACATAGTGTTGGAAGTTCTGGCCAGGGCAATTAGGCAGGAGAAGGAAATAAAGGATATTCAATTAGGAAAAGAGGAAGTCAAATTGTCCCTGTTTGCAGATGACATGATTTTATATCTAGAAAACGCCATTGTCTCAGCCCAAAATCTCCTTAAGCTGATAAGCAACTTCAGCAAAGTCTCAGGATATAAAATCAATGTACAAAAATCACAAGCATTCTTATACACCAACAACAGACAAACAAAGAGCCAAATCATGAGAACTCCCATTCACAATTGCTTCAAAGAGAATAAAATACCTAGGAATCCAACTTATAAGGGATGTGAAGGACCTCTTCAAGGAGAACTACAAACCACTGCTCAAGGAAATAAAAGAGGATACAAAGAAATGGAAGAACGTTCCATGCTCATGGGTAGGAAGAATCAATATCGTGAAAATGGCCACACTGCCCAAGGTAATTTACAGATTCAATGCCATCCCCATCAAGCTACCGATGACTTTCTTCACAGAATTGGAAAAAACTACTTTAAAGTTCATATGAAACCAAAAAAGAGCCCGCATCACCAAGTCAATCCTAAGCCAAAAGAACAAAGCTGGAGGCATCACACTACCTGACTTCAAACTATACTACAAGGCTACAGTAACCAAAACAGCATGGTACTGGTACCAAAACAGAGATATAGATCAATGGAACAGAACAGAGCCCTCAGAAATAATGCCGCATATCTACAACTATCTGATCTTTGACAAACCTGAGAAAAACAAGCAATGGGGAAAGGATTCCCTATTTAATAAATGGTGCTGGGAAAACTGGCTGGCCATATGTAGAAAGCTGAAACTGGATCCCTTCCTTACACCTTATACAAAAATTAATTCAAGATGGATTAAAGACTTACATGTTAGACCTAAAACCATAAAAACCCTAGAAGAAAACCTAGGCATTACCATTCAGGACATAGGCATGGGCAAGGACTTCATGTCTATAACACCAAAAGCAATGGCAACAAAACACAAAATTGACAAATGGGATCTAATTAAACTAAAGAGCTTCTACACAGCAAAAGAAACTACCATCAGAGTGAACAGGCAACCTACAAAATTGGAGAAAATTTTCACAACCTACTCATCTGACAAAGGGCTAATATCCAGAATCTACAATGAACTCAAACAAATTTACAAGAAAAAAACAAACCCCATCAAAAAGTGGGCGAAGGACATGAACAGACACTTCTCAAAAGAAGACATTTATGCAGCCAAAAAACACATGAAAAAATGCTCACCATCACTGGCCATCAGAGAAATGCAAATCAAAACCACAATGAGATACCATCTCACACCAGTTAGAATGGCAATCATTAAAAAGTCAGGAAACAACAGGTGCTGGAGAGGATGTGGAGAAATAGGAACACTTTTACACTGTTGGTGGGACTGTAAACTAGTTCAACCATTGTGGAAGTCAGTGTGGCGATTCCTCAGGGATCTAGAACTAGAAATACCATTTGACCCAGCCATCCCATTACTGGGTATATACCCAAAGGACTATAAATCATGCTGCTATAAAGACACATGCACACGTATTTTTATTGTGGCACTATTCACAATAGCAAAGACTTGGAACCAACCCAAATGCCCAACAATGATAGACTGGATTAAGAAAATGTGGCACATATACACCATAGAATACTATGCAGCCATAAAAAATGATGAGTTCATGTCCTTTGTAGGGACATGGATGAAATTGGAAGTCATCATTCTCAGTAAACTATTGCAAGAACAAAAAACCAAACACCGCATATTCTCACTCATAGGTGGGAATTGAACAATGAGATCACATGGACACAGGAAGGGGAACATCACACTCTGGGGACTGTTGTGGGGTGGGGGGAGGGGGGAGGGATAGCATTGGGAGATATACCTAATGCTAGATGACAAGTTAGTGGGTGCAGTGCACCAACATGGCACATGTATACATATGTAACTAACCTGCACAATGTGCACATGTACCCTAAAACTTAAAGTATAATAATAAAAGAAAAAAAAACTTAAAAAAAATAAGTAAAAAAAATAAAAATAAAAAAATAAGTAATTTGGAACTGCAGTGATTTAAGTTTAACCCATGTAACATTGTTAATGAAACTTCAAAAGCGCATGAATCAGTTACACCAATGCCATTTACTCTTTTTTGTTTAACTTTTATTTTCAGTTCAGGGGTACATGTGCAGGTTTGTTACATAGGTAAACTTGTGTCATGGGGGTTTGTTATACAGACTATTTCATGACCCAGGTTTTAAGACTAGTACCCATTAGTTATTTTCCCTGATCCTCTGTCTCCTCCTACCCTTCACCCTCCAATAGGCCCCAGTGTGTGTTGTTTCCCTCCCTGTGGCCATGTGTTCTCATTGTTTAGCTCCCACTTATAAGTGAGAACATGCAGTGTTTAGTTTTCTGTTCCTGTGTTAATTTCTAAGGAAGATGTCCTCTGGCCCCATTCAGTCCTTGCAAAGGACATGATCTTATTCTTTTTTATGGCTGCATAGTATTCCGTGGTGTATATGTACCACATTTTCTTGATCCAGTCTATCATTGATGGGCATTTAGGTTGATGCCATGTCTTTGCTGTGTGAGTAAATGGGTTCCAATCTCTTGTCATTCTTCAAAGTGAGAGGTTCTCTTTTTGTTTTTGCTTTTGTTTTTAGAAAGTTTAATAGAGTCTTGCTGGAAACATATGAAAACTCAAATGCAAACTTTATTAGTTTACAACTTGGAACAAGGCTAACTTCACTCTATAAAATTGTAGAGCAGTTTACAGAAATAAATCGTAGGGATTAGCAAGTACACTTATCTTGGCCTTGTCCTAATCACTTTTAACACATTTCTTGGTAGTTAATATTCATTAAGTCTCTCTAATTAGATAAAACCTATAAATGAAATACACCATGACTCTTGCTTTCATGCAATTTTGACTAGAACGTTGTAACAGTTTTAAGAGTTGCACTCATGAAAACCAGTCCAACTGAGGTTTAAAACCAAGTTCATTCCAGGATTTTAAAAAACCAATAGCCAATACCTCTGCCACCCAAAGGCATGGAAACCCCTTCTGTATGACAGTAGGGTGGTGGGAAAACTAGAGATCAGGGATCAGAAGTAAAGCAGAGTTAATAATCTTAAGATTATTAATAGCACATGTATTAAATACTTGATTATTGACATTTTACACATTCTCTTAAAAATACATTATGTACTCACCATCCAGATTTAACAGATGTTAACATTTGGCCATATTTGCCTTTTTCTTTTTCTTCTCTCTTTTTTTTTTTAACAAAAAATAAGCATTACATACTCTTTATTCTCTGTTACTCTGTATGAAATCAAGATTCTAACTTGAAACCCTTTGAAATACAGTCATCCAAACCCAAATGTTATTGTGAAAATAGCTCCAAAAGCCTGACCCCAGTATGAATCCCTTTAATCTGCCCAAGAACCAGGTAGGTGGTGGACACAACCAAGCTCATTGTATAGATGAGGTAACAGAGGCTAGGGAAGGCTGACATTTGTGATTTCAACCCAGTTCTGTCTAGTTCTGAGACTGACCTCAAAGTAATTTGATGCTGTATGTGGGATTCAAATCCTCTCTTCAAGGCCCTTGCTCTTTGAACAATTCTACAGTATCCAGGAAGAATTTCAGTATTCATCAGCCTGAACAATAACCATCCAGTTTCAGGTTCTCCAAAGTCCAGGCCCTATTCATTCAGCCACTATTGAGCATTTACTATCTGCCAGGCACAGTGCATTGAAAACACAGACCAACCAAAAAGCAATCAATCAGAGGACTGCATGAGTTTACAAGGTTCCCGCAAATCTATTTCAGTGTCTTCATTCCTGATGAAGCTGGGATTCACTGGCATCTCCTGCCACAGGACTGCTTATGCTCACAACCACCTAGTGCTACTGTTGATGTCAAGATAAATGCATTTTCTTGACTTTATTTTTAATATACCCAAGACCTATTGGTGGAGAGAATCATACTGAGGTTCCTGAGTCACTAGCCTCAACGTCTTGTGATTGAGATGTAATGAACTGTTTTTTCAGTCTCCTGCTCCATTTTTTTCTTATTCTGAGTGACAGGCCTGCCTGGACACTCAATGGTTATAAGAGTCATCTTTTATTACCCCTTTTACTATTTCATCCTGGGGAGAGAATGTTGGCAGATTCATGAATTCTACAAATATTTACACCTCTCTTTTCCAGGCACTGCTATGGTCATCCTTCATAAGGAATAAACCAAACAGTCATAGATATTTGTATTTTAGTCAGGAATAGGAGGCAATAAGTAAAGTAACAAGTCTGTAGTAAGTCTGGTGACAAATAAGCAAGAAGGGCATAGATAGGTTAGTCAAGGAAGGCCTCTCTTATTTGGCAGCATCCTGGCAGAAGCAGAATGAAATGAGGGCAAGAACCATGTTTAGATCTAGAAAGAAAGGAATTCCAGCATAGAAAATAGCAAGTGCAAAGTTCCTGATTCAGGAGACTGCTTGGCATGTTCAAAGCCAACAAAATAGAATGAACCAGGCTGAGTGATAAGAGCTAAAACCAGAGGCTCAGGGCCCAATCATAGCAGGCCTTGCAGGCCATGATATGACTTTAAATTTCCATTTGAGAGATAGGGAAAATCATTAGCTTTTGTAACTAACATGATCTGATTTACAAAGTTTAAGTGGTAGGTTTAAGACACATTAGCATTTGGGAATTTGATAGGGGAGCACATCAGATTCCATGTGGTGGATACATCTTCTTAAGTGGTGTGTCTGTTACTGAAACACCAGGGGTTCCTTCTAGGTCCCATTGCTCACTGCACAGAAAGCCAATCCCTGAGACAGCAAATACTGCCAGGAAAGAAGGCTTTTTTGATTACTGCATCCCAGGAGATGGGAGCAATCTGTTCAGTAACAGATTTTGGTTCCCTGACCCATTTCCCCAGCTGAAACACCTGAATAAAAAAGCCTTCTTCCCTGGCAGTACTTGTCTCAGTGATTGGCTTTATATGCAACAAGCAAAGGGACCTAGACTGCACCCCTGGTGTTCTGGTAATGTGTCTGTCCAGGTGGACTTCCATCCTCAGCCAGGACTGGCCTTGTGCAGTACACAGGGTGTTACTGTACAATCAAAAATTACCCAAGATGCTTTTTAAAACTGAAGATTTCATGGGCCTCACCCAAGGTATGATGAACTAGAATTTCTGTGGCTGAAGCTAAAGAATTTGCATTGTAAACAAGGTGCACTTATGATTCATATGTGCAAGAATTTTGAACTGCTGGAATCAGGGAAAGCTTTGCAGAGGATGGGATTCTCTATCTGAATTCCAAAGACGAGAAGGAGTTCACTTGAGGTGGGGCAAAAAGCAATGATGGCGAGGATTCCTCAGGGAGAAGAACCATCGTGCATAAATACAGAGAGACATAAAATATCAGACGTTTAGATTCCTGTGTATGATTTGACATAACTAGAGCAATTTGTTTGTTTGTTTTGAGCTTTTACCCTGTGCTAGACACTTATATGATCTCATTTTATCACCTCCACTACTATTAAAGAGACTTTAAGGAAAATGCATGTCAGAGAACCCAAGAAACTAAGTGGCCTGTTCACGATTACTTGCCTAGAAAATGGTAAAGACAGAATTCTAGAAAACGGGGTTTAATTCTGAAGCTTATGATCTTACCCATTAGACAGAGGAGAGTCAAATAACGAAGTTGAGAGAGAATGGATAAGATCAGGAGGTTCTTGAATGCCTTCCTGTAAGCCAAGAAGTTAGGGCATTGACACGAATCTGGGGAGGTTACCTTGAAGAAATTTATGCAAAAGAGGAACATGATCAGATGTGAACTTTAATATGATCCTTCTGGCATCCTGACAACTACACTAAAATTGTAGGGGCCAAGAGAAAATTTCCTCTTTACCCTCTGAAACATCCTTGAAAAATCAATTCACAAAAGGCTGATTAACAGGAGAAAAGGCATACAAAATTTATTAACACGTACATGAGATCCTTCAGCATGAAGACCCAAAGATACAAGGGAAATTGTCATTTTTTTATACGTAAGTTTAACAAAGTATGTACAGCTGTGTAGAAATACGATCACACAAAAAGGGTATGATATGATCTAATGCTAGTAGACTGAGTAGGGAAACCCAGCAAGTCCTATCTGTTTAGATTCTTCTTGGACTTTCTGTGCAGCGTCCCTTCCTTCTGGGTGTGGGGCAGTACCGTCTCTGGGATGGGGGTTTCATGACCTACAGTCAAACAAGTTAGGTCAGATCATGTCTCTATGGCCGGGTTTTACACAGAAAGGCGGGGGAAACTAAGAGTAATGTTTTTAGGTTTTATGGCTGGCTTTGGAGACCTGCCTTGGGGAAGAGGTATTCTAGTTTCTATGGCCAGCCTCAGAGGAGAATGAGACTGAGAGACAGGAGGACAGAGAAGAACCTTTGCTTCTGAGGCTGCTTCTGAGACCTTCATTTTAGGATATCATTTTCTGAGTCCCAACATTCAATACAGGCAAAAGTAGAGATAATGCTTCAGCTCAGCTCCCCTAGAAAGCAGGGCTTGAGGCAAGGGTGAAAGTATTGATGCCTTATTTGAGAGTTACATGCCTAGGGTGGTAAGGGTAAGAAACAAGGTAAATGTAGTAGGTTGAATAATGGCCACCCAAAATGTCAGGTCCTGATTCCTGGAACCTGTACATATTACCTCGTAAGGAAAAAGGGTCTTCGTAGATGTGACTGAGTTAAGGATCCTGACATGGAGAGATTACATGGATCACGTGAGTGGCACCTAAATTTAATCACAAACATCTTTTTAAGGGAGAGGAGGAGGGAGATTTGACACACACAGAAGAGGAGATGATGATACAACCATGGGGACAGAGATTGGAGTGCAGCAGTCACAGGTCAGGAAATGCAGGCAGCCCCCAGAAGCTGGAAGAGGCAAAAAATAGATTATCTGCCAGAGGCTCCAGAGGGAGTGAAGCCTTGCTGACACCTTAATTTTGCTCCAGTGAAACTGACTTCACACTTCTGGCCTCAAGAACTGGGAGAGTTTTAAACCACCAAGGTTGTACTTTGTTACAGCAACCCTAAAAAACAACTACAGTAATGGAGCAAAGACAGGATCTCAAGCAATATGATGTCTTTCTATTCTGGCCACCATTTGACAAAGAACCAGGATATGACACAGCAGGTGGTTTGGCAGGTGTAGTTGTGCAGCCCAGGAGACTTCTCCAAAAGATATGCAAGGAGAAGCCATGCCCCAGAACAGCCCATGGAAGGAAAAGAGGGATGGCATTTATGCCATCCAGCTCCTTGGCAACTACTCAGGAAGCCTGATTCCACACCCCAGGGTGTGTGTTTGCATCTGTAAATGCAGAAATGGAGGAGCTGCTTAATGCAAATAGGACTCAGCATGTAGCGCAAGAGAGCCACGCAAATCTGAGCCTTCAACCCAGATTCCGTCTGGACTGGGAGCTCATCAAGAGTGCCAGGAAAGGTGATGATGGGGTGACGCATTTGGCAAGAAGAAAGTGGTCGAGGAAAACTGAGAAGGTGCACAAGATTTGTGTGTGGTACAGGGGATGAAGAGAAAATGACAATGTACTCAGAGATGTGAAGGAGATAAAAGTCCAGAGGTCTTTCTGACGAGTGTGATATACAGAATTGTAGTTAATCAAATGACCATTGGAATCGAATGGATTTGGTTTCAAATCTTAGCTGTATCACCCACTCCATATGTGATCAAGGATGATTCGTTTGATCTCTCAGAGTCTTGGTTTCTTCCCATCTGTAAAATGAAAATAATAATATGTACTTTGCAGGGTTCTTGTGAAACACTATATGCAAAGCATTTATCACAGTGCACTTGCTAAATAAAAATATGAAATGGCACTTATTGTTGTCATGATTGCATGTAGTGAGTGAAACAGAGGAAATAATCTATCTAGTATGTCATTTGGAAGTCAGGCTTGGGCAAATGAGAAGATGTTAGGAAAGGGAGAAAGCTTGACAAGGGAGAAAATTAGATACTGATAGGCATCTACATATAGATGGATTTTCTCAGAGCCACTTCACTGTTTTCCTTGACCACCCAGACCACTACGAAGAGGAGAAAGAAACTATTCATTGAGCTCCAGATACATGTCAAACACTAGCTCTCTACGTTACAATTGTTATTTCATTTGTTTTTACAACAACCCTTTGATTTGAGGTGGCTTGCTATCCTTTATAGAAGAAGAATCTGAGGCATAGGAAACATAAGTGACTTTGTTAAGGCCTCCTAGTTATTACTTGGTAGAAATAGAGCACCAACTTAGATGTCTCTGATTTCAAAACCTGGGTTCCAACCAGGTTGGATATGCCCTAGCATATCCATCATACAGGCTCAGTTGTACATAAAAGACATATTCTAGAGCCAAGTATATTTTCTGTGCAAGTAGTCAATAAAGGCATTCAAATCTATTAAAACAATATTGCACCTGAAAACACTAAATGCTGACAACAGCACAGAGTGACTGGAACTCTCATACAGTCTTGACGGATGTATAAATTGGGACCATTCTGGAAAACTGCTAGGCAGTATCCACCTAAAGCTAAAAGTCTTCCCATTCTACAATTATTTCTACTTCTGGGCTTCCTCCCCAGTGTTTATGTCAACCAAAAAATGTTCAAATCAGCTTCAGTCATAATATCCAACTACTGGGAACAGCCTAAATGTTCCTCAAGAATAGGTTGGGTACATACACATATGTAGTCCTGTCATGGAGTACTACAAAGCAATTTTTGAACTACCGGTACACACAAGAATGTAAATGAATCTTTCAGACAAAACGTTGGACAAATAAAGTTAGATATAAATAAAAGAATATACACTATGAGCCCATTTATATAAGAACAGGCAAAATAATTGTAATAGAAGAAGTTGGGGGCAAAGGTGCTGCTGACTGGGAGGCGGGGGAAATGATGAGAGCTGTCTATGGTGCTGAAATGTTTTTTATCTTGATGGGGTGGTGGTTAGATAGGTGTACACGTTTGTAAAAACGGATCAATGTATATACTTAAGATTTGCGCGCTTTATCTTATGTAAGTTGTAGCTCAACAAAAATTTAAAACATTGAGAGGGCTAATGAAATCTGGCCAGTAGGGTCTCAATCATCTTCCTCTGATTAAGACTGAGTTCCATCTTAATCAGATCTGCCTTGCCCTTTCATCTCCTGTACCTGGCACATAGATCTCAACAACCATTTGTATAAAAAATGGGCACACACCTGTGACATTAAGCAAGTTCCCACCCATCCTCAAGCACATCCCTCCCTGTTTCTTAAGTGAATCTTAGACTGAGGTGGCATCATGCCCTGAAGCTCAGGAGGTGGTGAGATCCTCCCCATACTCGACCATACTTTCATTAGAAGAAATAAACCATAAAACCAAGTAGCAGTTTTGCAGTATGACACAGCATTATTGCTTGCATTAGGCCAATTTTCCACTTATGACAGCAGTAATAGCACTAAAAGCCAATAAAAGCGGTCTGTTCGTTCAGAGATCAGCTTTTATGGCTTATTCTAAATATTATCAAGTGAATCAAGAGCCGTCATTATAGTGCCTAAAAAGCCTTCATACCTTGTAAGCAAACAGTGTGACTTTGACAAATAATCATTAGAGTGCCTATGTGAGGCCAGTGCTGGGGGAAAAAAGTCAAATAACAGATATTTCCGTTTACATAAGTTTTTAAGGTATTGTTGGTTAGTTTCAGAATAAACAAAATGAATTTCATATGTAAAATGATATACTATCACTTTCAACAATTCCAGCCTTTTTCGTATTGTATTTCCAGGGAGCTGGAGATACGGGCTATGTTCATTGTTCCAGCCTTCTCAGTCCTTAGGAGCCTATCAGGAAAGTTTGATAGAACTGCTGAGGTCTCACCTAATCACACAGACTTAGCCAATGTTTCTCACGCCTCATTAAAAATAAATCTCAATAATTCTGATTTCACTCATTTCAAATTTGGTAATTATCCATGAATGCCATGCTAAAAATTACGTGTGTGTGAGGAGTTCCTTAAGAAATAATAAAAAAAAATCCAGTGAAAAACCAAGACATGTTCACTTTATTAATGTGAGGATTTCTCACTGATTACAGTTGAGAACATAAACTTTCTGGAGTGTAATTTGACAAAACTACAATCCAATTTGAAGGATTTGTCCATTTTTTTCTGTGTTGGGGCAGATAGTAAATATTTCTGGCTTAGTGGGCCATGTAGTCTTTGTCACAACTATTCAATTCTGCCATTATAGTGTGAAAACTCAGATAATACATAAATTAATGAGCATGGCTGTGTTCCAACAAAACTTGACTTACAAAAAAATGCAGTAGGCCATATGTAGACCATGGGTCACAGTTTATTGACCTCTACATTAGATTATTAGAAGGTAAACAAAGGTAAATACACCATGGTATCCTCAGGTAGGTGTCTAACACAAAGCACAGATTGCATATGTGATAAATATTTACTAAATAAACATGGAATGAATCACAATTCTTAAAATTTCGTATAATTCACTGGACAGCCACTTCTAAGTATTATCCTAAAAAAATAATGAGAGGCATATGTAAAGATTTGTTATGGGTATTTGTTACAATGTTTACTTATAATCACAAGACAATAGAATTAACATACATTTCCAGAAGTAAGAAATTGGGTGAAGAAAGTGTGTTCATAAGATGGAATAATATACAGTTATTTAAAATGACAGCATATAAAATTGGAAGAATAATATTTATGCTTTTAAAATAGCTTTAAATACACTTAGTAAAAAATTGTATTGCAAGAAATTATTTTTCACTGAACAAATATTTATTGAACACCTGCTATATACCTAATATTATTCTAGACATTGGAATTCAGCAGGAAAAAAACTGGCAAAACTCCTGTCCACATAAGTTATATTATCATATTATCTTAATTATAATTGTATTTTGTTAAAAAAGAGTATATATACTTTTTTTTAAAGTTTGAAATGCTCTTCATCAAAATATTTTTTAAAGTTTATTGTGGGGGAATAAAATCATGGGTAATTCCATTTATTTTGATTAAGAATATTAATCAAAGCTGATTAGTTACCATGATTTGCATCGACAATGAGCAATCTGATTTTAAGTAATTATTGCCTAATTAAACACACGGTACAACATGGGTTTTAGCATATTTTAGTAGAAAAGTTCTTATTTTAAATGGAATTTATTTACCAGGTCCTCATATAGCATTTATTATATGCTATAAACTTCTGAAAGTACTTCACAACTTATTTAATTGTACTTCACAATTTATTTAATCCTTTCAACGACGCTTTGAGGTAAGTATTGTTATCGCTGATGAACAGATGAGGAAGCTGAGGTGTGGGAGGTTGAGTTAATGACTTGCCCAGGTCACAGAGCTAATGAGTGGCAAGGCCAGGATTTAAACCTAGGCAGTGCAGTCCCAAGGACTGAATTCCTTTGTTTTTTTGATTTGTTTTGTTTTGTTTTTTGAGACAGGGTCTTGCTTTGCCACCTAGGCTCTGGAATGCAGTGGCATGATCACAGCTCAGTGCAGCCTTGACCTCCTGGGCTCAAGCAATCCTCCCACCTCAGCCTCCCTAGTAGCTGGGACTACAGGCACATGCCACCACACCCAACTAATTTTTTTCTTTTTATTTTTTGTAGAGACGAGGTCTTGCTATGTTGCCTGGGCTGGGCTCAAGTGATCCTCCTGCCTCGGCCTGCCAAAGTGCTGAGATTACAGGTGTAAGCCACTGTACCTGGCCCAAGTCCTGTATTCTTAATCATCATGAATACTATTCAGAAGCACAATATATAAAACAGGCAATAGTTTATTAACTTTTTTGTAAGTTAAAATTCTAATATTTAAATAACTATAAAGTCAGTGAGAATGATGACCACAAGAACTTCTGTTTGGAGGTTATAAATAACAGCTGCAGGCTTATATCACCTGAAGAGGTAGTTTCCTTTGAGTTTCTGTAGTTTCCTTTGAGAGACAAGGTTCTGAGAATCTTCATTCTCACAGATAAATAGTTTCAAACAGTAATAGATTTTATTTCCCACTTTTATATAACTCATTTTGCCAAACTGGTAAAGATCTTTAACAGAGCAAATCCCAGAGTTCACAGAAAGAATAGTAGGACATTTGGGTTTTAGTTACATCACTAGCAATATCTAGTAGTTTTTATAATATTCCTTAATACATATTCAATTTGGAAGTTTCCTTTTTAAAATATTTTTATATTTGTTTTAAGTTCCAAGGTACATGTGCAGGATGTGCAGGTTTGTTACATAGGTAAATGTGTGCCATGGTGGTTGGCTGCACCTAACGATCCATCACCTAGGTATTAAGCTCTCCCTCCCCACCACTCCATCCCCAACAGGACCCAGTGTGTGTTGTTTCCCACCATGTGTCCATGTGTCCTCATTGTTCAGCTCCCACTTATAAGTGAGAGCATGCAGTGTTTGGTTTTCTGTTCAATTTGGAAGTTTCTTACTAAGTTCTTCAGTCAACTTAACATTAATTATTTGGAGAAAAATACTTTTCAAATATATCTTGTAACACTGAGTTGATGAACAATGTCATTAAAAATTATATATCAGTGCTCATTTCTATCACATACTCATTCCATATTTCAAGAGAATTAAGTTTATTTTGTTGAATATGATGATTCTCAACCTTGTTTCATTTCCATAAGTGATAATTTATCTGCAATCAAAAGCTCTAAAATATTAAAATTTGAGTTGCCTGGTTGAACTAACTGAGAGTACTAAAACATATCAATTGTCTTTCTCTACAAACACACAAACACTCACATCCACCACCCCCTACACATATGTATGAGAGTATAATTTCACATTATTTTCTAAAGGTATTTCTTTAGCCCAGTCTCACACACACACACGCGCGTGCACACACACACACACACACACACACACACACGGAGGTTTAATTTCTTACTTTTATTTATAATATTAATAATGGCATCTTAGTTTTGAGAGAAGCCAATAAATTTTAGTGTCAAAAAGAAAATTCTGGGCCGGGTGCAGTGCTGTGTGCCTGTGGCTGCTCTGGGGGCCAAGGAGGGAGAATGACTTGAGCCCAGGAGCTCAAGTCTTCAGTGAGCCATGATTGTGCCACTGCACTCCAGCCTAGGCAATAAAGTGAGATTCTGCCTTGGAAAAACAAAACAAAAGAGAAAAATAAAGGAAATTCTGGACCTCTTTCTACATTTGACTGCTAAACAAATCTGAAAAAGCTACTCTTTAAAAACTGGGATTGATTAGTAATGCCTGCCATTGGCACAGGCCTGAGTAATGGCAGCATATGTGTGCCAAGTCCATCTGTACCTTGCCTTTTCCTCCTTTGATACTGTCAAAATGCTCTTATAAACCAAACACAAGACCTGCATTTCTTTTTTTTAATGTCCTCATAGCTCAAGTGTTTCACTAGGCTTGACCTTTTCCCAATTAGGTGATATAACTGTATTATCTGGAGTTTACTGTTTTAGGGAAGATTTTTCTGGACGATCTCCTGAGTGATGGCAATGATCCCAAAATACTCCTGGAGAGAAACAATTCTGTGATCTCATCCTGAAGCTTTTAAGACTTCCCTTTGGATTAAAGGTCTTAGCATCTCATTTTTACGAAGAAAAAAGAGGTGATAAGTACTATACAAACACATATTTTCCTTAGAGTAGTCTTCAGAGAAATTGTTGAGTCGACTAAGATTTAATGAACTCACTGGGCTTAGCACACTTGCTATTCCATCTCTGGGGACAAACATTCACATCTGCATGAAACCTCATGCATACCTTTCAAGTCTCAGTGATCACCGGGATGAATCTTAGATTTGTCAGTCCTTTTAGGATTGTATTCATCTTCCTTGTAACGGCAGCCTTTCCCAGACAAAACTTGGGTCGCTGGCTGAACTTCCCTTGACAACAGGTAGGCAGGAGAGTGAGAAGGATATTTGGAGGTGGAGTGATAAGGGAGGAAGTGATTTGACCTGGACTGAAGTCGAAAAGATGCCAATTACAATGCACAGGGCTGTAAATGACTCCTCAGGGTTTTTGCAGAATGTTAGTTGCTAGCTGTCTCCTTAGAATTTTGTTTCAGTGATTTCCTCTGATCTCTTTTTTATTTCCCTTCCTTCCCAAAGTCTTGCCGAAAGAAAATTCTAACTTCGTGAAACAAGCAATATTCATTTATGCTTTCCAATGGAGGAAAGAAAGCAAGGGGAATTTAGAGGAAGGATAATAATGTTTGTACATTCCAGCAATGCAATGTACTCTATCTAAAATCAAAATTCAAATTGTGCTGAGCAGTTTTTTATAAAGTTAAACATACACCTGCCATTCGACTGGGCAATTCTACTCCTAGGTATTTACCCAAGAGAAATAAAAACATATGTCCACGTAAAGACCTGTACGGGAATGTTTATAGCAGCCTTATTCATATTACCTAAAAACAGGAAACGTCCAAACATCTGTCAGAGGAGAACAGATAAACAAATTGTGGTTTATTCATACAATGGATTATGCCCCAGCATTGCAAATGAATGAACTCAACAACACGGATGAATCTCAAAAGCATTATATTGAGCGAAAGAAGCCAGACACAAAAGAGTACATAGTGTATGAAATCTTAGGAAAGGCAAATTTAATCTATAGTAGCAGAAAGTGATTGCCTGGGGCTGGCTGGTAAGGGTGTGATGATTGCAAAGGAGCGTAAAGGAGCATCTTGGGGAGATAGAAATATTTTTCATTTTAATTGTGATGGTGTGCACTTTTGTCAAACCCCCACTATGCATTTGGAATGGGTACATTTTATTGTATGTACATTACATATACTTCGGACAAAATAAATGTGCTGAGCAACTCTCGGCATGTGATATTTGGGGATTGTTGTTATTTCCTTAAAAAAGTGTTAGCCATAGCCAGACACAGTGGCTCACACCTGTAATCCCAGCACTTTGGGAGGCCAAGGCAGGCGGATCACCTGAAGTTCAGAATTAAAGATCAGCCTGGTCAACATGATGAAACCTTGTCTCTACAAAAATACAAAAATTAGCTGGGCATGATGGCAGGTGCCTGTAAGCCTAGCTACTCAGGAGGCTGAGGCGAGAGAATCGCTTCAACCCGGGAGGTGGAGGTTGCAGTGAGCCGAGATCACGCCATTCCACTCCAGCTTAGGTGACAGAGCAAGACTCCATCTGAAATAAATAAATAAATAAAAAATAAGCGTGAGCCATAGCAATTTTGGCCACTGTGATTTAGGGCTACACTTTCATTCTTTCAGATGCTCAGATTCAAGGCTCTGCTGTGCCCCTAACTCCAGAGACCTTCTTAGATGAGTCAGTTACTTAGCTGGGTCTATTGTTTTGGCTATAAGATGAAAGTAATGGACCAACCAGAATTTGCCAACTGGTGGCCTGTGAGTCAAATTTTGTCAACATTTGCAAGGCCAGGGTGATGTTTGTTAAATAGTTAAGCAAAATAACATTTAAAATTCAGAAATTTATCATAAAAATTCCAGACTTCTGGCTTCTCTGAAAAACAGATTTGATGATACTGAATCTGCATCCCAAATGGTTCCAGTGAGCTGGAGGTGAGTAGCCACAACACAGTTTATTTGTGCATAATGCTCTCCAGTTTACTCTGCTTCCTACCAGGTCCTTTTCATGATTTACATACCTGCCTAGTCCTGGTCATTTTGAGTTTGCAAACCCTAAGGTAGATCAATGATAAATAACAGATCCTCAGGATAATTAGGTTGGTGCAAAAGTCATTACTGTTTTTGGCATACTTTTAAATGGCAAAAACCACAATGACTTTTGCACCAATTTAGTATATACAACTTCCCAGCTTCGATAAATGGCCTATGATTTAATTTACTGTTTTTTTATTTTCAATATTTATTTTTTATTATTATACTTGAAGTTCTGGGATACATGTGCAGAATGTGCAGGTTTGTTATATAGGTATATATGTGCCATGGCGATTTGCTGCACCCATCAGCCCATCATCTACATTAGGTATTTCTCCAAATGCTATCCCTTGCCTAGACCCCCATCCCCTGATAGGCCCTGGTGTGTGATGTTCCCCTCCCTGTGTCCATGTGTTCTAATTGTTCAACTCCCACTTATGAGTGACTGATAGGCCCTGGTGTGTGATGTTCCCCTCCCTGTGTCCATGTGTTCTAATTGTTCAACTCCCACTTATGAGTGATAACATGTGTTTTTGGTTTTTGGATCCTGTGTTAGTTTGCTGAGAATGATGGTTTCCAGCTTCATCTGTGTCCTGGCAAAGGACATGAACTTGTCCTTTTTATGGCTGCATAGTATTCCATGGCGTATTTTAAAAATACAATTTTAATATATTAAAGATCCATCCCAGGAAGTCACTCACTCCTGTATATACATAGAGAAAACACTGGCCAGCTGTGAAATTCCAGCCAACTTTCTGCAAACACTGAACTCAGACTAAGAAAGCAGCCATGTATATACATACTTGAGAAAGTTTTAGTAATTAAAGTACCCCAGTACTGACAATAATGAGAGGTAGCCACTGTCAACAAGTGAATGAAACACAAAACTTAGTGCTTAAACAGATCTTGTATTTATATGTGTTTGGTCTGTGTTTTTCTTTTCTTTTTAAAAAATTTAATACTAGTTTAGGGATCAGGGTTATATATTCTTTGTACATCTATTTTTGGAAGCTGTTTTTATTTATTTCCCATGCTTTGAAATATTTTGTAATGTGCTAGGATTTGCTGTACCTTAGAAACTTGAAAGAACTCATTTGTAAAACCAACTGGTCATTGAGACTTCCACCACTTTTTTTCAAAGTTGTTAGTCTATTCTACTTGTCTACGTATTCCAAATTTCAAAATAATCAAACATTTCAAATTTATGTGCATAATGCTGTGGATGGCATCATTAGATTTCTTAGAACATTGTATTTTTGCTGTTCTTCATTACCTGAAGGAAAAATAAACTCATGGATTTATTTATCACTGTACTCTTGTCCAGTTGTTTGTTTCGATCTGTTTTCCCTTCCTTCTCTTTGAGGATCATTTTCTTTTTCACATTTCTTGAGATGAATATTTATTTCAGTTATTGTCACTTAAGAATAGTAATTTTTCTAAGTTTATATTTGACTTCTTCCTTAAGTTTGGATATTTAGTGTTATCATGGCCTTTGTTTTCGAAATGAGATGTGATTTCGTTTAAATTTCTTCTTTGTCCTTTTAGCAATTTGGAGAATAATATTTAAACATTCAATAGACTAGGCATTTTTTAAAACAGTTTTGTCATTAATTCCTATTTTTTTGCCACTATATTAAATATAGCTAGTACATTTTCTGCTGTTAAAACAAAAACCTTAGACAAATTAAATTAGCATAATTTAATTGAACAAAGAAAAAGTCAAGAACTGGGCAGCCCCTGAACCAAAATTGGTTCAGAGAGACTCCAACCCTGCTACATGGTCAAAAAATATTTATGGACAGAAAAAAGAAAATGATATACAGAAAATGGAAGTGAGTTACAGCCAGATTGGTTAGAGTTCAGCATTTGCCTTACTTGAACATGGTTAGAACAGTTGACTGCCTTTGATTGGCCAAAACTCAGGGATTGAGACCTAAGTAGGTTACAGGGTGTTTATGTATCCAGACAGGTTACAGTTCAGTATATTCATAGAAACCTTTAGCTCGAATGTGAAATATATAATGAGCCAGCTTTAGGCTAAACTTAATTTAACACTGCTTTTTGGAATTTATTGGTTTTTTTATGACCTAGCCTATAATTGATAATTAATTATTAATTTTTATGAGTATTGTATGTGAATATTCCAAATAAATATATTCCACAGATGTTTAAAAATACCTATTTATCTGATATGTCAGCATTGTAAATATTATTATTCCACTCTTTACTCTTTATATATGTATATATTTTTTAACTTTTGACAGGTTGATAAAGGGACAATAATATATCCTATCACAATAGAATTCTTTTCTATTTCTTTTTTTATTTAACCTTTGTAATATACAAGAAGGTTAAGATTTTTCCTGGTTCAAAGGAGAGCACTAAATTTTAATTGCTTCCATTGTCAGTTATTAATAGTGGCCATACATAATATGTGCTCCAGAAAAAATAATCCTCATAAACTGAGATTTTATAAATTTATTGATACAAAATATTTAGTAAGAATAGTTTGTTTTGTAGATGAAGGAAAAATATTTATGATGCAAATAATCAGATATAAAGTAGATACTTCATTGAAGTATTTCTCTAAAGCAGATGCCAAAATCAATAGATTTTAAAAAGAAGCTTTTAAAAATCAGCTGCAAAAACAAAAGAAGAGAGAATACTGAAAATTTAATGGTTTGACAAAGAAAGCTACATGTCAATATACATTTGTCCAAACCCATAGAAGGTACATCACCAGAGTGAACCCGAATGTGAACTATGGCCTTGGAGTGTTGATGTGTCAGTGTAGGTTTATCAATTGTAACAAATGCACCATTCTGGTGGGGATTTTTTTTTTTTTTTTTTTTTTTGAGACGGAGTCTCGCTCTGTTGCCCAGGCTGGAGTGCAGTGACGCGATCTCTGCTCACTGCCACCTCCGCCTCCCGGGTTCAAGTGATTCTCCTGCTTCAGCCTCCCAAGTAGCTACGACTACAGGTGCACACAACCACGCCCGGCTAACTTTTTGTATTTTAGTACAGACGGTGGGTGTTTCTCCGTGCTGTCCAGGCTGGTCGTGAACTTCTGCGCTCAGGCAATCTGCCTTCCTTGGCCCCCCAAAGTGCTGGGATTACAGGCGTGAGCTACCGCGCCCAGCCGGAGAATGTTGATAATAAGGTGGCTGTGCATGTGTGGGGGCAGGAGTATATGCGATATCTCTGCACCTTCTGCCCAATTTTGCTGTGAACCTAAAACTACTCTAAAAACAATGAAGTCCTTAAATATTGGAGAAGAAGGAGGAGGAGGAGGAGGAGGAGAAAGAGGAAGAGAAGGAGGGGAGGAGAAAGGGGAGGCGAAAGGGGAGGCGAAAGGAAAGGAGAAGGGGAAAGGAAGGGAAGGGGAAGGGAAGAAAAGGAAAGGAAATTGGGACCTTGGTTCAAATTTTCAAGTCTACTTTTCAAAAGGTAAACAAGTTATCTGGATATATTAGTAATCATATTAAATTTCCATTTTTTACCTAACAAAACTTGTTTCCTAAAAACAACTTAACTCTCATCCAGGGAAGACCCTTTATCTGAAATCTTTTACTGTGAAGCTGCCATTAAAAAATGCTATTTTAGGCTGGGCGGGGTGGCTCTCGCCTGTAATCCCAGCACTCTGGGAGGCCGAGGCAGGCGGATCTCGAGGTCAGAAGGTCAAGACCATTCTGGCTAACAGGGTGAAACCCCGTCTTTACTAAAAAAAAAAAAAAAAAAATACAAAAAATTAGCCGGGCATGGTGGCGGGCGCCTGTAGTCCCAGCTACTCGGGAAGCTGAAGCAGGAGAAGGGCGTGAGCCCAGGAGGCGGAGCTTGCAGTGAGTGGAGATCGCGCCACTGCACACCAGCCTGGGTGACAGAGCGAGACTCCCGCTCAAAAAAAAAAAAAAAAAAAAAAAAGCTATTAAAAAAGAATCTGTACAAGAGAGTAGAGTCTATAATCCTGTAAAGGTAGGTCTCATGGAAAACTTGATACTTAGATGATATTTTTTAGAATATGGTAGAAATACCTTCACAATATTAAGATTTACCCATCAATTCTTGTTTTGCATTCTGCCCTTCGTAAAAATGAGACTTCTTTTACTGTCTAAAACATAAGGGGGAATTAAGTATAAAATCCCTACATAATCAATCAGAGAAAATTATAAAAATAGAAGCTTGGTACTTCCTATTCTCCTTCCCACCCCCTCCCCAGCTAGCAATTTTGGGGAGTGACCCAACTTCATTCATTGGCACGACATTGCTCAGAAGGAAGCTATTTCATGAGAGTTTAGCTAAGAAAACTATGACCAGAAAATGTTGGCAGTCTCCATCCAAGCATGTTCATATGTGAAGGCTCCTCAGACAACAAATTTCCAATAATCTAATCCCATTGCCAGGCCATGCCTATTGTGGCAGGCAGTGGATGTGTCAGACGAATGATTCCAAACTTCTCCCTTAATGGTGTTCACTATATCTGTGTACCTTCTGGACTGATATCTACTAATTTGCTTTGAAGCTGATTCATGTTTCAAATACTATAGAAATATATTTTAAAAGAAAAGTATAAGCCAGGTACAGTGGCTCACATCTCTAATCCCCACACTTTGGGAGGCTGAGGCAGAAGAATCTCTTGAGCCTAGGAGTTTGAGACCAGCATGGGCAACATAGGGAGATCCTGTCTTCACTGAAATAAAAATAAAAAAATTAAAACTAAAAAAATTCACCCTTGTGTGGTGGTGTGTGCCTGTAGTCCCAGCTACTTGGGAGGCTGAGGCAGGACTCTGGATCACTTGAGCCTAGGAGATGCAGGCTGCAGTGAGCCATGATTGTGCCACTACTCTCTAGCCTGGGTGACAGAAATGAGACCCTGTCTCTAAATAAATAAATAATAATATAATTTAAAAATACATATCTCTATGATAAGTAGAGAAGTGAAGCAGTTACAGTTGCCCCAAAATGTTTATATTTAATAACGATTACAGCTTAATCAAAACAGTGTTGAGCTATATGAATTAAAAATTTGACATTAGAAGTACATAATTAAATATAAGTCATAATAGGTCACATCAACTCACAAAAATACAAAGCTGAAAATAAGTTCCTCCTTCAATAAAAAAAAATAAATGTTTGTAAATATTTTTAATAAAGCAACATTCTGCTTAAGGCTACTAAACTGAAGAAAAAGATATAATAGCCAAAATAGTGTGAGAGACTGGTTCAATAAACTTGGCTCAAAAGACAAAGAGATTTCACATTCTCTTTTCTGAATAAGCAAACTTTTTTGGTGATATGATTAGGCTTTGTGTCCCAACCTAAATCTCATGTTGAATTGTAAGCTCCATAATTTACACGTGTCAAGGGGGAGACCAGGTGGAGGTAATTGGATCATGGATGTGGCTTCCCCCATGCTGTTCTCGTGACAGTGAGTGAGTCTCATGAGATCTGATGGTTTTATAAGTGTCTGGCATTTCCCCTGCTGGCACTCATTCTCTCTCCTGCCACCCTGTGAAGAGGTGCCTCCCATCATGATTATAAGTTTCCTGAGGCTTCCCCAGCCATGCTGAACTGTGAGTCAATTAAACCTTTTATCTTTGTAAATTACCCAGTCTCGGGCAGTTCTTTACAGCAGTGTGAGAATGGACTAATACATTTGGTAAGGTGCAAAGCACATGGAGAAAATGTCCCTTATCTGCTTACCTTTGCCAGTCAGTTTGAAAAAATATTAATGAAGCACCTTGATAATGCAACCCCACCCTAAAAGTCCTGAGATGGCTGGGAAGGTTCGCTCATGAACTTGTGTGTTAGTGTGTGTGTGCAGGGAGTATGGAGGTAGCATGGAGCAGGGTGGGGTGGGTTGGGGTGGTGGTCATCAAATCCTAAAATCAAGAGATTTCCTGCCTTCTCTGCAATCTCCATCTTCCTTTACCTTTGCTCCAAAATTGATGCCTTTCCTGCTCTTGCATTCCATTAGTGAAAAGAATATCACACTTGGGAGAATATCTCACTAGGTTAGTTTTTTCTCCCTTCTTCACCTGAATACTTCCTTTCAATCCCCTATATCTCAACTTAAATATGATTTATCCAGAGAGACTTACATGAACACTAGCCTACTTTACATTCTCCCCCTGATATGGTTTGGCTGTGTCCCCACCCAATCCCATCTTGAATTGTAGCTCCCATAATTCCCACATGTCATGGGAGGGACCCAGTGAGAGGTAATTGAATCATGGGGGCAGGTCTTTCCTGTGCTGTTCTTGTGATAGTGAATAAGTCTCACGATATCTGATGGTTTTATAAAGGGGAGTTCCCCTGCACATGCTCTCTTGCTGCCACCATGTAAGATGTGACTTTGCTCCTCATTCACCTTCCACCATGATTGTGAGGCATCCCCAGCCATGTGGAACTATGAGTCAATTAATCCTCTTTCCTGTATAAATTACCCAGTCTATGGTATGTCTTTATTAGCAGTGTGAGAACAGACTAATACATCCCCGATGTCCCTACACACACACCCAAGAGTTTCCATAGCTCCCTGTATTTTCCCTATCATGAGATTCATCACACTGCTATTATTCCCTGTTTAATATTTGTCCAACAATTCTGTTATTACGGGACTGCATCTGCCATGTTCACTGTGTTTAGCAAAGTGAGTCTTTAGCAAAGTAAATGGCATACTTTAAGTGCTCAGTAAACATTTGTTGATGAGATGAGTGACTTAGTATATGGCCTGATGCCAGCAACTGTTTGACTCACCCAACTCACTTTGTTCAAAGTCCATGCTCACCAATAAATTCTCATGGTTATTCTCTAACAGGGAGAGAATATGCTGGCCATGTGGACTCAGGCACATTGATCCTTGTGATCTGTAAATTAGCAAGCCGATATTCAGTTCTTAGACAGTCATTGGATGAGCCCTGTTGCTGTGTTTGCCCTCTAAAAATAAATCCACTCTTAGAAGACTAAACAAGAGCAGATTTCTAAATATGTAAAGGTGATAAAGGCCTGCATTGTGGCAAATTGCAAAAGTATACTTAACTAGAGAGACAGCAGATAACACGAAGGCCTTTTTAAGGTAAAGAGAGGTCAAGAGATGTTCAAGTCATTGTCATTGCCATTTTTATTTACACCATCTGTATATATTTTAAAATAAATAAATGCAAAACATATGCTACATTTTAAACATATGTATTTTGTAATCATTTAAAAAGTAATCCTTTCTGGAAAAATATTAAATGCAAAGTGATTGTGCTGGCCACAAGATGATTACAGAATTTATAACATAATGATAATTCATAGTAAAGTTAACTGCTTCCAGTCATGACAGAGTAGGAGAGCCTGAATCATCCTTCTGCTGTTGACACCTAAAGAACTAGAAATAATGTATTCAGCAACCATTTTAGATATTGGACACCAGCAATTGCAGGACTGTGATCCCCGAGAGAAAGGAAACAAAGTGAGTTCCACCATCGCCCAGACCTTCTGCCTAGGAGTAATTTCTGGACTGTGATATAGCAATGGGAACCCAGATGGAGCCAGACAGTGTTACTGAGATGAAGGAAAGACAAATTGAAATTTGGGGAGGCAGAGAGGATAGAAATTTGTAGGGCAGAGAACCCAAGAGAAGGGAGCTCGGTAGATAAATATTTTATAAATTTGCGTAGGGCTCCCTTGAGTCTTTTGCTGAATACCATCTACATGTGTGAAATGAAACCCTATGAGGCTAGGCATGACAAACTTTCTGGGAAAGAACAACTACTAGAGATCTGTCAACCAAACATTTTCCAGAGATCTTTCAGGGCTGAAAATTACTTGAATTCCCAACAGCCCAAGAGGAGAAACATCTGTGAGTATGGGAGCATTCAGGGTCACAACTTCAGAAGGATCACACCTTAGAAAAGCTAAATTAGCTCTAGAGTAATTATTCCTATAGACCTACCCTAAAAGAGTTTTAAAATAAAATAAAAAAGAACTATATTGATCACAATTGTCACTAGAACAAAGTCAAATACACTTAAAAGAATATTTTTTTTAAAACCAGCACTAGATAACATAAAATTTATAATACCCAGCATACAGTAAAAATTACTGAAGAAAGAAGAAGCAGGAAAATATGATCCATAACCAGAAGGAAAAATCAGTTGGTTAAAAACAGAACCATTAATGACAAATATAGAATTTATAGTCAGGGTATCAAAACAACTATTATAAATCTGTCCTATATGCTCAAAGATATAGAGGAAAGACAAACATAAAGAGAGAGATGAATTAACTAGAAATAAATGAAATAAAATTTTTAGAGAAATGCAATACCTAAAATTAAAATTTCCCTGGATAGTATTAACAGCAGGTTAGACAATACAGATAGGAAGAGCAGTGAATATGAAAATGTAGCAACAGAAACTATCCAAAGCAAAACACAGAGACAAAAATATTGGGAGAAATAAAACCCAACCTTATTGACCTGTGGGACAATATCAGGTCATCTAACATAGTTTTGAAGGAGAGGAGAGAGATGGAACATGGAAAAATATTTGAAGAAATAACAACTAAAGATCTTCCAAATTTGATGAAAACTATAAACCTACAGATCCCGGAATCTCAAGTAACCCCAAGCAAGGCAAGCATGGTGCATGCGCCAACCCTGTTATGTGACACAAGTGTAAAATTTGAGAGTCAATGACTACTTGCTTTGAACCTAGCAGAATATTTCCGTAATATAATATTACATGCAACTTCATTTGGAAATAACTTCAAAATTCCTTTATTATGACAGTAAATAAGGCCCACATGAAACGGCATTCCAGAGCCCCCAAGCCATCCCCATAATAAACACTGAAGAGCTCTGCATTTACTATAACTGGTCTTATTTCATTTCTACAGTCTTATTAAGAATGCATCTGCATCTTTTAAAGAACACTGATTGAAGTTATTGTCCGTTATATTTTTCTCATCAAAACTTATGTTATCAGATGGTGAGGCTCAGCAATGCATCATTTTCTATTTTGCGTTGGCTCCTTGGAAACTCAGAGTTAAATTTTGTTTGAAGCTTCACTGCCTGTTTTCAGTCTCACGTTATTGGTATAATTATTCATGCATTTTCATCCTTTCATCATATGATTTTTGTTCTTTCATCTTGATTTGATAATTCTATTGAAAGTATTGTTACCGAGCAGTGGCCTTGCTGCTCAACACACATAGAAGGCAATACTGTCGCACCAGCTTTTGAGAAAAGAAAAGGCTTTATCGTGAGATTGACCAGCAAGGACACATGAGGAATGGCTCAAATCCGTCTCCTCTATCTGGGGTTAGATCAAACTCTTATGGGCAAGGAAGGACAGGTTGGTATGCAGAAGTGCTGGCAGGGCAGAGTTCAAGGGCTTTAAACTTGGCCGTTTATGGTAAGGTATGAAACAGTGGATTTCAGCCCCGGATCTTCTTGGATAACAAACCCCTTGTTTCTAAAAGGGTTCCGGCATTCAGGTTCCAGTCACATCCTAGTCTTCTTGGTTCCACGGGGAGGAAATCTTGGTTTCAAATGCTATTTGAGGTTAAGGCTTTCCTCCTCTGCACATGCCCAGGTTATATGACTTGCAGTTTTGGCTTTGCTACATCTGCAAGATAACTTGGCATTCTGTTTTCAACAAAATAAGGCCAGTTTTGGCTGGTCCTGCACTTATGGTAGAAATTGTTGAAAGTGAAGAAAGCCCATTCAGGGATGTCAGGGAAACCAAAAAGGGAGAGCATGGTACCTTGGAACTAGCAATGATATGGAAGTGAGTCATTACCACGGAAATTGAAATGTAATTATTAATCAGGATATAGAGAATGAATCAAGCAAAGTACAAACACAACCATGGAGGGAAGTTGCATCTGAAGTGCTAGATGGCTGCAGCTGATATAGTGAGAGTGAAGCTGCTGAAATTTCAGATTAAACATATGCATGTTCACATCAACTTTTTTTGAAGCATAGTTGTTAGATTATGATGAAGGGACAAGCCAAGAGAGCAATAAGGAGAAAGCCACACTGCACTAACTCTCTTAAAAGAGATAGCATGGCTTTGATTTTAAGAACCCAAGATTGACTCTTGTGAATGATTCAAAGCTTTGACCACCAAATGTCTTTGAGTAAATTTCAAGCAATGCATAAGGGAACCAAACTGAAATACAATATTATCTGCTAATGGACATCTGATTTTTGTGCCTTTTTTCTAAAATTAATGGAATTGAACTTTAAATAAACTTTGAAGTGCTTATATTCTTACTGTTTGAATAATTTGTGCAAGGTCTGTTTCATGTCAAGTGGAATTTTTCAAGAGACCTGGGGCCCACAAGTTCTGCAAATATTATAAACTTGAGAAAATCACTTATCTTCCCTGGACTCAGTTTCTCCATCAGCTAGAAGTATATTGGTCCTGATCTCAGCAGGAAAGGATGGTACATTCTCTAACTGGAGGCGAGTTTATAAAGGGACTGCTTTTAAAAGGGTGGGCAGATGTCTGGAAACCCACCAAGAGGGACAATAGTACCTTGGAGCTAGCAATAATTGAGAAGTGAGTTCATTACCATCCCTAAATCTGAAAGTGAAAGGGGAGGGATAAGTTATAGGTATCCCAGGTGCTGAATCTGGAGAGAACAGCTGTATAAAGAGGGCAGTCTGACAGAAGTTGTAACCTTTCATGGAGTGATGCAGCCACTAGGGAACCTGAAAGGAAAGATTAATAAATAAATAAAATATGCAGAACTTCCCTTCCTCCCATCCTCTGGTCTCATGATAGGGACTCCTAGCCCTTGACTTAACACAATCAGAAGATGATAGGGAATGGGGCTGTTACGAGTTGAACTGAGGGGATGTAAAAAATATGTTGAGGTACTAACCCCCATTACCTCATAATGAGACTTTATTTGGAAATAGGGTTGTTGCAGATGTAATTAGCTAACTTAAGATAAAGTCGTACCGGAGTAGAGTGGGCCCCTAAATCCAATATGACTGGCATCCTTATAACAAGTGGTGATGGGAAGACACAGACACACACAGGGGAAATGCCGTACGATGACAAAGGCAGAGATTGGAGTTAGGCAGCTGCAAACTAAGGAATGCCTGTGATTGCTGGCAAACCACTAGAAGTTAGGAAGAGGGCAGGATGTTTCAGAGGGAACATGGCTCTGCCGACACCTTGATTTCAGATTCTAGCCTTTAGAACTGTAAGCCAATTGATATGGTTGGGTTTTGTGTTCCCACCCAAATCTCATCTTGAATTATAACCTATAATCCCCATGTGTCAAGGGAGAGATCAGATAGAGGTAATTGGATCACGCTGTTCTCGTGATAGTGAGTGGGTTCTCATGAGATCTGATGGTTTTATAAGTGCCTCTTTCCCCTTCACTTGGCACTTCTCCTTCCTGCTTCCTTGTGAAGAAGGTGCCTTGCCTCCCCTCCACCTTCCACCATGATTGTAAGTTTCCTGAGACCTCCCCAGCTGTGCTGAACTGTGAGTCAATTAAACCTCTTTCCTTTATAAATGACCCAGTCTCGGTCAGTTTTTATACCAGTATGAAAACAGACTAATACAACAATACATTTCTGTTATTTTATGCCACCCAGTTTGTGGCACTTTGTTACAGTAGCCATGGGAAACTAATATGGGAGCCCACTGATGAAGACCTTACACATCAGACTTTCAGGGTGTAGAGATGGTTAAAAGAAAGCAGAAAGTGAATTTGGAGGAGTAAATTAAAAATATTTCACAGAGGGGTAATCCAGAAAGCCCTGCATGGCTGTGATTTCTGAAACAGCCATGAATAGAGCAGACAGACTCCCTGCCCTTCAAGTGCTTGCGTGCTACCTCCCAGACCTGGGTGTGAGGTTTGGTGCTTTCTTTCTTTCTTTTTTTTTTTTTTTAAAGTCAATAAATTTTTATTCAAGGAATTCCATGTTGTGATTTCTTCCACTGTCTATCAAGGTCACTTTAGATCCTCTAAAGAGCTGGAGTCAAAAGATGGTGCTTACTTTCTTTAAATGGATAAATGTCAGTTTTCTCCCAAAGTAATGTGAAATTCCAACTCTTACCTCTTTCTTGTAGGTTTTTAGCATAGACTATGAATAGAATGTATTCTGGGAAATGGCTAGAGCTGAGGTTGTAACTGGAAAAAGGACCACATATGAAAAAGGGCCTTGTCTGCCATCCTGAGACATTCAGAATATAAACTGAGTGCTAGCAGGAGGTACCGTATAATTTCAATTAGCAAACTGACCTGATAAGCACATCAACTGTATCTTTCTCTAATTAGCACTAACTTGAGTACCTTTATTATATATCTTGCACCCTTCTTTATCTTTTTAGCAGTTTTTCAAATATATATTTAAATTTCAATGATAAAAATAAGAGATTCACTGTGAAAAAATTAAAGAAATTGAAGAAAAATTAAATTTAATTTAAAAAATTAAAGAAAAATTCAATCATAGGGTCATCACCTGCTCTCAGCGTTTTTGTGTGCCTCCTTCTATGGTTATATTTTATTGGCTAAATAACACTTTTTGCAAGGTTCAATTTCCCTATTGTTTGTTATTTTTATAATTTTAAAGTTTTCACTATTAAAAACATGCTTCAATTCACATTCTTATACATAAAGCTTTGACTGCATAGTTTCTTTTTACTTTCTATAAATTTCCAGTAGTGTGAGAGCTAAGTCAGAGCATATGAATATTTTAAAAGATTGTGCCAATCAGTATTCCCTGTTTGCAATGGATAGAAATTCAGATCATACTAACTTAAAAAAATGAGACTCTACCAGCTCATGTGACTGGATAGTCTAGGAATGGATCTATCTTCAGTTTCGGTTGAACCTAGAGGTTGTAACAATGTAAGTAAATCTCTCTCTCTCTCTCTGTAAATACATATTTCTGTATTCTCAATTGAAGTTATTTTTCCAATAAATGAACTGTAAATATTCTCTTCATATATGCTCGCTTTTTATTTTCTTGATGGTATTTTTCAAAGAGCAAAGATTTATAATTTTGATGAAAGCCAATTTATTAAGTTTTATTGCTCATGCTTTTGGTGTCTGATCTAAGAAACTGTTGCCCACCCTATTGCTCAAAGTTGCAAATATTTTCTCCTATATTTTATTCTAGAACATGATAGCTTTTGCCTTACATTTAGATCGATGATCCATTTCAAATTAATTTTTTTGTCTATGATGTGAAATGAAAGTTGGGATTCATTTAACTTTTCCTTATGAATATCCAGATGTTCTTCTAGCACCATCTATTGAAAAGACTCTCCATTTCCCCCATTTAATTACCTTGACATCTTTGTCAAAAATCAATTGACCATAGTTACATAGGTTTATTTCCGAACTCTTCATTGAGTCTTATTGATGTATATGTCTATCCTTACACCAATACCATGCTGTCATGATTATTATAGCTTTATTGTAACTTTGGAAATCAAATAGTAAAAGCCTTTCTGTTGTGTTCTGTTTCAAAATGGTTAGGGCTTACCTAGATCTATTGCATTTCTACACATGCCTGCTGCTGGGATTTTTATTGGGATTGCACTGAATACATAAGTCATTTGGCAGAGGATTGTCATGCTAACAGTATTGAGTCTTCCGATGCATGAATAAAGTATGTATCTCCATTAATTTAGGTAGTCTTTAACTTCTCTAAGCAATGTTTCATAGCTTTTAGTGTTCAGGCCTCACATATACTTCCTTAAATCTCTTCCTCAGTATTTCATGGGTTTTGATGGCATTGCAAAGCGTATCTTCCTCTAATTGATTTTCCAGTTCTCCCTCCCTTCCTTCCTTCTTCCCTTCTTTCCCTTCCTTCCTTCCTCTCTTTGTCCATCTTACAGCTCTGCTCATTTGTGATTCTTCTTTGCTTCTTGGCCACATTCTCTCCTGCCATGAACAGGTTCTCTGCAAAAGAAACGATGGCTACTGACATTCCTAAACCTAATTCCTTAAAACCCATGATCCAAAAAGGGAAGATTCTTCCCCAATATCTCCATTACCAAATTACCAAAGAAGTCTATTCTTGAACTTTTTTGAATGGCCAGATGTGCCAGGTTTTAAGGAATGGGGAAGGATTTGCCAAAGAAACCTGTCCCAAGTATAGGGAAGACCAAATGTATAGTTCACAAAATTTCCTACGATAATCATGACATGTATTATCAAATCATTTTCTAGAAAAGTAGCGCTGGCTTTAAACAGTATATAAATATCCTCTCTCATTTTTCATAGTCTATGCTCTAATCCTGCTTTTCGCCATCAGATCTCTGAATTATTATGATATTCTCTCCACCACTGGACTTGCCCTCCTCTCCTTCGCTCAGCCCATAGTCGGGCTTTTCCTTGTGCTTCACAGGGTGGACCAATTATAATCCATTTCTCAGGGAAGTGAGAACATGTGCTGAAATCCCAAGCATCCATCTACAGAAGTTTATTTAAGCTTCTAGTTGCAGACATAGGTGAAACAGCCCATCTACTTTGCATTCCAGTATTAGTATATTACATATGTTTAGAGAACTCTTAACTTGGAAGTAAATGATTAATAGGGGACTTCCTGACAGTTAGAATGACCTAGAAGGCCAATAATGCCATCTGACCCTTTCCATTGCTTCCCCATACTGCTAGAAAAGGAGGGACACATCTCATGGCTTGAGGATTTCCTTTCCCATTATTTACTTTACTTTCCCATTATTTACTGATGGAGCAGCAAGTGGCATAGCATAGGTTTTCCAATATTGTATTAATTTCTTTAAAGTCACTAGGGTTTCAATACATAGCACTTAAGAAGAACTAAATGAACTAAATGAGGTCCTGAGACCCTCAAAGAGTTAATATACCTCCTTAAATTAGAATTGAGAGCATAAGCTTTTATTAATTGCAGTTTACAGTCAGCATGGCATTTTAAAGGAATCTTAGAGATTAGTTTATATAATAGATCATCATAGGGAAGATTGCTAAAAAGGCCAAACTATGTCTTTCACATAACGAGTACATTTCTCTCTGTCTGACTTAGAAAATCCATAACAAAGGTGTCATCTTGATTCCCAGAAAGTGGCTTCATTTTTATTAGAAACAAAAACTTTACAACTAAAGTTTTAATGTTTCCCCCTGAATAAAAAGGATCCATCTTAAAGAGTCATTCGTAACCATGGGGAAACCAATAGATAAAATCATTTGACCTTGTTGGTTCTTGCTCCATTACCTAAAACCCTGAATTTCTAAGTATATTGTTACTATGTGTATCAAAAAAATAATTTGGGGTGGTATTATTACACCTATAAACTGGTTCAATGCCAGTGGAGAAAGAAAAGTGGGTAGATCTTGATTTTCAATTACGTGTTGTAAAAAGTTTACCAATTCTCCCTGTAATTAGAATTTTTTTCCTGTAAATGCTCAGGATCCACACAGTTTGCACCTAACCAAGAAGTTAAAGCATTTTCTAAAGTTATGGAGGCTTCCATCAATTGGTGTGCATTGATCATTTCCCAATTCCTAATGTTCAGAGGGCACATAAGCTGTAGTTGAAAAATAGCCCCCTGGCTGGGTACGGGGGATCATACCTGTAATCCTCCCCTTGAGAGGCCAAAGTTGAGGGAATACTTGAGCCCAGCAGTTCAAGACCAGCCTGTGCAACATAATGAGACCCCACCTCCACAGGAAAAAAAAATAGCCAGGCTTGGTGGTGCATGCCTGCAGTCCTAGCTGCAGGACTAGGAGGCAGGAGGACTGAGGCAGGAGGACTGAGGCTGCAGGACTGAGGCAGGAGGATCACTTGAGCCCAGGTGGTCAAGGCTGCAGTTAACTGTGCTCATACCACTGCCTGGGCAACAGAGCAAGATTCTGTCTCTAAAATAAAGAAGAAAAAAAATTACTGAATCACAGAACCAAAATGCTTATTCCATGTCTACTTATTATGAACCAAATGTCAAGAACAGCCAAGCCTCTTCTTTGGTCCTTTTATTTCTGCACTTTTACTGACTATAAAATCACAGTATGTATGTTTTTTCATAGAAGTTTTGTTTTACAAAAATTTATGTGTCATTGGTCCACTAAGCTACTATTCATCTTATAGTTTGCTAATATTTTAATTTTTTACTTTTCTTTTTTTAGATAACATAAATCAAATTAACTTCTTTGATACCAAAGGAGCAGCATGGTTTAAGAATTCCACTAGTTCACTGTTTCATTAGTTGAACTTTCAATTGTTCCACAGGTTTTACCTGCGTTTCTCTCTTTCTCAAGCTGATTTTCCACTCATTTCAAAAAGTATTGTTGTAAAATTATAAGGAACAATCTAAATGTCCATCAGTCTATTACTGGTCAAATACATTATTGCATATTCATAATAAGAATATTAGGAAACCATTACAGAGGAATGTTACAGTCGGAAAAGGAAATACAATGACAATTTTATATAATATGCTCTCAGTTTTTTAAACAGAAATAAGGGATGCATAAATAAAGACATGTATGCATAAATCTTGTATAGAAGAATGCACAAGAAGCTACCAACTGTTTAGTTACTATGGAGAGGTGATAGAATATCTCTATTGAGTAGAGTGCATCATGACAGAACTTCTGCTTTTCATTTTATAATCTTAAGAAAAAGATTATCTACCACTGTGATAAACTTAAATAGTAAACTTCTAGGTAATCCCTGATTTCATAGTGGAAAATTGTTTTCCACTTTTGGTTTGCTAAGTATGATAACCTCTGCCACCTCACCATTAGGGAAAATAGATTTGTATTTATTGTTCCAAAAGCTCTCTAAGTGAAAACTAATTTTCCCCAAAGTTTAGTGGAAGGAAAGCCCAAAAGAAGGTCTATTTTTCTTTTATGCCCTTTGTGTCTAAAATGGATTATGTTATTTCAGTTCATGCTCACATCTGTTTATAATAATGTACAACTTGTACAAAACAAAATAATAATTGAGAATAATTGCATGGATTGAATAAAAATAAGCAATTTTAGAATGTTTGGGGTTGAGATTTTTTGAAAAAAGAATCCCTTAAGTAGTCTTAAAATATGACTTTAATTTATCCATTAAATTTAACAGAATTCAAATGCAGACTTCACAGCTGTTAAAATCATGCAATTGACACTAATGTTTTATCATTACTAGTTAGCATACAATTTTTTTTTGTAATTGGAACTGGGTTTTGTTATGTACAATTACCAAAAAATTTTAATGCTCTGAAAAGAATATTAAAAATATAAATATGCCTACTAAATAACTGTTATCTGAATCAAACTGTAGAGATTCATAATTAGTCTTATCTCTGCATTTGTTAACCCTTTTTTTGAATCTTCTGAGCTAGCTATATTATGCCACAGAGCATACTAGGAAAGCTTCTGGACTTTGTTTTGTTTTTAAAAGAGATTACACATTTTTAGTATGTTTAAAAAGTTTTATCTCCAGGAACAGAATTTTTTTCACTTAAGCTTATTTAATACAAGAGTTTCAAATCTCTCTAAATGGGTTATGGTATAGTCTTATTGAGTATTTATGTTCAGATTTCAACATCTGGATAAAATATTTTCTTTTTTTATTTGTATTTTTACTTTTCTTAGAGTTGGGGTTTTGCACTGTAGCCCAGGCTGCAGTACAGTGGTGTTATCATAGCTCACTGCGGCATTGAACTCCTGGGCTCAAGCCATCCTCCTGCCTTAGCCTCTTGACTAGCTAGGACTACAGAGGTGCATCACCACACCTGGCTAATTATTTTGTATTTTGTAGGTGAGGTCTTGCTATGTTGCTCAGGCTTCCTATCTTGGCCTCCCAAAGTGCTGGGATGACAGGCATGAGCCACTGTGCCCAGCTGGATGAAACATTTTCAATGTGGAAATAAGGTGCCCCACCTAAAGCAACCAAGGCTCTGGTATTCTACAACTCTTCATCCACTCTCTCCTTTATCCACTCAGCCCCTTCTACATTTATCCCCCACCTTGGACTCCATGCCCACCCCTGCCTCTGTATCCTTGCACTTCCCATTCCCCATAAATAAAATGGTCTTCCCTATCCACATGGCTCCCTCTATTACTTCTTTCAGGACTTTACTAAAAGGCACCTTCTCAGTAAGGACTGACCCTACCATATTTTCCAGAATGTTGTATCTCACTCACCTGCTGTATATTTTTCTCTTTAGCACTTATCACAATCCAAAATACTTTTTTATTTTACGTATTAGTTTCTTTTTGATTTTTTTTTCTTTGAGCAAAGTCTCACTCTTGTCCCCCAGGCTGGAGTACAATGGTGTGATCTCAGCTTACTGCAACCTCCGCCTACTGGGTTCAAGCGATTCTCTTGCCTCAGCCTCCCTAGTAGCTGGAATTATAGGCGCCTGCCACCACACCCGGCTAATTTTTGTATTTTTAGTAGAGAGGGGTTTTCACGATGTTGGCCACGCTGGTCTCGAACTCCTGACCTCAGGTGATCTGCCCGCCTCAGCCTCCCAAAGTGCTGGGATTACAGGCATGAGCCACCATGCCTGGCCTTCTTTTTTATTTTCTTTTTAATGGTTTAGTTTGTTTTGTTCACTGATGTATCCACAGAACCAGTTCCTGACATGTACAGGCATTCAATTTAAAAAATAAATAAATAAATATAGGGCAATACAGTGCCTGAATGATGAAATTAGTTGGAACCAAATAGTTATCTCCTATAAATGGGGCACATCTTCTCCAGTTTACTATGGATATCTCATTCCTGTTATCTGGCCCACTTTATTGATTTATATTGTTTGCCTAGCCTCACTTAGCTTTTGCAATTGTAACCTTGAATCACGTTTGTAACTTATTATTCTCTCTGACCCATCTTAATTGAACCACTTGACTCCATAATCCATCGACAGTTATTACCACAATAGTTTATGTCCTCAGTTAAGACCCATTCCCCAACACCCAACTGTCTAAAAAAGTCATACACTGAAGCAAATGGGGTGACACCTATGAAAGGCTTATGGGAGAATTGCACGCCACACCATACACCAATGGAAAATCACAGCATACGATACATATACTTTAAGCCTAAGTCATACATTGGATAAGAATTCCACTGAAACTATGGGTTTGCAGAATTCCTCCATTTTGTTCAATTTTGCCAAGTAACAGGTTCAGGACATTGGTCAATTACACATGACTCATAACTTTATTAAAACTTTTCAGATCTATATGAGCTGAATTCAAGCTGCAGCTTCAGAGCTAGCTTAGAATTGAAAGACTTAATAATAACAGGAGAAACTCCTTTTGCCTCCTCACATATGCAGAATTGAAGGCACTTGTTTTGCCTTCAATTTTAGTTCCTTAACACGTGTTTTGAAGACACTTAAGGAAGTAAAATTGGCACACTGTATTGGTTAAATATTGCCATAATTACAGTGTAACAAGACATCCCAAATTTCAATGGCAAATAACAACAAGCACTTATTTCTTTCTTGCTTATCTATGAGTCAGCTGCAGTTCGGCTAATCTGAATAAGGTGCAGTAGGGTTTGACTCAAAGCTGCAGGTGTGCCTAGGTCCGTTCTACAGGTTCCTCATCTTCCTTAGACGAGCAACTACTTAGGTATGGTATTAGGTTGGGGCAAAAGTAATTGCGGGTTTTGCCATTAAAAGTAATGGCAATATTATAATATTCTCAATGCAAAAGCAGAACCTAAATTTGCAGGTATATTGCTGTCATCATATTGTTTATGTTGGCCAAGTCAAGCCACTAAGCCTTCCAGAAAGGAGCAGGAATGTACACTCCACCATCATGAGGCCAGAGCAAGGCTATGCCTATAAAATACTATTTAAGGGAATGAAAAAGTGTAGACCAATACATTGATCTAATATATACCCACTATTATGCCAGTAGACAGATACCTGATATATCTGTAACCTTAAATCTTGGGATGCATAGTCAGATAAAAAAATCAGACAGTCCCCCTATTATGGCATAGGTGAACAATGAACATAGAAAATGAAGACTGAAGACTGCAGTAAATCACTTTACTTTCTGGACATTGAGTTCTAAGAACTCAGATATTAGAAATGAAACTCTACAAAGCATTGGCATCTCAAAATTCTGAGACGGTAATAACCACAGAACCTGAGGAGTAGCTCTGTCTCCAAAGATGTGGGCAGAAACCACCTTTTTGCAATTTCTCTAATGGAATTACAATTAACCACAGGCCTGTTGTACAATAAGGCTCCACTGGGTATTACGAGTTTGGTTTAATGAATACGATTCAACGGTGTACAGCATATTCTCTAAGTCTCTCTGGAAAGGCGTTTAAATGGTGATTTCACAAAATATTACTTTTAATCAAATCACATCGGGATGTCATTATTTAATAGTTTGTCTTTCTCTAAATAGATTAAATTTTATTGGAGACCATTTTTTTCAGCCAAATGTACTATATATTTTTGATGAAGCCTTCTTACTATTTGACAATCTGCCCATTCAACCTGGCTTTCCCTGAAAAGAACCGTGTGCTGAAGAAGAAATGCATATGTTTATGTCTGTAAATCCAAAGAGAACACAATATTTTCTTAGTCCCAAATTGCAAGATGCTTCCAGGACAAACAAAAGAATTGCCAGTGGAAACTCTGGATATTAGTATTTGAAGTGTTCTAGGGAATCTGGAAATTTTTGTGAAATAAAAACATAGTGTAATTTGAAATTACACACATTCGCTGAACAAACCTTTGCCAAACTGGCTGCTCAGAGACTATTTTTCCACCCAAATAGTTTAATGGTTTTTCTTTTAAGTATTAGTTGAAAATATTTATCTACAAGCTCAAAGAAATGTCCTGGAGTTGATTTAAATCTCGTTGGAAATCATTCTGAGGTTTGTGTTTGTGTGTGTGTGTGTGTGTGTGTGTGTGTGTGTGTGAGATTCATTAAAAGAAAAATACCGAATATTGTCAATAACAATAAAAACATAGGGCATGACTTCTCAATTACCTAAAAAATGTCACTGGCAATAGTAAAATTATAAGTTACAAATTATATCCTAAGAGAGTAGAATTAATCAATAGAACATGAGAGATTTGGTGCTTCAGCAGCACAAGATGAGAAGAATTAAGAGGCCCAACTCAAGAAGTTGTGAGAAAGTGTTAAAAACTCCAAATCCTTCACAATATTTATTGAACAGAGAAGAATAACTAGCAACAGGCTAAAAAATCCCCTGACTTAAACAACTAAATAGAAGAAGGGATGTAAAATTTGCACAACCTGACCACACCCTTTATTTTAAAAGAATAACTTAATAAACAACTCGAAGCCAGAACTTCTCTCTAGATTTTACACCAAAATAGCTCAACACCAGCTAGGCTAGTGGATCTAATTATGTGCTATAACAGAGGCCACTTGGAGTACTGTTCCTTTTTTGCCAGAAAATTCTCTTGCCCCCTCAAGAATTTTTTTATTAACGTTAGCAAAAAAAGGAATTTCAGCACTTTATTTTATGACCACTGGCATCAGTGGTTACAATTTGAAATAACTACCGTATCTTAGCAACTCTAATCTTAACAAAATAAATGCAGCAAGGAGCAAACAGGCTTCGCGCCATACTAATGTCTCATCAACATCCGAAAAAGGGGAAGGCGGGAAATAAATGAAGGATGACTCTCACTGTGCTGGTACTGTGGAATTGGCAGCTCTCCCATGACCAAAACATTACATTTCTTTCCATTTTCACAGCAGGGGCACCTGCAATGATATATTTTAAGAAAAAAAATTTACTTAGACCTAAAGGGGCAGGCATAAAAGAGAGAGGGGAAAGGATGATTAATCAGAAAGAGAAAGATGTGAGGGAAAAATTGAAATTGTATCCTGCTTATTTATTTTTCTTATGATGCAGAGGTCACAGCAATGGTAGTATCTGTTAGTTGTCTCCTAAATTGCATTCCAATCAATGCTCATATTTGCACAATATGATAGATCCCCCCCTTAGACACTGAAGCCTGAGGTAGCTCCAAATTCAAATTATAACTTCCATCAGAAAGAAGGCACTACATAAATTGTGAATGAATGAATGAATCCAGTTCTGTCCCTTCAAACCGGTTAGTAAATATTAAGGACACAAAGCTCTTGATTCACTTCATACCTCTAGATCAATCACTTAAAGTGTTCCTAATGTAGAACTTGGTCCAAGTGTACATCCACATCGATCTGAAGTCAACCTCAGGAAGCACACCTTAAAGAAAAGATCAGGGACTTTGTGGTTAGAAGGACTTGAGTAGGGACCTCCACTTCCTCATTTCCTAGCACTGTGAACTTACGATAATATCTCTGAGCTTCCAATTCTTTAGCCGAATGGGATAGAACTCCCTAGGAAATAAAATGACAGTGAAGTTGTCAATTGGAATAATGTCTTAAAGCTTCTTAGCCCATTTCCTGGTAAGTAGATTTACCATCCAGTGAGTCCTTTCAATTGATTTCCTTTCAATTGAGTCATGTAGGCCACCATTGGCAAACATATCACACGTGGTAGCCTACTCAATACTATCTTGTTTTATATTAACCAGGTTAATCACCATTTTCCAATATGTTGAGCTGTTGAGTTCTTTTGTTCACTAACTCTTTAATCTGGTTATTCTGTCCATTTCCAATGGCAAATTAACATCTTGTTTAAGCTTTAATTAACTCCTGTCTTTACTGTTGATTGTAAAAGCCTAAATATTGCTCTTCTAATCCAATCTTATCCCTTCCAATCTGCTGCCAACATTCTCTTTCTAAATTTGACTATGTATTTTCCGTGTTTTAAATTCTCCTTTGTTTAATATATGAGCCTCCAAGTTCTGAGCTATGCCTACTTTTCAAGTTCCATTTCCTGGCATTCTTTCTACCCTGAACCCTACACTCCAGTTCAAACCAGTGTGCTTCTAATTCTGCTTCATAACCCAACACTTTTTGGCAATTTTGCTCTCAATATAACATGCTTTTCAAAATTTTTTCTCCATTTATAAACTCCTTCAGAGGTGGAACATTATTTCTCCAGTGAAGACATTCCTGCAATCTATTTAGAAAGTTGATAATATTCTACGTAAGATCATATCTATACAATATACTATGTTTTTATAGCACATAACTACAATGCTTTGCAATTATTTACTTACTCATGTTTCTGTCCTATTAGACTGTGAGTCAGAGACTTCAGGACAGAGAATAATATGGTTCATTACTCTCATTGTCTAGCACAGTGTCTGAATGTAATACATACTCAATAAATGTTAGCCTATCTCCTTTACCATTCTCCTTCCTACCCTTCAAATACTACAAAGATGGATTGAATTGACCTGTTTAGACTTTTATTTTGATCATTGTAGCGTTAAATTCTACTTTATTTGTGAATGTAATGATTGATCTCATCTAAAAGTATACACATCTCTTTACTACAGAAAACAGAAACTTATAAAAAATAACTTATGATATTATTTTAGTGCTTCATGAATATTTTTATATCTATTTTTTTAATGACCATAACCCTATTTTGTGTGTTTGAAACCTTGAATCTTCCTTTAGGCTCTATCTCACTCTCTTTTTTTACCTTGGTCCCGCTTGCTTTATATTGCATTGGCAAATGCTCATAGCATGTATACAGTAGAAACAAAACCAATGATAATGATGATTGGGATAAAAATAGTTACCTTGTGCTATTAGAGTCATAAATTCTGAAGATTAAAAGAGATATAATGTTATATATTAAAATTCTAATAGAATTGAGTTGTGGCATTGATATGTGATTAAAAAATTGGTATAATATAGAAAAATCCTATATGTTTAAACTCCTCTAGAAAATTTTCAACTAATTCATATAATAGATAATATATATTATATGATAAAGAATACATATGAAGTGCTCAAGAGCACAGTTAACTTTCTGTTATACAACCTTCCTGGTGGGCTTTAAAAAAATTATTCACTAACTCTCTCCGTCTCCAGGAGACTCATTAACCATTCAGAACTCCTCTGTTTTCATCCTTGTAAGAAATACTGCCAGAGAAACACAGCCTATAACTTACTGATAGGAGGGTGTCAAATTTCACCTTGCATCTGCTGAAGAATATCTCAAAATGGAAATAAAACCATAGAGGTAAAACTACCATTATGTCTGAAAACACAGGGAAGTCATCCAAAGTTAGAAAAAAGGAGAAAAATCAGTCCAATGGCCAAGAATAAATTCATTCAAGCAACATGAATTGATCTTCTACCATGCGCTTGGTACTATGATTGGCATTTAGGAAAATAAACTAAAGAAAAAAAAATAACTATCCTTCGTGGTAGTCATGGAAACAGATAGGCGACCACTCACTGATTATTATGATATGCCCTGAGCCTTGTATTGTTCATGAATATTCCATCCAGAACCTATAATTACGAATTATTGAAAAAAGAGTCATGTCTAAATATAATATTATTTCTATTTTGTGAAGAAGAAAACATATTTACAAATATTTAAGATGGTAGGGTTGTTTTAAGGGTGACAAAAAATAAAGGTCTATTGGGTTTTTTTTCCCTCTAAAAATGTTTTTTATACCAATGATAGTCTACTTTATAAAGAATACACAAAGCCTTGCTTTCGTAGTTTGGATTGCCAGATTAAATATAGAGTGCCCATAATTTTTTTTAGTATTGTGTCCCACGTATTGCTATATAAATGTAGGTTGTTGTCAACAACCCCTTAAATACGTCTCAGTTATCAAGTATGTTCCTCGTATTTCATGGAACATCCTTATACTAACAACTGATTCATTATTTAACTGAAATTCAAATTAAATTGTGCATCTCGTGTTTTTGTTTGATAAGTCTGATAGCCCTATTTATAGTGATGCCCATCCAATGATCAAACTCCCCACTTTGAGTTCACTCTATGTTGTTTCAGTGGACCAGTGGATTGAACAATGATGAGATACCAAGCAGCCTACTTGGTCTGGCGTTTACAACAGCAGTGTTGTTCAAGCATTTAGACTTAGACAGTTTCTTTCCAGCTTACGTTCAAACTGTTTCTGACATGTTGCTCAAGTAACAAAGTGTGACCTTTATCCTTTCCTCCTGGTGAACAAAATAGAAATTTTCTAAGGAGATAAAAATATCAAAAATTAAAAATGGTGATGTACTATTCCAAGAATCTTACGGCTGTCAATACTTTATGCTTTTAAATAGTTGCTACGGTTCACCCCAGAAGCATCTGCATATATCTGTGGGTTTTTTTTTTTATGGTGTGTAGTGAACTTTGATATCTTTTGGGAATAAAAGAACTCTCTATCTGTCTATCTACATATATATATTTAACAATGCAAGTTATTGTTATATAAATGTAGGCTGTTGTCAATTTCAGTTCCCTACCATATCAAAAGAACAAAGCAGGCAGGAAGAGCAAGAGGATGATCTAATATGCCTATGCTAATAACAAAGCCAGTGTCCTAAATTGGCAATGGCAGCCCTCTTCTGCGGAGATTGTTTTTAACACCATCAGTAGACATTCAAAAAAATTGGATGGTGACAGGAAGAGCACATTTTAAATTGTCAACCTTCATGATGTCCTTTTGAAGAATAGCAATTACATAACTCAGGGAGCTTTATTTTGCATTTGAATATATATATATATATATATATATATATATATATATATATAAAGCAGTTTGCAAAAATGTTATGCAAGAATCCATATTCTGATTTCTTTGTAGAAATTAAAGTTACTTATTTTTGACTATAATCTCGTTTCCCTTTATTACCCAGTTACTAGTTAAGGTTGGCATCAATATTAAGTAAGTCGTACAGAATTAAAACTGCTTTCTATTTAAGTTATTAACAAAGTCATTTAAAGAGGCCATCGACCATATGCTATTTCTTAATCATATTCAAAGTCAAGTTTGTGATTTTCCAAGAATCATGTACTTTTTAAATCTATACAGCATTAAAACATTAAGAGTGTGTTAATATTCTAATATGGTGTTAAAGTTTTAAGTTGTTTTCTCTTAGGCAATGAGAGAGGAAAATGTTATCCAAAAGTAATTTTATATCACCAAAATTTCATTTGGTTTTTTTCTAATTCTCATCTTCTTTTGAAATAATTTTAGAAAAAAACTCTTTTAAAAATGCAGACTTAATGCCAAGAGAAATGCATTGCAAGCACCCTAAATAGTTAATGTATTTTCTAAATGAATGATTTAAAATAGCTATTAAAGGAGAGGAAATGAGCTTAGGTTTCTAGTAATGACTTCTCCTCTTCAAAATGAAATCTGTAAATCCCTGATTGCAATTCCAAATCCCCTAAGGACCAGCAGTTCTGGGACCAGGGCTCACTGGCTTTATGTCTAATAGCACCAGATAAGTAGTATGATTTTTATATATATAATTTGGGGGAATATTCAGAATTTATAGTCCTGAAGACAATTTATGAATGAATTTCCTTTTTAAAGTACATTATTCTAAAAATCAACTTTTCCACCCAAATTGTAAGCAGAGCACATAGGAATGTGAGAGGCATGGATATATACATAGAGACATATGTGTATGTATTTATATATGCATGCACACACATGCACAAAATATAAGTACCATTTTATTCATAAGAGCATAATGATTCAGCCTGTGATTGTTAATAAAAATGCATTTCTAACTATCAAATTTGAGTCTATTATTCTAAGTTAATTGCATTTGCCCTAAAGAGACTTACAGCTGGCTGTCAGCCTGTTTGTGTCAGTTTCATTTTATTCATCAGTCAATCTTGTCTCTTCTTCTTTTTACATCCCATATATTGATCAAATAGATTTGTTAGCCTACTCACAGCTTTCACAGCATTAAAAAATTAAAAATAATCTTGATATTATCATCAGATGCATTTGATTACTTCGTTCATTTACATGTTATTTTAATTGATATTTCAGTAGCAAATAGAATGCCCTTTTGACAGGCCCATAAGACTGCCATTAAATATAATAGATGTAACTCACTCAAAGAGGCATTGAGAAAATGTTAAACATGAAAAAGTCTACACTGCAGTGGTCGGCAGCATTTCAGCTTTTCAGTTAGAACAGAGAATACTCATCATGGTAAACATTAGTTCCTTACTGGAGTGCATTACAGAGTAAGGAAGCATCTTGTTAAAATTGGTCCTCAGCAATTATTAGGTGGTGAAGTGGATTAAAGAAATAATGGGCACCTTGTTCCCATTTGAGCCAAAGAAAACCAGTGGGGGAAACCGAAGAGCAGGGAGGTTAGGCTAGGAAAGTAGTTAAGGTGGAAAATCTGTGAAGAATTAGAATCTTCCATATGTGAGTCAAGTTGCGTAGAGGGGAGATGAAAGGCATCACAGGGTGAGGAGATAATTAGCAGATCAGAAGCAAAGCAGTTAAAAGGTGACCCTTACCTCCTCTGTTACTTACTCTAGGAAACTATAGACAATTATTACAGTATTTTCTCCAGGGATGTGTGATACAATTCCTCCACATATCCTCCTAGACACAAAGCTCTCTCTTAGAATTGTCATTGCATTGCTTGAGTTCAGTGCTTTTTATGGAAATTCCTTTACATCATGCCAGCCTTGTCTTTCAACCTTGCTTTAGATCAGTGATGCCCAACTGAGGGTGATTTCACTCCCCAGGGGACATTAGGAATACCTGGAGACGTTGGAGAAGGTGCTGCTGGCATCGAGTGGGTAGAGTCTAGGGACGCTGCCACCCAACCCAGAATGCATAGCACAGCACCCCCACGACAAAGAATTCTCCAGTCCAAAATGACGATAGTGCAGAAATTAAGAAATCTTGCTTTAGATGTGTGGCTGAAATACACTTAAAGCCAAAAAACGAAAACTACATCACATTCAGCAGCAGTGCAGTGAGTAGGATTTCAGCAACTCTGAAAGAAAGAGAGCAGTGCAGCTGCTGCACACAGAATTTCACACTGGCCTATTAAATAATACAATTCATTACCTAGACCCCAGGAACAGTTGAGCCAAATACAACCCCAATTTTAAGGAAAACAAAGAAAAATGAAAATTATTGCTTGATAGAAGACATTTCAAAGGCCTCCAAGACAAACCAGCTGAAAAATCCCCAATAAAAAGACTCAGCAAGAAAATTGTGTCACAGCCCCCAATCCTCAACAGACCTTAACAAGATGTTCATGAGCCAAAGACTCTTGTCTGCAGAAGACAAAAGGCACAGGAAACAATATAGTCTAGAGAAGGATCATCATTAAGAGGCAGGAGAAAGATAAAACAGATTCCTCAACCTTACAATTAGAACTCCTAAAAAGAATAACCAGAAATGTGCTAAAAACCCATGTCACAAAACGGTTATATCGTTCTGCTCTTGGGAAATTAGTATTTAGGTTAGGCCTGGGGCAATTTTTTTAAAGTCTTTTTTTGATGGTTGTTTTTTACCCACCTGCCTAGACACCCCTGCCACCAAACCCCTCCCTGGCACAGATGGCCAAGACATTTGCTTTTTCAAATACTCCATATTTCCACAGCCACCCACCAGACAAAAATTAGATTACCAATGCTTGTGTAAACTTTCCAAGCTCTGACACAATAAGATTCCAGGAAATGTACATGCACAGCTAAAAGCAGCATTATACATAATGCACTGTAATTCCAACAGACAAGTTGCTATCTTCGATAGATATACACATTTTTCATGCCAAACACATGAACGTCAATACATTTTTCTCAAGTTAAAATGGAAACCATTTAACAGATATAATGGGCACAATGAATTTCATTTTGCATTACTAATGCAGCAGAGAAGGAGGGAAGTTTTGGAAAGGATTGCAATGAGGCCAAGAACAACAGGAAACAACTTAGAAGCTATCATTCTGGTCCAAGTAACTGCCCCAAAGGATGGTCATGGGACCTATGGGCCACTGAGATTTCATATTCTCAATTATCTAATTCTACAAAAAGAAATTTTCCACAAATGGGAACAAAGTTTAAAAACTGACAAAATCATAGCTGTGTTTTTGCAAAAAGATCAAGAGGATGTCACTATGTGTTTTTCCCACCATTTCCAAAGAGATGTTATCAGAGCCAACTTGATTTTAGGGGAGATTAATTGGAGGCATATGAATGAAATGATGTGTCATATAAAAAAGGTTGGAAAGATACTCCAGAAGCCCAATCCCCAGCCTCTGCTTTTACCAGTAGAAATACATATCCTCCAAGACTCCTTTTCATCCCTATTATACATATGTCACAATAGCAGTACACATCATTGGCCCTTACCCTTACGAGGAAATGGTCTCTAGTCTTTCTGGCATCAAAGATAGTGTAGTCAGCCATTGCACACAGAAGAACTGTGTTGGTGCCACCTACTAGGATTAGATAATAAACTCTAAGGGCCTAAACAAATGTTATTATACAGTTTAGAATGAAACTTTTGAGCACAGGTTATTGGACTCAGGCAAACCTTCGTTCTAAGCCCATCTCTACTACTTACACACTGTGTGAGCTTGAGCAAATCACTTCATCAGAGTTTCAGTTTCTCCATTTGTAAAATAGGTATAATATTTTCAACATTAATGGTTTTTAGGAAGGATTAAATGGACTCATGTGTGTGAGACATTAGACGCCTTAGTAGCCGCAATGTTTAGGAACAGCAGAACATGATTGAACACTCTGGCCCTATTTGGTTAAAGTATTTGCTTCCACCACTTTCTGACTCTGTGAACTTGGGTCAGGTATTTAGTATCATTAAATTTCAACTTCCTTACCTCTAAAATGAGAAAAATACTAACAAGAATACCTTTAGCAATGTTATGAGGATTCAAGTGTGATAATAAAAATAAAGGGCTTAACAATTCCTATCATACCTCCCATTACATTTTAGCCCTAATAATTCTTTTCATCATATTTACAAATGAGATATAAACTTTTTTAGTGTTAGTCACCAAAATGACTGGTGAAAACATCTCAAAATATGAATGCATATACAAAGACAGACTTTGAAAGAAAACAATTGGAGAAGCATAGCACATTCTTCATCATGTTTATCATGAGTTCCAGCAATAATTTGCCTTTTGATTTTATGTTTGCCTCCAGTATATAAAGACACACCTCTAAAGAGTGGAGTTTTAAAGTAGAAATATGACAATATTTATGAAGATCTGTTCTAGCAATTCTTCCAAAATATCTTAACTCCCAGGAACTGATAAATTTATCGGCCCGTATGTCATTTATGGTACGCCATCCATGAACAGAAGTCACAGAAGTCAGTGTCACCACAGTCACATCACAGGCTAAAAACACTGTGACAGTAAATTGGTTACAAGGTGTAAAAATGGGTGGACACAAAAAAATGAATATCCTTGACTGTGAAAGGCCAAGATGAGCTAGTAAGCTATTAACTTGGCTCATTTATCAAATGATGAATCAACTTTTATAAGAAATATTCAGTGTTTTCATACTGCTTATCAAGTACCCTAATTCTGTCATCTTATGGGCCTATATTACTGAATTTTTCAGAACACCACTTAATATCTTAATTATTAAATTACAGTGATGTGCCCCAGTGTATGAAAATAACTCAGACTTGTGGCTTGTTTCTGTCTTCTCGTGCAGAATAAACTAGGGGTTTCTGAAATGCACCATGTTTAGCCAGGTGAAAAATAAACCAGATTGGTACTATAGTCAGCAATAGAAAGATAAACAAATTAAGTACTTATAATTGACGCTGAAGGAATGAAAGAATTCACACTTTCTTAGAGCTATTATTTCAGACAGTCTGGTGTCAGAATTAAAAGCCAACCAGTGCATCTGTTTATATTGCCAAGGATTTTCACAGTAAGAAGGGCTAGGAAACACATATTTTTTAATTAGGGTCCAAATTCCAAAGAACACCAAAAAATAGTATGTCAAAAATATATGTTCTTATGATTTTTATTGTCCAATGTCTAAACAAAGACAAAAAACCACATAGCTCACTTCTACTTCACAAACACAAGTGGAGAGATTAAAAAAAAAAAGTAATTCTGTCGCTTTGGCCACAGACTTTTTTTTTTTTTTTTTTTGGTTATTCTGCTTGTTTCTGGCTTAGCTACTGTTTTTTTTTCCCCAAGATGAGATAATATAGGAAAAGCTGATTAAGGAAACTTTTTTCACATAGAAAGTTCACCAGGATGGCTCTGTTACCAAGCCTTAAAATTTGAATTACAATGGTTATCTAAAATGACCATTTTACACTTTAAAATACATCTCTTATTTTAAAAATTTACATTAAGTCCTTGCTTATCTTGGGCTTCTAGTTAAAGAAATGTCCTGTGTAAAATCCATACTGATGTATTGAGCATTGAAGCACTCAAAACTATCATTAACCTATTTTTACTTCTCATCAGCAAAATTAGAATATTAGGTATTTTCTTCAATTTCAAAGCTTACTACTTTGGTCAGTGAAAGAAATACAACACACACACACAAAAAGTAATACTTTGTCCGCAAGAGTAAATAGACTTAATTGTCTCATTTATTTATTCAACGAATATTCATTGATGATCTATCTGCCAGACGCTGGACTCACTATTGGGAAACACTGAGTTGAACGAGACGTCACTGTATTTAGCATATAATCATAACATAGGGCGATATGATCTCCAACAGGAAAAATACAGGGCTCTGGGGAAGCACTTACCAGGAGAGAAATGATGAAATAGACTTGAGAGATGATCGGCCCTCATTCCCTTTGTTTGACCAAAGAGGAAACTGAGGTCCAGAAATGTTAAGCTTCAGAATCACAGAGCTCTTTAGTGAAAATGAAACTGGAATTTATGTGTCTCTAAATTCAAATTTTATACTCTCTTTATAGTAATGTACTCCCTAGAAAGTGATTGGCTTTGTTTTCCTCCAAAACAATAATGATCAAACCATGAACTTCAAGACAGTTGACTAAAGTTGGAAATGTTCTCTTTGGGAACAGAGTCAATATCCAACCTAATTGCATAACATCCTGAATGGTGGAGAAGCGTTGAGAACTCAGACAGCTGGGGTCTAATCTTCCATTTCTATACCTAATAGCTAGGGTAAGACTTGGATCTTGGGCAAGAATGAAACTCTGAAAACCATTTGATTTTTTAAAACAATCTTTGAAATCAAGATAACAATATCTACAAGATACAGGTAAATTTCATGACATAGTTGAACTGAGTGGGTACTCAACATAGCATATGTAAATTCCTAGCCCCACTTTTCACTATTGCAAATTGAATAGAACTGATGAAAGACCAGTTCAGCAGAAACCACATCTCAGTTTCTTTATTCCTTTCCATTCATTTTAGCATAAGATTCAGCCTCCAATTTTAAGCCATTTTTGTAGATCATTTTTGGCATACCTTCACAAAATTAAACATTTCCACTCTGTGAATATTTTAGGAGTTAGAAAGCAGAGATTAAACAATTAGATTTAGAGAATTTAATCAGCATGCATCCTCTAAAAAGAGATGGGAAGAAAATAGAGTCAGAAGAAATATATAAAATTAATTAAACCTCCTATGCAATTCTGTGAGTCTCTTTCCATTACAGGTCATAGAAACCTAACCAGTTTAGATAAAGAGGGAATTTGTAGACTCACATATCCAGGATGTCCAGATGGAGACAAGCTTCAGGAGCAACTAAATATGGGGACCCAAACAATACATTTGGAATTTGTCCCTGTGGCTAAAGTGCCCTGCCTTTACTTTCTTTTCTTGGCCCCCTTTTGGGGGTTTATTCTCAGAGAGATTTTTTTTTTTTCTTTTTTGAGACAAGTGCTCACTCTCATCCAGGCTGGAGTACAGTGGTGTGATCATGGCTCATTGCAGCCTTCACCACCCAGGCTTAATAGATCTCCTACATCTGCTTTCCAAGTAGCTGAGGCCACAGGCATGCATCACCATACCTGGCTAATTATTTATTTATTTATTTTGTAGAGATGGGATTTCTACATATTGCCAGGCTAGTCTTGAACTCCTGGGCTCAAATGATCCTCTTGCCTCAGCCTCCCCAAAATGTTGGAGTTACAGGTGTGAGCCACGATGCCCAGCCTCAGATAGACTTTTTACACATGGCAGAAAAATGGCTCTGTCTATCCAAAGCCCAAATAGTGTTTACACCTTACATAGAAGGAGAGAACTGTTACTCCCAGTATGCTAATTTCAAGTGTCAGGGAACGCCTGGATTAGTGCTATGCGAGTCTCACAACCATCCTAGAACAAGCTGCTGTGGCTAGGAGATAGAGGACTCTGGCTATCATATGTCTGTGTGAGGAGCAGGAGAGGGCAAGCCATTTCCACTCAAGGTATAAAGAATAGGTTCGTCACTATAAAGTACAGTTCTCTTTCCTGAAAAAGGGATCCTGGACAGGCAAAAAAAAAAAAGATACCACTCAATTAGTTTCTTTTCCCTTCTCTTTTAGGATTATCCACCTCAATTCTAAATCCTCTTGGAGATCCTGGTAAGTTCATCCTCCTTTCTTTGTGGTAGCTTCCTATAGTGATTAAGGGGCACTTTCAGTGCAATATTTAAGGAAAAATACTCTGCCTTTGTCCATGCCCACAATATGGCTGCCATGGCACCGGCATACAAATCATAACACATGCACATTATTCAAAGCTCATTGAGGTATGTTTCACCTTGGAGTTGCTTATAATCTGTGTGTGTATACATGTTAGATAACAAAAGGTTAACAATCTTTTCCCTATTTAGGCAATACATGGATTCCAAGTTTACTATATGTAGGACACTAGGTTTAGCTCTGTGAGGGTATAAAAACATTAGAGTCTGTCCTTGAATGATTGAAGAAGAAGAGTAAGAGGTGTAAGACATCAATTTTAGCATAGCATGATGGACAGAACATGGAGTTAACATTTGAGCTGAGTTTTGGAGGATAAGCAGACGTTTCACTGAAAGGAATCGGAAAAGAAAGGCATGCACAAAGAGGTCAAGATAGAAAAGTCTGAAATGGGCTTTTTTATTTGGTTAAAAGATCACACATATGAGAGGGATGGGAAATAAACATAGCAAAGTAGTGTTTAAGCATTCATTAATAGAGGTCTGTCTATATTGTGGTGTATCCGCACTGGAGAATATGATGCAGTAATTCTTTAGGATGAGGAAGATCTAAATGAGCACACCTCCAGGATATATTAACAAAGGGAAAAATATAGCTTCCCATTAATAAATACAGCTTGGCCCCCTTTACATTAAGTAAAAACCAGATATGCAAATGTTCGAGAATGAATGCAAAAGATCTGGAAAAGCTTTATCCCAAACTGATAATAGGAACCAAATAAATTTGTCAAAGAGCAGTGAGAATGGGGCAAGCTGCAGTAATGAAGTGGAGATGTTGCCTTGACATTGACACATCTGTGTTGCTTAAGCTATGATTTTTCACAATAGAAACTTACCTACATGTGACTTGCTTAATAAAGAAATATTTTTTACATAAATAAAGGTTTTCTGCTAGGCGCAGTGGCTGTTACCTGAAATCCTAACACCTTGGAAGGCTGAGGCAGGGAGAATCACTTGAGGCCAGGACTTTGAGACCAGCCTGGGCAACATACAAAGACCCCATTCCTACAAAAAAAGTTTTAATTAGCCAGGCATGGTGGCATGCACCAGTGGTCCCAGCTACTCAGGAGGCTGAGGCAGGAGGATTGCTTGGACCTGGGAGGTTGAGACTGCAGCGAGCCATGATTGTGCCGCTGCACTCCAGCCTGGGTGACAGAGTGAGACCCTGTCTCAGAAAAAAAAAAGTTTTCTAGTAAAATAAGGGTCAATTTACAGGCCCCAAAAGGAGTATGGACTTTAAAAAATTAATATTATAATTATTTTTGGTTGTCAATGTGGAGGTTGCTAATACATTAAGGCTTACACATTAGTAAGAAGAACATGTTGCAAGTGGGAATATCTTAAGGTTAATAAACAAATAGGCAGGTAGAGGCCATTCCAAATATAAATGTATAATAAAATACATAAAATATACAAGAAGTGAATATATATGAGTGAATAATATGGATTAAGGGGAGATAATCATTCTTTTTTAAGTGCAGGGAGTTTAAAGTCTCAAAGTGATGTCTCTGGAAAAGTTATTTTGGGAAGTGTCTAAAAGACAACACATCTGGATCTGTAGATCACAAGGGGCCAAGTCGATTTTAGTTTGGATTTAGCAGTCATCTATGCGAAGGAGAGAGTTGAAGAATGAATAAGGTCAACAGGTCATTAGAGAATAAGTTAGGTTAGCAAGGGAAAGAGTGAAGAGAGCTAAAGCCAAGGTCGTGGGAAAGATTATTCATTAAGAGAAGTAGAATAATGCATTTGCTCATTCATTCGCTGCTAGTATTTTTCAAGCACCTTGTGACAAATCCTGTGCAGGTTTTGAAGACAGAATCATCATGGTGGGAAAAATGGCGTGGTGACTGCCCATAGGAAGCTTACGTCCATGGAACCACTAATATGAACATTTAATGAACATGTATTGTCTTTGCTGTGGCATTTAAGTAGCACATCAACCTTTGAAACAATGCTATAATTATTTCTTTTCTATGGATAAAGAAATGAGGCTTAGTGACAAGGGATAATTTGTCCTAAGTCATACAGCAATAAATTATCAATGGCCTGATTTGAATGCCAACTTTGTCTGCCACCAGAACCCTTACACATTGTGCAGACTAACATATTCAAGAGTGGTCAGCAAAGGGGTCATAGAGAAACGTCTAAAAGAGGAGAAAAACCAGGATTCTACATTAAAGAAGACAAGGACAGAGCCGTGAGCCTGACTGACCATGTGTCAAGGATGGAAACTGATTACAGATCATTGATTTGGTGATTAGAGCCATGTATTCATGTGTTTAACATTCATTCAACAATTATTTATTAAGCACCTAGCATGTATTATCACATGAGCTTTGAAAGGTCAGTTTAATTTGCGAGGAGACGGAAGCCAATTGTGAGGGATTAAGGAATGAGTGGGTGATGAAATAGTATGTATTAAGGACTACCCAGAGGAATTTGACGATGGAAAAAATAGTGCACAAAGGATTTATAGTCTCTAGTACACCTAAGAATGCATCCAGAGGGAGGAAGCAGTCAGTAGAGTAAGACTGAAGATGCAAGGAAAGAGAAGGACGGTTGATGAAGACACATCTTTTGTGGATGGTAAAAGAGATAGGGATGTAAACCCCTCATGCAAAGGTTCACCTTTAAAAGACAGAGGGCCCCTTCTTCTCCAATAGAGGTTGGAAAAAAACATAAAGGAACCAGGACATTCTGCAGCAAAGTGCAATCACAGGAAACTGTACTGATAAAATCTCTTTGGGGCAGAGGTTCTCAAGCCTGGCTACACATTAGAATCATCTTCACAGTTGCTAAAAATCGTGATGCCCAGACTGCACTCCAGACCAAATAAATCAGGAAACCGTGAGGTTTCTTCAGGCTGAAGATGTCCAAGGCAGCGTTTAAAAAGTGACAGGCAAGATTTGAATAAGTGAGAAGAAGAGGAGGCATTCCATGTGATGACATCTTAAGCAGCACCAATTAAAAATTAATTTGCTTAAAACGAAGCAAGGAAGAAGTGAGGGACGAAATAGAAAAGTTGGTCTGTGAGTACATCACAAAGATTTCAAATTGCTGCAAAGTAGATGTATGTGTGTCCATTACTTGTGACCATAGCTCTATTAAGCACCAGAAACTTTTTTTTTTTTTTTTTTTTTTTGAGCCAGGGTCTCACTTGGTCACCCAGGCTGGAGTACAGTGGCATAGTCATGGCTCACTGCAGCCTCGACTTCCCAAGCTCAAGTGATCCTCCCACCTCAGCCTCCCAAGTGGCTGGGACTACAGGTGCATGCCACCATGCCTGGCTGATTTTTCTATTTTTTGTAGAGATGGGGTTTTGTTATGTTGCCCAGGCTGGTCTCAAACTCCTGGGCTCAAGAAATCCACCTACCTCAGCTTCCCAAAGTGCTAGGATTATAGGCATGAGCCACTGTGCCTAGCCTAGCACTGGAATTTTATCAGTACTGTTTGCTTTTTATCCCAAACCTCATCAGAGTGCCTAGCATATAGTAGATGTTCAATAAACATGAGTTGACTACATAGCTTAATAAATAAACAAATGTATTTTTTAGGTGTCAACCCAGCCCTCTAAGTGTCTAGAATACTTGAAAAGTGGAATTGTCTCATACCCAATCCTAAGTCATTCATTGTAAGTAGTTGTCCACATCCCACTCAGATATTTCTGGGTCTCATTAGATATGACTCCAGTCTTTTTATTCTTAATGTGTGTATCAGAATTTTATTAAAGTTTGTCAAAAATGAGAAAACAATGGGCAAGGCACACACCTATCACATGACTCAGCATTTTACTCCTAGAGTTTTAGCCAAGAGAAATATCCACACAAAAACTTGCACAGGAATTTTCATAGCAGCTTTATTTGCAACAGCCAACAACTGAAAACAATACAAATATCCTTCAATTGGGTGGACAGATAAACTGAATTAAGGTATATTCATGCAACTAAATATTACTCAGCTAAAAAAAATTGTTTAGATATGCAACAATCTGAATAACTTTCAAAATAATTATGCTGTGTGAAATCTTGACCAAAAAAAGGTACAAACTGAGTAATTCAGTTTACTTGAAATTTTAGAAGCTGAGTCAATCTGTAGTAAGAAGAATGGGTCGGAGGTTGCCTACTGAAGGAAGTAGAGGGATGGATGGATTACAAAAGGACATAGGGAAACTCTGGCAGAGGGTATGATGGAAATGTTTGTTGTTTTGATTGTGGGGATGGCTTCTTGGTGCACACATATGTCAAAAGTCATCAAATGTTATGCTTTAAAGCCTTGTCAATTATTGTATGTAATATATCTTAAATCTATAAAAAGGTTTTAAACAGCAAACAACGAAAAGGGAAGCTTTATCATCAAAATGCCAGCTGGCAAGGGATTTAAAATGAGATATTAGATATCTGTATTGTGAACTGTGTCACTTGCTTACTGTCACGGGTCATTATTCCACGCTGAAATCTTGCTCCTGTCATCTTGCTGCACTCCTATCTCCCTCAAACATCACCAGGGCCACCCACTCCACAGATTTCAGCTTTTATCTTTTGCAGAGCAGTTTAATTATGACTCTTTCCTACACTAGGGTTTTGGGAGACCTCGCTTTTAGTACCCAAACTCTGAGACTCTGTTGCCCAGGCTGGAATGCAGTGGCGCGATCTTGGCTCACTGCAAACTCTGCCTCCCAGGTTTAAGCGATTCTTGTGCCTCAGCCTCCCAATTAGCTGAGACCACAGGCGCATGCCACCATGTCCGGCTAATTTTTGTATTTTCAGTACAGACTGTTTTTCACCATGTTAACCAGGCTGGTCTTGAACTTCTGGCCTCAAGCGATCTGCCTCCCTTGGCCTTCCAAAGTGCTGGGATTACCGGTGTGAACCCCCACGCCTAGCATAGGGCTTCAAACTTTCATAGGCACTTATGATTTTAGAAATGGCAAGATTTTTTTCCTTCTTTCTGTACAAAGGAGAGAATCACCCTGGGAAGACAAGCAGAAAATCTCCAACCCAGTAAGAAGTCAGTCCCTGTGATGGAATAAATATTTATTATTGGTAAAAACAATACATATTTACATTATTATTGTGACTAATTACCTCTCTTGTTGAGGGGTTTCAGGAATGATGTCTTCATCCTAAGCACTTTGGGAGGCTGAGGCGGGCGGATCACGAGCTCAGGAGATTGAGACCATCCTGGCCCACACAGTGAAACCCTGTCTCTATCAAAAATACAAAAAATAGCCAGGCGTGGTGGCGGGCGCCTGTAATCCCAGCTGCTCAGGAGACTGAGGCAGGAGAATCGCTTGAACCCGGGAGTCGGAGGTTGCAGTGAGCCAAGATTGCCACTGCACTCCAGCCTGGCGACAGAGCGAGACTCCATCGCAAGAAAAAAAAAAAAAATAGGAACATCATCATTGTGTCCAGCCACATGAGTGGAGGTGTGAATATTGTGGGCATTCGACACATGTGCACTGATCATGAGGATAAAGGTTGAAGATGAGACACTTGCTGGGATTCTCTACCTTATAATAACAGTAGTAATAATAGCTACTTGGTGTGTCCAAAGCTGTTGAAAAGCATTAACATTTCACATGGTGCACACCCTCACAGAGCAGATCAATATTTATTCTTCCAAGTGTGTCGAGTGTACGGTTGGGGCACCTCGAGGTGAAAACATCTCGCTGCCAGTGTCACCGTGTCAGCCTCAGCACTTGGAAAGCACATCTCCCAGTTCATTATGTCAGAATAACAAAGTGACCCTCAGCAGCTGAATATACTTATTAATGGCTAAGGGGAAGAAGGGTGGAAGGAGCAGACAATAACGCTTTGGGGGCTCCCAACACTAAACAACTGTCAAGAATACACGACTGTTATTTGGTGTAGCATCAGCTCTGGAAGGGAAAAACAGACACACATGCACACACACACATGCACACATCACAGCAGGCCTGTTTACTAGCTTCCAGATGAGAATTTATTTTTGTGACTCCTGGTCCAAGTAATTTCATTGCCACCTAATTAGTAGGGGCAAGGGGGCAGTAGTGGGACTGGCTTTTGTCCCATTTCTTCTCTCCTTGTCCCATTTCTTCTCTCCATGTATCTCTGTCTCTCTGCGTGTGTTGCTTTCTTCCCTTCTCTCTCTCTCCTTAGCGTGTGTTTCCCTGATTAAGCAAATCAGCCTTAATTGGTAACTAACCAGGGAAGGACACCCCAGCCTGTTCTCCAAGCCCATTAAGGGGTAATCATCCAGCACAACTAACAAGTCACTCAGACCAGAATTTTGGAATTTGGCTCTTTTGTTCTGTCAGTTTGAAGAGTACGCGGCACGTGTGATGCAATTTAGAAGGGAGCTCTTTTAGAGCTTTCACTCAGGAAGGCGTCGGGAGCTCTGGGGGTAGAGCTTAGCTCAGAAAAAGAAAAAACGCAAGTTTGCGTTGACAGCTTGATCCCAGAGAGAGATGGCGGGCTGCTTGTCTAGCAGGTCCTCTGGGTGTGGAAAAGGCAGGGGCAGGAGCGTCGTCTTAAGCGAACGTGTGCCGCCAATGTTAAAGGAACTATTCCCTTCCTTGAGCATGGCTAGCTGTTTGCCACTGCTGTTTCCTTCAATAAAACCTCTTTGCACTTGCTGACTGGAGCCTGTCAGGCAATAATATTTTTCACGTACATGTACGAAAATGCCCTTGTGTGTTTTTAATACATTTACAATTGATAACAATAGAGCTGTTATGTCAGGAATGGTAGAAAAGCATTTGTTGCAAATGCAGAGCGATGGTAAGACACGATGTTCCAGGGCTGCTAGGCCCTGGAGGGTCAGTGCAGCATCCTGGAGCAGGGAATCACTGCGAAATGGGATCAGGCTGTGGTCTTCTCATCCAAATCGAAAAGTGGAAGTTTGCCTTTTCAACAGAGCTGGGTTTGCTAAGATTCTCTTTTCTGACTTGGGAGGAAGATAGTAACACAGCAGGTGTGGCATGGGCATGAACATCCTGAGATTGGAAGACGTATTTGGACCTTGGTCTCACCATGAAGCATTGCCTTTAAAACTCAAGGAGAGTGAAGGCATGGGATGAATTCTTCCACAGACAAACCACCACTTACAGACGAATCCACCAAAGAAACCTAGAATTGATTATCAAATTACCGTTTGCTGTCATTGCAGCTCAACTTTTTTTGTTGTTGTTAAATTAAACCAGTTTTTAAATAATAAACAATAAGTAGACAACTTCTGCCAGTAATTTCAAGAGAGAGTTCCATTATTCAAACATCTATTAGGCTAGGATTGCAAAACTGTATATATATATATATGATTCATCTCGAATTTGTCTAATGTAACAATAATTTCATAGAGGTTTTGAGATCCAAGTAAAAGTTCTAGTGGTCAAAAAATAAGCGTTTGACACCAGCCCTCAAATATACACAGATTTTTATGAAAGGATATCCTGGTGAAAAAAATTTCTATTGCTATGCAGTGAAATTTCGTTGCAGTGAAATGAATCTCCTATGTTTGTCTACAGAATGAAGGGAACTGCATTGGGTGGTGTTAAACTATGTTTACTTTCTTAAAAGGGCATTCACTGTCCAATGTAAATTATGGTATCTACCAGTAAGAGACAATGTGCTGTTAAATGGATGGCTCTTGTGTCTGATAGCATGGATTTCAATTTCGGCCTGACCATTTTTAATTCTATAATCTTAAGTAAATATTTCCAACTCCCTGAGCTCAATTTCTTAACCATTTTAATGGGGATGGCAGCAATAGCATCTAAGACATAGCACTTATAATATGATAAAATTAGATAATAATATATTATACTTTGTACAAATCTTAGAATTCAATAAATATTAAATATTTGTATCATTATAATTCCATAATAAATACCCCAAAATATTCTTGATTAATCACATATAAGTTGTATCCCAAATTAACATGTTATTAGCTAGGCTGATCGACAGTAGCTGTTACAAATATTGACCCCCAAATTTTAGTATCCAAATTTAATAAAAGTGAATTCTTGGCCACCAAAATCTCAATGCAGATAGATATCCCTAGGTTGCTTTCCACCATGTGGTGACTCAGGGATCCAGGCTTTTTCTATTTTGTGGCTCTGTCATTTTTAGGGGCTCATCAGAGTTGTCTACCGTATTTTCTGTTTTCAGCTGGCCAATAAGTAGAGAATAAAACGTGAAGAATCATATGATATATTTTAGAGGCCTAACATGCAAGGGAGGTACATCATTTCTGCCCATGTCCCTTCAGCCAGAACTATTTGTAGGTCCTGCTGAGATGCAAGAAAACCAGAAAAATATAGTTTAACCGTGTGCCCAGAAAAAGGAAGCAAGTTCTGCTATGTAGCATCTAGCTAGTCTCTGTCACCAACATAAATCTTTATGAGCTAAAGAGAGGGTAATTAAAATGATCTTCTTTAGCCATATTTGAAGGATCGGATATACCAGCATATGCAAATAAGGATCATTCTGAATGCAGAATATTCCTAATATATGCACTGACATGGTTTCCCACTAAATTCTTTCACACACTCACCCTCCTTGGCTATCTCTGGAATTTTCTCTTGCTTCCTGACCATTCCTCCTCTGACACCTTTTCTTTTCTTGTATGTGTAAGATGCTGATAACTAAAAATTGTGGTAAAGTTTACAAAAAGTGTTATGCTTTTGATAAAAGACAGGGTACATCCTTTCTATTCTTCCTCAAAATTCAGTTATTGGTTCATCTTCTCTGGGAAGACCTCTTTAGCTGTGGAGGCTAAGTGGGGTGCCCTGCATTGGTATCCCATTAGCCTCTGTTGTAGCATTTATTACATGGTATTCTCAGTGTTTCTTCACTGGACTCTGCTCTTGGACTAGAAGCTATTTGAAAGCTAACTCACGCCTTTTAGCTGAGTTTCTCCTCACGTACTACATAGTCTGCCACATAATAGACACTTGGTAGCATTAGCTAAAGGAATTAAGGAATTTTGAGGTATAACCCAGCTATCCATCTTAATAGGTAGAGAAAAGGAGAATGCAAGTGAAACTTGACTGTTGTTAGTAAAAAAAAAAAAAAGATTCATGAAAAAATTAATGAGAAGAATATACATTTCCTTCATCAAATGTAAAACTGTTATTTTGTTTTCAATTTTTAACATTTAGCCCCACACTAAAAAAAAAAAAAAAAAAAAAAAAAGTAAGAAAACTTAAATGTTTCACCAGGTTCCAGTAAGTCGACTCTGAAATATTTTCCTTTCATTTACTTAATCTAGACATTAGAAAACAAACCAACAAACAAAGAACTTAGAAAAATTATAACAGGGGTCCTTCTCCCAAAACTGTACTATATTAAAATACAGAGTCTATTTCTGAATCTCTATCAGTGAAGCATTATTTTTTTTTTTTGGCAGCCTAACGTCAGTCATAAGACAACAATTCCTTCTGAGAGGAAAGAAAAGCTATCCTGAAGATGAATTACTTGTCAAATGAAACTTTGATTAAAGAAAAGATTTTTTGGTTAATATTTTCCATTCTAGTGCAACATAAAATATATAATATAGTGTTATGTTTTCTTCAGCATCTTGGCATGTTTGCAATGTTTTAGTAGATAGCATAGTGGATATTAGCTGTAAAATGCCTTTCTTGATACTAAAACCTCTAAAAATTAAGGACAGTAAAGACAACTCTTAGCACCTTCTTCACTTTCAAATGTTGAACTATGTAGTACATGTTATTTTAACAGTAGTAGTGACCTATTCAATCTGATATCATTAAGATTCTCTGTTGGATATTATTTATATTGCTTATTATATTACTATTATACTACTATATTATCAATATTATTTATTATATTATACTTACTATGAATGTTATACTATTCACCTATTAAGTTTGCTTTAGCAGAAGCAGTGCACCATGGTAGTTAAAAGCTCATGCTCTTTTCTGGAACCAGACTTCCTGTATTCAAATCCCAGCTCTGCCACTTACTACTATCTGCATTTATAATTCACAGTTTGTATTACCTTTCTGTGCCTCAGCCTCCTCATTTGTAAAACATGGAGGGTAGTAGTGCTTATCCCACGGAGTTATTGGGAGAATTATCAGAGCTTATTCATTGAAAGCCTCAGAACACTATCTGGCATCTCAAAAGCCTGTAGAAATTGTTAAGTAGTATTATTAGGTTGGTGCAAAAGTAATTGAGGTTTCAATGGCAAAAAACCTAATACCTTTTGAAAGAGTAATCTATGTTCAACTTTTCACTTTCTTGTTTTTGGTTTCCTTCATTCAGCCCACTCACTTTGTCTTCTAGCCTTGTCCCTCTATCGAAATTGTTCTAGCAAAAGTCTCCAATGACCTCCATATTGCCAAAGTCAGTGGTCTGTTTTTCCTGCCAAAGTATACTTGCCTTCTTTGCAGAACTTGATATTTTGAATCACATTGTTTTCTTGACATATTCTCATCTCTTGAGTAAGAAGTGGTATGGAAAAAACAAAAACAAACTAGAGAGACTGTTATCACAGTTCTCCAGGAAAATATAGTATAAGGAGGAGACTATAATAGGTTTAGAGATTAATTTAAAAAAGAACAGTGAGATAAGAACAACTATAATCCAGTCTATTTCCTTTCTAATTCATCCTCCATCATGGCATTTCTAAGACAAAAATATAATCTTGTTGTAGTCCTGCTTTAACCTGTATTTCAGGTATCTTACACAGGAGTTAAGGGAACTTGGATATAATTTGTGTGCTGGGGATCAAAGGAATCTATATCATATGTCTGCATATGGTGTATTTTCCCAGGAAAAAGATGCATGTATTTTTTCAAGGTCCATCCCCTGTCAATCAAGAGCCACTGCTTCAGTGCCTCTCCATTGTCTATAGGCTAAAATAAAAAATCTATGGATAAAGATCAAAAGCTTCATCAGAATTCCCACCAGTCCCTCTTCTCTCCTTTTCCATCCCACTTCTTACCATGCTCTGCTAAGCACTATTTTTTTTTACACTTCCATATTCTACAAACTTTTTCTTCTCTTCAGAATATCTTGCTTTTAATTGCCACCTGGAAATTGCACACTATTTTTTTTTTTTTAAGACAGAGTCTCTGTTGCCCAGGCTGGAGTGGAATGGCACGATATCGGCTCACTGCAACCTCCGCTTCCCAGGCTCAAGCAATTCTCCTGCCTCAGCCTCCCGAGAAGCTGGGATTACAGGCACCCGCCACCATGCCTGGCTAATTTTTGTATTTTTAATAGAGACAGGATTTCACCATGTTGGCAAGGCTGGTCTCGAACTCCTGACCTCAGGTAATCCACATGCCTCAGCCTCCCAAAGTGTTGGGATTACAGGCGTGAGCCACTGCGCCCAGCCTTGAACACTAATTTTTAAAGATCCAGTGAAAATTTCACTGAGACACCCTTCTGCATATTATACCCAACAGAATAGGAAATTCCTGGGCTTTGCATCCACAAAGCTGTGTGTGTGCCTCTGTTATACGTCTCATCACATGCTATTAAAATGACTTGAGTGCCTCTCACACATTGAAGAGCAAATTCCGAAAGCAGAGGCCAGGTCTTACTCATCTTTGTATTATCTACCAGCAGCTAGTATATTGCCTGGCACTTTATGAACATTCATAAATGTTTATCAAATGAGTGAAGGAAATGCTGATTACTGTCCTCCTTCAAATTTATCTATTAGGTGGGGATGTTGTATGTGTTTTCTGAGGGATGTGATCCACTGTTGTCTTTTATTTTTTTTAAGTGAATGTTGATTAATCCATCCTGGAAAATACCTACCATATTCTTCAATATAGAGAGGAATTGAAAAATTAAGGCAATATGTCTCATCCTGTCTACATTGTTAATGACGTAAGCATCATCAAAAGACCACTTGGTAGATGGTGAGGGAACAAAGATTTGATAACATAATTCTTAAGCCCTCAGAGGCCAGAACTCTTTCCACTAGCAACGTTTGTCTAAACAAAGCTCATTATAACATTATTTCAACAATGGCACCACCATGTATCTTTAACTGACAAATGACATTTTTTTAAAAGACATAAATCTTAAGTGTTTTTGTTCTTATCACCAAACTATCGTTCTACTTTATTGTTTCATTTTGGGGGTGTTCAAGAAACACTAAACTGCTTTGGATCTAGAAGGGAAACAGTGTTTCTTGTGAATGTGTTTAGAGAACTTGGAATTAGGCATGCTTCTAGCATCTTCACTTTTACAGAGAAAAGGATTTTGAAGCAGGGAGAATATAAACAGTATACACTGACTCTTGACACACCGTTGCTTTCTTAAACTAGAATAATAAAACTTTGCAAATGAACAAAAGAGTGGGAGGTAGATATCTGATTTACAATGTTTTTGAGATAAAGAACACTATAAAAAAAAGATCAATGTGAATAATAAAGCATTGTTAACTGAGTCATGACATTTCTATTCTAGCGACTTGAACGGCAGAACTCTGCAAATGAGCACCTTGTGCCACTTTCCAAGTGGGAGGAAGACATATAATTATAATTCTCACACTGAAGAGAATTCAAGAAAATCTGGGGAAAAGTTTATTGAAAAACATATTGACATATCAGTATTATAAATTTCTCTTATTAAACCAAAAAATAAAATTTCTTTTGTGGACTAGTTCATCATGGCACAAAAGGTGTTTCAGGAAAGGATGTACTTGCTTTGAAAATTCCTTTCTTATATGGAGAAAGATCTACCATATATTTATTCTGTAACTTTCCAACACCCAAGATATATTAGAGAAATATATTTTCCAAACAGTTTTAACCTCCATTGTCTTGAGTACACGTATCAACATTGTCATGTCACCTATCCAAAATCCTCATGAAAACCTTGTATTTAGTCAAAACTAATGAATCTGTTTCACCACACTTTGCAAAAGGAAAAGAGGATATAATATTATGTTTTCACTTAACATACATTTTCAGCCATCTCCTTTCTTTGTTGGATGGGTGAGGTGTGGGGGGGAAACTGCAAAAATTACAGTGATATTATCAACTGCAATGTTTTAATAGAGCGCAAAATTGGAAATAGCATTTTGCCAAGCGCAATGGTTAAATGAATTAAAAAAAAAACCAAGGGTGAATTTTCTCCTGATATTTAACTCCACGGGTCTCCGAGAGTGGATTCCCAAGTATTGCAGGAAGCTCTCTAACTGACCCCATTACTGCCTCTGGCACTTGAGAAGCCAAAGGGGCAGTTGTAAAGTCAGACACTTAGTGAGCATTGCGGAAATTATAGTGTTGTGTTAAATGTATCCTCTGCAGGGTGCTTTCCTATCTTCAGAGAACACACTCATTAAGTGCTGCCAACAAGAGAATGAAGCGCTTTTCTTTAAAAAAGGGCCACCTTTTATAGAACATCTGGAGCCCATCCAAAGGGCTTCTAGAATAGGTAGGAGAACATAATGAAATAAAGCAGCTCAGCCATGGAAGTTTGTACCATCCGCTGCAGCATGGAGTCGTCTCTCCAAATGTATTGGATTTATCCACCATTGCAGTGTGCTTGGAGGACTGAGAAAGAGTGCAACATGTCAGGTGCATGTAGAAACCTTGGCTGGGACTTCGAATCAGCCTACTTATAAACTGAGAAGAAAATATATTTTGGCTATTTACCAAAGTCTACGAATCCAGTTTCATCCACATTCAATTATTTTCCCTCTGCTTGTTAGTGATAAAGATACACACAGGGATTTGGATTTTACACTAACCTGGTGTTTGTTACAGTACCTACTGTGATAAAGAATAGAGATCAAGATATATGGGGAAATATATAAAGACTGTAGATACTGCAGTCTTGCATATTTCCAATAGAGATAGCATATCAGGTTATAGTCAAGAAAGAAACAAAACCAAAAGGGTGGGGGGAGAGGAGAGTACAAAAGTTAGATTGATGAAGCAGAGTAAGAGAAAGAGCACGATAAAGGGAGAAAAAAGATTAAGTCTAAAAGGGTGCCTAAAAGCAAATTCACCTCTGAGAAAAACCATTAAAAGAAATCCGAAGCAGCTAACGTTCATTTGTATGTGAATTAAATTGATTGCATGCAACCAGCTTGGAGCTGACCTGGTCTTGTTCTAGGATGCTCTTAAAACTGGGAAATATGTTGGGAAAAGAAATTTTTCAGACTTAAGTCTTGGGAATGAACCTGTGACAGGGCACCAGGAAATAGCCTGTAAGACTCATTGTGCCTGCCCGAAGGACAATAATTTTTCAATCGAGTTCTCATTTTTGGTGGGGGAGACAACCTCAGCCTTTCCGAATTGAGGCACTGCGCTAGTTTCCTTGAAATCTACAAGAGTAACTTTTGCTCAGAAAGGAAAAAATGGAATCATTTTTAATTCTATCTCATTTTCTTAAACATATGTAGGCTCAAAATACTGGATATGACTGTTTATATCAGTGCTCTGCACTCATCTCAGTTGATTTTTAAGGAATCTGTGCAGAGATAGGTGGTGGTAAGAGATAGGGCTTGGGAGTCAGAAAAAAAAGTGAGTTGAGTCTTGACTGTGTGACCTTGGCTAAATAACTTCATCTCTCTGAGTTTCGATTGCTTTGTGGCTCATGAATAAGAGCACAATAAGGGAAAACTTAGACAAAAAGTGTCACTTTCACATGTTAGCACCCTGTTACAAATAGACGTAAAGAGTAGTATAGAACAATGACAATCATCAGAAGCAGGTGTCAGAGGGTTGGCCATAAGACTTGCCACATTTTCCATCACTCTTTGTTTAATATAATGTACCTGAAATTTGAAGCCTGCCCCTAACTCATACTCACAGAATCAGACATTCTGAAAGTATAACATAGCAATATGGGTTTCAACAAGCACTCCAGGTCATGATATATAAATTATGTAGGTATACCATTTGGGCTTACCAAGCTGATCACCTGAAAAGGCATTCCTCTCAGATTGACCTTGACAATAGCAAATAGCATTCCTTTAAAACATCAGCAGTATCTTCTAATGACTTATGGAGCTCTCTTAGGGAGGAAATACTCTTTCCAGTCTACCACAATTATTGAATAGGAGGCACTTGTATATTTATACCAGTTTCTATCACCAAGAGACAACTTTGTACAAAGTATGGCTGGCTCACTTCAGGTTTGAATAGTCCATTAGCTAAGTGGTAAGGATGTCTGAGTAACCTAGGAGGCCCTAAGGTTCCATCTTAAGTATTATTCTTTTGGAATTTCTATTACTGTTTTCAACCCTTTTGAGTCTCTTCAAATTTATTTGGAATTCAATTTAAGTGAGATTAGCCCAAAGCAGATCTAGCAGTAGTGAAGAATTGCTTTACCGAAAACCAACCTATCCAAAGTGCTAACTTGTAAGCACATAGACACAAACAAATCCATAAATACCAATTATTAAAATAGATTTAAAATGTATAGTTTTCTATAACTCATTTGACAAAAATTAAAATGCCAATGAGCTCTTAGCAATGAGCTAAAATGAGTAGTTTTATCTTCATGGTAACATAGAAGAACTTCCAAAGTAGAGGACCTGAAGTTTCAAAGAGTCTTCACCTCCAGTTGCCAAAAGCAAGTATGAATTTTACCCAAACCCACAATTCTCCAAGGCTCTGACTGTTCATCTGCCTTAGATTTTCAGAGAAAGAGACCAGCAGAATACCTTTGCCTGTGTAAGCCTGGGGAGACAGGGAGAAGCTGTGGAACATAAAAGCACTGGGAGAAACGTAAAGGATAAAGGGTGGGTGTGGCAATGGTTAATATTGTTGTTGTTATTTACTAAGTGGGATAGAGCCAAAGCACTCGCCTATGGAACACTTGACATTTTTCTATGACAACCTAATTGATCAAGGTGCTTAAAAGGGAATGAGGTGACTAATCTACCCAACTGATAGGATGAGTACTAACACTCATTATCTATTGGGTTGGCACAAATTGCGGTTTTTCCAATTGAAAGTAACGACAAAACCTCAATTACTTTTGCCCCAGCCAAAAAATTTAGCAATGTCCTGTAAATGGCAAGACCACCTTAACAATGATGCTCGATATAATCACGGTCCCAAGGATTGGTACAACAGCCAAATTTCCTTATCATCCAAGATCTACCTCATTGTCCTTTTTCCCCTTCCATTTGAACCTTGGCATCATTGACCAGTCACTTGTCATTCAGGGGAATTATACTGGTTTCCAAAATCAGGTTAGAGACAGCACAGAAGGAATGCCTGTAGGTAAGCTATCTGTTGACATGTGTTTCTCCTTTAAATAGGCCATAAAGCTCCTGAGGGCTCAACCAGGCCTCATTCATCTTTGTATCTCCTGCATATATCACGGTGGTTAAGAGGAAAGGCTGTAGAATCCAAATGCCCAAATTCAAATTCTTCCTCCTAATCTTTACCAGTTTAGTAAAAAAGCAATGAATAAGGCACAGCGCCCTTCTTCTCTAAGATGTATTCTCCTCACTAGGAAAATTGAATGTATAATAACTTCCGCAATGGGTTTTTGTGAAGATTAAATGAGAATTCATTTAAAGCACTTAGGCAAAGCTTCTCATAGTGTGAAGTGAATGTTAGCTATCATTATTTTTATTATTATAGCAGGCACTAATGAATAAATGAATGGATGAATGGGTATGTGGGAGAGGAAACTAACTGACATCTACGGTTTATTCCACATCTAAAATTTTATACTTCTATTCAGTTTCCAAAGAACTTCACGTCTGAAAATTTCTCATCTGAAAATATTTCACCAGTGCTAGTTATTGTTGTACCTGGTTTAGATGCAATATAATATGGGAAAAAGCAAATAGACTAGCAGCCTTAGAACCAGATTTAAAACATGTCATTACCTACCACTTAGTAAGCTGATGCATAGCTACTACATTCATTCACCCTTTACGCCAAGCCCTGTGCTAAGCTCAGGAATGCCAAGGCATGGTTCCCCTCCCTGACGGTGGGAAAGACACACTTACAACTGAATGTCATGGAAGCACAAAAAAGGAAATGACCTTCTTTTGTGCAAGTCTAGGAACGCTTCAGAGAGACTGAAATCTTCATAAGGGTGGGCAAAGGATTTTATTCATCCCCATATTTTCACTGCCTGATACAGTAGCAGTCAGCAAATATTTGTTGAATAAAAATTAATTGTTGAAGGTTTCCTCATACATGATACCCAGATGCCATTCTAAAGGGAGACCAAACACCTCAACACACTAACATACTTCCTGGGTCCTGACTATGTTTCCAACCAGGGTTAGTTTTGTATGTTGAAATTCACTTCAGTGCTTTGGTAGTAAATTCAATTTTGTACCAGTTAGAAATTGTGCACCAGTTCTTAATTTTTGCTGTCAGTCAGCAAAAATATAACTTGAAGTAATTTTTTTTTTTTTTAAGAGGTAAGGTCTTGCTCTGTCTCCCAGGTGGAGTGGAGTGGTGCCATCATAGCTCACTGCAGCACTGCAGCTTCAAACTCCTGGAGCCAAGTTATCCTCTCACCTCGGCCTCCCAAAGCACTGGGATTACAGGCATGAGACACTGAGCCTAGCCTCAAGAAAGTTTTTTTAATGTAGCATATTTTCTTCTGATAATACATGAGACTATTGTACTCTCACACAGAAAAGACAAACTGAGGATAAAATTCATGGAATATAACCTTATTCTTTCAAAATTTTAATACATCTCACCACTGTTTTCTGATGCTTAGTTTTGTACAAAAAAAATTTGAGGCCAGCTTCAGGAACAGTTATTTCTCATTTGATCTAGTTTTCCTTGCCTGGGTACTTGAAAAATCTTTTCTTTATTTTTGTAATTCAAAATATTTTTTAGAATTGTGGGTCTCTTTTTACTAAATTTTAGGCAGTGGAGCACACTCTCCAAAATTGTTTCTGCTCAGGAAATACATCGCAGTACCATCTTTGAACAACGCTTATGCTTAGATGGTTTTGGTTTCTTCTCCAGGAAACTGTATCTCTTAGGTGAGATCTGTATGTTCTGACCTTTGAGTTTGGCCTCATTTTGTCATCATAACTTGAATTCTTTGTCCTTCACTTTTGAACTGCGGGAGAGTTTCAGAATTGCTCTTAATCTCTGTGTTACTAATGATATTTTCTGCAGTGTCAATTCTGTATTTTACTGCTTCTGATGCAGATTTTAATTCTGTCATTTCAATTTTGAATTCTTCAGTATCTCTCTTGGTTCACACATGTCCCTTTGGATCCATTCTGTTGGTTTTTCATCCCAATTTGTTTGATCCTTAAGATTATTTCTCAGTATTTCTCTTTTCTTTACAAAGTTATTCTTGCAATCTAATGAAAACCTTGCACAATTTTTGAAAAATTTCTTCTGTTTATGGTAACAAATTATTTCTGGATCAGTTAAGGTGACAAAGAACTACAGCTCTCTTGGTCACATCAAAAATCAACACCTCTAAAAAAACTTAACAGCCTAATTTTCTTGTTGACACAAAATATGGTTTGTGAATCGGGAGCATGCAGAAAACAACACTAATTCCATTTTACTTTCAGCAGAGCTCTGTAAGTGCTAGACTGACTGGATTATTCAGTTCAATTCTAATGGGTTGATATTTAGTGTAAATCTTTCCCAATACTATCAAACCCAAATTTGCAGATGTGAGCATTCTTGTTTTTCCATATTTTTAAAGGTGTTTTAGAAGAAAGCTAGGAGAGGCTGTTTCAAGGACTGTGATGCAGACAATACCTTAAACTTGAAAGCCTTGACTATAATGACTATTTGGTGTTTAGAAATAATTTTTTTAAACCTGCCTTTACTAACGATTGGAACAAATGAACATTCTTTTTTAAAGGGGACTTTTTTTTTCTTGAAATGGCCCAAACACTTCATAAAATTGTCCTGTTATTTTTAAGACCTGAAATTTTAAACTAACTTTGTGGTAGCTTATTTTAACACTCTAAAATATATTCAGAATAGTTCACCTCAACATGCTTGAATGCTGAATATTTTATGCTTGGACAAAGAGCAAACTGTAGGTCTTTCGCCAAGCACAGTCAATGCACTTGAGTATGGGTTACCAAAAATGCTGAAGAATTTTTTTTTCTATTTATTGTTATAGCTCAAATCCTTGTGTCTCTTGTAGGCTTTAAGTGACATAAATATGCATTTCCATCTGCACATCCTTGTCAGGAATAGTTCTGCTGGGAGGTGTTATGCCACCCAAGTACTTCCAGAATAGAGTCTGTTAATCCTGTTACCACTATAGAAACTCTGAGGAAAAGTCTACTCAGGCCACTACTGCAGCTGCTGTGGCTGTAAACGTTCCAGCAACCACACCCTGGGTACCGAAAGGAAGCAAAAGAAAATTGAATTTTTTTAGTAGAAGAGGGATGTAGAGTACTGACCTCAGTCTATTACTCAGACCAGTGGTCTCCAGATTTTTTACTGTAAAGCTTATAAACCTTTACTAGTAAAAAAGGGAAAAATAGCAAGCCCACCTAATGCATGCCTATACGCATCTATATACATCCACGTGCACATGCATACACAATGGAGGCACATGCTACCATATTCACTGTACTATACGTTATAAAACATGCAGAAATAGTTATCATATTAGGATTTAAAAATAGAAATAAGTGTTTTAACCCCATTGCATAGGTTTGCACCTCCTCCAGGTATACATATGCCACTTTGGAGACCACTGGGCTAAATTTCCACCAAGTGGACTATCAAGAAAATAGATCTTAAATCCCCAGTGAGGCCTTTTGATAGATTCCATAGTTCATTGGGCACACAGAGTGGGCAAAAGGAGTTTAAAAATAAGCATATGGTTTGCTCCTCTGTTCCCTCGCTCCTGTGATTTCTTGTCCTTCCAAAAATGTGGCTTGATTTCTGGCCTCTCCAAGGCCTCTGTATACATCTTATTTCTATCCTACATTTATACAGGTACATCACAAATGGATATTAACCTGATAGATGCTGATAGGGAGCCTCTTAAGTCCATCCAACAGTATGTCACCCCCAAGCCCTCATAACTCAGAGACAGAACTAGCTAAATAAACCAGGTTCAATGATCATTCAGTAAGTATTTTTCAACACTAATTTACTGATTTATAAATACAGAATGGATGTCCTTAACTGCCCAATTCGATATCATGCAAGAGATTTCAGATTACCAATGAATCTAGTTGTGAAACAAAACTTCCACAGAAAGGTGGTGGATATGAAAACACCTTCTACCTCTTATAGTGAAAAACTGTTTTTTCAGCTCTAGGAAAAATTGGACACTTAAATCAAAGTTCCTTTTAAATTGATAAAAATAAAATATTTTAGTGGTAAAACCTAGAAAGATCAGAGCATAGACAAACTTCTCCCAATCCCTCTTGGTACAAGTCTATATGGACGCAATCTTTCTGGAAGGCAATTAGCAAATTATATTAAAAGCTTGAGAAATTCAACCATTAATTCAATAGGTCCTTTTCTATTAATTCAACCTACACAAATCAATAAATATTTTAAAATCATGACAACAATGCTTATTTCAAGAGTATTCATGGTATCAAAAAATAGAAACTATCTACATTTGTACTGAATGGGGGAACTGTTAGCTTATGATTCACCATGTAAGAAATGCTAAGCATTCTTTAATTCCCTGTATATTGAGTACCTACTGTCTCCCAGGTCCTCTTTTAGGATATAGCAGTCAATTGACACAGACAAACTTTCATTAGGCAGCATTTTGGTCAAGGGTGGGAAATACATGTACACCATAAGCAAGTAAACAAATAAAATATTTTTAAAAATCACTGTGCAGAAAAATGAAACAGAGTGATGTGATAGCAATGGCTGGTGATCAGGGCTATGAGATTAAAGGATTTCTGAATCTTGGCACAATTGACATTTGAAACCACATTTTTTATGGGTTTTGGTGGTGAGGGGAAGGGGTCCCTGTGCATAATAGGTTGTTCAGCAGCATCCCTGGCCTCCACCCACAAAATGCTAGTGCGTCTAGCCCAGTCATAACAATAAACACTATCTCCAGACATTGCCAAATATCCATTCCCTTGGGGGGCAAAATCTGCCCTGATTGGGAAGCACTGTTTTTGATGTCATGTAAGGGAAGGCCTGCCTCACCCAGGAGGTGACATTTGAGCAGAGACCTGAGTATGTTTTTCAATAAGCTTTAGGATGAAGGGAAATGGTTACGATACAACGGTAACATCTACAATACATTATATTCAATAAAATTCCACTTAAAAAATCTCTATCTAGACAGTATAGCCTATTAGTTAGGAACATGGACTTGGAGCCAGGCTGCCTTAGTTAAAATTCTAGCTCCATCACTTACTGGTTATGTGACTCTGGGTAAGTTATTTGATATCCCCGCGTTTTCTGTGTCCTCATGTGAAAAATGGGAATGACACTAGCAGTACCTACCACATAGGGTTGCTGGGAGTATTAAATGGGTTAATATATGCAAAACTCTTAGAAAAATGAATGACATCTAGGAAGCACTATAAGTTTATATATATATAAATTATAATTAGAATATGTAGTATTAATCAGATATCTAATTAGAATAGTATATTTGTTATTAATCTAATTATGTTGATATATATTCTAATTGTATATGGATTTATATATAAAGTAGAATTAGAATACATATCCTAATATGCAAATATAAAGCATAAATATAAATATGTAGATATATACATATACATCTATAAACATAAATTCCACATATACCAGATATTTACATTTTTGTGAAACAAATATAACAATGTGTTAAAAATGGTAGAATTATAGATTTTAATTTATTTGTATCTTTTTGTATTTTCACAGTTTTACAGATATCAATGCAAATGTCGCATTCAAATCAAAATAAAATACCAAGATGTGTTTTACCACAAAAGACAGAAATTTATAGACTTTTACTAGGATCAGTTGGTCTACAGAGAATGTGGAAAGAGGACCACTGGGATGTACTCAGAAAACCTCCCCTAAGGATGAGTCCATTGTCAACTGAAAACCAAGACACCCCACCTTTAGTCTGTCAGTTCATCAGTTGGCTAAAATGTATTTATTACTTGCTTTCTGCCAGACACCATGCTAGGTTCTGAGAAATTGAGCTGAATGGCTTATGTATTTCCTCAAGGAGTTCACAAACAGAAAGGAGAGGAGAAATACATCCAAAATTAATCACAGTACTATAAACTAAACTAAGGGCTCTAGTAAGGATATCAACCTGGATTTCTGGGGGCTCCCAAAGGAAACAATTGGGATTGGAGTTGCAGGGGACAGTTGTAGGAAGCTTCTTATAGTGGGCTTTGAGGGCTAAGTTTGGAAAAAGCAGTTATTAGTTATCAAATAGGAATTCTAGGTTTGAACCTACATAAAAAGTACCTCCTAATCAAATACCAGCAGGATCAATTAACCTGGAGAGGGGTAAGTCAGAAGGGACAAAGCAGTTTTATTTCAGAAAAGTATCTCAAGCTCATATCAGAGTGCTTCGTTTCTGAAGCAGTTTCGAAATGCAAAGTCTGACTGCCATAGGAATTAGAAGACATAAGTTCAAGTACTAGCTCTGCCCCTTACCAGCGGGGTAATCTTGGGCAAACCACTAAAATCTCTGACCCTCTATCAGTTTCCTCATTCATGTAATAATGATAATAATACTTTGCAAAACTGTTGTGAGCTTCAAATGTGATAATGCACATAAGAGACTTTAAGTGACATTCAAATAGTTCGGATGAATAAATTGTGATGGTTTTAACATAATAGAGAATATTTTGAATAATTATGGTTTATTTTTAACATTTATATTTAAACACTGATCATAAAAAAATTGACTGTATATGTAATACCAATCATGCATGAGTTTATAGCCTGATTGGCTTCATTTATTTTTTCAGAGCCCTAAACCTATTATTAATCCAAGTGCATCAAACTATAAAAACTGCTAACCATTTTTTTCTCAGATAACATAATCTTTATTTCTTGAGACACTTTTTACAAACATTAAACTGAAGGTAACTGCATAAAAATGAAATGGAGACTCATAATTGCAAACTGCTTTCATGTCTGAAGAAGATTCAACTATCTCTTAGGAGTCAATTGTTCCTTGTTACCAGCTTATGATCTAGCTATAAAAGTACATCACTTAGCCTATGTCTGTCTACAGGTGCAAAGTATAGTGGCGGGCAGAAAACTGAAGTAATTATCTAGAATAGTTAGACAAAAAAAAAAAAAAAAAAGGCCCACTTCAGCCCCCAAAAATTGAAGTTGCTTTGCAGGTGTCGGGGAAGCTTGGGGAGGGGGCCATGCTCAGCCTTCTTCCCTCAGTTCTTTTGTACTCTTTAATCTTTTTCACCTTGAACACTCACTTCTATTATTTCTGGAGGAATAATATACTTTAGCCTTTTCTCTCTTTTTAAAAAAGATTTACCAAGCCTGATTGAAAAGGCTTAAAATGTCCTCTTGTCGTAGCCCTTGATAAACATTTCATCTACCGTTTCTTGAGGCAGGGTTTTAGTTGAAGTGCTACAGAAGACAAATCAAAACAACGATTTATACAACTGTGACTTTAACTTGAAAGTCTTAAAAGGACGTCTTCCAACCAGAGCTGCCATTTGAAAATTAAAGAAAAAATGTCAAATATATTTATCTTATTTATCCTCCCTCCCAAATTAGATTTAATGAACCCAAGGTTTTGTCTTATCCAATCTATCAGGATGTAGCAATTGAATACTCCATAGTTACTTATTTCCATTCATTTCAAAAAGGTGAGGAAATTTTAGAAGCCTTCATCCCTCAACTGGAGAAAATTATCCACTCAGCTTTATTACTCAGCTTTCAAAGAAGAAAATATGTTTTTTCTTGAAAACATAGCTTCTTTGGGTATCAATCACCTTTTATTATGCTTTTCTCAATGTCAAGAAATCTTCCTCTTCCTAATTTTGTTCTGTCTTCAGCCATAGTATGTTTTCAAATTTTACTCAATATAAAAATAATAGTGATCTACACATGTAAAGAAAGATGATTCTGACCCTGGCTGATAATTTTCACCACGTTTGATCATGTTGAATGATTTCCTGTATTTTATATATTGTATTATTACCTACCAAGCTGCAGAGAGTATAATCATACATTTTAACAACAAAAATCACCTCTAACATTTGAATGAACTTCACAAAATTTTCATACAAAGGAAAAAACTTTTTTTCTCTATACAGTGTCACTTCAATTAACTCCTTTTACTAACCACAATAATTTGTTAATGGTTTGGTAGCTTATACCTTGAAATGTCACTTGTCTGCCTTGGTCTGATTTCAGCCACGGATAATTACAGTACTAAATTCTAAGCTGGAGTATAGTTTAAATCCAAGGGAAAACATAATTCACCATTATAGCTTAAAAAATGGTCTATACGTTTGAAATATACACTCATTTTAAATGTTTTGGCCTAGAACTAAAATTAAAATCACCCTACCTTAAAGTCTTATCTAATAATTTTCATATACGCTTCTGGAGTTTACTGCTCACAAGAAAAACTTAGCAACAAGCTACCTGTTTCCACAGGCAACTTGGCAACAGAATTTGTAGGTTAAATGAGAATAAAAAGATCTACTCAGGAGGCTGAGGTGAAAGGATCACTTGAGCCCAGGAGCTCTAGTCCAGCCTGGGAACATATCAAGAACCTGTCTGTAAAAAGAAAAACAAAATAAAGAGAGACAGAGGAGGGAGAGAGAATGGAGGCCAGACATGGTGGCTCATGCCTGTAATCCTAGCACTTTGGGAGGCCAAGGCAGGTGAATCCCTTGAGCCCAGGAGTTCAAGACCAGCCCAGGCAGCATGGTGAAACCGAGTCTCTGCACAAAATACAAATAATAATAATACTATAATAAGCTTGCTGTGTTGGTGCACGCCTATAGTGCCTGCTACTCAGGAGACTGAGGTGGGAGGATCACCTGAGTCTGGGAAGTTGAAGCTGCAGTGAACTGTGATTGCACCACCACCACTGCACTCCAGCCTGGGTGACAGAGTGAGACCCTGTCTCAAAAAAAGAGAGAGAAAATGGGAAAATATTCAGGTAATAGTGAGCCATTAATACTTGTGTGTGTGTGTTCATGATGTGTGTGTTTTGCTTTCTTTATGACTAATATGATAAGATTATTGTCCAAAGTATAATTTTGATTATAATGCATAAGATATCTTGAAGAGAGTTGTCACTGTATTCAGAGCCAATGACTGCTGAAAAAGAGTCCAGATGTGAGGGCAGCAAGGATTAAATCTGAGTGGTAGTAATGGAAATGAAAAAGCAGACACGAACTTGAGAGATGTTTAGTAGGAAGAATAAATAAGAACTTGTAAATGATTGGATGGAGGGACAGGGCCAGTCAAATAATAGTTTTAAGCCCAGGGAACTGGAAAAATGACAATACAATAAAGACAAATTGAATTGTGAATTCTCCAGGGATAGCCAGAGTTATTCCAGTTTGGGGAGAAGAATGAGGGGCTTAGTAGAAAGAGGCATCATAATTGAAAGGATTTTGCTAGTTACCCACATAAAATGTCCAATAGACAGTTACAAGCGTGAAGCTGTAATTTGTGATTACTGTGAGCTTCTTGAGGACTGAAACCATTTGTTGTTCTTCTCTGAATTCTGCAGTGGTTAGCGCAGTGCCAGGAGTGTAGTTTATGCTTGGCAAATATTGCCTGCATCTCTGGCTAGCTGGATGAAGATTTAGTGGCCAACTTCACAAAGAAATCAATGACGATGTGAGTGTGGACAAATACAGCCTTCAAGGGCAGGGCAGGAAGAAAGAAACTAAGAGGACAAAGTCTTAAGGAAAAAATACATGGAAGGAGCTGGAGGATAGCAGAAGCTGATAATGGAGACGGGCTAGGTCAGTCAAGGAATTACACCAGAGAGGGAGAAGGAAAGGACAAAGGAAAGGAAAGGACAAAGGGAAGGGAAGAAGGGAAGGGAAGGGAGAAAGAAAAGCAGAAAGGAAGGAAAAGGAAAAAGGGAAGGGAAGGGAAGGGTAAGGAAAGGAAAAGAAAGGAAAGGAGAGGAAAGGAAAGGGAGAAAGAAAAGCAGAAAGGAAGAAAAAGGAAAAAGGGAAAGGAAAGGAAGGGAAGGGAAGGGCAAAGGGAAGGGAAGGGCAAAGGGAAGGGAAGGGAAAGGAAGGGAAGGGAAGGGCAAAAGGAAGGGAAAGAAGGAAAGGGAAGGGAAAGGCGAAGGGAAGGGAAGGGAAGGGCAAAGGGAAGGGAATGGAGAAAGAAAAGCAGAAAGGAAGGAGGAAAAAGGGAAAGGAAAGGAAGCGAAGGGAAGGGGGAAAGGAAAAGGAAAAGAAAAAAGAACGGAAAGGAAAATGGGAAAAGAAAGGAAGAAACAAGAATAGAATCAGAGGACCTAGTACTTATTCATCATTTGAATGCTTTTATCTATAAAGAGTCAAATGAGAGAAAACATGGATGCAAAAATTACAAAGTCACATTTAGTGATCAAAAATGAAAATCATTAAAACGTTTTCTTAATAACTTAGAGTAAATAAATTAATAGCTCCTGTCACATTGATTCATCTGTTGCATGTGGGTACTCAATAAATGTTAAGTGAATTAAATTAATAACATTTGCTCAACAGTAATAAAAACTTAATTAGCTGTCTATCTTTTCTCTGACTTAAGTTTATGTCCATTTGTTCTTGCAATTACCTGTAGCCCAAACTGTTTAACATTCACTTTAATTTTTTTCCAAGAAATATAGATGAGCTTCTATTTTTTGTCCTAATTTTGGTTTGTTTTTAACTATTGGTAAAAATTGTTTTCTCTAAGTTAATGTCAAGAACTATGAATAACATCCCAAATATAGTTTCACGAGTTCCTTATTTAACTCTAAAATAATTTTCTCTACAGAAGATGTGATACTACTTTTTATATGTTTCTACTTTGAGCTTATGCTACTTTATAGTACTTTGGGTGCAATGTCGAATAATACAATAAAGGAAAGAATCTGAATCTGATGAAATTATTGTTAGCATCATCTATAAAAGATGGAAGATGTCAGTAACATTCGCCCAAAAATTGTGACTCACTTCAGATGTCAGAATTCTGGGTTGAACAGACTGGGTTCTCAAATGTGTGTATGTCAGATGATTTTCTAATGAGCAACAGATAGTTCCCACTGAGGAATGAGAAAAAATAAAAATATAAACAGAGATATAGAATTAAAATAACTTTATGAATGGCAGTTTAACTTCTCCATAAAATTCTCTCAGTACAAGCCTAGTGTGCTCCAAATGGTTGCTTAATGTAGCACACCACTTACATTCAAAATGCTATACTTAAAATTGTCACAAAATTAAAAAGAGAATCATATACCACTTGGCTGTATACTGTATTCTCCGCATGTTCTTACATTCGAGTAACCTCTATCCAACTTTTTTTTGTTACTGAATTACTTTGTGCAAAAGCAATTTAAATTACATGCAGCCTGACTACGTGTGATAATTTGAACTGATTGTTAATTAATTCTGTTAAGTAAATAGCTGCTGCAATCTCCATACTCATCAAGGTCTCGTTATCTATCAGCTCTTTCTGAGCTGCTCTCTAATGTATGGGATAAAGCAGCTGTAATGGAACAAGAAGGATTCCCTGAGTGTGCAAAGAAGGTAGTTTTGCTTTGCAAAGACTGCTAAGGGAAAGGCGAGTGTGTAAAACCCAGCTATTTGCAAGGCTCGATTTTGGGCAGGTGACACATCACAGTATTTAGGGTGAGAAGGTTTTGCTGATGTGCATTCTCAGCAGTTAGGAAGGAGAGATAAAAGCTAAGAATAAATCAGAGAAAACATTGCATAATGTAAAAGGGAAAAGGACAAGCACAAAGCTTTTGGAATCTACCAGGCCTAGATTTGAACCTCAGTTCTACTACTGAATAAGGAGGCCTTGGACAATTTACCTAAATAAACTCTGTAAGCCTTGGTTACCTTCATTCATCTGCTAACTGGGGATACCCATTCATACATTTCCCATCTGTTCAAGGAGGCTAACAATATCTACCTCCTAGACTCTTTGTGATGCTTAAGTTCAATAAGGTATATAAGCGGTAACATAGAACTTGACATAAGATACATGCCACTCTGTGTGTGTTCGTGTGTGTGTGTGTAAAGCAGTGCTTTTCAACCACAGTGATTTTGTCCCACAGGGGAAATACAGCAATATCTACAAACATTTTTCATTGTCATGAGCTAGAGGGTCAGGTGCTACTAGCATCTAGTGGATAAAAGACTATGCTACCACTAAACATCCTACAGTCTCTCCATGCCAAAAAATTATCTGGCCCAAAATATTGATGCTGCTCTTAGTGTTCTAAGACATCATTTGAATGTCCATCTATCTGCAATATTAGCTGATTACTGGATGCCTTGATACCCAAGTAAGAAAAATAAACTAATTATGATTTTCATCACCATCATCATCATTATATCATTAATTTGGTGAATCCCTCTTGGGTTAGAGGAAGCCTAGTGTTCTCTCATCTGTAGGGCTGATTCCACTTCAATATTCAATACTACATTAATTGCTTTCAACGACAGATGTTTTCTTGAATCCCTATTTCTGCCAATCCTTTTTATGGTGGATGAAACCACAACCAAGAAATTTAAAGCCAGCACATAAAAGGAAGAGAATAGAAATTAAACATTGTTGAAAACCAAGGCTGTTTGGAGGATCAGAAAGAAACAAAAATGACCTAATATAGTTGTGTATACCAGACTGATAGTTCTGGTGCCAGTTAGGAGTCTTCGGAAAGCAACCATCTTAAGATTGGTTTCTGAAAATCACTGATGCACAAGTCAGTGGGCTGTTCTCTCTCTTTTTCTTGTCTCAAATGCAGAAGATCCCTGGCATCGTGGTTCCCAAACTTGTCTACATGTTGGAATCACCTGAGGAGCTTCAAAAATTCTCCCATCCCACCAAGGATTGTGATTTAATTGGTCTCCTGAAGAGGGGAATAACAGAGCTTTAAAAATTCTGAATTTTAAAAAGATTTCCCAGGTGATTCTACTCTGCAGAAAAGTCTAGAACCCATTGCCTTAGAAGGCAGAACCCACTAGACATTTCCATTGGCCCTAAACTAAGAAACAACCTTGGAAGGGAAATAAAGATGGACTTGGCAAGAATATGTTTCTTGCCCTGAGCTGCATAAGCATGGTAAAATCAAACCAGGTTTCCAATTGTATTATCAATTTCAGTAACTCAATGAGCATTATTGAACCAACCAGGCATTGCGTTAACAATGGGAATGCAATTCCCAAGGACACCTCTTGACCACGTCCCAGTTGTGCCACCAAACCACGAGGACTGTTGCTTGTTCAGGTTTTAAGTTGTTCCTGGGCATCATCAGCCTGTAAGGAAGTTATAAGCTAACTGCACCATGACCCAGTCTGGTCCTCTCTCTAACATGATTTTATGATATGCTTCTCTTTTATACACTTCTCAATCCTGTAACTTACAGTTATTTCTTTGACGATTTGTTTGATGCTGATGAAGGTCAAGGTCCACGCCTGTCTTAGTCATCCCTCTATCCCCAATATACAGCCCAGCGCTTGTTGCAGAGCAGACTCCCAATCATTACATGGCAGGAGAATGCATACAGTTGTCCCTCAGTGTCTGAGGGGAACTGGTTCCAGGACTCCACAGATATCGAAATTTTCAGATGCTCAGGTCTCTAATATAAAATGATGTGGTATTTGCATATAACCTATGCATATCCTCCCATATACTTTACTTGACCTTCAGATTATTTATCATACCTAATACTATGTAAATGCTATGTAAGTGGTTGTTATACTGTATTGTTTTTCATTTGTATCATTTTTATTGTTACATTGTTATTTGGGGAGCTTTTTCTGAATATTTTCCATCTGTGTATCTAGGATTTGTTGTATTGGGGATGTGAAACCCACAGATACGGAGGGCCAACTGTATAGGAGATGTAAAATACATACAACGCTTGGGGCTTCTCAGACTTCTCTATGGCTCTCCAAACCAGAATTTCAGTCAAGAACTTTGCTAGAAATTCCCTGAACATCTCCAGCTATTGTGCCAGACAGTTATGTGGAAATAAAGCATGTTCCCAAGAAGCATAACCTCAAAGCCATACAGGCTATCACCTGAATAGGAACTTAAATACCAAAGCAGAGAAAGCCACTGTGAGGTTATGAGGACAGAAGCAGGAATGAGCTTATAGACTATTCATTTATATGCATTTTTCTTTTTACAGAGGAGGAAAATGAGGTTTGTAAAAACAAAGTAATAAAGTGACTTGATTGAGCTCATATGAATAACTCAGCAGTATTGCCCACCACATAAGATCCTTATGCTGCTCCTCAGATTAATAATACACTGTGACAGGAGGCTGGCAATGTACTATGAGATTTTGTTGATCCAAGTGAATGAATTCCTTGATTCTCCTTACTTATCACCAAAAAAAAAAAATAGTAGAAATAAGTGTTACAAATTACCATGATAGGTAAAGTTTGCAATGTGTATAAAATTTTATAATGATTGCACTCTTCTTTCTCATATTTTTATTCAAAATTGTCTTGTTCAATAATACTTCATTTGTTTTCTTAAGACTTTAATCTTAGGAAAGTCAAATGTGAAAATTTCTGCATTCTTAGGTCACTAGGTCACGTAAACCATAGTGGGTTTCTGTATGTGTTTTTTCTTTTTTCCTCTAGATACGCAACTCACGAATGAAAGGCATGCAGATGAGAAACCCATTAATGCTATCGTTATAAATTCAGTATCTGACTTCAATATCACAGATGGACCAGCCAAGGAAAACCCCAATGAGAAAAAACTGTCAGAATCCAGCACATCACTGTCCTCCCTTGAAGAATGCCAAACAACATTTTCTTACCTCCAAACTGATACTTCAGTTCATCACAGAGACACTGATGGTATGTTTCTCAGAATTCAACCCATCTCTAAATAAAGCTCCCAACCCCCATCCCCTGTAAAATCATCACATATGCTGTTAGGAAAAAAAAAAAGTCCTTATGAATATTAAACACGAAGACTTCGATTTGAAAACTCTGGTGAATGACATATGTCAAGGTCACTTTGCAGTTACGAGGCGCTTGGCAGATTGTTTGCTCTCAAAGCTGGGAATCAGAGGCAACATGTTTTAAATAGCTGGGGTGGAACATAATCATTCTTGCTATGGGGCTATGAGGCAGATAAAGAAAAATGGCAAACTTCTTTCTCTCCTCAGACATGGAACTATTCAGTCTATAACTCTAGTCAGAGAAAAGAAGGCAGAGAGAAATAGTATTAAAATGCCGGAAATATATAAATATAGACAGCATAAAAAATTAAGATGTTTACATCAGCAATCTATGAGAAAGGAGTGGTTCCCCTGGGTATTATCCATAGGCATTCTGATCAGTGCAAACCTAGACCCAATCATCCCTGTATATGACATAAAGAGTACATTTCGTTTGCAAAGCCAATTTCAAATTGGTTTGGTGCTAAATAAACAATCAGCCACACAAAGTTCAAAATTATGGACTCCACACCAAGATATGGAATTTTACTTAGGTTAACTTTGCAATGACCTTTACAGGAGAAAAACCATTCAAGATTTTGTAGTGTTCAGTATCTACATTAGCATTTAAAGAAAGCCTGGAGTTTCTCAAAGGAAAATGTAATAAGGTATGGTTTCTGGTCTACATTTAAATTCATATTTACTTTTTGAAAATAAGAAAAAAGATTAAATAAACTTTGAATAACAGCACCTTTGGAATCACATCAGTTTCACTTCTGCCTCTGAAGTCTATTAACTGTATAGTACTGGACACGTTTTTTAAATTTACCATCTCTGAATTTCAGTCTCTGATTACATGATAGGCTAGTTAACACCATGGGGAATGTTGGGGATCAAAAAAAATAACGTATAAAGCACCTAGTACAAAAGTTGGTACATAGTAGGTACTCAATTTCAGCCATGATTGTGATTACATTTTTAGAAAGTAAGGAAGATTTCTATCATATATTATATATGTGGTGTCTTGTGCACATGTTGTCATGAATGCTTTAGGCCAGAAACTACAGGCTTAATTGCCTGTAGTTGCCTGCAGTTAATATGAATACTAAGTAGGCTGGAAGTAAACAACAGGGATTGGTGAGGACTATGGCAAGCTGGAGAGCACATGGCTCATCTAAAGGTCACTACCTCGACACAGTACCAGCTGATGGTTGCCAGAAGGAAATACAGGGCCAGAGTTGACAGATATTGAAGTTTTCCAAGAAAATCCAGAGACCAGGAGTGTTATGTAAAATTTCTAAGTTTTCCAGGGTTGATAATTACTTTTATTTATTTTTTCAAAGCTCAAGGTACTCCCAACAACACATCGTTGGGCCAACTTTGACCTGTAGCTATCAGGTTATGACTCCGAATTCAGGATGATGCTCAAGTCTCTAGCTTTGGTAGAGATTAATGCCAGTCAAGAAAACAGGTAATGGCAGAGAGGCCTTTACAAAAGCATCCTGATGCTACAGCATTTTATCAAATGTTACCAGGAGTGTGTGGATGCTGCTCATCATGTCAATAATTGAATTAAGTTAAATCCCAGAACTGGGAATTGCCATTGTACATATCCACAGTGAAACATACTTTCCCTCCAGAATCACTCTGATCTGACCTATCAGGGATACTGGAGGAATAAGAGGGGCCAAGCCAACTAGCATGACACCTGAATTCTTGTATTATCAGGAAAGGGCCCAAATCACTACTTCATTAAAATGGCAACTGACACTCAAGAGCCCCATTCAAAAAAAAAAAAAAAAAAAAAAAAAAGCTGACTACTCTTCATTCAAAGAGCAAAGGAGATCCATGAAGATAATTAAATTAGGTCATTTCCAAGAAATTCAGGTTGTAAGCTGACCACATAGGTGATAGTCCACTTGTCCTTTTCCTCCCGTGTGAAAAATCTCCCCAGTGAAGTAAGAGCTTTTGGTACCTGGATAAAAGAGAAAGGAAAAGAAGCCAACCTAAGACCCACAAAGAGTGATAAGAAACTCTCATTATCCTAAACAGCAAACAACAAGGAAAACAAGAGTTAAGTCAGACTCACTCCATTTTAGAGAATTTTCGATAGTAATTGTAATTAATTTAAGGATGCAGAAATTGAGAGCTGGGGTCATTGTTCGTACTGAGATAAATACAGAAATATCTTTCAGGAACAGCAGGGAAAACAGAAGGGAAAAGAGAATATTGCATCCACTTTCATGTAGTTTGTGGCTAATTTATTTTCAAATGTATAAATGAGTGCATAGTAATAGATGCTTAATTGCTAATATCTATTATTTATATACATTGCCCCACTTAAAACAGGATGGAAAAGCCTCACACATGCAGATTTTGTAAAATGTGTTACATCCATTAGCACAGTTCATGGTGTGTGCTCTGATGGGAATTTAAAAGGATCTTTACTGCACATCACACACTGTGTGCTGAAACATTACTTTATTACTAAATTGTGGTTCATCGTGTGTGGTCCCTTTCCTGAATAAAATGGAAAGTGTCCAGAGGACTATCCATGTCCCCACTTCTGTTTCTGCAAACTTCTGATTGTGAAAGCTTCTCTGTGGATAAGAAAGTCAGAAATATACATGATATTAGAAAACAGTCCCCTTAAAAATAATCCTGAGAATATACCTAATTGATGTATAATTTTGAATTTGAGACATCTCATCCAGGTGGAAGAGGAAAATCATAAATACAAGATACCTCAAAAGAATAGTCTTAATTACACCATGGACTACTGAATAAAATGATTACATTTTCTACACTGTAAATTTCATACAATTAAATGCACCAGTGTCACCTTATAAAATGTTTCAATTTTATAATTATTTCAGTTCATTTGCTCGGAAAAAAACATAAGCCCAAATTTACTTAGTATCACCCAAATCTAGTCATTCTAGTTCTAAAGAACTGACTTGAGTGTTAGTTGTGCTTGTCTGAACTTAAATAGATCTTGACATATTTAAGTAGCTATTAAAATTGATAACATCAGGGATGATACCCCAGCTAGAGAAAGGCATTCAATCACTCTTTATTTATTCCCATTCTACATTACAGACATTTTTTAAAGAACTCAGTGTGGGGGAGTGGGAACCGATTTTTACACTTTTGGAAACTTTTAGTAATCAGTGGATTCATTGTGTCATGAATCTCATTATGATGCTGAATTCTCTGTGATAACATATTAATGTATTAAAATACTGGCTTTGGGCTGGTATCATGCTGGCTCTTTTCTTTTTCTTTGCTTTGGGGAGGATGAGGAGGGATTGTGATTTGTCTGGGGTCACTTCTGGGAGAATGATTCTTGCCACTTAGGATAAGGAGTCCTGGGGTAGCAGGAGGTGTGCTTCAGCAGCTCAGAAATGCTTCAGGAACTTCTGTGGGTGCTCTTATCCCTCCCACCTCCTAATCATGGGCACCAAGGTGACAAGACCCAAAGTTGGGAGGGCAGAATCAGGGAGTGCAAGACTGCGGCCATGAGGCTCCCCTCAAACACACTTGTGGAACCTCCTTGGATTGCCACCTTTTCCACTCTAATTAAAGATGATGCTTTCTAGTGAGAGAGATTCTCCCTCCTAATTAGCCAGTCCCCAGTTGTACATTTAACACCTCTGGAAGCTGTGTTAATTCTTCAGTGTCATTAGGGTATCACTTTGCTCATCACAGCCTCCATGTCCTAAAGGTACCCTGGGGTGTAGAAAGGAAATGAAGCCCAAAGGGGTTTTTGTCATGGCTTTTTGCTCCCAGCAAAACACCACTGTTGACTGTGCAGCCTGCAGGTCTCTGATCCATCTTAAACCTTCTTTAATTCAGGTTTAAGGAATGGGAAAGCCAGGTGGGCACTTCAATAGCAGTGATTAGAGCCTGTGCCAGGATGCCAGGTGTTCTATAGAGGAGATTTAATGTACAAAGAACTTGTGACAAAGGTTTTAGAAGAGCAGAAAAGTCAAATACAGTGAACAGTAAGCTACTCAGATATTAGCAACAACAAGAAGGCTCTCCCACCTCTTCCTTTTGTCCCTCCAGACTACTAGCGCACTGGTATGAACTTGGAGACCACTAGTACTAACTGTTGTCAGATAGACTACTAGTCACTAACCACTATCAGATAGAGCACTAGTAACTAACCATTATCAGAAAGACCACTAGTCACTGACCACTATCAAATAGGCCACTAGTCACTAACCATTAGCAGATAGACCACTAGTCACTAACTGTTATCAAATAGACTGCTAGTCACTAACCATTACCAGATAGACCACTAGTCAGTCACCAATCACTATCAGATAGACCACTAGTCACTAACCACTATTAGAACACTAGTCACTAACCACTATCAGATAGACCACTAGTCACTAACTACTATTAGACCACAGTCACTGCGGTTAGCCACAGCCACAGAGGGATATACATTCAGAGAGAGATAAAAGCAAAGAGAAGATAAAACCACTGCCTAAGACACCACCCAAAGCAAAGAGCAGGAGGAGAAGCACCCTGAATTTTCTCTTCCTCCCATCTTGCAGGTTCCAGTTACTGCCTTCTACTGGCTGAATCTAGACAGAAGCCACTAAGAGCAACTGGAAAATGATCTTTGCCAGTCTTGGGAATCCAGCACAGAGGAGGGCAAGAGGAGGGAATGGAGAGGGAAGCAGGCCATCAAGAAGCTGGTAGTGGCCTGTGCCATGCTCAAGTGTGTCAGAAGGAAACTGGGAGCATATTATTGGAGGCAGGTTGGATTCCTAGTTAAAAACTGTGGAGGAGTCAGTCTGGTTCAAATTACAGTGCTGCAATAGCCTATGTTTCCTGGGGCATGCCTCTTAAACACTCTTTGCCTCAGTTTCCTCATCCATAAACAGGGATCATAATAGTACTCAACTCAGGGTTATTTGGAGGCCTGTGTAAGCTGTATGTGGAGGCCTGCACAAAATTTGCAATAGCAAAGACATGGAATCAAACTAAACATCCATCAATGATAGACTAGTTAAAGAAAATGTGGTACATATATACCATGGAGAACTACACAGCTGTAAAAAAGAATAAGATCATGTCCTTTGCAGGAACTTGGATGGAGCTGGATGCCATCATCCTTAGCAAACTAGCACAGAAACAGAAAACCAAATACCACATGTTCTCACCCATAAGCGGGAGCTAAATGATGAGAACACATAAACACAGAGAGGGGAACGACACACACTGGGGCTTATTGGAGGGCGGAGGGTGAGAGGAGGGACAGGATCAGGAAAAATAATGAGTACTAGACTTAATACCTGGGTGATGAAATAACCTGTCCAATAAACCTCCATGACACAAGTTTACCTATGTAGCAAACCAGCACATGACCCCTGAACTTAATAAATGTTAAAAAAAGAATTTAAATAAGTAAAAAAAAAAGTTACAAAACAAAGGTTCTAAATATAGAAGGAGAAGAGAAATGAACACCCACCCCCCCCAAAAAAAGTATAGAGGGCTGTAGATTGGCTTTTGGCAAAATAGTTGACACATATACCAGTGGGATAGAGACCACAGGCTTTGGATTCAGAAAGACTTAGATTTGAATCTCTGCTCTACGATCTTACAGTTGGGAGGATTTAGGACAGTCAGAAACAATACCTGAACCTTAGTCCTTGCATCTAAAAAATGAGGATTACAATATTTACTTGTTAGAATCATTCATTGATTTAGTCAGTCAACCAGAGAGAGAGATATGGCTTTCTTGCCTCTTGCAACGTAGATTCTAATAGGAGGAGGTAACAAACTAATTAGTTTCATGCCATCCTATGGTCAGTGCTATGAAGAAAAAATAAAACAGATTGCTGTGAGAGTTTCAGCAAGGATGTGATTTAAAGGGAAGCTGTTTAAAGCTAAAAACTTAAATGTGTGAATAGGAGTTGGGTGAAGTTGAGGGGCAGGAGGGTGTGCAATGCAGGCAAAAACACAGCATGTGCAAAGGCCCTGAGCCATGTGCATTCCAAATACTGCAATTTAGTCAGTGTGGCTGGAGTGCTGTGAGTGTGAAGTAAGTAAAGTAGGTCCAGAAGTCAGAGAAATAGGCAGGAATCCAATCATGCAAGGGCTTGTAGGCTAAGGCAAGGATTTGGCACTTTTCTCTAAGGGGAGAGTGAGTTGTTTAAATTTAGAATTAAAAATACTGAAGGAGCTGATGAATTTGAAGTGGGCTCATGTGGAAGCAGAGTGTCCTTGCCAGGAGGCTATTGCTGTTGACCTGCTGGTGGCTGATGGTGGCCAGAGCTAAAATGGTGGCCCTGCAGGTGGTGAGCAGCTTGTGGATTTCGAATACGAATTTGAGGTGGAAACAGCAGGACTCAGCAATGAATTGCATGGGGAAGGTATGATGAGGAAAAGCAAAATGACAAAGAATGACTACCAGGTTTCTGCCGAATTCATCTGGGTGTTCAGAAGCCATCCATAAAAGAAAATAGGAGGAGGAACAGGTTTGTAGGACTGGGGAGAGAGAGATCCAAAATGCAGTTTGGCCTTGGTAAGTGAGATGTTTTGAACACGTTGCAGAAGAGACGTGCAGCAGGCAATAGCATATATGGTATACACTTTTGGATGGGCTCAGAGAAGGGGTGCGAATCCTGGGATATGACTTTGAATATCACATTTATTAAACATTAAAGCACCAGGAAATAGTGCAGGCAAAGAAAAATATACTCATTCAGGACAAGAGGAAATCCAACGCTCTTTTCAAACAGTTGCAAATTTTCCCCTGAACTGCTTGTGCAAACAAAAATTGGCCATATGCAAAACAGTTTTACCTGCTCATGTAGAACTATTTAACATGCCTTTTAGGAAAAGTGTGGAACACACTTGAAAGTTCGGAAAAATCTGTTTTCAATTCATTAATGTTACCATGTTGTTTTTGGGCAAGAGACTCTGCCTTTTAAAACCAAATAAAAAGGACTGACTTAAAAACAGAAAAAAATGGGCTCTATTCTCAAGTGCAAAATAGGGAGGTAGAAGGAAACAAGTGCCAATTTGGCCAAAGGATTAAGCCAAAACTTTTTTTTTTCTTTTGTAAATAAAATCTACAGTATACATTAGAAGAGGAGACCTCCAGAGTCTGCCAACTTGAGGAGACATTGGCAAGAGCAATTGAACCAAAAGGTTGTACACTCTCAGGAAATTATAAGACCACTTTACGAACAGGTCCTTCGCACTCTGATAGGAAACACCAGCTCCAATCCTTAAGGTCACCTGCATTCCCACCCTACTTAGCTCCAAAGCAAACTTTTAACCTTGCATGTATAAAGGACAGGATCCAGTGGACTCATTTTTATATGGTCATAAGCTTGAGTAAGTCTCTTGAGCATTCAGCCTGAGGGATCACAGAGTATTCACTTGGAGATTGTCTGCTGACAGCCTCTTCTTTGCCAGTGCAGCCACTGCTATAGTAGTGGTCTTCATATTGGTAAAACTCGATGAGGTTGTATGTCCCTCATCTTTGACCATCTTTTCCTTTTCAGAAAAGCATAGTTGAAACAGTCTATATACTATTACTAACTTACTCTTGCATTTTTGTGGGAGGTTTGTGGTGACTTATGAGATATGGGAGAGTTGGTCACACGCTAAAAGCTGGCTCTAAGTGAAGAAAAATATAGCAAATTTGGCAAAGAGATGAGTATGTACACAGTAGAGGTATTGTGGAATATGCTGCCTGAACTATAAATACTGAGTAGTGGCCACAGCACTTGCAACAATATATGACAATTAAAGTAGTCATAACAGTCATGGTGTGGTTCTTTACCACCATCTTTCTGGGAAGAAAGGAAGGGAAGGTAAGAGAAAGAGGATGGAGAGAAAAAGAGGAAAGAAGAAAGATTTCTGTTTACTTATATTCAGCACTCACCTTATAACTTTATATAGTGTTTTTACAAGAAACCAAAGTGGCTTTCTTTAAAATATTTGTTCCTTTTCATAGGATGTTTCCATATTTTTCTTTCACTTACAGACTATTATATGAATAATGAAAGAAAAGAGCTTTCTGGAAAATAAAAGTAAATGAATACGGCGATAAGAGCACTTATACTATAGGCAAAATCTCTTCTATATGCTTATATACTCCCCATTGACTAAAGTCTGAAAACCAAAGTTATTAGCATTCTTATTGGGAAAAATACAGATCCTTATGAAAGTCAAACTTAAATCAATTGATAAGCCCATCTAGAGGAGAAATTTTTCTCTAATTCATGCTAGAATGTCACTTTCAATCATCAATAATCTTCAGATTACTGATTTTAATTAATTAGATAATACATCACATGAACACTTACCTACCCTTTTACAAAGCACTCACACATTTTTTAGACTTTTTTAACTTAAAAGAAAGAAAAGTTAAAATTTTAACAAGAGAACTGCTACATCTTCTAACTAATTCCCTTTATGCAAACAAAAAACATAATAATCTATAACCCATCACAGCTGTTTGGCTAGAAATTACCAATTACCTTCAATGCCTTAGAGATACTTTCCAGATTTTTACAAGTCTGTGTAGTAAATTTTTAAACCAATTTTCTTAAAGAGGATTGATAAGATTTAAAACCTTTTAGGCATATGATGACGTATTTCACTTAAACAACTTGAATATAAAATCAAGGCTTTACATAACTGGAGGGAAACGGAAACAGAGATTAAAAATAAAACACAACCCAAAAGCTGTGATTATTTTAAAAAGCATTTATATTAAGTTTTGAAATGTGCTTTTCGCTTGCACTGGAATATGGGTGTGGCAGATTTATGGGAATCCATGTCGAAAAATAACAAAGCCTGGTGACAAGAAACAGGGCATTTGTACAGTCTCTCCTTGTCCCCAATCCTAACTGCTTCTTAAGCCCCATGTATTTGGGGAGTCCCTGCAATTTTTCAGACAGTTGCAAGGTTTCCAGAGAGGTAGCTAATTGTGTGGCTTCCCAGAGCCTTGCAGGCAAAGTAAATAAAGGAGTTTAGAAAAGTGACAGCACTTTAAATAACCAGATTATGTCGAATCAATAGGAAATGCTCAGGAAGTTAATAAAGCAATTACTTAAGTAGAGTGAGTACTGACATGGGGGTGGGGGAGCTTGAGAGAAGAAGGGTGTACATTACCTCTAATGTGGATAAATAATTAAGAGTTGGCTATCAAGTTATCAAGTATCCCAGCACACATGCCTGTCCTTCATAGACGCCCCCAGATGTGCCACTATTAATTGGTCTTCTTCTTTAAACAGAGGAGTGTGCCTCCCTTATCCTCGCCTGTCTGTTTTGCCAGTTTTGGGACTGTCTCCTGATGCTCCCCGGCACCTGTGAAACGGTGTGTACCAAAATGTGCTGCCCCTCTCACCGGTATCACCACACCTCGGATGAAAACCACTCTCGGAATGATTGCAGCTGCAACTGTGACATGGACTGCAGCCTTTTTGAATCTTGCCATGAGACCAGCGAGTGTCTGGAACTGGCCATGGAGATTTCAGAAATCTGTTACCGCTAGCACAGTGAAGTAACCACATTCCAGCAGTCCTTTTGGCCACGGTGGGAAATTCCATTACAACAAGACTGATTTCCATGTGCTGAAATGTAAGGACTGTACACATTTCTTGGATGCTATAGGCCATTTTATTCTGCACCTGTCTAGGAAAGCTAGTATTGTCAACTCAATGGTCTTATTCCAAATTTCACAACCGCATGGCTCACTGAAAAATAAGATTCTTGATCACATGTGATGAACAAATCTTAAATACCTCTTAAATGCTGTAGGTACAAGATGTTTCTTGACTATAAAATAGCATGTTAAGCCACTGCGTTATTGCACTCATCAGCTTGCATCATGGATTCAACCTCATTCACAAATTCAGGACAAATTAGTGCATTCTTTTAGAATTGACATACATTAGCTCGCCTTTCTAATGGACTCATGCATAAACATTATGCATTGTTGGTTGTTATTAATAATGTATTGTATAACATCATTTTGTAATTAAAAATTTATTTATACAGTCTCTTAAAATTCACTTATATGTACAGTTTAGGTAGGAAAGGGAATTAAATGAATTAGAAACCATGTTCCTGTAATTACAACAGATGTCTCTAAAACATCTCCAGTGAATTTTGAATACGGTGTACTTCAAGAGAGTACTATAATTCTAGACCATATTATTGTATGTCTATGACTATGTCATAACAGGTTATTCATATTCTTAATTCGTTACAGAAAGGCTCTTAGTTATTCTAATAAGCATAAATGAGAATTATGTGCAAGTTTCAAAAAAAAATCTCAATCAATTCTTCACTTTCTTCATTTTTATTTGTCAGGTACAATAAGCAACAGGATATTAAAACAGATTCAGCTCATTTTACAAAACTATCATTTGTATAGACACCAGAAAGAAATATGCGTTGAGGGTACTTATTCAGCACCAAGCTTCTTAATATAGCATGTGCTTCAGAAACCATGTTTTTCTTTGTCTGATAATTAAAGTGATCAATAATTATGTCAAGTACTTATTTTCCTTATTTTTTTAAGAAAAAGATGTGATATAGACTGGAAAGTGATTTTCGACTCAAATAAGTTTAAACAGTTTGTGGTGAAAACACATCTAGGTTAAAGTTACTTTGGAATGTTCTTTACTTTCTGTAGAAACAATTCTATAGTCCTTGGGCAAATACATTGCTCATTACTTTGTGTTAATTTCCATGGATATATCTTAATATTTTCACTGAATATAAAAAAGCATCATGCATGAGTAACCAAACAAAGAACCCAAAAGTGAAATGGAGAATTGAGGGAATTTTTTTGTGTGTAATTTAGGGAAACAGCAACAACAAAAGAAAACTCCAAAATATCTGTTTTTTCCTGACTTAGGTAATTTCAGGCAAAATCACCATTTGCTTTATTTCTGTAGCAAACTAGCACATTTTTCCAATTTGAAATAAACTCTCCCAAACATTGAAAACTATTCATCTGTTAAAAATATTTGTAAACTGCCTCTAAAAAGGCATTTAACCACTCTCAACTTGCTCCTGGCAGTGCAGCGCACCCATGGTTAATGCTGATTTCATTCCTGTTTGATGACCATGTTATTCACAAACCACGGAGCATGAAAGTGCCCCACACCTTCCATGAAAAAGTCTTTCTGCTTTTCAGAAGCTCGAAGAAACAGCTCTATACTCAATGCATAGAACTTGTAGATCATTAGAAGAAAAAAAATAGATTCCTAGAACAGGAAGGGAACATAAGGCTGTTCTTATGCAACCTTCTTATATTTCAGAGGGGAAAAGAGAGGCCCCATGAACTGACTTATTCAAGACCACACAGTGAATTATTGGCAGTGTCAGGAACTCTAACTTGGGTTCTAATTTTCTGACTACCTGCACTACCCAATTCTCAGTCCAGCTGGTACACAGAGGTGCAGGTGTTACAATTGTTAAAATACTAAAACACTACCAGACTGACTCATCAACAGTTGTTCCCTTGCACCTCCTAGTGTTTCCTTATGTCCCATCCCTCTTGGCTCCTCTCTGAGCACCCACCCCTCTACCCGTGGTCTAGTCACTAAAGGAGGAACACCTGGGGGTCTCTGGAACCCTATTCCTATAATATGGTACCTGGTATCATTGGTGAGGCCATGCCATATTGGTGTTAAATATTTCAATTATCATTCCCTTATTCTTTCTACTCTACATACCCTCAAATTATGCAAAGATTGTGCATTTCAAATGTGAATTGAATGCTTGTCAATTAGAGACATAAAAATCACCAGGTCTTATGTGGTAATGTGGTCAGAACACTACAAGATCTTTCTGTGGCCTTGCTTTCCACGGTTTGTTAACTTTGTTCCTCACTTTCAGAATTCACTGTGCTATAACAGAAAGGGTCGGTTATACAAAGTGTGAAATTTCTTTTCTTTATAACCAATAATAAAACATCATCCTTTTTGCAAACATGAATGGCTTTTTCAATTGAATTCTTACACAATAAAACATACGCAGCTGGGAAAATACAATTGCAGAAGTAAGGCAGATCAAAAAGGGATGTGGTTATTGATTAAATACAAATATCAGAATCTGAGAAGGCTCAGATATTTTCTGCAATGATGAAGGCCTGTGATTACAAATAAAGATAATGTTGTTCTTTAAGGTGGGACTTCTCAGGGAACAGAGTATTCTGATTTAAGGAAGCACACTCTTATAAAAGAGATTTAAGAACATACAATCTTTATATAGAATGAGGAACAGACATTTTTTTTCCTACAGCATTATAACCACATATCTACATTGTCTTTGCTCTGCTCAATGGATTTTTTATAAAACCATTGCTTCTGTAAAAGCCGACAAAATATGGAAAGCAATGAAGATACGAAGTTACGTTTGACTTGCTAATGAAATTTTCCCACTACGTAAGCTGATAGGCCTACAAAATTAATTATCAATGCTGGACAATCAAAGTTAATAGAGCAAAAGTCGCTTCAGTTTTTTTCCAAAGGAGCAAGAAAACATCCAGGCAGAGAAACTTTACAAATAGGAAACATCATGGGAGGGCATATTAGCATTTTTTCAAGGATAAATGTATAGATGGAGATATTTGATAGGCAGAATTAATTACCCAATGCCTCTAAGTTTCTTTCTCTCAACAAAATGGAGAAAAATATTAATATGTAAACTTAAGTAAGGTTGTTTGACTGTAAGAATTTTGCCCATCAAATACTAAGTTCCCTCAGTCCACACAAACTATAGACTCTGATAAAATATAAATATTTGGTTTAAGAGTTTATTGGGTGTTTTTTGAAGAAGATCTGAGTAAAACCTAAACAGTTGCCACATGTATCTTCAGGTGAGCTGTGTAGAAAGGCAAAGTGAATAGAGTCAAACAAATTTCTAGTGATAATCAACATAGGGGCTGGACTTGGTAACCTGGGTAACATAGTGAGACCCCTGTCTCTACAAAAAATAAAAATTTAAAAATTTGCTGGCATAGTTGTGTATTCCTGTAGACTTAGCCACTCAGGAGGCTGAGGTGAAAGGATGGCATGAGCCCAGGAGTTCGAGGATACAGAGAGCCATGATTACGCCACTGCATTCCAGCCCGGGTGACAGAGCAAGACCTTGTCCTCAAAATAATTAATTAATTAATACGGGACTAAAATTATATTTTGGGGCTTCTCCAACAGAGGTCCGAATTGCTCCTAATATTACAGGAAAGGAGCCCAGAATGTGGGGAGAGGACAAGAAATGCAGGCGGGGGCCAGAGCTGAGCCATTATTTGGATAAATATGCCTCCTTCTGGTCTACCATCTTGATATGCTTCACAGCTCTGCTTTTGCCACTGCCTCTAAAGCAGTGGTTCTCAATTCCCTCCCTCACAATTTGGCAAAGCCTGGAGAGACAATTGATGTCACAATGGAGGGCAGGAGACTGCTACTAGAATCTTGTGGATAGAAGCCAGAAATGTTGCTAAACATCCGTAAGGCACAGGACAGCCACAACCCCCCACGCCCACCAACAAATATCTAAATGTCAACAGCATTTTTCTGAAGCATTCTGTCAGTCTCAATTATCCATCACCAATTCACCTTTAGAAACTGTCGAAAATAGAGTTGCCAGACAAAACACAGGATGCCGAGTCAACTTTGAATTTCAGAAAAACAACAAGCAAGCATGTCCCAAATATTACATGTGACCTACTTATACTACTAATATGATTCTTCATTTATCTGAGACGCAAATGTAGCTGGGTGCTCCTTATTTCTAATTGCTAAATCTGGCAACGCTAGTTCTAAAGACTCCACGTTTTAAGAAGGAGTCAACAGAAGTGATGAACCTTCAGCTTTCTCCCAGCCTTCAAGAGAGTAGGGGTTGTTTATCTTTTTGGTGGGAGGCCAGGACATTCACTGGGCCACATTTTACAATATGGTGTAATTTAAGACAGGTTTGGGGAGTCTGGCTTAAAGATCACCTCCATGGCATTTTCCTTCCTGTCTGCCGCTTACACAGGGCCCATGGCCCTGGACTACCCTGGCCAAGTCTCCTTCTCTGCTTCACATCTTGATTGGCAACTGAGGAGGACCCTCAGCCAAAGGGTTATCTTGATTCAAAGGGTGGGAAGCAGAACTACTTAGGCCTGGAGATCTAAAACACATTTTCTCATTCAATCCTTTGCCAGAAGGACCTGTATTAGAGGTGCTTGCACAGCTATAAAGGAGTATTTTCTTCTCTCTGGAATTTTCCTTTCCATATATCGCTATTAGGGCACTTTGGGGGAAAGGGGGTAAGTGGGAGGGCGAGATGGAGACATTTTTTGGTCATGGATTGCAATGCCATCTACTAAAATCCGAATTTCACCTTACACTCTTTAGTATATAGTTAGGGGTGGACCAGAGAGATTGATGTGTTCTCTACATAATTTTTATTTTTATTAATTTATTTTACAGATGAGAAAAAATATCATATAGAAAATATTTAAGTATTTTGGTATATTATCACATTCTCTAACAGCCGTATAAAGTAGATTTTATTATTATTTCCTTTTTTTTTTTTTTAGGGAAAGAGTCTTAAAGAGATTAAGTAAATTGTCCCAGGTTACACGGCAAATAACCAATTATCACAAGGTTTGAGGCCAAATCTGTTCATTCCAAAACCCATGCTTTTAATCACTAAGCCTAAAAAGTTATACATGTGAAAAATTATGAAACCAAGATAAAGTTCAAGTAGTTACTTTTAAAGCATTCAGAAAAATACAATGGCTATATCAAAGAAAAACATTCACTGGTAGTAAATGTTTTAAGAGTTGTTATCCTGTACAATGATTAGAATTTGGAACATCTTCAAAATGCTTTTAAGATACGTACCCAATAAGTAATAAATGCAAAGTCAATGTATTGCAATTTAATCCTTATGTCAGTAGCTTTGCCTCATTTATCTATGGTTACAAAGACTTACCTTTTAGTGTTCCATTTTAGAAAAGCAACTTTGATCTTTGCTTTAAGAGAGTCAATCGTGCACAATGCACCCAGGCCAGCCCCTCATCAGCATTCCACCAGAGGGTTCTAGGAGCATGAATTGTTTTTAATCAGTCAACAACACTATGCTCAAAAAATGCATTCTGATGCTTAGACCTTTTATCTCAAAAGCTATACAGAATCCAAGGTCATGCTAACCTCTTTTATGGTTTATTGTTCCTCAAATGTACTTAGAGTGAATTTACAAAGCCACAACTTATTTTGTGGATACAGAGCTTTCATTAAGTTCAGCACTCCCCAACATCCTCTTTGTTTCCTCTTTCAGCACTTTCTGCCTATGGTTGCTCATTTAATATCAAGTTCCTGTAAAATTTAAAAAATAAAATAAGAATATAGAAGAAGATCCTCTCAGTAGCTAAGCTACTCATCATTTAAAGTTGAGACTTCAGAAAGCTGCATTAACGTGTCCAATTACTGCTGTGTAGTTTGCAATACAAGGGGCCAGTCCCTGAATTCAGGGATGAAGGCAAGAGGCCAGGATGGTCCCACTGTCACTACTCTGCCATTGCTGTGATCCTATAATTGCCAATGTGGGCATGGCAGTAAACCACCTGGCACATAAAGTGAGTTTGTAAAACTGCCCCCGGGAGGCGAGGTGAAGATGGTATTCCAAGGGATGTAGAAAAGCCTGGACTGTATACACCCCATGAAGTGATTTATTAGCTCACTTTCTTGATGCCTTTCATTCCAAGCAACAATATACATAAATTCCTAGTTACGCATTTATAATACTATATTAGCAATGTTTTATAAGTAATTCTGTGAATAAAAGTATCTGTGTGGCACCAAAATCCTCCTGCATGTAACCAAAGGTACTTGAATAATATTTTTGGAAAACATTAGGTCAAATCAAAGCAATGGTGAGACCAATTAGGTGGCCAGGTAGGAGGCTACTGCCCAACTTCAGGTAAGACCCAGTAGTGACCTGGACTAAGATGGTGATTGTGAAGTGAGCTTTCAATTTATTAAGGAGCAGATGAAAAATCACTGAAGAATAGCAGGAGATTACATGATTAAAGTGGTGGAGGAGGAAGATTGACCAGGCAGCAGCATGCAGGACAAATTAAAGCCAGGAGAGTAGAGACTGAGAAAGGTGCAATTGCAATAAGGCATGGGGTGATGAAGGCTTGAAATAGGATGGTGACAGGGAAACAGGAGGGAAGAGATGGATGGGAAAGAAATTAGAAAAGGACCATTAGTCCTTTCTCAAACTCTTCTTATTTTAAAACTCAAATATTCCCTACTGTCTATCACATATATGAGTCATGAAGCCATTATTTTCATTAGGGAAGAAATGGGTTGGGGAGGGGGGAGTTCTATTCCAAGTGGAAAGTCAAGGTATATTTTTAGCTACATTAAGCCAGCCTTCTGCTGCTCTGCACACTGACGTAATTCCAACATAAAATATAATCTATAATATTCCAGGGGAACAAATCCAATTCTTGGCCATATAAATTTTCATATAAGTCCATCACAATTCATTCCCAAAACATCTCATTCTCTTTGAAAGCTGGAGCTGCAGCAAGTGATCAAAAAGAGTAGTTTAAAATTGCTCTGGAATTTCCAGAGACGCTAAATCTAACCTGCCTACGGTGCAGGACCAATCCCCCAAACTTTAAATCAGAGGTAAAGCATTTTATGTTTTAAAAGATATATTCCTAAAAGTTTATCATGGTGTATTAAAGTCAAATGTGAGTTATTACTTACCAAATCTGGAGCTGATGTCTATTCTTGATTACCCTAGGTAGGCGAGAATAAGTATCTTCCAACCAACATATTTTTTACCTTTTCATCTGCCTCTTGCTATTTACAATAGAGTGAAAAATAATAGCCAAGGAGTGACTTTGCTAGGTTGGGCGAAGTGCAAAACCCATCTGACTATACTCTATATTGTATTCCAGGCCCCTGGCAAGTTCTGCTTCATGGAGAAAAATAATGGAAACTGACTTCTCAATAGCTGGATTGGTCCTGTAGGAATAATCAGTGAACACTTAACTGATGAACTTTCAGCACATTTGCATGGCTTAGAACTTAGTGTATATATTATTGGTCATGCCTGAAATGTACTTCTCTCTGCCCTCACTGGGGCTTTCTGCATGAGGGAGAGAGTTACCAGGATGCCCTATGAAACTCTAGAACTAGCATAAATTTTATAACTAATACCATCTATGCAAAAAAAAATTCCTGTCAATTCTCCTGGCTTTATCCTTTGTGAACACAGCAATTATTAGTAATTCAAGATTCCTCCTGGGGGTGAGGAAAGTAAGAGAATAGAGGTCATCCTTGAGTTTAAAACCATCTTAGAAGGATTATACTTCTTTGTGCTGGGGGCAGTATATTACTTAGGCACTCAAAATTGGAGAAACATTCTAAAGATTCATGGTCTCAAGCACCCTGTCTTCTGATTTTTGGGGTGTTTGAACCATTAGGAGACTCCTGCTCCAGAATGCCCTGTTATAATTCAGGTATAGTTCATGAAAAGTTTTCATGTTAGCTTTGTAATAGCAGAAAAAAAGGTTGCAGACTACAGACAAACATTGGTTCTAGTCGTCACCACCATTTACCAGGCAAATGCATTGAGTTAGTAACTAAACCTCTCTGAGCCTCAGGTTGCTAGATGATAAAGTGTTGTTAATAATACCTACCCTATTGGGTCATTGTGAGGAGTAAAAGAGATGATTCAGCCAAGTCTTTAGCGTAGGCTTAGTATATATGGTAAACTCACTAAATTTCAGCTATAATTATTCTTATCACTACCTAGTTCATTTGTTTCCATAACACATGAGAGATGTCTATTCTTTATTTCTGCACTATCCCACATCATATCAACTTTTTGAGACTTATTCCATATACCATCCCTTTCATTATTCCTGTTCACTCCTCCAGGAAATGAGCACTTCTAATTCCCATATCTCTTTATTTTTTCTTCTCTTAGATACCACACACTTTTCTCCCAAGATTAGCATAATACCTCCTGTAGTAGGTAATTTTAATAAGCACTTATGTGTCAGTGCTGTATGAACAGCCATTAATGCATTATCTCACTGAACTACCTCAATGATCTCTGAGAAAGGTATTATGACCCCCATTTTATTGATGAGGAAAAGTGAGTCTTGGAGACTTGAAATAGCTTTCTAACACCAAGACAACACAATGGCAGAGTAGATATTTGAACTCTAGAGTTTGTCTGACTTCAAACCCCATGTCTTCCTCACTTTACTATAAAGACAATAAAGAGAGCTGTAAGATGGCCATGGTTGAAGGCCAGGTTGGCCAACCCAACATTTTGAGGATTTAAAAAGGTAGGACAGTGGCAGACAGATAGAGACGAGTTTATGGTGTTGATTTCCTTAGAGATCCTTCTCTGTGATGCCTCCCCAGGGGAAAGGTGGGGTGGCTGCCCTTCTCCTTAATGTGGTGAGAGGTATGTCCAAGTGAACACTCAGAGAGCTTGCTACATGGCCTCTTTTTATAGGGAGACAAAGTGAACCGCATTGACTCCCACCCAGGAAACCAGAGGGTTGAGCTTCTATGGCAGCAGAGTGAGGTAGAGTTGCCTTTGCCCAGAAAAAAAAGCACCACACTGCAGAGCAAGCACAGGCTGGGAATTGTGTGGTCTGATGGACTACATATGGGTGAGGTGCCTGAGAAAGAGTTGGTCCCAGAGCTGTCTCATGCTCTGTCTCATAAGGCCACCAAAAATGTCTATGAGACTTCAGCAAAAAGAAATTATGTGTGCAACACCAAGCCCTGGATAAATAGGGTTTGTATTCACAGGTCAAAGGAACACACGTGGGAGACCCTTCTCCACCATGGGTACTCTGATGAAACCATAAAAGGCACCCTTTAATGAAATTGGCACCTTAAATATATGCAAGATGCAGAGAATATGCCACAATGTTATAAGAGTGTCAATCAAATTAGAAGCTTTCTATCCTCTTTATCCTCTTCCTACCCTCCTACTCCCCATTCGGCCTTGGTGGGTTCAGGAGCCACAGTGCCACTGAAGAAGGAAACATGGTAGCTAGAGAAAGAGGAAAGGCCCATGACAGACCTTTCTTCCAGCAGCCAGTCCACACAGTAGTCCCCAACTAGAACAGGAGAAGACATTGACTGAATCAAATTCAGAACTATGGTTCTTAGTACTCAAACTAGGTTATGAATTGAGACTATGTTTATGACTTAAAGGCTGTCTGACAGACATGTCATGGGGCTTCCCTGAGTTTACTTCCAAGAGCTAGGAAAAGACTCCCTCTGACAAATAAATATAAAAGAATGGCAAGAGACAAATGCAAAGTTGCTTTTATAATGACACTTTATGAGCACTGATTATTTAACATGCTAGTGATATTTGTTTCCCATCACACAGTGGAAGCTTCTTGGGGGCTCCTTTTTCAGCTAAGAAAGGTTTTTCTCATTCTCTTCCTAACCACCCCTCAATTCGGTGCCATCAATGAAATCCCTTTCAACTATTAGGTAACCTTTCAAAATAAAAATTCCTACGGTTGAGTGTGCTGGCTCACGCCTGTAATCCCAGAACTTTGAGGGGGCAGAGGCGGGAGGGTCACTTAAGCCCAATATTTTAAGATCAGCTTGGGCAACAGAGTGAGACCTCATCTCATAAAAAAAAATACCAAAAAATAAAAAAATAAAAATTAGCCAGGCCTGGTGGCATGCACCTGTAGTCCCAATTATTTGGCAGGCTGAGCTGGGAGGATCCTTAAGCCCAGGACATCAAGGCTGCAGTGAGCCAAGATCATGCCACCGCACTAGAGCCCAGGTAACAGAGCACAATTTGTCTCAAAAAAAAAAAATCCCATTATTGAAAATGAGAAGAACATTACTGAGATTTTTTTTTTTTTATACAATGAATGAATATATGGTCATTTGAAGTAAAGAAAACTTAATAAGTCCTCCAGTTTCTGGAGTACGCAAAGCTTCGTGTGACATACATTGTGATGAGGAAAGGATCTCTTTCTGTGTTTGAAGTGGGGATGTTGAGGTGTACATGGAATAAATAGATCTCTGTAGGTCACAGTGGAAGCTCATAGCAGTAGTGGGTCAGGACTATGGCATAAAATTTTTGTTTTTTGGGTTTTTTTGAGACAAGGTCTCACTTTGTTGCCCAGGCTGGAGTGCAGAGGCACAGTCATGGTTCACTGCAGCCTCAATCTCCTAGACTCAAGTGATCCTCCCACCTCAGCTTCCCAAGTAGTTGGGACTACAGGTACACACCATCATGCCCAGCTAATTTTTTTTTTTTTTTTTTGTAGAGACGGGGTCTTGCTATGCTGCTCAAGCTGGTCTTGAACTTCCAAGCTCAAGCAACCCTCCCACCTTAGCCTTCTGGTAGCTGGAACTACAGGCATGTGCCACTACACCTGGCTGGCACAACCTCTTTGAATGATCCATGGAAGAGTTTAGAAGGTAGAAGCTGACTTTAGGTGATACTTCTGCATCTGCCAATCTTGGGGGTGATATTTTGATTCTTTTACTTATTGTGAAAAGGGAATTTCTAGAAAGCAACTGCCAAAGACAACCCAAGGGTTATTCACGCTCTCTGTTGTCCTATAAAACTTATACAATAGCTAGATATTCTATGCCAGGCTTTCAATCCTCTGTCTGCAAGAGGGTGGGAAACTTCAATCATGGGAGAGTTCTGGGCCCCAGAGCTGACATGCCCCCTTAATTATAGGGAAGAAAAGACAGAAGGAGCTCCCAGCTACATCTGAGCACCCGTATGAAACTTTTAGTGGACATTTCAACCACATTACATAGTGGAAGGGCTATTCTGAGCCTTTTTCTTATTTCCATGGGATAAGATATATGCCATGGAGGAAATTTTTATATGGTTTCTCCTTTTGTGGCAAATCCAGTTAAGGCTTTCTTTGGTGATGGGAGTAGATCCGTGTTCTGTGGAGTTTGATGCTTAAAACTTCAGAGAATCTCTCCAAGATCAAGACTGCAAAAAATACCTTAATTTTGCAATTTTCCAAAAACACATGGATATGTTGAAAGGGGCTCAGTGTTTCTATTTGGGATACAATACAGTAAGTTTCTCTGCAAGCTACTGATGGAGACCCAGACATCAATAGGATACGTTAAGTTTACACCTAATCAAAAAGGACTGCAGCAGAGACTTTGCATATGCTGGCATTCTCCTTGGTGGAGATAGCGCTGTCTTACAGGGAAAGGTCACTGCAAACCTGGTCCAGCATGCTAAGAACAGTACACAGTCCGTTAGTTTCACCTGACAACCTGAGAGGTAAAATGTGGTGTGCTGAGAGGTATTTTGCCTTCTGTTTCAGGATTCTTCCCAAAGATTCCCCAGAAAGGTGACATGACCTCATGTGGTTAGTCCAGCAAGGGCTTGCAACTAAATTATTCAATGGGAACTGAGACTCCAAATTTCTGTTCTGATTTACCTTACTGCTTTAATCTCTTCATGTATGTCTTTAATTTCTGATTGTCTAAAAATCTAATCAGTTATCAATCTTTAGGAATTATGTGCTAACAAACATATAAGAAACCAAACAGGACTAAAGAGATGTGTTAACTATCAAAAATTTTCATAATAAACTTCTATGTAAGTGGAGGCTTAGCCATAATGATCCAAAATCGGGTGAAAAAGTTAAACCCTTCTTTACCTAAGTGATAATATTTCAGCATTTTCCTAAGGTTGTTTGGAAGCACAGTAGTGTGAAGCAGATACTTTATGGAAAAAGCACTCTAAGATCAAGTGGTATAGTATTATCCCTTCTTAGAGAATCACAGGGCAATAGTAAAGGCTCTGAGAAGTCCTGCAGGGGAAAAACAAACCTGTCTATATATGTCAAATTCAGCATTTCCCAAACATATATTAACCAAAGTAACCCTGTTTATTAATCTGGGCAAATATATTTGAAACACTGGTTTCAGCATTTATTTAACATTTTTGAAGAAGCATCATGGATGATACATTGCATTGGGTATTATAAATTCTTTTAACAGTTACACAAGATTGTTTTTCGGAGAAAATCAAATGACCCAAACCCCATCTTTGCAACCACACTGCTTCAAATAGGAATTTGTACCAACATGGAGCATCCATCTGCTTTAGCTCACAGAACTACGAATTGGGAATCTTTTCAACATGACATCCAAAAGAAGATTGTGATTCTGCCACGGGGAAGTAGTGACACACTCTCTCTTCTTATCTTTCCCTTTGTTTCGTGGTGTGCAACTTGCTCTCTCCTCTATCTCGCCATCTCTCTAAATAGATATCTGTGCTCTCATTATTTTTTTAAAATGCTCTCAGTTTGGGAACTGAGAAAGTGCTCATTTATTTATTGAATTAGTTCATAAGGATAGAAGAGGGTCACAGATTTGGGGGAGTCTTCATTCACATGATGCCACTATGTGATGACTAGCTAGTTTCAAGCTGGCTCTACTTTTCTGTCACAATTTGGACACCCCAGGGGACACTGTATTTGTTCAGAGAAAGCTGCTCCTCAAGTAATAAAAAACCTATAACTTCCAAATTAAATAATTAGTTAAGTCAGAGGACCAGTTGCATATTCAACAATTCCTCTGTTTAGAAAAAGGACTGTGTTCAAACTCTGCTCCAAATTAACTAATTAGTTAAGTCGGAGGTTCAGTCGCATATTCAACAATTCCTCTGTTTAGAAAAAGGACTGTGTTCCAACTCTTCTCTTTGAAGCATCAGGATTATCTTCAACTCTAAATTCCAGGATAAGTCATTCCACACGAGCCACTGAGAACAGAGAAGTGGGTGTAATATTTACTCTGGGAACTGTGAACTATTTTGTTCTTCATGGTTCCTGAAAACTGAAAAGGATCAAATAAGTAAATCCATAATGCACATTCATAATCATCTCTTTGGGAAAGTCACTTAAATTTTCTAAGCCTCAGTTTCCTCTGCTGAAACGTGGATTTCATCTTCATACTTCACAGTTACAGTGAAGAAAAAATGAGAAAGTTCATGGGAAGCTTGTAGCTGGCATGTAGTGAGTGTTCAACAAAGAATAGTTATTATTTGAATCCAGAGACCTGAGGAGGACCCAAATGCCTACTTTTCCCTAAATTGTCAGAGTAAGAAAGACTTTTTAATGCTCAGATTTCAGCGTTAACTCTCTTGTTGAAGCTTTTTCATTTGCATCATTAATATAGTTACAAAAAAAATCCAATTAGTCATTAGTCCTTTGAAATTATGAGCTATAAGCATGATAAGGAACCAAAAAGGGTTACAAAGAAAGAGAAAGACAAATAGTTAACTATTAAATGTTCATTCATAATGAACATGCATGCAGGTGGGAACTAAGCCACAATTGCCCTAAATTAGCAAGAAATTTACATCACTAAGAACGGTTCTGCCATCTCCATTACTTGGAACTGTTAGATTTATGTTGGAGTCAAATTGAGCCAAATTGGGCTAAAGTCACATTTGGGGGCCTCGCTATAAATTAGCCCGTGAAATCATTGAGATTGAGGTAAAATTTCCAAAAGCTTCGTCTTCGGAGGGGGAAAATGAACAGACCAACAATTCCTTAGCATGAGCTCCACCCCGCTCCAATCTGTTACTTTTACGTCCAACGTCAAAGGCAAGCTCTCCTAATTCCAATTGTACCCTGAACACTCTCCCCCATAAAACACAGTTTAAAGGCCAGCTGCAGCGTGGAGCCTTTTCTCAGAGCCTACAGTTTCAAACAAACGACTGGGCAGAAGCCAGAATCTATATGGGCTCACGAAGACTGTAAAACATTTGGTGCCGAGTGGAAAACGACGTCTGTGAGCTCTGCCAGACGTTTTCAGCTTTCTTGCACCTGTGCCAAGTGTTTTTCAGCTCCCCCACCCCTTTCTTTCGAAGGTGGGGGCGGGGGTTGGGGAGATAAGCAAGCTTTCTGAGGGCATATGCCATAGGAATTTAAAAAAACCTCCTTAGCACCATTAGACACCTGCTTCCTACCCAGGCCCCTTTCTGAAGGCAAAATGAGGACCTCCAGCCCATCTCGGGCCTGGAATTCAGAGCACTGGAGCATCCTGGACATTCATTTCATCCTGCCAGTGTCTCACAGGATTCTAAACCCTGTGATTCTGAAGACTACTCCCTCCCCAATGCTCCTTCCCTGCAGTCTTTCTGAAATCTCTTTCCTGAGCTTCCAGTTGACTCACCCCTGCCCATCACCGATACTAAATCGCCAATTATTTCAAGGAAATAATTTGCACGTTGACACAGTTTGTAACATGCAAAAATATGTGTGGAAGAAAGTATATGTTTCTTAAAGGAAGAACACCCAAAATGTTTTCGGATGAAAGTGTGAAAATGTCTAAACATAGATGATGTGATACAGATCATGAGAAAGTCAATTTGAAATTACCCTGGAATCTTGTGATCATGTTTTCAAAAGAAGAATTCAAGGAAGGAAGGTCCTTTTCCCACCCTGCATGGTAGGGTTTAATATAAACAGTGCCACAATGGTGTATTTATTCCCATGCATTATTCTACTCAGTTCAACAACCCTATGAGGTGGGGACTCTTCCCAATTTGCAGATAAGGAAACTGCGGGTTAAGAAGATTGAGTATAAACAAGTCACACTTGTAGGAAGCAGGGCTTGAACTTTATCCCTGGTCTGCTTATCTCTGAGTTTCCACATATTATTAGGCCACATCCCTCTCCAAAAGAAGCCCCTTCAACTCCTGAGGTTGCTGATGCAAGAAAAACCACACTTAGAGATTCATTCCTTTAGCTTAAAACTTGAACCTCTGTTAAAATATAAATGTCCTCTCAAGACCACATACGCAGCTTCATTGGCCACTTTGCCTTTCAAGAGTGAGAAAATTGGATCCTTTTCTGTGGACATGTTTCACGCAATAAACTTGGCCATTGCAGAGAGGAAAGCAGCAATGCTGCTGGGAGGATGGTCCTGAAGAAGTCTCTTTAGAATGCAAACTGAAACTTATCACTTCCTTGCTTGATACTCTCAACGTTCACCCACTGTTCCCATGATAAATTCCAAGCTCCTCACCATGACTTGCCAGGCCGGGAAGATCTGACCCCGTGCAAGGCCTTGGCTAGCCCAGCTAGTCCCCCAACATAAGCAGTTCTTTCCTAACTCAGCCCATTTGTTGTTGCTGTTCTTTCATCTGGCTAACTTCAGGCCTAAAGCTTTGTTCTCTTTCCCCACCGAAACCTTAATTTAAATTAGGGGTTAGTTACGGGATTGAGGTTAACTTTCATGGAACCAATAAAAAGCCTCTTGGAAAAAAAAAAAAAAAAAAATTAGGGGGCCTTTGTTTTCCTCTGACTCATAGAACTTTTCTTAGCCTTCGCAGCACTTAATTGAATCTGTAACTCCATGACCAGGGCAGGAACAGTCTGTCTGTTGTGCACCACTGTATATCCCATGGTTGGCCCAGATATAATATTTTTGGAAGACTAAATGGGTTCGGAGTAGCACGGTGTACTTCTGTAATCCCTAATTGTTCAGTGAGGTATAGCATATCTGAAGGCTCAAAGAACTTGAACATTTGCTTGATTGGGCAGTAATGCAATTCAAGGAGATTCTGGTTTATGTCGGTGTATAAAAGAGACCCAGGCTTGTAAAAGGGTTTCAGTTCTTAGATTTCTGTTTTCTAAGGCCTCAGTATTAAGCATACATACATATGTGTGTTTGTACCTATATAAATATATACTAGATATTATATATGCAACATACGTGTAATATATGTAGGTAGTATATACAATTACACATATATGAGTAACTATCAATATGATTATAATTGTATTATTGTTGTTATTATTGGAGTAGCCTCTATTGGCCTGAAAACTTGCTGTGTGTTAGACATTGGCTAAAGCAATTTATATACATTATTTAGTTCAATCTTCACAAAACCCCATAAAAAGATATTACTATACTCATTTTATCTATGAAGAAATACTGCTTAGGACCATTAAGTTATCTATCTGAGGTTTCTCAGACCCAAGACTAAAACCTAAGTTGACTCAAAATCATTTTTTCTTTAAGGACAACTGAATTTCAGTTTATTATGCCATCACTCAAACTGAAAACAAACTCCTTCCTTTCTACCCATTTTTTTTCTTCACACACACGCACGCGCGCACACACACACACACACATACGAAGCACAGGTAAAATAATAAAAATCTATCCCATGATGAGAGGAAAAGAATCCCAGGAGAATAAAGGTCACAGGACTGTTGACACTATCCACTGGGCATCTTTCCCCATACATCCACTCACTCAGGAAGCACATCTTTCTTAGCAGTTGAACTTTTCCTTAATGTCCTTTGGACATAAGCCTGTGACTATAATCCAAGAATTCAAGCAGAAGTTCATTGACCCCATTCAGAGATAGAACAGAGGATATTCCAATGTCCAGAGGCAATTTAAAAAAACTCTTAAGTTCTCTTCCAACTCTAAGCCACAGTCAGCCACTCTCATGTACAAGTACAGACCTGCTTAGAAGCAAAGTGTTGGGCTGGTAGATAAAGATCCTAGTGTTAAGACCCACCTCTGCCATAAAGAAACTTACTGGCTTTCAGCAAATAAGGAGGCCTTAGTAAAAGGAGATCTTGAACTCTATTAGGGGTGTACCCTGTGCATTGCTTGGACTGGTCAACAGGACAAGGTGGGAGCCAAGAGCAGCTGAGGGAGCAGGGCACTGGGCTTCTCTTCCCCCTCAGCCTCTGCAACTCTGCTCCTGTCTGTCTTAGGTCCTGCAGTCCCACGTAGGATTCTGTGTAAAGTCACCTAACACGCATTCAACAAACACCAAAAATGTCTGTATTAAACACCATGCTCCAAGAGATGTAGAAGTGCCTAAAACTTTCACTTCTCAAAAAGAAGGGGAACAAAGGTTTAAGAAGTGAGAAGGGGAAAAAGAGACAGCACCCACAGAAGAGAGCTCCAGGTGCCCAAAATAATTCTGAGAGCCCTTCCAGTTTGACATTCTAAGTCTCAGAGTCGCTTAACCTCTTAAGTCTTCATTTCCACATCTTTAAAATGGGACTAATTATCTTGCCTCTCTCATGAGATTATTGTGATGTCAGAGGCAAAAATATAAAATGAAACTGATCAGTTATAAAGTTCTTCTTCTTATTATTATTATTACTATTATTTTGAGACAGGGCCTTGCTTTGCCACCCAGGCTGGAGTGCAGTGGCATGATCATGGCTCACTGCAGCCTCGACCTCCTGGGCTCAAGCAATTCTCCTACCTCAGCCTCCCTAGTAGCTGGGGAATGCCACCCGCCCAGCTAATTTTTTTGTATTTTTGGTAAAGACGAGGTTTCACCATTTTGCCCAAGCTGGTCTCTAACTCCTGGCTTCAAGTGCTCCTTCCCCCTTGGCCTCCCAGAGTGTTGGGATTACAGGCATGAGCTACTGTGCCCAGCACAAAGTTCTTATTATTGCTCCATAAGCAGTTCAAAACCATTTTTCCTAGTGAGACATCTAATCATTTTTCATGGCCCAAACAAGAAAAGCTTCTAAATGCCTCCGCAGTGGTATTTGCAGGACTGGAAACTCCCAGCAAATGCCTCCTTCATAGTGCCATGCCCCAGTTTCAAAACATTAGTCCCTTCTCAATTTAACGCATTTTCTTAGGTTGCAGTGACTCTTCCACTAAAAGACAGAGGTGCATTAGTGGGAGATTTATGCTAATATCTCAGCACTGGAAATTATGAGGCTTGCTATATTCTTGTTCGGTCCAAGACAAGCAGCCAGGGTATGTCCTTTAACAGGATTTCCAGGAAGGATACTGCAGTTTAAGAAATGCTGATTTGCTGGCATTTATATATTCCAGGAAGAGGGCTGTCTTAAGTGTATCAGAGCCTAGAGCAGAAAATTATTTTAATGCCCCCTCCTTCCTCCACACATCCCCAGCATAAGAGAAAAGCAGAAAATATCCATTGGCTACAGAAATGCTGGCATTAGAGAAGAGCCTGGAACTGTTTTGAAGAGCCCTCATAAGACAATAGGACAGCCCTCCTGGGGGAAGGGGGGTGATATACATCCCCAGCAACTGCTCCTAGGATGGCCCTGCCAGCATGTGTAACGGCCAACTGGTTCATCTTGCTAACTATAACGCTCGGCATATGGGCAGGGAGTGTTTATAGATATATACATACACCATACATTTTCCCAGCAAGTACATATAGAGAACATCCAACTGTATATTTTGCAGACATACAAACACGCACATATATTGTCCATATGTTGAAACAATTTTTAAACTATATCATGAACGAATAAGGATCTCCTTACACTAAAAGTTGTCGGCGGTACCATAAGTGGACACTTGAGAAGGCATATTTTAAAGATGGACAGAACTCAGTTTGAATTTCAGTTTTACCCTTTTCAGTGGTGCAACTTCTTCTATAAAATGGGAATAATAATGGGATCTTCCTCATGGGATTAACTGTGAGGACCCCATAGGATTGTGCATGTAAAGCAATTAGCATATTGTCCAGTGCGAGGTAAATTCTCAATAAATTTTAGTATTATTAATACGAGGTGACATACCAGGTTGTGACCACCAAAAGTCTTTGGAAACAAGAGATATCAAAATGAATGGCAGCATATTATACATTGTCCATCTAGATACTTCGACAACTGAATGTCACTCCTCTGCTTCTCACGACACCCCAGACATATGTACTTAACCTGTCGTATCTCTCTCCTTTCATTTGACTATGACCTTGAAGTCGGAGAGAGCATATTTTTTATCTGTGTTTTCTACCTTCTGGACAAGAGACCAGTTCACGGTAGGTGCTCAATAAATATTGATTGAACAGATTATTATGAATGGATGGCACACCCTGTGCAGATCTTTCAGCACACAGGGAAGTGTCAGATTTGGTCAGGTAGGGGTATGTACCAGTGTAAATTGTTCCAGTAAAAGCTGATCTCTTAAACAAAAATGTGCAGATAAAGCAAAACAACCTAAAAAAGACACATACTTTCTTTCCATATTTTCTTTCACTGAGAACAAATAGATGTATATATATTCTCTAGTTGTTTGGATTAACATCAAAGGATAGGTGGATGTCTGATCTTCAACACCCTGCATCATCTTTCTTGTATATACCAACGCCTTAATGCATCATGTAAAGTTTTCATCCTTAGTTCTTAAAGCAAACATCTCATAGACCTTTAATAAAATTCCTGTGTGAAGAATTCTAGATACCTGTGATACTCGCACCCTTCAGACTTTGATCTATTCTCCACCTGGTTGAAGAGAAATTTTAAATTTAAGTCTTTATCAAGTATTTCCATAATATGTAACTTAGTTTCAGAAAAAATGATCATCTTTTTATACTCTTATTTAACCAGTTTATATAATATTTGATCATTTATGTATATAACAAGTACATTAGGCATTAACATATTTGAACACCTAGTCTTATCTTTTTAGTACACAAATTAAATGATAGGTGTATTAGAGTAGTTTTCTTATTGCAAGGGATCAGAGTTTGTTTTCTGGTAGAAAAAGAGAATTATTAGTTTGAAAAGTCGTTTAAGTAGGGGTCAGATATGAAAGCTTCTATTGAATTACCATTGCATTAATAACAACTCATAGAACATCATTTTGAGGGGCATTGGAAAAGGAAGAAAATTCCAAATTTCACATTACAAAAGAATATTTTGTAATCCACGTCAGGTCAAGACATTGATGAAAAGTTGATGAAGCTAAACTCTCAAATGGTGATGTCATCTCATAAACGGGGTCTATCTCACCCACAGAAGCTTCTTCTGCTTTCCTTAATGCCTCTAATTACTTGTGTATAACAGAGGCTTATGGGGTTTCCTTCAAGTACATTTCTTGGGTTTCGCCTGAGCAATCAGTTCTACCAAATGGCCTCTTACAGGTATAACCCTGTGAACTACAAATAAATTGAGTTCCCCTAGTCCTCAGCACTACCTCCATGATTTGCCTGGTCCTCAATTCCACCAAAAGAAATATATTAAAGCATGAAGAAGACAGTGAAGAAATGGGATTTTTACATCCCACTTGTGAATATTTTGTGTCTTGGTGAATTTAGTGAACTCAAATTCTGACCTTAAGTCTGAATCCCTAAGGCATGGAGATATCATGGGTATGCTGAATCTTTGTCTTGGAGCAAAGGCAGAAATATCTCTAGATGAAGTGTGCTCTTGAATGGCAAACAATAAAAATGTAAGCCTAATTACTATGTGCAAAGGTGTTTCGGTGGCCCCATGTAAAGCCAACCATGAGTGGTCAGGACACCTCACCTTAAACTAGCTTTCTCCTACTGAAACCCAGGACCCAACTTTTTACCATCGTCAGAGAGAAATTTTATGCTAGGAGTGTCTTGTTATAATGCAGTAGTCCTGAGAATCTTACCACATTAAGTCATTCTAAGCCATTATCACCTTATCAGGAATTCATTATTTAGTCATTTGGCAGAGTTTCTGGAGGAGATTGTAGAGCAACTGGGGTAAGAGAAGGGATACATCCAAATTCTTGGTTGATATCTATGAAGTCTCAGAAACACTTTTTTTAAAAGCACAGAAGATTTGGGGTTCTGGATCAGCTCACATATGTCCACTTCTCAAAAGTGGACATGACAAGTTGTCTGTCTAGATCTATTCCTTCTGCTTCTCTCCTAATAGAGCCCTAATGTGAATCCTATACTTCCTGTCTCTCATACAGTTCAAGTGATTCATGAGACTCAGGCATTTCTCTGGTAGGGCTTGATGAGAATAAACCAGTCAGTGGAAGGCATTTCTTTGATAACTCTGATTGGTCTGAAAGATGCCTAAACTGACCTAATCAGACTGAAAGGAAGGACATACGTATTAGACTAGGGGGAGAGGTACTCTTTCTCTATTTCATTTGGCATGAGCAAGAAAGTAAGGTGTCTTGATTGCTATTGGCGGCCAACTTATGGCCATGATTAAATCAATGCCAGACCTATATTCATATCATTAGCAGAGGAGAGATGAAAAGAACCAAAGTCCCCAATAGAGTTAAACTACTGTGTCAATCAAAAAGCAAACTTGTTTATCTCCAGACTTTCTATTAATTGCGATAACAAATTTTCTTATTACTTAAGCCAATCGAATACCAGCTTTTGTGATATAAAAGAAAAACCACCTCGTTAAGTGTTCATATTGATTTTAAGATGTATTTCAATTTGAAAACATTAAAATGTATGTGGGAAGGTGGGGGGAAGTACTTATTAGAATTTGGGAAATAAACTGTACATGAAAATATGTTAGAATTGGCTTGGTTCATGATTTTGAAATTAGATTGTCCACTTAGGATTCATGATCTATAATTAGAAGTGGTTCCAGTTCAGTGGCTACTTCCTCATAGATGGCAGCCTAAAAAAATATCTTAGACCTTGTTGACCCTAATTGAATAGATAATTGAAGGGATAGAAAGTCAACCTTTTCTAGAATATTTTTTCATTTGTAGGCATATGAATACAATAAAACTAAATTCTGTAGAAAAATAGATATGCTATTGAGAAAAGTTGAAAATTCTTCTTAGACACCATGAAGTACCTCTCACTAGCATATTTTTTTCTTATAATTAATGGTAATTTACCTAAATCTAGGGTTACTAAATATCTGCAACCACTTCCAGGATTCTTTATCTCTACGTTATGCCTTGCTTAGCTCTGCTACTCTGCATGGTTTGATGATGCACATTCTATTTTGGCTGGACTCTGAGCCTGGATTTTAGATACAACTGCTTCATAAAGCAACCAACACTTCACTCCCTATTTAACCACTTACACTCCCTTAAAGTGTACTTAAAAATATATCAACATGTGATTAGGTTTATCATTTAGATTTTTTTCCGAAAGATGAAATAATACAGTTTCCTAGTACAAACAGTTTTTGTTCTCACCGTGCTTCATACCATCTTAATAAACACTCAGATGTAGAGGTGTGGTTTAAACCTGAAAATGAATACAAATCAATGTAATTATCCAAAATATAAAATTCTAGTCAAAAAACAAAATCTGTTCATAACCTAAGAATTATATGAGAGATTAAGCTGGACAAGATGCCTCATAAAAAGAATGTCCAGATGTCCAAAGGGAGGATGTAATTTAGGAGTTAAGAACTTGAGCAACTTTCCTGGGGAAGTTTTTTGGTTTTGTTTGCTTGTTGCTAATCAGCCATTCAGATTCCTATCCATTCTACATTCCCCAGATGCAGAAATGTGGAACTTGGTAACATGTTCTGGTATATCTATATTATTTCCCCGCAACTTAAATGCATTAAGTTGTTTCTTATAATGAAAAGTAACAAAATATCACCTCAAGGAGAAAACTTTATGAGTATTAGTGCTGCTAATACTGTTTTATTCTCTTAAAGAAAAAAACTAAATAGAGATATGATTTTTACCTGGCAGATATGATTAACAAGACTGTAAAAACACAAAAAAGTACTTATTTTTGTCATTTTGGCTCGTGATCATTGTAAGCAACTAATGGTTCAGGGAAAAATGTTTTTAAAATTTTTGCAAAAATTATCTAGTTTGAGCATATATAAATTCTCCTACTTATGAGAAGCACATGCAAAAGTCGTGAGAGGGCAGATGAGGTAAAGATCAAGGATAATATAATGCCTAGACAGGGGATTTAAAACGTATACCATATATTTGCTTTTTTAGTTAAAGTAGATTTTGGTTGTTACTGCTGTGAAAATTTTGAACAAATTTTATATCATTATTTGAAACATCCAAAAGCTATTTTTAATGGATTTTGAAAAGCCACAGCAAATAGTAGTCATTCAATAAATGTTTTTAAATTAAACTCAATTGATTAATGCAGCACATCCCACAGGTCCTGTGACAAACAGAACAGAGACTATTTTAAAGGTAAAATAGTCTGCTGAAAAATAAATGGTTTGAGGAAACAGTTACCTGTATTACAATCTATTAAACTCTCAATGCGTTAATATGATAGGGTAATAATATCTCTATCAGTATAAATTTAAACTGCTTATGTTTATCCAAGAAGAAAAATGTAGTGGGCTTTTAGTGGTCAAGTATGCAAGCAATAATTTACATCTCCTCCCAAACCCTGAACAGCACTGGATCACCCTGTGTGGATGGTTTCAGCATCCTCAGTAGGAAAGAACTAACATGAGAACGCTATGAAGCAAACGATTAAGAGTAGAAAATTCTTCAACAATATAAGTTCTAATAAAGAAAAAATAACAGGTGTAAAGCTGACATTTGATATGAAGTGACATTTATTAAACACGAACAGTTAAATAACTATTATGCAACATGTATCTCTCTAATATCATTCTCTTCTTTTTTAAAATTAAGAACTCAGATTTTGTTCAGCATAGGAAGTGTGCCCTGTTAAAATCCTGAATTTCCCAAGCTGTCTTTTGGTTGTGATTGACCATGAGAAATAGTTCTGTTCAATGAGCATCTAGAGAAAATATGGTTATCGCTATAAGGGACAGATGCTGAAGTCATGTGCCTTTTGCCCTTAGCCCTTCCCCTTTTGTTGCATTTAAGCCCCTCTTTTGTGAGTGTTCTTACCTGCAGCTAAAAGCAACCCCTAACCCAAACACAGGTCTGACATCTTCCAAGCAATTTATTGTTACTAAGCAGAATAGCTCTTCAAATAATATGAAATAAAACCAACACTTATAAGAACACTAGTGTAATGAACTTTTTACCCCTTTAAATAACGCCAGAAAGCTGGCAGTAGCAGTTTCTTAATGGCATGGAATTTCCAAGGACTTAAAATTGAAGCTTTGTTTTCTCTTTCTCATGGATGCAGGTGGGACCATAAACTCTTTCTAGCATGATGCAGAGAGTACCCCATGGCCAACATGAGACTGTCACCTTAAAAAGAAAAAAAAAAAGACCACTAATGAAACAAAATAACAATTTGGGGGGAAAATCTGTTCCAATAACTAACTAGCCTTTAAAAATATTTTACCTGGCCTGTGGTTACCAATTGAATAAAGGCAAAAGATGTAAGAAATGAAACTTAATTGAATGAAGCTCAATAGAAAGTTCTCTGTAATAGGAAATGTAGTTCTAGTGGATCAGATCAACTATCTAGATTAAATCATTGTTGTTTAGCAGATTCTCCCCAGATAGCAACTCTCTTTCAGGTTACTTTCCAGAGACAAAATGACTGAATCACTGCTTACTTTTCAAATCACTTATCAGCACCAGCCAAATCACTCCACTATAGCCTTAAAATATAGAAACCTGCAACTTGAGGCTTTTTCAGCTGAATTCTATACCTCTCCTAGTCTAATACGCCAGGTGTCTTCCTGAAATATGTGGCAGGGGTGGGAGATTCATTCATTTTTGAGTATCCAGTGATTCTTGTTTTGGTTTTCTGGGATAATGAGTATGCACTTTGAAAAGAGTAGAGAAGGTTTAAAGGACACGAGAATAAATTCCAAAACACACGAAGTGAAATGGAAGAGTATAAACATCTTTTAGGTTTTCATTAATGAAGATAACTCATATTTGAGTAAAAACTGGGAGTCAAGCTCCCCCCTCAAAGACTGTGCCTTTTAAGTTACATCAATGTCCATTTTTTTCATGCATTTTCAAAATTATTTCAGCCAAAACTATACTCAGATTTTCTATTTTTTGCAGTGCTCATTTTGAAAATGTATTTTTATTTATAGCATTATACATAAAACCTATAAATTCTCTGAACAGTATGGGTTTGATATGTCTGAAGATTTTTTTAAACTTATATTCACAATATCTTCCAGGAGAAATATATGGCAATGAAGTTAAGCTTCAGCTAACCTTCTAGACATAACTCTTAGGTGCTCCCAGATTTACTAGTGATCAGTTCTCTATACTTATGAAAAACATAGGTTAGCCTGTCTCTGGCACTTTGATAGACAAACTCCACTTTTAAAATTTTGATGTTCATAAAGTGTCCTGAGAGAAGAGAGCTCTTAATTTGTGAGAAATAGAGTCTAGGGGAAAAAGTAAAATTTAAAAAAATGTTGTGTATGTGTTTTTTTAAGAGTGTTTTCTGGACAGCAGGGAAGCAGACAGTTATTTCTGGAAGTCTTTCATTGCATAAAAATATCACAGAGCCAAATTCTGCCCTCCGATGATTTTTCTTAAAGTTACTTGAGCCCATATGTTTCTAGAAGCTGAATTTGCTTCATTGCATTTCAAGGTCTAATCACGCAGTTATTACACAGGCAGAATCTCCATGAAATTGAATTTTGTTTGTTTAAGAACAGTGTATTTGAATATTTCCTACAACAAAATGTGGTCAAAGACTGTGGAGAATTTGGGTTAGTGGAAAATAAATTGCAGATCACCAAAACATCTCTGCACTCGCTAATTTTTCTTATTTGATTTTCCCTTCTATTTGGAAAATGCCAAGACTTCTGAGAATACAGAAAATAATATCTAGAGAATCTTTATTCATATCTAGCTCTTAAAAAATTAACAATGTCCTTCACAATTTCCTTTTTAAAATTTTTCACCTCTATTTAGCCAGTGAATAAAATACGAATTTCTATTCAAAGCATCATAAAATACAAAAAAAAAAAAAAAAAAGGAAAATCTAGACTGCAAGTGATTCTGTTTAAAATTGTTATTCTTGAAAGTCTGGTTGCCAATTTAATACCATATGGCCATTAATTGTGCGGTATAAAGTAAAAATATTATGTGATTTTCTGTATAATTAATGAATTTTAAATTCAAGAATTTAAAAGGACAAAAAAATTATTCCGCCAGATTCCAGACATTCAGGAACCTCTATATTATATCACAAATCTTCTTTTAAAATTTTTGAACATTTGTCACTTTTCCTGTAAAGCTATATTCATCTTCATGACAAAAGTACCTGTTTCATTTTTCAGATAATAAGTGAAAAAAAAACCTTTCCTACATCTGCACAAAATATGTCTATCCTCATTAGATCCATTTTCTCAATTAAATTCAAGTTTCTCTGTCCAAAAGGCATAAATCTGGGTATTGATTTAACTATAAAATCATAAAACTCCCGGTAGTCTTCTAAAACCATTTTACTTGGATGAGCATATGAGCTTTTAAAATATCAAGTTATTCCAGTATTTAATACACATAACTGCTTCCAGAGGGCTAAAGGCAATAAGGCACAGCTGCCCATTCCATTTGAAGAACTACAACTAGACTGCTAGCCAGTGTCCCCCTCCTTTCTGGGGTATTTTTTCTAAAGCGTTTGCTTCTATTTTATTCAGCATGAGTTTGATACCTTCTGAACATGAACCATATCACCAGCAGCCAAAATCAATAAGCTATCTAATCAAGGGCCTATAAACTAACAACAGACCCTCGGTGCTCTGTTCCTATAAAATGTAGTTCATTCTAAGTCCTTCCTTCCAAACCAGTCTAACTCTAAATTTATTATCCTCTTCTGACAAGGTTAGAGCATTGTCTACCTAGAGTTCTAGAAAGACTGTTTTGGGGAGCAAATCAATTACCTCTTGAGAAGGAAAAAAAAAAAAAGAAAAAAGAAAAAAGAAAAGACCTCTCTAAACTCTCCCTGAAATCTTTTTATTTAGCTTCAATTTTCTTTTGAAAGCAAGGAACCTTCGCCATGAAGCTTTCGTGCAGCAACCAGCTACTTCCTTTCAAATAAAAATCATGTGTAAATATTTCATAGACATGTCTCTAGTGTGAATTGCACAATATGAAAAGGAGATGTTAAGGAAATATCACCCTAAATCATACCAAATAAGAAATACAAACATTTTCCTAGATCCATAAAGTTTTGAAGTGTAAGCCACAAATTCTCCTTGCATAAAACATCATATGCTTTTTTGATATCCTGAAAGCTGTGGCTGAATAGCCTTCACTCAATGACTTCATAGTGTATTTGATACTTATGTTTATTTTAAGCTTTTTCAAATGATATTTTCCATCTTAAAACTGAGAAGCATTTTTGCTTTGAAAGATTATTCATAGGTAGCAATATAAGCAAAACCAAAGTTTATCCAAAATATCTTTTTTTCTCCCAGATCTGTGACATTAAACACATGTGTGCAAAACCACTTTCCATGATAGAAACTTTCTTTTTATATTTTAGTTGTTTTGTGATTCTTTCTCCCCAGCTAGATACAGAACTCTTTCTGGACAGGGACCATGATGTCTTCCCCTTGTTTCTATTATGAGAGCAGCTTTAGCATAGTCAGTGCAATTCAACACACAGCTATTGAATTGGGTGGAAACTAACAAACACAGAAAACAGCAGGAGAATTTGAATGAAGTGTCAGCAAACATATTGGTGTGGGTTCCACATGTAACACATTGTTTCTTAGCAAAAAATAACCAATAACCCCCTTTAGAATAGTACAAGAAATTACAATGATTAGAAACATAATAAGCAAGGTATATGCTAATAAATTGATGGACAAGCAGAAAAGATGCTATCTATTGAGAACACTCCACGTACGCCTAATGTTGACAAGTGGGGCCATAAATAAGTATTGATATGGAAACATTAGTGCTGATGTTGGCTACCAATTCTATGTCTAACAGCATTCTTATCTGTGCTCATTGATCTCAATGGTTTGTGTTCTTTTAGGCTTTTCTGATAGTCCCATATTTCAAAGAGCTAATCTTTTCTGCTGCTTCGTTGACTGGCTTTGCATCCATTCTTAACATTAGTACCAATGCATACTTTCAATGAAAATTTCCCATGATCCAGTTTATAGGCACATGACTCTTCCTGGTGGCATAAGCTCCATGTGCTGATTTTCCTTAAAAGGCGCCACTACTGACCTGTGCTCTATAGGTTATGAGTTGTTTTGCCAATAGAGGTCATAGATGGCTTTCATCTGTCACCCCTTCCTCCCTTAATATCCTTGGAACCAACTACACAGTCATTCAAGACAACAGCTAGAAGAAGGCAGGTATCTGTGGCCAGGAAATATTGAAGTTCACTAGCCTGCGTGATGATTGAACCTGTGCCCTTGACTTGTGAACCCAGCTATCTAATGCTCCAAACAAGATACTCAAAGATGGAATAGGAAAACTGGAGGAGAACCACTCTTTGTCCTTAATTCAGAATATGCGAGTCTTTCATGGAGACGTCTTTGGCCATGGAAACAATGCTTTACTTTTCACTCCCTAAAAGCTGCTTCTGTGAAGATGCTATTTTTCCCTGTGAGGTCAGCTCTCCAAGATTCAAAACCATCGCCTTTTCCATATTCACATGTAGTCCAAAATCAATACTTTAGCCACTCTCATTACAAGCTGTTCAAGCAATCCTTCAAATTCAGTGATAAGGACAGCATCGGCACCACCTGCGATGACCACAGGCTTCTTCTACTATGAAGTCTATCGCTGTAGTCATCTCCAGCGTGGCCCATTACCATGAAAGATTTAGCAGCTAGGGTGTCATAATGCAATTGGTGCTGACGTTCATCAGGGTCTGTGATGCCTGTTTGTTCCCCTAACGCTCTTTGTGCTAGCAAGAAAGCTGATGCATCTAGTTGACCAGATTTCCAGGAGATAAAGATCTCCCAGTAGAAGAAAATCAGGAGTTCTTAGGAGGTAGCTGAAAGGAGTACTCTGGCCATATTTTTCTCAGCTCAGCCTCAGTCACCACGTTCCCTTCTAGTGATAAAAATCACTAGATCTGTATTGCTCAAAATACAATGTGTCCAAAGGCTGTGAAAATATATATTATGTTACATTTAGAGAAATGCTGCATCTGAAGCATGATCTTTATTTTCATGTACGTGTATTATTTCACAAGAAGATCATCTATTAGAAGATGTTAGAATTCTGCTCACTATTTAAATGCAAAAATCACTCACTATATATTCTGTACCCATTACTAGGTAGAAAATAACAAGCCATTTGTGTTTCTACCAATCTACTTCTTTTTATTAGCCAACTATAGTTTAATATGCAAGGATATAGAACTTCACTCTCCAATATGATAGTCACTAGCCACATGTGACTATGAGAACTTAAAATATAACTAGCCCAAATTGAGATGTGCTTTAAGTGTACAGTACACATTGGATTTTAAAGACTAAGTTAAAAAAAAAGTTATACTGATTACATGTGGAAAGAATAATATTTTGGATATATGAGTTAAATAAAATGTAGTATTAAAATTAATTTTACACTTTTTAAAGCATTTTATTGTAACTACTATAAAATTTTAGATTGCTTGTGTAGCTTACATTTGAGGCTTACCTTATATTTCTATTGGACAGCACTGATATAGAAAATAAGGTGAACTAAAGAGAATAATGCCTATAAAATATAATAATGTCTAGCCCCACCTATCTCCAATATTCTCTTTCCTTGGAGGGCAAGGAAAGGAAAATCTGTTGACACTTATTGTACAAACCGTGGACATCAATGATTCAAATTCACTAAATTTTTGTCCTGGGTGAGTATTCAATGTTAATATTCTAAAAGAAAATTGTCACAGGCAATTTTAAGTTGGAAGGTATGGACTCAGCATTGGTATTCAAAACCAAATAGGCCTGTGGGGTTATAAACAGGAATTTAAATTTAATTCTGCTCTTCTTTAAATCACCCTCTACCTCTACGGGAGCAGCCAGACACTCTTGGGCAGCCTGAAGGTCAATGGCTTCTAGGAGGGCAATAATTATTAAAGAATGCCATGGAGGATACGGGTGCTGTAAATGGTTTATAAACTATTGTGCTATCTTGTTCTTTTTGGAAGAAGTCATACTATCTTCAAGAACACCTCTTCTAGAGATCTACATTTAACATAGGATATGAGAAAGCAAAATTGCCCAGGGGTAACTGCTATTCTTCTAGCTATTGGAAGCAATTCTTCAACCTAGAGAAGGCAAGCCACCATCATAGCAATACTTACCACAAAGCCTCATCCTTTTAGAATTCCACTACATACATTTTCACTGTAAAACTCTAATAATCAGGACATTTTTTCACATATGCTTTAAAATGGTTTCAGAGAGGTTAAGTGACCTGCCTAATATCATACTGCAGAGCTGGAATTCAACCCCAGGTTTGGCTGACTCTGAGGCCCATGATCTTAACCAACTGAACACAAAACAATGGCTCCATCAAAATTATTGCCCCCGAAATTTCTAGAAGCTTCATAAAGAAGCCATATTAGCTATAAGGAAAATTGGAGCTCCTTTAATTCAGTCTACATATCTTACAGATGAGGAAAGTGAGGCTCAGAGGAATTAAATGTCCTGTCTAAATTTCCCATAATTAATTAGTGCAAAATCTGGAACCATCACAACTCCCAGTCTTTCCAATTCATGGTACCTCCTGGATAAAATATCCAGAGAGCTGGATGGCACATTTTCCGATGGCAATAGCTTTGGGAATATGATGCATTGAATTTTGGAGACATATCCATGACACCACGTCCTATAAGAATGGTAAATTTGATGAGCAAGAACTTTAAAAGAATAGACAGAGAAGCATCTTCCATATCCTTTACTTAAGAGAAACTTCTGATCCTTGGTAGAAAAGCCATGACAGAGTGTTCAGGAATGAGCTTTTCGTAGCATTTCTGGACAACAACTTCCTCTATGTCTTAGGTCATTGGGAGTACTATGACAAAATACCATAAAATGGGTAGCTTGTAAACAACAGAAATTTGCTTCTTATGGTTCTGGAGGCTGAAATGTCCAAGATCAAAGCATCAGCATATTCGGTTCTGGGGTGCGCTGCTCATCTGGTTCATAGATGTGCCTTCTCTCTGTGTCTTTGTATTGTGGAAGAACCAAGAAAACTCTCTGGGGCCTCTTCTATAAGGATACAAATTTCACTCATGGGGCTCTGCCCTCATGATCTAAGCACCTCCAAAAGGCCTCATCTCTAATACCAACAGATTAGGTTTTCAACATGAATCTGGGGAGGACACAGACATTCAGACCACAACACTATATTAGCCTGTGTTATCTGATAAGTCTGCATCAAGTCTTGTTCTTTCCATATCATCTAGAAAATGATTATATAATTGACACAAATTACATCCTAATTAAGAGATTTGTTTTTCTGGACACGTGGTGGATTGTTCATAGTAATTTCTCAAACCCTTACTCCACATGGTCCAGAGAATTCATTTTCTTGGGGCTCTCCAGTTAACTTGACCATTTAGTAGAACATCTCTTGAAAACATATCTTATATATGTCTTGAAAATCTATCTATACATATCTTGAAACATATCTTGAAACTGCAGATACTAATGCACTGTTTCTTCAAAATATTATGCCGCCAAATTCAATAATGCAAAGAAGCAGTTTGTAAGTTTTCTTTTTTAAAGCCCCAAAGTCTTTTCCGGAGGAAATTTTATGTGAAACTCAAATAACAACAGCAAGAACAATAACATTAAAATGTACACGGAGTTTGCTTTGTGCCAAGCACTCTTCCAAGAACTTCATATGTGATAACTCACTTAATTCTTTGTGGTAGGTTCTATTATTATCCTCTGGATTTTATAGATGAGGAAGTATAGCCACAGAGAGGTTAAAAAACTTGTCCAAGCTCACAGAGTGGGTGAGCCCAGATGGTCTGTCTACGGAGCTCACGGACAGAACACTATGCATACTACCTTGATTTGGAAGCCTTATTTGTTGCACAGGTGGGAGGTCAGGAGCTACCTGGTAGAATTTTGCTGGTCTTCAAATGATCTAACCAGAAAAAGTGCAGGCACAAGGTTTACAGAATTCATGCAATAAGTACTATTCACCTCAATAAATCCCTTGAAGTTACAGAAAGAGAGAAAACAGATCTTTTTTTGAAATTTTATATTGTTCTCTGATAGGCCCTCTTTGGATGATAGCCATTATTAATTAAACAATGCCTGTCATTGTGCTAGGGGTTCTATACATATTATGTCATGGAGAGATAAGTATTATTACCATGAGTAGATGAGGAAACTGTGGTTCAGAAAAATTAGGCAATTGTCTCCAAATGACACAGCTAGTTAGAGGCAGAACTAAAATATGAGCTTTCATCTGCCTGCATCAGAATCTCAGATTCTTTCTACTTGTTTCCCCCTCAGATGACAAACAGATGAATTGGTAATAATAAAAACTAGGCTTTTTATGAACCCAAATCCATCAGCACAATCACTGCAAGGCCAATGGACCAGTGTCTCCAATTAATCAACTCTTACGGATAAGTTAAAGGGATTACTTTGCCAGTTACCACAAGAAATTTGCCCTTAAAAATAGGGTTCATGGGTTTATGGGGCACATGGCTAAACTATACAAGGCAATTACCTTGGGAACTTTCATATCTGTGCTTTGAACCATTGAATCCATTCACAAGTAAACCTAGTGTTTGGTAGCTAGTGCAAATGCTTGAGGCAATTTTTTTCTAACTTTCTCCAGAATAACTGTAACTTCAATTTGGGAACTTCAGTAAAATTAAGAGGCCGTTGTTTTACTAAGTCACTGCTCTTTCTTCTTTTTACTCATTTCCAATCCCTCCCCGCATCGTCAGCTCCAACACAGTGTTCATGCCACTGCCTGGCTAATATTCCTAAAATGTGCTTTTTGTTATGACTCTCTTTCTTTTGCCCAAGGTCTTTAAAATGTCTCCTCACTGCCTATGAGAGTAAGTTAAAACCCCAACCTGGCATTTTAAAATCCTACAAAGTAAGTATTTCATGTAATTTATATGACAATAATAACATGAATGAGGCGAGGGGGAAGGGAACTATACTGGAAGAAAATTTCTATATACTAATGAAAGTAAGCTAATATTAATCTAAACTAGATTGTTTAAAATTAAGATGCATACTGTAATACCCAGAGCAACCAAAGATAACTCTCTCTCTCTCTCTATATATATATATATTCTATATAGATGGATAGATAATATATATATAGTTCTGATTTATATGTCAGAAAATAAAGAAATGTAAATGGTACACTTAAAATATATATTTAACACAAAAGAGGGCAGTAGTGGTGGCACAAAGAACACAAAAAAGACATAAGATATATAGAAAACAAATAGCAAAATAAAAATAAATCATACTATGTCAATCATTGCGTTGAATGTGAATAGATTAAGCATCCAGTCAAAAGATAGAGGTTGTCAGACTAGATCATGAAAAAAAAGGATTCGATTATATACTTCCTATAAAAGATACCCTTTAGATTCAAAGATAAAATAAGATTAAAAGTAAAAAGATAGAAATAGGAACACCATGCAAACAGTAAACAAAAAACAAGTTGGGTAACTATACCAATGTTAGACAAAATAGACTTTAAGATTAAAAAATATTTCTAGAGACAAAGAGGAAGAACATTTTATAATGATAAACTAATCAATTCAACAGGAAAATATAGAACAGTTATAAACATATGTGCATCTAACAACAGAGCCTCAAAATACATTAAACAAACCCTGACAGAAATAAAAGGAGAAAGAGACAATTCAAAAATAATAGTTGGTCACTTCATATTACACTCTCAGAAACTGATAGAACAATTAGACATAAAATCAGAAAGGATATAGAAGACTTGGACACTATTACCAACCAACTTGATCTATCATACATCTACAGAGCATTCCACCCAACAACAGCAGAATACATATTTACTTCAAGTGCACATGGAACATTCTCCAGGACAGATAAACTAGGCTATACTACAAATCATAACACATTTAAAATAATTGAAATCATATAAAGTATGTTCTTCAATCAAATGGAATTAAATTGGAAATCGGTAACAGAAAAAAAAATTGTAAAGTCCACAAACATTTGGAAATTAAACAACATATTTCTTAATAACCCAAGGGTTAAAGAAGAAATCACAAGGGAAATAAGAAAGTATTTTGAGCAGAATGAAAATGAAAATACATATACCAAAATTTGTGGGTTTCACCTAAACCAACACTTGGAGAGAAATTTATAGTTTTAAATGCCTATATTTAAAAAGACGAAAGATCTCAAAGCAATTACTAATCTTACATCTTAAGATCCTTGAAAAAGAAGAAGAAATTAAGCCCAAGGCAGTCAAAAGAAAGGAAACAATAAAGATTAGAGTGGTAAACCATTGAATTAGAAAACAGAAAAATAAATAAATAAAATCAATGAAACCAAAACATTGTTTTTTGGAATCACTGACAAAATTGAAAAAGCAAAATTCAGTCAGGAAGAAAAGAAGGATGACACATATCACAAAAATTAAAGATGAAAGAGCAGAATTACCACTGAATCTTTAGAAATTAAAATAATTATAAAGTACTAAGAACAACATTATGTCAACAAATTGGATAACTTAGATGACATAAATTCTTAAAAAAATGAATTACTCAAACTGACTCAAGAAAAAATAGAAAATTTGAATAACAAATAAAGAAAATAATTTAATTGCCAGAAAGAAGAGCCTGGATCAAGATGGTTCACTGGTGAATTCTATAAACCACTTAAAGGAGCAATAATATCAATACTCTACAAATTCCCCTGAAAATAAAGGAGGAAGAAAAACTTCTGAAATCATTTTATGAGGGCATTCTATGAAGGCTGATACTAAAGTCCAACAAATACATCATCAAAAAAGCAAAAACCACAGACCAATATCCCTCATGAATATAGATACAAAAATCCTCAACAAAATGTTAGCAAACCAAATTCAACATATAAAAAGAATTAACACAACCAAGTGGAATTTATGCTAGGAATGGTAAGATAGTTTAAGAGCTAAAACTCAATTAATATAAAACACCATATTAACAGAGAAAGAGCAAAAACCACATGATCATCTCAATAGATACTGAAAACGCATTCAAAAAATTCTAACATCCATACATGATAGAAGCTCTCAACAAGCTTGGAATAGGCAGGAATTTCCTTAATGTGATAAAGCGCATCTATGTAAAATCTGCAGTGAACATCATACTTCCTCATAAAAGACTGAAGAAAGTCCCCTAAGATTGGGAACAGGATAAGAATGCTCTCTCACCACCTCTTTTCAACAATGTATTGGAAGTTTAAGCCAGTGCAATTAGATAGGAAGAAGAAATGAAAGGCATACAAAAGAAAGACATCTAGGCTGGAAAAAAAGAGGTGAAATTGTCTTTATTTGAAGATAACATGATACCATGTGTAGAAATCCACAAACAAAGCCAAAGCTTAGAACTGAGAAGTACAGCAAGGTCACAGGATACAAGATCAACATACAAAACTAAATTGTATTTCTACATATGAATACAAAATCCAAAAATAAAATTGAGAATATGTTTCACAATAGCATCAAAAAGAATAAGATATTTAGGAATAAAATTTAAAATTATAGACTTCTATACTGAAAATTATAAAACTTTGCTGAGAAGATCTAAACTAATGGAGAGATATTCTATATCTATGGATTGGAAGAGTCAGAATTAAGACAGTAATTATGCTCCAATTTATCTATGGATTCAATGCAGTACTTTTCAAATTTTCATCAGGCTTTTCCTTGTTGCGGTTTCAGAAATTGACAAGCTGATCATTAAATCTATATGGAAAGGGAAAGACCCAGACTGATAAAGGAGTTTGAGAAAAGAACCAAGTTAGAGGACTTTCACTTACTCATATCAAAATTTACTACCAAGCTACAGTCATCAAGACAACATAATACTGGCATAAGGACAGACATATGGATCAAAGGAACAGAGTTGAGTCCAAAAATATATCCTTCTATGAATGGTCGATTGTCAATTGATATTCAACAAACCTACCTCAGAAATTCACTGGAGAAACAATTCGAGTTTTAACAAATTGTACTGGTACAATAAGCTATTGCCTGCAAAAAACTGCAAAGAAGGAAGGAAGGGAGGGAGGGAGGGAGGGAGGGAGGAAGGGAAGGAAGGAAATCCTTACCTCACAACACATGCAAATATTATCTCAATATGATTATAGACTTAAATGTAGGAGCTAAAACAATATAACTTATAGAAGAAAACAGAAAATCTTCAAGACCTTGTATTAGGCAAGGTTTTTTTTTGATATAACATGAAAAGCATGATTCATAAAACAAAAAAAATTAATAAATTGGATCACATCAAAATTCAAAATGTTTGTACTTCAGTAGACATCATTAAGAAAACAAAAATAAAAGCAACAAATTGGGATAAAATATTTGCAAAATATGTATCTAACAAAGAATTTATATCCAGAAATTACAAAGAAATCTTACACCTCAATAAGACAATCTAATCAAAAAATAAGACATACAGATGGCTAAGACGCACTTGTAAAGCTCTTTAACATCGTTAGTTATTAGAAAAATGCAAATAGAAACCACAAGGAGACAGTTTCACACTCACTAGAATGGCTATAATTTAAAAAGTCAGGGCCAGGCACGGTGGCTCACACTGTAATTCCAGCACTTTGGGAGGCCGAGGCAGGAAGATCACAAGGTCAAGAGTTTGAGACCATCCTGGCCAACATGGTGAAACCCCGCCTCCACTAAAAATACAAAAATTTTCTGGGTGTGGTGGTGCATGCCTGTAGTCCCAGCTACTTGGGAGGCTGAGGGAGGAGAATCGCTTGAACCCAAGAGGTGGAGGTTGCATGAGCCGAAAACTCACCACTACACTCCAGCCTGGGTGACAGAGCGAGACTCCATCTGAAAAAAAAAAAAAATCAGACAATAATAAATACTAGCAAAGATTAGAGAAATTGGTACTCTCGTACACTGCTGATATCAATGTATGAATGGTACAATCATTTTGGAAAATAGTTTAGAAGTTTCTCAAAATGCTAAATATAGTTAGCACATAACTCCAGCAATCCTGCTCTTAGGAATATACTGAAGAGAGATGAAAACAGGTGTCCACACACAGGAAGGGGAACATCACACACTGGGGCCTGTTGTGGGGTGGGGGGATGGGGGAGGGATAGCATTAGGAGATATACCTAATGTTAAATGACATTAATGGATGCATCACACCAACATGGCACATGTATACATATGTAACAAACCTGCACATTGTGCACATGTACCCTAAAAGTTAAAGTATAATAAAAAAAAATCACTAAGTAAAAGGAAAAGATAAAAACCTTACATGTATGAAAATATATTCTGGGTATCAAAAAAGGTTGTAGAAAGAAAATCATTTTAAGTAAACAATAATAATATATGATAAATTTTTGTCCTAATGTAAAACGACTGGTCAATTTTTAAAAAAGTATAGGAAAAAACCAGAAAATATAAACATGTCATGAAAAGTCTGAGTAAGTCACAAAAGGTTTGGAAAGGACAAATATATAGAGGAAATTTTTACAAGTTGCCTACAATTAAAAGGAAATTATTTTTGTCTTTCTAAATATTGAGCTTTGATATTAAAAATACACTAATACAAAAGTATAAATTTGGTCCCCTATATTAGAATAGCAAGGTTTTCCTAAAGTACTAATCTACTCAGTAAAATTTGCAAGAGGTTTTGATTTAATTCTAAAGTCTGTTTTTTTAAAAATAAACTTTTCAACCATCTCCTAAACTGTGGATTTACAGTTACAAGCAATGTTTTTCTTGATTCTATACTCTTGGCTTCTCTTGATGTGTCTAAATTTCTCTATGTAAGCAGGAAATTTCCCATGCTTTTACTAAAAGCCATGTATTTCCCTACTTAAGGTACTACTTTTCTTGTTTGCATTAAAAAAAAAAAGTGTCCACCCAAAGACTTGAACATGAATGTTCTTAGCAGTATTATCCATAATAGCTAAAACTTGGAAACATCCTAAATGTTCATCAACTGGTGAATGAATACTCAAAATGTGGTATAACCATACAACAGAATACTATTCAACAATAAAAAGGAATGAACTATAGACACATGTTAGAGCACTGATGAACCTCAAAAACATTATGCTCAGTGAAAGAAGTCTAACACAAAATACCATATATTGTATGATTCCATTTATATAAAATTCCCAGAAAAGGCAAAGATATAAATACAGAAAATAGATTAGTGGTTGCTGGAGGTGGGAGCAGGGACAAGGGAGAGGGATTAACAGCAAATGCACATGAGGAATCATGCCAGGATGATAAAAATGTTCTAAAACTAGTTTGTAGTGATGGTTGCACAACTTGGTAAATTTACTTTAAAAATTTGGAATTGTACACGTCAAAAGGGTAAATTATCTGATATGCTAAATATGCTGAATGAAGTTATTATAAAAAACATCCAAAGCTCAACCTAACATTTAAACTGTAAGTTCTATAAAATACACACTGATTTTATCTTACCCAAGACACAAAAACTGTGAGGGTACAAGAGTGGGGGCTCTGGAGTCAGACAGATCTGACTTCAAATCCGACTCTTCCACTGATCGGTGATGTGACTGAAGCAAGTGATTTTGCCTCTCTGAGATTTATAATATTCATCTGTAAAATTGGGTCAATAAATGGCATTTCCTTGCAAGATCGTTATGAGAATTAAAGGAGGCAGGGTTCATAATGCATTCAGCAAATGCTAGGCGTAGAGTAAATCCTTACTCACTGGTAGCTAAAATCATTAGCTACATTTTCAAATTATGTCTAGGCTTTTGCAAAATAAATTCTGCTTCAGCCATTTTTGTTAAATGATTACCCCTAGACATTCTTAATCTGGCAATTGTATTGTCACTCTCTTCACCTAAAGGTCTCTACCTCTCCTGCCACCAAAACTACTTATTTTTCAAGCTCCTTCCAAGCATTTCATTCCACTAGGGACCTTTCTCTCCTAAATTCTTGCAAATTACTATATCCATATCACTCATGTGAATCATAAGCACACTCATACTATTGCCATTTACCTTCTCCTCAGCGTATATTTTGATTCATGTGCTACCAAACTCCCCCTTGCCTGAGGGCTCTAAGGTATGGAATCATGCTACGCTTGCCTAGTCAGCTCAGGTGTAACTTTTAAATCCTTCTTCACCATTGTTCCTCGTAGCCAGAGTGGCAGGTGATTTGACAATTACTCTCCCTGAATCTAGATAAAATCTTTATGGTTATATATTTGCATCAAGCAATGCTCAGAGATTGTGGAATAAATAAAAGTGTTTAGGAATAAGTAAAAGTCCTTTAAAATACATATTAAGGTATTTGTAAAATATATATTGTTAACATCCTTCTTTAGCTGCTGACAAAGAAGCCCATGACTATATCTTTTTACCCTGCTTTCGAAAGGGTTAAGAATCCAAGACTAGTAGATATTGACTCAGCAAAAATAGGCAAGAAAATAAGTTTAGGTGTGTTAAATATCTAACTTGTAAAGAAATTCTGACCCCTCTGTTAAACTCTATTGAACTCTCTCAAAATACTGCAAACATTAAGTAGCAAATTAGTGAATGAAGCCATGGACTACAGTTGATACAATTAATCTTTCTTATTAGCAACAACTTAGAATTTCTGTTTCTTAAAGTAGAAGGATGCTTTGTAAGAATATTTCCCCTTCTTTCACTTTCCATAATTCTTCCAAAGGAAAAAAAATCAGACATTTTCCAGAAGTTTAGACATCAAAATTTCAACCAAAAGACCTGTCTTTATCACAGGAAGTAACTGTTCTTGCTAAGGTTTTCATTCTTCAAACGATTTCTAAATTGCCCCCTTCTTTTTTTAAAATACATTTACAACAGATAACGACCTACATCCTTCCATTATTTGTCACTTTTGATAAGATCTTCACTTTTCTCATTTATTCTTTGGTCTTGTCTCTATCAATTATGAGTTATTGAAAATTTTGATAAAACTTCATGGTTATCCTAGTTGGAGACTTGGAGCAGCAGTTTCCTGACCTTGCCTGAACACTGACTGTGTGTGTGACTGACCCTGGATAAGAGAGACTTTCAAATATACACTGGGCTCAAAATACTCGACTGCACCGTCATGTTGAAAAAATAACTGAGACCACAAGTATGAAAATACTTCAGTGATTTGGGATCAAAATTCAAATTCATTATTATGTTCATTGTATTTCTTCTTCAGCTCTGAATGGGTGGGTGCACCAGAAACAAACCCTCATCTGACCCCTGAAGTTCAAAGATACCACCTGGTTAGTCGATTTCATCTTTTCTTTTATTCATTAAGTAGGGGAATGGACTTAGTAAATTAAACTTGGGTCTTTCTGTTTGGAAGGAGGCAGGGATTCAGGGCAGAGGGTTCGTTTTGAGTCTTGGCTCCAATACATAAAGCTTTGAGCAAATTGCTTGAACTCTGCAGTCAGTGTCCTCATCTGCAAAATGGGAGCAAGGATCAAAGGTTATGAAACCCTTGAGTGCTGCTTAGATGTAAATGCTTATTAAATATTTAGCAACTCTATTTCAAAAGGATGCATGTTCAATATTTGAGGAGCTCTAACACCTATTAGCCCTATTATTTGTTCCATTGTGTATTTCTCAATAAGCTCTCTCTTCTGCCCTCCACCCTTAGCAGAAACTGGATTTTCAAAACAAATCAGTTTTGCAAGAACAAAGAAAGAGAGAGACTGATTTGCCAACATACCAAAACTAAAAGGAGATTGTTAAAAATGGCTTGTATGTTATTACAGCAGAATCTGAAAGAAAGGGGTAGAAAGAAAGCTTCATTACTGCCCAAGCCAATTTGACTTCTGCAAACCTAATTAAACATGCCTTGAGTATATAAAATATATCATCCTCAGATAACACCATACTGTTAAATTCTTCATCTTATTAAGAGCTTGCATTAATGCTTCTTCAACATAAATTTTATACCCAGACAGGTACTGTTTGAGAAGGCTCACAATAGGAATGACCTAAATTAGGGTGACAGAGGCAAAAGATGGATCACCAGTGACTGTCTCAACAAGAAGAGGAATGAGGATTCCATCTTCCATTATGGCCCAATTCTAATGTGATAACATTATCTCCTGAAAGAGCTTCCTTCCTCAGGCCTTAGGCTACCCTGGAACTTTGCATTGGGCTGAGGGATTTCATAATCCAGAGAAATAAACCCCAACCCCCAGAGTCATGATGTCAATACCCAAAGGCCCCTAGGGACCCTTGAAACCATACTTTACAAATGAGGAAAATGAGGCCCAAATAGGTGACATGACCGAGGTTACAGATATAGGTACCTATTATAGCATTTTGAGAGAAAAGAAAGCTAATATATGTAAACCAATATAGGTGTATGATATCCACCAGAACTATTTGACCACTAAACATACAAATAAACAAATTTTTTAAAAAAACATGAAATGTTATCAAGTGATCTGATTGGTCCATACCTCTCATATTTTCCTTTGCTGTCCTAAAACATTATTCTGTTTCATGTCATGAACCCCTACCCTTTAGATATTGCCTCCCCAATGCATTTTTCTCTCCAGCCTATATTTAAGTTTTCCCTGGGGATGCCCCTCTCCATAGGATCAAAGGTAAAGCCAAAGTCAACAAAAGTAGCATGGCCTACCATAAGATTCCACCATAAGTGACTACTAAAATCTTTACCAGGTTAACTTTCTTAAAACAGGTTCAGCTTATATAACTACCCTAAACTTTCATGGTTTCCTCCATTGCTAACTAAATCAAAGTCAAACTTCTTTAAGGAGACTGATGTTCAAGGCCATTCGCTCAAGTACCCAGAGTCATCTTTTATTATTTTCCTATGCTCTAGCCCAGGTAATCTTAATTTGACTGTACAACTGGAATCACTGGAGAAGCTTTAACAGCTGATGAGTGCTCAGACCCAACCCCAGATCAATTCAAGTATAGTCTCTTGTTAGTGGGAGGGGTACATGAGAGGCAATGTAATACAGTGCTTAAGAGCACAGCCTCTGGGACCAGACAGCCTGGCCTTACGACTTGGCTATGCCACTTACTTGTTGTATGGTCATAGGCAAGTGACCTGTCCTCTGCCTCAGTTTACTCTCTATGAGATGAGGAAGATAATAGACCACTTTTGTAAGAATATTCTGAGAATTAAGTAAACTAACACATGCAAAGTACATAGAATTATGTCTAGCACATAGAAATCCCTATATAGTATTGCTATTATTATAATACTTGAAGATATGGGACAGTGATTTGTTTATGAGGATTAATACATTTTTCTGATTTAAATGTAATTAAATACTGCTTTAAATAGCCCCTAACACTACGCTGGAAAAAAAAAAAGTCAGTTTCAAGGAGTATTTTGGTATTACAGAAGCTCCAGCATTTAATACTGAGAACAAACATCCTGAAAAAAAATAGCAGGATAAATGAAACTTCAAGACATTATGCTAAGTGAAATAAGTCAGACACGAAAGGACAAATATTGTCTAATTCCACTTATATGAGGTACCTAGAGTAGTCAAATTCAAAAAGTAGAATAAGTATTCTGGAATGGGGAGTTTTGGGGGAAAGGAGAGTTATTGTTCAATGAGTTCAGTGGGTACAGCGTTTCAGTTTGAGACGATGAAAAAGCTCTGGAGAGGAACGTTGGTGATGGCTGCACAACAGTGTGAATGCATTGAATGCCACAGAACTGTACGATTAAAACGGTATGCTTTATATTATGATATTTTACCATAGTAAAAAGAATGTTGAGAGTTTTTTAAAAATCTCAAAAATATAGAATATATTTAATATAGTTTAGGTGTAGTTAAATGTAGTTTTCCCTGATTACAAGATTACTTTCGGTTTATTAAAATCCCACTTGTATTCTTTCATCTCTTTCATGTTCCCCAGGTGAAGGCCACATTTCAATAATTTTTTTTTAAATTTATGACCTCACTTTTAATAGGTACAATGGGAAATTGACCCAACCACAAAAACATTCCTCAGTGGTATCCGTTGCAGTGAACTGGAGCTATAGAGAATGCTCTGTGACTTGCAGGGTTCCCCCAAACAGAAAATCCTGAGCATTAATAGGGAAAATTTCACTGACATTGTAAAGTTTCTGTAGAGTTGACATTTGATTGATGCTGTGACAGCTTTTTCAAACCTTATATACTGTCAGTGCAACCATATTAGAGACCGCTCTTGACTTTGTAAAGTCATTTAAAAAACCTAGGCGGGGCTGGGGTGAGGATTAAAAAAACACTTCATTGACATCCCAAGGGCTCTTATATTGACAGAATAATGCCCCTCACCTTGGGATCATTTCCTTGGGAGAAAAAAAATATATGTGTATAATATATATACCTTCTAGGGACAATGTGTTGGCTCTGCAATTCCTTCAGATTCATTAAAGGGCCAATGGAATGACGACTGCATACATTTACGCATCGCGTGAGACACTTCTACTGAAATTCAATTGTGACTGTGAATGCTTCAGACCAGACACAATTTTAACATTTTCTGCTAGTGGAGTGGGAAGACCAAATAGCTATTTCAAATTCACATTTCCCTTTTCCAATTGATTGTGGCACTCCCCCTGGAACGCCCCCATATTACAACAGCTCTAACTTTCCAATTCATTTTCACTGGAAAAGTCTAAACATGAAGCAATACCTTCTACTCTACCAGTCACTGTGGTTCCCCTAAGGGAATTTTTGTGTTGAAGCAAGTCACAGAGTAGCAGACTGATAGCTTTTTGTCTTCCAAAGCTCATTGACTAAGAAAATAATACACATAAAGGCAGTCTATTCCAACAATATCTCAAGGGGAAAATAGTCTATTGCCACCCACTTTTAGTGATGGTGACAGAGAGGGTTAGATAATAAAGCACTTTGGGGTCTGCAGAAAATAACATGCCAATACTATATGTTTTGATGGAAAAAGTAAAAGAAAAATTATAAAAACCATACTTGTTTAGGACATATAGAAGAAGGTACCCACTGTCACTTTTGATTAGAAGAGTGCTTTAAAAAGATCCATTGGTAGTAGGCATTTCACTCAACTTGTACATTGGTTTACTAAATGAAAATTCAAAAATGCAAGGGGCATTGAAATGGCATTTTGTTATTCAGAAAATGCCACCTATTCATACTTTTAGGGACTGTCAATGCTCAAAGCCATATACTTGATATGGTGACTTGAAATCCTCCCAATTGTTTGATGATTTTTTTTCATGGTATTGCAAATCAAGTGTTCAATTTCAATAGAGTAATATTTTAAAATTTTAAGGATAAACATATTTCTGCAACAGGTGCCAGAACTGTATCTTATTTTATAAATATTTTTACTCTAACCTGCATAAAAGCAGCATAATTAGGAAAAAGGATCAAGGAACATGGAATTATATTTCTGTTTAGAATTTTATAAACACAGCTATGCTTTCCTTTTAGTGCTGTGATCTGCAGCTGTAAAACATCCTTAACACTATTTTTTAATAATATGATTTTACTTAAAATTGCTTCCTTCCTCTATATATGTGTTTCTATAAAAAACAAACTTATGTTTAAAAATTTTAGACTCATTTTAGAAAGATTGAGAAACAATTCACTTATGTACTCAAAGTCAAAAATTCTAGAGCTTTGTGTTTAAAATGACAATAAAAGCAGAAAGCAAATAAAACTGAATGATTATGCAAAAAAAAGAAAAACAACCCATTTACATGATGAGACGATGGCATTATAAGCAATTTTTTCTTACATTTATCTTATTTGAATATTGTATTTTGAAGTAAAGAAATACTAATATGTATCACTGTTTTATCATTTACCAAGTGTTTTAACATTTCTTTATTTTCCCAAGACACCATAAAGATGGGTAGTGCAAAGACTATTGGTTCTGTTTTGTGGTTGAGGATGATGTTCTTAGAGACTGAGGCAAAGAAAGGAGGAAAACATAGCCTTATAGCATCTCAACTTGAAGGATGACAAATACATGTAAATCAACAGAAATCCAGTTGGGATTTTAACTCATAATAATAGAGCTCTTTATGCTGGCAGTAGCAAAGAATCATTTCTAGCATCCAGCTTTGTTCAGCATTCCCAGAACCAGCCTCATGGAGCAGAACCCAAAAGTACTTCCACCAGCTGAACACCCCCACACCATCCTCAGAAGTCTGAGCTCCAGCACCAAGGAGTCTCTTCCCAGATTCCTGGTGTGATAACCCCAACTTCTTCCCTTTTTTCTTCGAGTCTTAGGCATGATAGCTGCTTCCTGTAGTCATTAGTTTTTCATTACCTCAGTTTTCTCCTTTTGCTTTTTGAGACTTTTCATACCTGTTTAACCAGTTCCCTCCATTAAATTCTCTCTGTTGAAATAAAGTGGGTCTGTTTTCCTGGCTGGATGCTAATAGAAACATGTAAACAATACATATTTTAAAACATTTATTTGTGTGTATATCTATATATCTACATATAGATATATATATTTCTGTTAATCTGATAACCCAGAATGTCACATTTTTTAGTATAGCCCCACTCAAAAAATTGAACATTTATTCACACGACTCTGTGTTCCTGGATATTTGTTATTTGTAGCCTTTAAGGGGATGGCAGCTAGCCAATTGTTTTCCCTCCATATTTCCCAGGGTCCATTGTTAAATGGGCACATGGCTTATCTTCATATGTACGTTTTACAAAATGAGGCATCCTCATCACTGAAGCTAAAACAATGGTATTACATGTAGTTTATTGTCACTCATGTAATCTCACAGTTACCTCTAATAATACTCTGCATGTGATTACATCCAGAGTACAAAGTAAATAGCTATATTTTTTTCTAGAACAATGGAATGAATCCTGCTAATCTATTTCAAATTTAAACATATGGCATTTGGGGCCAAATTCAGAAACAAAGCCAACTATGGTTCAACTCCTCCAAGCTTCAGCTTGGTCTTTATTTTGCAGTATTTTAACTAACATCATATTTCTAAAGATTTCAAGGGGTACGTGATACTTGGATAAGAACTAGCTCTAGCAAAATAATATTCTGATGAGTTAAGTGTAAATGAATCAGAAACATACGAACTGTATTTCCCTTGAAACACACAGGGATTTAAAAGTTAATGGAAAAAGTGCTGGCAACTCACATTTAGAGCTTTTATTGAAACCAGGATGTTTGAATAAACATTAGACATTCAACTAACTGAAACTGAAAAAGGGTTCACCAATCCTTAATTATAACAGTGCTTTAAATGATGAGGAAACATGTCACATTCAAGTTTCAGACAGAAAGCTTTACTTGGCAGACATACTTTTGGTTCGAAAAACCTCTACAGTCATATTATGGCAACCAACTGAGATATTAAAACAGACAGTGAAGTTTTAAACTCAGTCTGGCAAGCACCACGAGACAATAACTACCAACTGGAAATTTAAAAAAGAAAAAAAGGAGTGGTGAGAGGGTAATGATTAAGTTTTGAAAGAAAGAGCTGGACACGTAATTTAGAGAGTATGCCTTCTTAAATGGACTAATAATGAGCTAATCACATAAGAGCTGAAAAGTAGTGTATGTTTGGGTTTCTGCTTTCTGATCAGGGGTTGTAACTTGGGGCCACAAACCAAGATAACTTGTAAGTAGGAAATGGACAGATCTGTGATGGAATTTTGATTTCTCTGATGCCTAATGTTGAATTAAGCCAACAGTGGTACAAGTGGAACTTGTATGATAAGACAGCTTGGGACAACATAATGCAAATTCCCCATGGCCTAAAAATCACCTCTGGCAGCTTGTCCAGAGCCCCGCTTGAAATAAATCAGAAGCAAAGTTAACTGTAGGATAGTTGTCAAATCTTAGCATGCATCAGCCAAACCTTAGCTTGCATCAGAATCATCTGGAAAGCTTATTAAAACATGGCTTTCTGCCTGCCCCACCTGCTACCCCCTGCCAAGTTTCTGCTTCAGTAGGTCTGGGGTGGGTCCTGATAATTTGCATCTTTAATGAGCTCCCAGCTGAAGCTGATGCTGCTGGTCTGGGCCATCAACTAAGAATCACAGGCTCAAACACATGATTAGGGACTGTTCTAAGCCACTACTAACTGTAGAAGCAGGTTTGCGTCTTTACATTAGCAAACTAGAAAAGGGCTTCAGGGTTACTAGCTCTGCTTTGTCCCCTAACAGACCAGAGAAGCTTAAGGAATTGTCTGGTATATAAAGAGACTAACAGCTTTACATCAAAATCAACATAAATGGTTTGTAAACTAAACACCTATTGGAAATAGCTATAAGAAAGATTTTAAAAATAAATAAACTGGGAGTCACTCTTTTCACCACATTTGACCTTCTGCTGAGAAACAATTTTCAGAACTTCTAACTAGCCTGATAGATCAAGATCCAAAATAGGTGTCTTTAGAATAATTTTGATGGAACTTGTTCTTTGTGAGCGACGCAATGTGCTGCACAACTTAGCCAACCAGCATTATTCCTCGCCTTCCATAATAGATGCATTCACATCCCTCTGGCTCCTGGTATTTCACCAAATCTCAGATGGCATAATCTCAGAAATCCATTCCAAACCATCACGCTTTCTGCAGGAATCATGCTATCATTTGGATATTTGTTCCCCCAATCCTCAAGTTGAAATTTGATCCCCAGTGTTGGAGGTGGGGCTTAGTAGGAGGTGTTTGGGTCAGGGAAATGAATCCCTCATGAATGGCTTGGTGCTGCCCTCAAGGTAGTGAGTGAGTTCTTGCTCTAGTAGGTCCCATGAAAGCTGGTTGTTAAGAAGAGGTTAGTACCTATCCCTTCTCTGTCTCTTGATTCCTCTCTGGCCATGTGATCTGTGCACACACCAGCTCCCCTTCACCTTCTGCCATGAGTGGAAGCAGCCTGAGGCCTTCACAAGATGCTGGCACCATGCTTCTTGCACAGTCTGCAGAATGGTGAGCCAAATAAACCTCTTTTCTTTATAAATTACTCAGTCTCAGGTATTCCTTTATAGCAACACAAACAGACTAAGACAAATTACTTGTACAAGCTATTGCACAAGATTTTTAATTCTGTAATTGAATATCTGCAAGAATAAGAAACAAATTACCTTTCATGACAAAACGTACTTTCATTCTGAGGGTAATAATTCATGTATAGTTTCTTGTGTGAACTTGTTTTTATTCCTCTAAGGTAAATACCTACTAGGGAATAGCTAGGTTATATAAGTGTGTATTTAACTTTACTGGAAACCACTGAACTATTTTCCAGAATGGCTATGTAATTTGGCATTCCCATCAGTAATGTTTGAAAATTCCAGTTGCTCCACATTCTCACCAGTGCTTGGTATAATCAGGGTATTTAATTATAGCCTTTCCAAAAAATGTATAGTGGCATCTGATCTTGGGTTTAATTTGCATTTCCTTAATGGATAATGATATTGAGCATCTTTTCATGTGCTCATCTGCCTTCTGTGTATCCTCATTGGTAAATTATCCAAATTTTGCCCATTTTCAAATTTCTCACTATTGAGTTTTGAGGGTTTTTTTATAAATTCAGGCTATAAGTCCTTTGTTGGAAATGTAATTTTTAAATATTTTTATCCCAGGCTGCAGCTTTTCATTTTCTTAACAATGTGTTTTGCAGAGCATAAGATTTTAATTTTGATGATGTCCAACATATAATTATTTTCTTTTAGGGATTGATTATATTTTGATGGCATGTCTAAGAATTCTTCACTTAACCACAGATCACAAAGTTTTCCTCCATGTTTTCGTCTAAAAGTTTTATAATTTTATGCTTAGATGAAAGATCCATTTTGAGTTAATGTTTATATAAGGTATGAGATTAGGTCAAGGTTTATTTTCTTGCATATGGATTTTCCATTGTTCCAAGACTATTTGTTGAAAAGACTATCCTTTCTCCAAAGAATTGCTTCATCTTTTTAAAAAACTCAGTTGGTATACTCATGTGGGTCTATTTCTGGACTCTATTCCAGTCATCTACGTGTGATCCCTTGACAATAACACACAGTCTTGACTATTGCAGCTATACAGTAAGTCCAAAAATTGAGTAGATTGATTCTTCTGGATTTATTCTTTTTTCAAAATTGATTTTGACCATTGTAAATCTCTTGTCTTTTCATAAAAATTTTAGAACCAGATATTCTATTCTTACAAAAAAATTATTCTTGAATTTCAAATGAAATTTTATTAAATCTATAGATCAATTAGGAAATCATTGATATCTTCCCTATGTATAGATCTTCCAATTCATGAACACCAGATGTAGCTCCATTTATTTAGTTCATTTTGTATTTCTTTCATCAGTGTTTTATAATTTTCAGCAAGTAGCTTTTAAGGATGTTTTGTCAGATTTGTAACCAAGTATTCCATTTTGCAGCAGCTATCATAAATAGTAATTTTTTTAATTTTGGTTTCCTATTTTTCAATGATATTGTTTAGAAATACTACCAATTTTTGTGTTGATTATGGATCCTGTCTTTGATAGACTCACTCATTTCTGAGAATATCTTAAATATTCCTTGGGATTTTCTACATTAACAATTATATCATCTGTGAATAGGTGATGGTTTTATTTCTTCTTTTCCAATATGAGTGCCTGTTATTTCTTTTTCTAGCTTGGTTGTACTGGCTTTTCCTAGCTTGGTTTGCAGTGTGATGTTGAATAAGAGTAAGGAAAGTGTACATCTTTGCTTTGTCCCCTGTCTTAAAGGGAGAACATTTCTCTATAAGACAGCCTGTTAAGTAGGTTGTTAGCTGTAGGTTTTTTAAAAAATAGATTTTATCAGATTGAAGAAATTTTCTTACATTTCTAGTTTGCTGGGAGATTTTATTATTAATGGTTTTGAAATTTGTGGAATCATTTTTCTGCATCAATTGATATATTCATGTGGATTTTCTTATTTAGGCTATTAATCTAGTGGATTACATTGATTGACTTTTAACTATTGAACCAGCCTTGCAGTACCAGAATAAATCCCACTTGGTCATCGTGTATTAATTTTTATAAACTGCTGGATATGATTAGCTAATATTTTCTGAGGATTTGTGTATCTATGTTCATGACAGATATTTGCCTATAGTTTTCTATTTTTGTACTGTCTTTGGTTTTAATATTGGGGTATTCTGGTGTCATAAAACATGTTGGGAGGTATTTTCTCCTCTTCTCAAGATTGGGTATAATTAGGATTATTTCTCCTCTAAATGTTTAGTGGAATTATCCAGTGAAATTATTTGGGTCTGAAGAGTTCTTTTTCAGAAAGTTTTTAGCTATGAATTCAATATCTTTAATAGTAGAAGACTATTGAAATTACCCACTTTGTACTGGGTGAGCTTTGGCAGTTTATAGTTTTTGGGGAAAAGGTAAATTATTTTGCTGAATTGGTATGCTTTGAGTTGTTTGTAGTATTCCTTCATTATCCTTTTAATGTCTGTAGTGATGTTCTCTCTTTTACTCCTGGTGTTAAGAATTTGTGTCTTTTCTCTTTGTCAGTTTTCTTAGAGGATTGTCAATTTTATTGATATTTCAAAGAATCCACTTTCAGTTTCACTTGATATTTTTATTTTTTAATTTTATTTCTATTTTTTAAATTTCATTGATTTCTCCTATCTTTATTATTTCTTCATTCCTGCTTATTTTGGTTAACATTTCTCTTTTTTTCTAGTTTCTTAAGGTGGAAAGTAAGATTACTTCTTTGAGATCTTTCTTCTTTTCTAATATAAGCAGCTAATGCTATAAATTTTCATTTAAGTACTGTTTTAGCTACAACCCACAAATTTTGTTATGTTTTGTTTTTATTTTTGTTTAGTTCAAAATATATTCCAAATTCCCTGAGATTTCCTCTTCAGCCCATGGATTATTTAGAAGTGTGTTGCTTAATTTCCAAGCGTTTGGAGTTTTTTCTGTTATCTTTCTCTTATTGGTTTCTGGTTTTATACATTGTATTCAGAGAGCATTTTTAATGATTTCAACTATTTTAAATGTGCTAAGATTTGTTTTATGTCCCAGGATATGATCTGTCCTGAAGATGCTCTACATACTTTGAAAAGGCTATTATTCCGTTGGTTTTTGATGGAAGGTTTTAAAAACGTCAATTTGATTCCAGTTGGTTGATAGTGTTGTTCAGTTCTGCAGCCTTACTGATTTGCTGTCTGCTAGGTTTTTCAATTACTTTAAGAGGAAGTTTAAAATCTCCAACTACAATTGTGGACTTGTCTGTTTCCTTTCATTTCTGTCAGTTTTTGCTTCAGGAATTTTGAAATTCTGTTGTTAGGTGAATTCAGCATGTGAGGGCATCTGGAGGATAATAAGCGCATTGGGTTTTCTGTGACCTGAGATTTTCTATGGCTGCAGCAGTCCTGGGTAAGAATGAAGAAGAAGGAAGCAAAGCAGGAGGTAAGGGGAGAAAGATGGGTAACAGATTCTAAACATACTTGTGTGGCCCTAAGAATTAGTTGGTGGGCAACGGGGAGCAAAAAGAGACATTTAAGCAGACAGTAACTGTATTAGTCTGTTTTCATACTGCTGATAAAGACATACCCGAGACTGGGCAATTTACAAAAGAAAGAGGTTAATTGGACTTACAATTCCACATAGCTGGGAGGCCTCACAATCATGGCAGAGGCAAGGAGGAGCAAGTCACATCTTACATGGATGGCAGCAGGCAAAGAGAGAGCTTGTGCATGGAAACTCCCATTTTAAAAACCATTTAGATCTTGTGAGACCCATTCATTATCACAGGAACAGCATGGGAAAGACCTGCACCCATGATTCAATCATCTCCCACTGGGTCCCTCCCACAACATATGGGAATTATGGGAGCTACAAGATGAGATTTGGGTGGGGACACAGAGCCAAACCATATCAGTAACATAATCAGATTTTTATTTCTTAAGTATATTTCGGAGGACATTGTAGATAAAGTTCAGGATTCCACAGGGGGAGATATGAACTTGAAATACATGCATACATAATTCTAATGAATGGACTTGGGAATCTGATGACAGCAGCATTGGAAGGGGTGAATTTTATAAATTTAGATCAGAAAAGCATTCAGAAAGAAATAGACCTTGTATATACACACCAGCACTGGGACCTACTATAGTTTTTCTCTGTATGGGTAAAGAGGGGAGAGAGAATTATTTTATATATAGCAGTTCAGCATACTCATTATAAAGTTAGCATTAAAAGTTTAATGGAAAGGCCAATTTGCCCATTTGCTGCCTGTCCCTGTGAATGGCCTTATTAATAAATAATGCATATTGTTTAATGAAAAAAGTCAAGGTAAAAATATAAAACATTTAAATGGGATGTCTTTACAAAAGGTCATTGCCCTTTCCAAATATTTTTTGATGAGTTCTTCTACCAAGGAAAGTTGTTTTTAAATGCATAGTTAGCATACAATGCATACTCCGGCAACTTAAGAATATCTAAGTGTACTTTGATAGGAATCCAAAGTTGTCTTCAAAAATGTTTACCAAAAGTCAAAATGATGGTCTGCCACTTATGTACTTATAAAGGTCTACAAATAATAATAAACAATAACTTCTCACAAAATAAGAAATTTATCATATGCTGTCCTGGCAGGACAGCAGAAAACAGTTGCTACATCAAAGGAATGTTGAGAGGAGTTGAAAAGAAATTATTTACAAAGATGTGGTCAGGGTTCAGGGAAATCAACAAAGAATGGTGAAACACACCAATGCTAGCAACTGCAGGGAGCTCACTCTTTGACTTGAAGGACTACAAGGAAGGAGTGATTTCCAAAGTAACTGTGAAAAACACCCTCTACTCTCACCCAGCAAACTGCTGGAGTGTTACTTCATTCTCCTTCCACCCTCTTACTCTCTGCTGGAAACCCCCATTGGCCAAACCCAATAGGATGCAATGGATTGACCCACAAAGGTGAACCTCCTGGAGCCAGGAACAGGGTAGAGAAGAATAGAGAGTAGATTGGCAGGGTGAGGGATGGCCAGACAACTGAAAGCATTGAGAATGGGTACACGAAAAACAAAATTCTTATTGGGCATTTCATAATTGAAATAATTCCACCTCCACTGGCCATTATACACACACACACACACATTCACACATATACCCTGGTTCTTCTTATGGAGAAAATAGTTATAAGTCTCGTGTTTTTTTTTTTTTTTTTTTTTTACTAAAATTCAAGCCTTTGATTCTCCTAGTGCCAGTTGAAAGACTGATGTTGTACGTTAGAATTCCAAGCCCAGATGTTTCATCACATGGATAAATTATGTTATTTTCTAACAAATATAGTTACAAGAACTATACTTGCATTTGACCATTATATTAACTGACTGGGCTTGGAGTTGGGAAAGCAGATGGTCAAGTAACAAGTCTAAAATTCTCATGCATCCCTGAAAGTAGTTAAATGTCTCAATGATTTAAAGTGCTTGAGGCTTTAAGTGGTTCATTCAGGAGGCAAACTGAGATCATTCTGTGTCCTTGTCTTTTTTTATCATCACTTGATCACAATCCCTCTAATGAGATGAAGGGCTTCTTCTATGTGAAATAGGGACTCAAGTATGCTTAAAGCAATTGAATTATGTTTCTTTTGTACAGGTGCTTCACCGATTTGCCACCTTTTATATCCCTCAGGATTTGGCTGGGGCAGGAGCTCACTGGTCTTATCCACTACTGAAACCTTAAGAATGAGCATAGTGCTTCCCACACAACAGATACCAAGAAGATATTTTTTTGACTGACAAAATTAATAAATTTTATTTGTTATTTTCTGTCAGATTTTTTTCCATAGGTTATTGGGGGACTGGTGGTGTTTGGTTACATGAGTAAGTTCTTTGGTGGTGATTTGTGAGATTTTCGTGCACCCATCACCCGAGCAGTATACACTGCACCCAATTTGTAGTCTTTTATCACTCACCCCTTTCCCACCCTTTCCCCCTAAGTCCCCAAAGTCCATTGTGTCATTCTTATGCCTTTGCATCCTCATAGCCTAGCTCCCACTTATGAGTGAGAACATATGATGTTTGGTTTTCCATTCCTGAGTTACTTCACTTAGAATGATAGTCTCCAATCTCATCCAGGTCATTGCAAATGCCATTCATTCATTCCTTTTTATGGCTGAGTAGTATTCCATCATATACATATATATATACCACAGTTTCTTTATCCACTCGTTGATTGATGGCCACTTGGGTTGGTTCCATGTTTTCGCAATTGTGAATTGTGCTGCTATAAATACGCATATGCAAGTATCTTTTTCGTATAACGACTTCTTTTCCTCTGGGTAGATACCCAGCAGTGGGATAGCTGAATCAAATGGTAGTTCTACTTTTAGTTTTTTAGGGAACCTCCACGCTGTTTTCCATAGTGGTTATACTGGTTTACATTCCCACCAGCAGTGTAGAAGTGTTCCCTATTCACTGCATTCACACCAACATCTATTATTTTTTCATTTTTTTATTAGGGCCATTCTTGCAGGAGTAAGGTGGTATCACTTTGTGGTTTTGATTTGCATTTCCCTGATCATTAGTGATGCTGAGAAATTTTTGTATGTTTACTTTTTTAATAGATTAACAAATGAACTAGACAGGCAACATAGCACTAGGAAGGACATCTTACTCTAATGCAGAACTTATCCTGTGTCCTGGCTCTATCCTTTTAGCTGTGTATTGTCTTCAGGGAGGTCACTTAACATCTCTGAGTTTCAGTGTCTTCAGCTATGAAATAAGAAGAAAAAAACAGAAAACAATCCTACACAAGGTTGCCAAAGGATCATGGGAAATAATATGTTTGAAACTGTTTGGGAAATGTAAGACATTTACAAACAAACACTATTTTTACTACCGAAGTTGGTTACTGTGATGGTTAAGTTTGTGTGTCAACTTGACTGAACTAATAAGGGATGAATGGTGGCAGGTAAATATTATTTCTGGGGGTATTCATGAGAGTGTTTCCAGAAGAGATTAGCATTTGAATCAGTGGAATGAGTAAAGATCACTCTCATCAACATGGGTGGGTATCATCCAATCTGTTGAGGGCCCAAATAGAACACAAAGCTGGGGAAAAGGCAACTTTGCTGTCTTTCTTAGAGCTGGGACATCCATCTTCTTCTGCCCTTGGGCATTGGTACTCCTGGTTCTCAGACCCTCAGGCTCAAACTGGGACTTACACCATTGACTTCTTTGGGCCTGCAGCTTGCAGACGGCAGGTCATGGGACTTCTCAGCCTCATGATTGTGTGAGCCAATTTTCATAATAAATATTTATATGTACATATATCTTATTAGTTCTTTTTCTCTGGAGAATCCTAATACAGATTTTTGTGTCAAGAAGTGGGCATGTTGCTGTAACAAATGCCTAGAAATGTGGAAGCAGCTTTGGAATTGGGTAATGCGTAGAGGCTGGAAGAGTTTCAAGGTTCATGCTAGAAAAAAAATAAAAACAAAAACAAAAAAAAAACCCTACATTGCCATGAATGTCCCACGAAGGGCAATTCTGATGAAGTCCCAGAGAGAAAGGAGGAAAGTTTGCTGTAGAGGAAACCTCAATCTTCTTAGAGAATTCCAAAGTGGTCACGAACAGAACGTTGGTAGAAATATGGACAGTAAAGGCTATTCTGATGAAGACTCAGATGGAAATGAGGAAGAGGAACATGTTATTGGGCAATGGAAGAAAGGCAATTCTCATTATAAACTGGAAGAGAACTTGGTTGAATTGTGTTCATGTTCTAGTGTTTTGTGGAAGGTAGAATTTGCGAGCAAAGAAATTGGATATTTGGCTGAGGAAACTTTGTTTTTGTAGATCACAGAACTTCATTAAGATAGAATCACTGCTAATTACATAGAAGCTACTTGTCTAAGCCAAAATCCAAGAGGTTAATATAAACTTACAGTTACACAAATTAGAAGCAAATGGCATATTCAAAACCATAAGGAAAGATCCTTATGCCAAGGTGATGAAGGCTGAAGTAAATATGTCTGCACATTTATTTCAAGCTGTTAAAGAGTTTGTGGGTCACTCAGTGGTCCCTTGCATGCAAAAAGTCCAAAGCTCCTCCATGGCATTCTCTTCTTTGTGACTGGAAGGATATACACTCATCACAGAGCTCTAGCCACTCCTGGCCTTTACACATTTCTCCAGCTGCTTGCATTGCTCTCTTTGTGTTGTTAGGGGATCCAGTAATTCCTCCTCTTGCTCTTCCTCCTCCATGAGATCTTCCGACCTGGTCAGCATCTTTCACTCATCTTCCAGCCCCATGTCTGGCTATGGTTCTGAATTCAGCACACTCAAGCAGCAACAGCGGCACCTAATCCACCTCAGAATCCAGAAGGACTTATCAGCTAAGGAAAGTTTTAAGCAGTGTTGAAAGTGCAGTTGGCTTCTCTTGACTGCTTCTTGCAAAGTGTGAGAAGAGAGAAATGACTTACAAAATAATTATTAATGAAAAGGGAAGCAGAACTTAAAGATTTAGACAATTCTCAGCCTATTCATGTTAGAAAAAAAATGAGAAAGCCTGTATGGAAGAGAACATGAAGGGTGTGACCAAATTTGATAAGGAAATTAGCATGGATCAGCTATCTCAATGGAGCCAGGTGCTATTCATCAGGACAATAGGGAGATTAGTCAGCCATCTAAATAGAAGTCCAAATAAGATGTATTGCACATTCTATTGTCCAATACAATGGAAGAATGACCCCAAAGACATTTTGGAGAACATCAAGGCTATACTTAAAATCACAGGCCAAGAATTCAAACACCCAGGGGGCCGAGCAATTTCAAATGAGGGGCCACTACTGTTCAGCACATCACGTCATGGGCTTCCTTACCCCAAACTCCATAACCGTACTCCTCAATCACTCCAGGTATGAGTCCCATGTGCTGCACCCAGCAAAGCTGTAGAGGCATGGCTGCCTCCACCTAGATTTTAAATTATGCCACAGGACCCAGACAGAGGGCTGCCTGTGGGGAAAAGCCATTGCAAGGAGCCCCAACAAGGACAATGGCCAGCAAAGCCATGGGGTAGGGCTACCCAGAGTCATGGGTATGGGGCTGCAACCACAGTGGGTCCTGAAGACAGGACCACTGTCCCAGTGGGTCTGGATAAGCCAAAGAAAATTATTCTCAAGACTTAAGGTTTGGTTGGGTGTGGTAGCTCATACCTAGAATCCCAGCACCTTAGGAGGCCAAGGTGGGAGGATAACTTGAGGCCAGGAGTTCAAGACCAGCCTGGACAATATAGCAAGACCCCATCTCTACAAAAAGTTTAAAAGTTAGCTGGGTGTGGTGTCATGTGTCTGTAGTCCTAGCTACTCAGATTTTATTTTTCATACTAAGTCTCTAATATCCAGTATAGATTTGATACTTATAGCACATCTGGAATAGCACATTTCAAGTGTGGTTAGTGATTACTGTATTGAAGAGTGTAGTTCTGTAATGAAGATATATCAAAATGTATTAATTTACACAATTTCAAATAAGGCAGGAGGGTCACTTGAGCCTAGGAATTTGAGGTTACAGTGAGCTATGATTGCACCACTTCACTCCTGCCTGGGTGACAGTGTGAGACTCTGTCTCTAAAAAGCTTTTTTACTTAAAAAGACTCAAGGTTTAATGTTGTTTGCTCTCCCACCATTATATTTTGGAAGCACATTATATGTTTGATTTCACGGATTCACAGCCAAAGAGCAACATGATTCAGAATGAATCATACCTTGAGTCTCACTCATACCTAATTTAGATGATATTTAGATAGGACTTTGGACTTTAAACATTTAAGTTGATGCTAGAATGAGATAAGACTTTGGGGGCTATTGATATAAACTGAATGTATCTTGTGTGTGAGAAAGACATGATTTGGGGAGAACAAAAGCAGAATGCAATGGACTAAATGTTTATGTCCCCCCATGATTTCATATATTAAAATTCTAGCCACCTAGGTGATAGTATTAAAATGTAGGGCCTTTGATAAGTGATTAGGACATAAGAGCAAAGCCCTCATGAATGGGATTACAAAAAAGCCTCTAGAGACATCTCTCACCCCTTCTGCCACGTGAGGTTACAGGGAAAAAACAGCCACCTAGGAAGTGGGTCTCTGAATCTGCCAGTCCCTTGATCTTGGACTTCCCAGCCTCCAGAACTATGAGAAACCAATTTCTGTTGTTTATACGTTATCCAGTTTTATGATATCTTTGTTATAGCAGCTGGCACAGACTAAGCCAGTTACCACACAAACAAACAAAAAATGGGGATTTTATTTAATACAGATTTTAAAGTGCCAATGAAAATGTTATTTCTTCTATGAAGAACACAAAAAACTTTTTGTGACAAACTACAATCAGCATGCTTTTACATTTGAATCTCATTCCCAAAACAAATTTCTTGTATCTATTAAAATTAATAGTGCACATCTTTTATTCAGCAATTCCTCTTCTGGGACTCTATATTTCTTAGAAATAAATATTTATAAGGATAGCAATGCTTATAACGACAATAGCAACTTGGAACAACATGAATGTATATTAGCAAGCTATATATTTAAAAACTGTGATATATCTGCAGTACAGAACTACACTGCCCAATACAGTAGTCACTAGTCACATGTGAAATGTGTCTATCCAAGATGTGCTAGAAGTGTAAAATCTATACTGGATATTAGAGACTTATGGTAAAAAATAAGTGTGCAAAAAATTTCAATAATGTTTTATATTAAGTACATGCTGAAATGATAATGTTCTAGTTAACTAAAACATAAAATGTTAAAATTAATTATTCTTATTTTAAAAACTGTGGCCATTAGAAAACTTACAATTACACTTCTGGTTTGCATTGTATTTCCATTGGACAGTGTAAGTGTAGACTGGGAACTGGCAAATGTTTTCTGTAAAGAGCCAGAAAGGAAATATTTTAGGTTTTGCAATATTCCTGTTGCAACTACTCGAGTGAGTTGAGACAATATGTAAAAAAAATGAGCATGATTGTGTCCCAATAAGACTTTTTGTATGGACACTGTGATTTCAATTTCATCTAATTTTCACATCAAGAAATACTATTCTTCTAATTTTCCCCCAATCATTCAAAAATGTAAACACCATTCTTAGCTCATAAACCATATAAAAATAGGCAATAGGACAAATTTGGCCCATAAGTCATAGTTTGCTAACCTCTTCTATAAACTCTCGAGGAGTTATTTTAAAATAAATTAGACCTATCTGTACTATACATACTTTCTCTAAACAATATATTGCAAAGTAGTATGTAGAGCATGATTTTACATTTGTAAAAAAGGCAAAATTATTATATTTATATGTTTACCTAATTCTATATGACCAAAGGACTATAGAAGGATACACACCAAACTGTTTAACTTGTTACCATTGGACGTAAGATGGGAGACAAAAAAGAAAAATCTGTAGCTTTTGGTTTTGTGTCTATGGGTTTCCTGGATCACAGCAATTCTTTATGACTCATAATATTGTGATAAAATAAAAGGTACATAAATTTCAAAAAAAGTTTTATCATATACACATAAAGACTGTTATTGAAATGTTGATATTATTGTTTATTTCCTTTGAATATGTTTTCTGTTGATCATAACTATAAAAACTAAGGAGAAAAACTTAGATCAAAACAAAACTTCAATGACATAAAATGTCTTAAGTTAAAGATATTGTTGCCCTTCAAATTCTACACTTTGCATTAGTAAGTATAGTTAAACCTTATCTGACCTCTTGATAAAATACAGTATTCTCCTAAGCTATTTTTATTTCAGAAAATACTTAATACATGTCTCTACTTTCAGTTTATACCAGCTATCTATTACTGCATGGCAAATTACTCCCCCAAAATTTAAAGGTCTGAAGCAAAAAGTAAACATTTACTATCTCACACAGTTTCTGTACGTCAAGCATTCAAGAACCGTTCAGCTGTTGGTTCTGGCTCACAGTCTCTCAAGAGGCACAGACAAGCTGTCAGCCAGGGCTGCAATCATTTGAAGGCTTGACTGGGGCCAGAGGATTCATTTCCAAGTAGTTCACTCAGATGGCTATTGGCAAAGGCCTCAGTTCCTTGACACATGGACCCCTCCATAGATCCACTCAATGTACTCATGTCATAGCAGCTGGCTTCCCCCAGGATGAGGGTACAAAAGAGAGGAAGGTAGAAGAAAGCTATAATGCCTTTCATAGTCTAGACTTGGGAGTCACACAACCACAATAACTTTTTGGTGAACAGCTCAGTTCTATTCAGCGTGGGAGGGGACTACACAACGGTGTGAATACCAGGAAGCAACAATCATTGGGCACCATCTTGGAAGCTGGCTACTACACACCTTCCCCAGACATATTCACCAAAATAGCTATGGGCATGGCCTTAAATCTAACAATTAACCATGTTTTACAAATAAAAATCTGATTAAAATATTCCAGTTTTGTGTGGAGATGTATTGCAGGGAAAAACCTTTACATTATATTGAAAGTATATTTAAACTACAACTTAACTATAACAACCGACAAATCAGTGCAAAAAAAAAACACTTAGAGAACACAGGGTATTTTATAAAAGCAAATTATCTAGCTGCATAAGCCACATGCTCAAGTGATTAAACACAAGAAGCAAGGCATTAGATGGAGAAAAATGGTATAGTAAAAATGAACTGCTTCAGCTTATTAGTGTCTTGACAAAGTGTATACATAAAATAGAAAGTACAGAATTTCATTTGGTAAAATATCAGGTTATTACATAACATATAGAATATATTTTTGGAAAAGGAATTTTATGTATGGAAAGAAGACTAGGAGGACATGCACTGATATTAACCGTGGGTGTCTCTGGATATTAGATTGAACAGGATTGCTTTCCTTTGGCTTATGTGTTTTTATCTTTTATGTCCACAGAAAATATGCATCAATCACTTTAATGAGAAAAAGACTTATGCAAAAATGCCCATTGTCTGTTTTTTTCCGGCTTGCATTAAGGTATTTCTGCTCTCTAAGTTCCCTTTTGAAGAATTTTGGGATTCATAAGTCATTCTTACAAACCCAAAAAGGGTAAATTACCCATTCTAATGTTTATTCCTGAGGCTATAAGAAGCTAATTGTGAATAGGTGAAATAATAGATAAATTTCATTTACATTAACTTACTTTTATGCTCAGTAAGGTCAAAGGTACATATTTTGTTCCTTTCTGGTCCATAAAATATAGATTGCTATTTTCAAAGTACATCAACAGTGGTAATAGCTATTCCCATTAGTCAGTCATATAATCTTATGAAATATTGACATGATAAAACAATGCAACTGAGAAAAAACCAATAAGACCATAGGTTTTATTGACAAATAAATGCACAGGTTTAAATTGTCTCTCACCACCTTTATACCTGATTGACATGTTATCAGAAAAATAAAGATTTAAGCTGGCCAAGATCAATGATTTCAAAATGATTCTTTAGTGCAGATAAAAATACAAATTCAATTCAATTCTAATTCATATTTGGGTTCATGCCACTTTGACAGTTACATTTTATGGCAAAATGTACTTTAATTTTATTCAAACCATTTTCCAGCTTTTCTTAGAGATTCACTTTTTAATTTATGATACTTCCTTGCCCAATTCAAGCTTCATTCACTTTTAGATACTTTGGAAAGATAAATAACTGACACACACTGCCATTCATGAGTAATGTACCGCCTGTATCCTAAGAAAATAAAATAGGTGGCCAAAGAGATATATTTGTTTTAGAAATAAATATGTATCATATGTATAAGTAATAAAATAACAATGAATTAGAAATATGTCATAAAAATGCTTTTCTATTTTACTGAGATTAAATTATATACTGTAATATATACATTTAAAGAATGAAATACCTTAGTTGTGTCTTAAGCTAAATATAACTATGCTTGTATGTAAAGCATGCAAGTTAAGTCATATGTTTACACTTTATTTGTTTGCTACTTTCAGTATATATCCATTGGGAAATATTTTATTTGGCTGGCAAATATTGTATCATTGCAACTGTAGTCAACAAAAACACTTGAAATGCAGGGATACCTCCATGTAGTACTTAACACTTTTTCGTAGGTCATACTGAGTACTTTTTATTAAAAAAAAAAAAAGTTAAAAAAATCATTTATTGAATACTTTCTATGTATCAGGAACACTACTGGGCACAAACTTCTTCACATACATCATTTCATTTAATTTTTTTTTTTTTTTGAGATGGAATCTCGTCCTGTCACCCAGGCTGGAGTGCAGTGGCACAATCTTGGCTCACTGCAACCCCCGTCTCCCAGATTCAAAAAGTTCTCTTGCCTCAGCCTCCCAAGTAGCTGGGATTACAGGCACCTGCCACCATGCCCAGCAAATTTTTTTTTTTTTTTTTTTTGTATTTTCAGTAGAGACGGGGTTTCACCATGTTGGCCAGACAGGTCTCGAACTCCTGGCCTCATGATCTGCCTGCCTTGGCCTCCCAAAGTGCTGGGATTACAGGCATAAGCCACCGCACCTGGCCCATTTTGTTTAATTTTACAACCACCTAGCAAGGTAGAAAATATTGTCTTCACTTTACAGATGAGGAAACTCACATCAGTCTGAACCCAAAGCCTGGATTCTTACCTGCTATACCTCAGAAAATTAATTAACATGTGGATCATATATTTATGACTGAGTAAGGAAAAAACAACTGTTTTTCCTCTCTTTACTCACACTCCTTCAGTACACATCAATTCTTTGACAGACACCAACTGCCCAAAGTTTAACTCAACTGTGCCCTACAACTTAGGTTAATTTTGAGACTATCTATGTGGAGACAGTGTCAGACCCCACAGGTTAAGAGCTCATTCCCACAAGACTACCCACACTTCAGATACCAGTCACAAGCCCCAGACTGTGACCTGTGCTTCTAACTCACCAGCTATAAATTGAAGGACTCCCATAACCTCCCTTTGGGCTCAATCATTTGTCAGAATAGCTCACTGAACTCCAGGAAACATGTTACTTACATTTATGATCTATTGTAAAAGGATGCAACTCAGAAACAGCCAAACAGAAGAGATGCTTAGGGCAAGACATGGGGGACGGGGGCAGAGTGTCCATGCCTTCTCCAGCAGGTCATCCTGCATGTGTTCAGCAGCTCGGAAGCTCTCTGAACCCTGTCCTTTTGCGTTTTTATGAAGGCTTCCTTATGCGGGCCTGATTGATTAAATCATCAGCCATTGGTAATCAACTCAACCTTCAGTCACGAAGTGGGGCTGAAAGTTACAACTCTCTAATCACATGACTGGTTCCCCTAGAAACCAGCCCCCACCCTGCAGCTATCTAGGGGCCACCAGCCATTAGTCATCTCATCAGCATGTAAAAAGACATATCACTTCAGAGATTCCAGAGGTTGTAGAAGCTGCGTGCTAGAAAATGGGGGTTGGAAGGATATATTTCTTATAATATAATATTATAATCACAATATCACAGTGCCCTACATACTTGTTTCTCTCATTTATTCACAGGTGAGACCATTAACAGACACTATTCACCTGGTAGCAAACACTCATGTCTAAGTCAGCGATGGGAATGTACATTTGCCTTTATAAGATCTGCCTTACAAAGCTCATCTTTAAAGAAACTTCAAACATTGCACATTGATTGTCAACTGAAGAATGACAAGGTTCATAAATTGTTTTTTCTTTTTTCTTTTTTTTTTTTTTAGGGTCTCATCGTGTTGCCCAGGCTGATCTCGAACTCCTGAGCTCAAGGGATCCACCTGCCTTGGCCTCCGAAAGTGCTGGAATTATAGGCATGAGCCACCGCACCCAACCCAAGGTTCCTAAATTTAGAAAGGAGAGTTTTATTTCTCATAAAGGTTGCAGCCTGCAAGATGGCCATTCTGACAGGCTGGAAAATGTAGCTTCCTGCCAGAAGCCAAAAACAGGCACCTTGAGGTTGGGAAGAATAAGACAAGGATATATGTTGATAGGGGTTACCAACTACACATATCCCACAGATTACAGGAGGAGCTGTGAACATTTGTGAAGTGGAGGCATGGGCATGTGTAGTAGGCTAACATGTACACAGCATGTATCTCATGTTCACTTTGGGGTGGAGACTTAACATTTAAATGTATTACAGTTAGGCCCTATACAGCCAAATGTGAAGCAGAGGACAAAAAGGCCCTCTGTGCATAGCCTTCAAAGACTGTCCAGAACCATCTCATGGTCAACGGTCTTTTATCAGGAAGAAATGCTGGTTGGCTGCTGTATTGAAGTCACAAAAAGGAGGGGCAGCATCAGGCAGTTGGTTGATATCAGTGGAGGACCCAGTCTTTCAAAAGGACTGGTTTTGTTTAACCCTTAGGGAAGAAAGCCTAATGGTGTTTAGTGAGGGAGGGGATATAATGAGGTGTGTCTGACTTCCTACCCTGCCATGGCTAAGAACTCAGTTTTTAAGGTTTCTCTAGGGTCCCCTTGGCCAAGAGGGGGTCCTTTCAGTCATTTGGGAAGCTTGGAATTTTATTTTTATTTCTCAATATCATCTCCTATTTATTCTCTAGATCTGATTATAGGTAGGCTACTTGTAAGCATGATCGAGAATTGCAAATCCTGACCATGCATAGTGTCTCACGCCTGTAATCCCAACACTTTGGGAGGCTGAGGTGGGTAGATCAATTGGGATCAGGAGTTCTAGACCAGCAATTTAGTGAGACCCTACCTCTACTTAAAAAATCAAAAAAACTAGCTGGGTGTGGTGGGGTATGCCTATAGTCCCAGTTCCTCAGGAGGCCGAGGTGAGAGAATCATTTGAGTTTAGGAGGTTGAGGCTGCAATGAGCCATGATCATGCCACTGGGCTCCAGCACCAAAGTGAAACCCTCTATTTTTTTTTAATTGCAAATTCTATTGCCTTGCATTAACTAAACCCTGTTCTTCCTGTTCATCATTGGAGTAAGATAAATAAGAGAAGGAAATAATGGACACGAAGGCAACTTCCCAGTATTCACCCTGCCCCAGACAACTGGCTGAGCCAATCATGTTCATTTCATAGTCTAGTAAATAAGAATTTTCAGCTTACAATGAGATAGCAGGGAAAACCTCATGGGGTTGGGGATTGCTTTTAAGCAAATTTCCTACTCCTAAGAGAGAACCACAGAAGTCTCTTTCTTCTAGACATAATTTTGACTGTATAGGAAACTTGCAACTTTCAAAAGCATCCTGCTTTTAGACTAAAATAATGCTATCCTGAGAATGCTCTATGAATTCAAAGAGTCTGAGTTCCTCAATGATATCGCTGAGCCACTCAGAATACCAGACTTAAAGCTCGTCTGACTTCTGGGCTCTGTTAAGTGAGATGATATATCTTCTATTTTTAAAACTGGCTTAAGTTAAGTTTCTGTTACTTGCAGTCAAAAAGTACCCTATTTTATACCAGTGGTAACCAAACAATGGTTATATACTTATTTGGGCATTCAATATTATTCTTAACTGACCAGAGTTTCATTTAATATAATTGAATAATAAACTATCCCAAAACCTAGTGGCATAAAACAACCAGTTATTGTACTCATAGATTCTGTAGGTCAGGAACTTGGACAGAGCACAGAGAGAATAGCATGTCTATGCTCCATGATACCTGAGGCCTGAGATGGAGGCCTAAAAATCTTTGAAGTCTTTAGAGTCCTTGAAGATTGAGGTCTTGATCATCTAAAAGTTCATTCACTAGCATGGTTTTGTTAGCTATTGGCTGAGAACCTAGTTGAAGGTGTTGGCTAGAACATGTTCACCTGGCTTCTCCATGTGGCCTGGGCTTCCTCAAAACATGATAACTGAGTTCGGTTCCACAGGTGTGCATCCCAAGAGGGAGTGAGGGCCAAGCAGAAGCCACATCACCTTTGATGTGCTAACTTCAGAAGTCACCCAGTGCCACCTCCATTGCATTCTATAGCTCAGGACAGTTACCAAGTTACATCCAGTTTCAAGCAGAGGGAACAAAGAAATGTCATTATCACGTTGTAAGAATAGCATACAGCATGGGATGTATATTTGTATGGCCAACTTTGGAAATGCCATCTGCCACAGTTTGCTTCTGGCCACAATAATTCACAACCCTAGCACATGCAAAATATACCATTCCTCTCTTGAAACCCTCAAGTCTTATTGCAGTATCAGCTCAAAGTCCATGATCTTGTCGCCACAATCACCTCAGGTCCATGTACAGACGTGGCTCCTCAGATGCAATTCTTTGACTTACAGCTGCTCAACTACATTCGTCTCCATCTTAAGACTGTTAATCAATGAGACAATTTATCTATTCCAGAAACATTCAACATTCAATGGTGGGACAGCTGTAGACTCCCTGCTAAGAACAGCCCTATTCATAAAGAGGGGGCATGGGAGACTGTCATCACTGTTTCACCACAGTTCTAAAATTCAAACAGGTGTATATTGCCATTCCATTGATTAGAGGGGCTCTTACCACATACACACAAAGGGTTACTTCCTTGTGACATAATGGATGTGTTAATTTGCTCGAGTATAGTAACCATTTCACTATGTATAAAGTATATCAAAACATCATGTTGTACAGCTTAAATATATAATATTAAATAAATAATGTTTTAAAGTAAAATAAAATAAAGTCTAACCGTTTTCAAAGTGGCAGAACAAAGGCCCCATCTCTTGATGGAACAGTGTCCATATCATATTTTAAAAAGAGAATGTGGGATGGAATATATAGCTATAGCTATACATTCATTCATTATGGAAAATACAATCTGCTGCAACTAGCTCAGAGATATGTTTAATTAGGGTTAGTTTCATATCTATAGACCATAATCTATAAGCAGTCCCAGGATCATTGAATAAAATGCACTTGCTGGATAAAAGATCTAAGTCTGACTACCAGCTGGGTCATCAAGAATAAGATTCAATCCCTTTGTAGGCCTCATTACTCTTACTTATGAAAGATATATTTAAAATAGGCCATCCCTAACGTTGTTTCCATGTCAAACATATACTATCACACATTTATTTTAAAAGATACTCGAATGTTTTCCACCAATTGCTGTTTATCTGATGTTTACTTAATTTTGCTTAAACATCAGTATCCTCATCTGGGAAATGAGTGCAATCATAAAAATGTTTATCTTTTAAGGTTGTTATGGAAATGAAATGATATATGTCAAAAAGCTTAAAGTAAAACCTGGAACACAGTAAGTACTTAATAAATGTTTTCCGTTATTTAACAGAAAATTGCGTCACATTTGACAACCACACTAGTTTGACCACTTGGAAAGCTTATCAGTTACAAAAGAAGTTACTTTTATCAAAATGTTAAATCAGAAGATAGAGACACAGGCCAGATACATATAATCCCAGTATCCAATAAATGTGAAAGGAAATTGCTCTTTTCTGTTATTTTTAATAGAAAATATTTATTGGTGCCAGACCGGGTGTTAAAGATTTATATGCATTTGATGCTCACATAAACCTTATAAGGCAGTTTTTAAATTGAAAATTGCTATATTTACCTACTCCGTGAAATATTACTTTCTACACTGCTACAAATTCTCTACATTTTTCATACTTTTCACTTTCCTGCACTACCAGATATACCAGGCAAAAATGTTTAAGAGAGATACTGAGGGTTATTAATAGACATCATTAGTAATAAACCACAATGTTAATTTCATGCCCCAAATGCTTCTTATCTTGCTCCTAATTGAAAAGAATTCCTTGTCTGGACCTCTCAGGTTCATGTCAGCCCCAAAACATAGCCAAGGATTGGTTCCCTTTATTAAAGAGTCAGACAATCGAAAGATGAGTAGGAAAGGGCAACCTTTCAAATAAGAATTTCTAAAATAAGAGGAAAAAATTTCTGAAAGAGGATAGATAGGGAAATCTCCCATAATCATATGATGTCTTTATTCCAATCATGAGAGTCCGTATTTCAATCATTGTCTTTTGAATTATCAGGCTACCTTTTAAAATATGAAATGGTTTAAAATATTAAACTGGATTCCTGACCTGGGACTTTTTGGAGCTAATATTTGTTGGGAATCTCCAAGCAGGGTCTGAAGTATATATTTAACCTCAAAACTCATTTTTATTTTTCTTGCTGGACTAGTATTTATTGGAACATTCAGGGACTGTCAAGGTGAACTTATCAGTAATATACACATTCTTGGCAGCTATTCAGATGGAGAAATGGTAGTTTTGGTTCGGGAGAGGAATAAGGGGAATTGAGGCACTTCTTGTGTAGACAGTCTTAGATGGAGTGACTTACTGCAGCACTCCAAATGTCAGGATCAGCCGGAAGGCAAGAATGCCTAGAAACTGGGAACAGGAAGAGGGATGCTCCCCCAGACACATTTAAATCACTTTACACTATTTCCTTTGATCCTACATACTTCTGCGGGCTATTCCATTCACTCAACATATAAACTGTAAAATGATGCCTGACCCAGGAACGTTATCCATTCTGGTCCTTACTAATCCTTGTACTCCAGAGTATGAACTATCATCTATAAAATGTGGGGCATGGTTGGGCACAGTGTCTCATGCAGTAATCCCAGCACTTTGGGAGGCCAAGGCAGGCGGACTACTTTAGGTCAGGAGTTAGCGACCAGCCTGGCCAACATGGTGAAACTTCATCTCTACTAAATATACAAAAATCAGCTAAGCATGCCAGCACGTACCTCTCTACTTGAGAGGCTGAGGCACAAGAATAGCTTTAAACTGGGAGGCAGAGGTTGAAGTGAGCCGAGATTGCACCACTGTGCTCCAGCCTGGGTGACAGAGCAAGACTTTGTCTCAAAAAAATAGAACAAAATGTGGGGCATGGACTAATTTAGTTATGGCAAATAGGAGTCATTCCACTTGCAGATGCTGATCAATCCTAGTAGCTTCCATTTATATTTGTTAATAAAAATAAATTTTTCGAAGACATGAGATCCTATATCTCATTGGTAGTAGGATAGGAAATGGAGCCATTATCAACTTCCCTGGTCTGCCTAGAGTTTAGGTGTGGAGAATGAAAACATGCGGCCCCTTGTCTGCCATCCAGCACCAGGGACTCATTAAGTTCTGATAATTTATGATCCTGACCCTGATAAACACCCATGGGCTGCTGTTTGCTGGGGATTGTACCACTGTCTTCCCTAGAAGGAAGAATGTAGTAAGAGGATCCTGAAAGTTGAAAATAATAATAGTGATGATAAAGTATGGATATAAACATTTTATTCTTTCCTTTAGAATAAAAATAAATGACATCTTATATCATTATTTGGGAAGCTTTGCTTTAGATACCAATTTCTCTGAAACATAGAAGTCCACACTCTTAAGTGGTAGAGCCTTTGTCATAATTTAAAACATTCATTCACATAAGTATAATATATGCTACCCATCTTGGACAGTTCAAAATGTTCCACTTAATTTTATTTGATTAAAAGCCTAATTTTGGCCAGGCACAGTGGCTAACTCCTATAATTCCAGTACTTTGGAAGGCCAAGACAGGCAGATCAGGTGAAGTCAGGAGTTCGACCAGCCTGGCCAACATGGTGAAACCCCGTCTCTACTAAAAATAGAAAAATTACCCAGCATAGTGGCACATGCTTGTAATCCCAGCTACTTGGGAGGCTGAGGTGGGAGGATCGCTTGAACCCAGGAGGCAGAGGTTGCAGTGTGTAGAGACTGTGCCACTGCACTCCAGCCTAGGCAACAGAGAAAGATTCCATCTCAAAAAAAACAAAAAACAAAAACAAAAACAAAACCTAACTTTCTTGCCCAGCTTTTCACAATTAATCTTGATATATAAAACAGTGAGTCCCACATGTCTCTGGGCCAATTTTTGCTTGAAAATGCCAGCTCTCTATCAGCCATTTGCAATATCAAGGGGATGCACAAGCTCCTCCTCACTTTCCCTGCCTCGGCCGACCGAACCCTTCTGGTGAGGCACCTGCCAGCTGAGCTGACCGCTGAGGAGAAAGAGGACTTGCTGAAGTACTTCAAGGCACAGTTGGTGCATGACCTGTCAGATAAGGGGCAGCTGAAACATACAGCTTTTGCCACATTCCCTAAAAAGCAGCTATAAAGGCATTGACAAGACTCCATCAGCTGAAACTTTTAGGTCATACTTTAGTCTTTGAATTTGCAAAAGAGCAAGATCAAGTTCACCCCCCATGTCCCACTTCAGTCTCTGAAAAAAAAAAAAAAAAAAAAGGTCTGATGACCCTGTTGAAGACAATAAAGAAAAGAAAGAATTTGGTTATTTAACAGTAGAAAATGGAATTACACCAAACCATGGGCTCACTTTTCTTAATTCATGCCTCAAGTATATGTACCCACCACCTTCCAGCACAATCCTAGCAAACAGAGTAAATGCTTTGGCAAGCATGCCTAAGTTCTATGTACAGGTCCTTCATCTTATGAATAAAATGAATTTGCCCACAGCTTTTAGATCAATTACTGCACGGCCTCCCATCTATGAAGACCATATGCCATTGCATCCACCTCTTCCACCCACATCTCCTCAGCCACCTGAGGAACCTCCTTGGCCAGAAGACGATGAGGAATTATCTAGTGAAGAATTAGAAGATGACAGCAGTGATGATGAGGACCAACAGAGAATGAACAAACTAATGGAACTAGCAAATCTTCAGCCCCAAAGACCCAAAACAATAAGGCAGCGCCATGTGAGAAAAAAGAGAAAAATAAAGGATATGCTGAACATACTTTCGTGTCCTTCACAAAACAGTTTACATCTAGTGCTGTTACCTTCGGATGTATTTGACCAACCACAATCTGTAGGTAATAAAAGAATTGAATTCCATATATCTACCGACATGCCAGCTGCATTTAAGAAAGATTTAGAGAAGAAAGAAAATTGTGAGAAAAAAATAATGATCTACCTGTTACTGAAGCTGATGCATCCAGTATAGGATTTGGAAAAATCTTTCCCAAACCTAATTTGAACATCACAGAAGAGATTAAAAAAGACTCTGATGAAATGCCATCGGAATGTATTTCTAGAAGGGAATCGGAAAAGGACAGAATTTCTAGAGAAGAAATGGAAACACTTTCAGTTTTCAGAAGTTATGAACCTGGTGAACCAAACTGTAGAATTTATGTAAAGAATTTAGCTAAACATGTTCAAGAAAAGGACCTTAAATATATTTTTGGAAGATATGTTGACTTTTCATCAGAAACACAGTAGATCATGTTTGATATATGTTTGATGAAAGAAGGTCGTATGAAAGGACAAGCTTCCATTGGACTTCCTAATGAAAAAGCAGCAGCAAAAGCCTTAAAGGAAGCTAATGGATATGTGCTTTTTGGAAAACCCATGGTGGTTCAATTTGCTCGATCTGCTAGACAAAAACCAGATCCTAAGGAAGGAAAAAGAAAGTGTTAAAAATTAATAAAGGTTTCTTTTGAATCCTGTGTCTTTCAAGGGCTTTCCAACTTGGACAGGAAGAAATTGACCACCTGGACTATGGAACTGTGCGTAACAGCTTTGAAAGTATATTTAAAAATTAAATACATATGCCTTTAAATCAGTGTATTGGAACTATATTATATGTATTTTAATGACCTTCCTCAAATATAATAAATTATTTTCTTTTTCTTTCTTTCTTTCTTTTTTTTTTTTTTTTTTGAGATGGAGTCTCGCTCTGTTGCCCAGGCTGGAGTGCACTGGCACGATCTTGACTCACTGCAAGCTCCGCCTCCCGGGTTCACGCCATTCTCCTGCCTCAGCCTCCCAAGTAGCTGGGACTACAGGCGCCCGCCACCACACCCAGCTAATTTTTTTCTGTATTTTTAGTAGAGACGGGATTTCACTGTGTTAGCCAGAATGGTCTTGATCTCCTGACCTTGTGATCCGCCCGCCTCAGCCTCCCAAAGTGCTGGGATTACAGGCGTGAGCCACGGTACTCGGCCACAGGTACAGTATTTTAAGTCTAATAATAAAAGAATGCTTACATGTCAGGTAAAAATGTTATCAACTAACATTATAACACTTGGAAATTTTTTGTATATGTGATTCCCTAGTACCTAATTACTGGACGAGCTTTTTAAAAATACGCATTTCTCCCGCAAATGATAAAAAGCCTGTGATTAGTCACACCTGTAACTTGTAAGTTTATTCATTAGTTCATTCAGTAGTTATTTATAGAATACCTACTCTGAGCCAAGTACTCCCATAGAACATTGAAGAGAAACATAGTCATTAACTTCACTCATTCATCTAATAAGTTCTGTGAGGTAGGCTCTGTGCTGTGTGCTAGAGATATGGTAGGGGATAAGACAAAGTACAACCCAGGAGACAGACAATCAAATAATCACAGTGACCGATTCAAGAGGCGAGAGAATGTTCAGGAAACCAAGGCCAGGAGAGATTGTGACTTCCCCAGGGTACCCAGTTAGTCAGCGAGGAAGCTGGACCTAGAATCTGTCTTCCGGGCATCCTCCCAATCTGTTCAGAGGCAACAACATTGAAAACGGCTCTCACTCCCTGCATTCCTGCTATGCTACTTCCTGTGCTGGGTGCTCATTTATCCTCACACATGCTGACTCCATTTCATTCTGATACCTTAAAATGATTCTGGAAAGGGAATCCTCAGAGGCCTTCCAAAAGCCTGAAGGCTTTACCTTCCTGCACTCTCCCTGCCCCCAACACATCTGCACATCTCTGAGAGGGGATCTGCTCCTCCCTACAAACTTGAAGGCACCTTAAAGGCTTTCTACTCCCTGGCTCAGTTCCCTGCCCAGGTGACATGTGAGCAGTGACAAAGCCATGTAAACTATTCCCAGAACACTGGTTTCCAAGCATGGCTGAACGCCATAATCACCTGGTCAGGGGTTGGGGAGTGAGGGAGTGTGCTTTAAAACTAGCTTACCCGGCTGGGCATGGTGGCTCATGCCTGTAATCCCAGCACTTTGGGAAGCTGAGGCAAGTGGATCGCTTGAGCTCAGGAGTTCGAGACCAGCCTGGTCAACATGGCAAAACCTTGTCTTTACAAAAATACAAAAATTAGCTAGGCGTGGTGGCAGGCATCTGTAATCCTTGCTACTCTGGAGACTGAGGCACAAGAATCAATTGCCTGAGCTCGGGAGGCAGAGGTTGCAGTGAGCCAAGATCACACCACTGTACTCCAGCCTAGACAACAGAGCGAGACTTCATCTCAAAAAACACAAAACAAAACAAACTAGCTTACCAGCAAGGCATGATCTAATATAGAGGTTACCAAAGTATGTCCCCAGTCCAGCAGCATCAGTAGAATCTTTGAACTTGGTAGAAATGTAGAGTCTTGGGCCCCTTCCCCAGCCCCACTGAATGAGAAGTCTGTGGGTAGCCCCGTCATCTGTGCTCTAACAAGCCCTCTGAATGGTTCTGAGGCTGTAACTATTTATCTAGGAGTTATCAGGTAAGGGCTAGGGACTATTTTTAAGTATTTCAGGTAATTTAGAAGTCCAGAGAGTTGGGAACCACAAGGAGAGCATTCCTCACTGCAAAAAACACACTTTGGAATGCCCTAGGACGGTGAGGTGAATGCTATACAAAAGAAAATATTGGAGAAGACATTCGAGAACAGTAAGGTTGGAAAAATTTGGCAGACAATTTAAAAATTGAAAAGCATTGCTATTAATTACAGTACATGCAAAAGTTATGCTATAGGATAAAAAACTTATTTTGCAAAACAATCCTATTTTGAGACCTAGAAAACTAATCTTTCAAAAGTTATCTATTCTAGAAACAATTTAAGGAATACATGCCTGAAATAGAGAAAAATCTTCTGTTTCACAGCTTTTCATCTTGAATAAAAAACATGGTTTTTTTCACTATTTGTTTTCTTATTGACAGTTAATGTTAGTTTAAATTATTACTGTTTTAAACGTTCATAATGTTATTTTACATTTGTTAATAAGCATATCTATATTCTTTATGTTCTTTAATAATTGAAAGTTGGGCTGAGTGCAATGGCATAGGCCTATAATCCTAACAATTTGGGAGGGCGAGCAGGTGGATTGCTGGAGCCCAGGAGTTTGAGACCAGCCTGGGCAACATGGTAAAACCCCAAACCCCGTCTCCACACACACAAAGAAAATATATAATAATTAGCTGGGCTTAGTGGACACGCCTGTAGTCCCAGCTACTCAGGAGGCTGAGGTAGGAGGATTGCTTGAGCCCAGGAGGTAAAGGCTGCAGTGAGCCAGGCTCACACCACTACACTCCGGCCTGGGTGACAGAGAGAAATTTTGTCTTACAAAAAAGGAAAATTAATAGGAAAGAGATAAAATTATAAAGACCATCACATTCCTGATTATAGACTGCATAGTATTAGTGAAAATAAAATCCTCAATGACTAATACTTTTTACCTCTTATTATTAATTCCAAAGTAAATGTCCCACACAAACACTATAATAGGATAATTTTTGGCACCAAATCGATACTTGTTATTATATCCCAGGTCTGTCGAGACCCTGGTCAATGGTGGTGTCCCTCTGAGTCTCTTACGAGATTCATACCAAGTGCCTGGACTGTGCCAAGTAACACCCCGCTTCAAACACAACAACATTGTGCAGGTGGGATCCTTAGAATCCACACTTTCAAATGGCAGAATGCAAGCTTAAAGTAGTTAAGCTACGTAGCTGACTCGGCTGACTCCAGGCAGTCGGCCACCAGTCTTTGTCCCTGCCCTGTCACTGTCCTGTCTCCTTCACGCCTAAGGCAGCACAAGCACCAGAAACACAGTGGACGCTCAGGAAATTCAGCACTATTTTGTTTGTTTGCTGTGTGTATTGGCTTTTGCTTGGGCCGGCTTAAGACTTTCAAAGCCCCAAGTTACTGAAAACCTTACATAATTCAAATTTTAAAACCATGCTCAACTATAAAGGAAGCTGAAGAAAGTCCAAGAAAGTCTTTATTTTTCTCATGATGACTCTTCTGATGCTTTGTTAAAAGATCAAATGTAAAAATTCTTTAAAGTAAATGTGTATTTTTTTTTGCCTTGCTTGGTGCACTACAAACATACACATGATACAGTACAGTATGGGCCCATTTCAACTGATGGAGAGTTCTTTCTAGACATCCTCCTACTCAGGGCTTATGCTAGGTATGACTGAGAGGAGGAGATGAAAGGCTGCATTCTACAGCAGGGGTCCCCAACCCCCGGGCCATGGACCAGTACTGATCTGTGGCCTGTTACGAACAGGGCTGCACAGCAGGAGGTGAGCTGGCAAGTGGAGCTTCATCTGTGTTTACAGCTGCTCCCCATGGCTCACATCACCACCTGAGCTCCGCCTCCTGTCGGATCAGCAGTGGCGTTAGATTCTTATAGGAGCGCGAACCCTATTGTGAACTGCACATGCAAGGAATCTAGATTGCGTGCTCCTTGTGAGAATCTAATGCCTGATGATCTGTCACTGTCTCCCATGACCCCCAGATAGGGCTTACCATTTAGTTGCAGGAAAACAAGCTCAGAGTACCCTCTGATTCTACATAATGGTGAGTTGCATAATTATTTCATTATGTATTACGATGTAATAATAGAAATGAATTGCACAATAAATGTAATGCGCTTGAATCATCCCGAAACCATCCCCCCACACCTCCAGTCCGTGGAAAAATTGTCTTTCATAAAACTAGTCCCTGGTGCCAGAAAGGTTGGGGATCACTGCTCTATATGATCATTGCTTCAGTGCATCCCTGACTCAGCAGACACTTGAGAGAGCTTCAAGAGAAGACTAGGTGCTGGAGGATACTCTCCTGCGTTTTTAATATTTCACTGCCAATTCAGGTTTAGTCGCCTCAGTCAAAAACAATCTTGGAGTGTCACCTCCAAGGACATTTGCTTGAGCATGGAGGCATGGCTGACTTCAGTTCTCACATGAGTGCAAGAGCTCCTCCTGCTGGCAAAGGTGAGAGCAACACTCCAGAGTACATGCGTGAAGCAGGCAGCTTCTGTCATCATGGCGTGCCATCATGGTATGGCGAGAAGAAACCAAACTTTGACATGAATTGAATGTAAAAACCTGCATCCAATCAAATGCATGGGCTTGACTGTCCTGAAAAAAATCAAATTCTTCATCCTAGATTAGCTCTCGCTAATTTGGGGTTCTCTCAGAGCATTGGCTGACCGACTCGCCTTCTAAAATGCTAATCACCAAATGCCATACATCCCTGGGTTCCATTCTGAACTCCTCACCTTATTCCAAAGCCCCCATATGAAGTGTCTCTCGTGACAAGTGTGGGGAAAATGTGGTGAAGAGTTAAAAGTGAATCTCTTACCTCTTTGAACTGTTTTCTTCGTACTTCATGTACACAGATACACTTTTGATGTGTTAACTAGAAAATCTGACTAGAAAAGAACAAAGCAGCTGTCACTGGAAGGAAGACACTGACAAAAAAAACCACACAGCCCTTTATTGAAGAACTGTCAAGCCCATCCTACAGTTCTGGGGTTGTCTGTGGTATTTATCAAAGACCTAGATCTGATGCAGGAAATTAAAAATAATAATAATAATAAATCTATCCACTGGGCATTTATTAAAGGAATCTAAAATTATATTACATTTAAAATAACCAAAATGGATATTTTAACAATTCAAATACAAGGTTGTTTGTATTAGTTACATATATATGCATATTTGTATATTCGTGTGCATGCTTTCTTACCACAAAAATGCACATGTATATATAGAGAATAAAGATATATACATAGATAATGTGTTTACACACAAATTAAAAACATTTTTTCTCACTATGAGGAATCTTTTAATGTATTTAAACATTTTTCTTGATATAACCTTTATTTTAATATTACATATAAAATTGAAGCTTTTAAATATTTCTGAAATTTGCTTAAATGGTCTGTCCAGGAAAGTGGATTCCTGCATTTCATGTTGCTCAATGGACTCACAATATTTTCCTGAATGTCATTCCCAGCTTTGAGGTAATGTACATGTTTTTCTTTCCTCTATGCCATTATATATTTATTATAAAATTTTCTGTTCTATGTGCTATTTCAGCCCAGTCCTAATTACTGTATTACATGGAATTCAATTACCGTTTTCTAAGTAAATATACTGTATGTAATAAGAGTAGCGGTCAGGGGGCAGTGGCTCACGCCTGTAATCCCAGCACTTTGGGAGACCAAGGCAGGTGGATCACCTGAGGTCAGGAGTTCGAGAGCAGCCTGGCTAGCATGGTGAAACCCTGTCTCTACTAAAAATACAAAAATTAGCCAGGTGTGGTGGCGGGCGCCTGTAATCCCAGCTACTCAGGAGGCTGAGGTAGGAGAATTGCTTGAACCCAAGAGGTGGACGTTGCAGTGAGCCGACATCACGCCATGGCACTCCAGCTTGGGCAACAAGAGCGAAACTCCGTCTCAAAAATAATAATAATAAATAAATAAGAGTAGTTTTCTTACAAAACCCCAATGACATGAACACGAGGAGAAAAGAAATCCAGGAAAGAGTGCACAGAAAAGCAGAACAGATAAAGTTGCTAAGTGTAGCTGGAAATGGTCCATATATTCAAACAAATCTATCTCCTCATATTTTCTGGTCACATTGCCAGATTATAGGATAGGCTTCAGACTTGAGGCTTCACATCTTAGCTATATCACTTAAGAGTTGTATGTCTTTGGGCAGGTTACTTAACTTCTGAGCCTCAGTTTCTTCACCTGTAAAATAGGGGTAACAGCTACCTCACAAAGGTTGTTTAACTGAGACATATTTACCACAGCAGGGTCCCCACAACATTAGTTTGAAAGGAAGCAAGTAGATGTTGGATGCTAAAAAAGGGCTCGGGGTGCCATGGTTAAATCAGTTTGAGAGGTGGGACATTGAACAATGCAGAACAGATTTCTGTTTTACAGAACAGAATGCAGGGCTTCTCAGAGCCTTTCCCATGCTCCTTTTAATCAAAATATAATTCAGTATTCAGATTTCCACAGAATTATTTGACCTGAAATCCTTTTATGATGAGTGTTTCTGGGGATTAACGTTTCTCAGAACACATTTTGGGTGCAAAATAAAAGGTTGGGGGAAAAAAGATTCTAACAGACATCTCAGGTCAACATAAACTTTTTAATGGTACATTTGAACTTGCTGGCATAAAGACAATGTAACAACAATGGAGAAACTATCTGGTAATTCAGGTCACTACTGCCTCAGTTGCAAAGTGCTTCTCATGGTCTAAATTGGCAACCAAGTGTATTTGTCCGTGCATATTAAGAAAAAGATTATCTGGCCAGGCACGGTGGCTCACACCTGTAATCCCAGCACTTTGGGAGGCTGAGGCAGCCGGATCACAAGGTCAGGAGATCGAGACCATCCTGGCTAACACGGTAAAAACCCCGTCTCTACTAAAAATAAAAAAAAAAATTAGCCGGGCGTGGTGGTGGGGCACCTGTAATCCCAGCTACTTGCGAGGCTGAGGCAGGAGAGTGGTGTGAACCCGGGAGGTGGAGGTTGCAGTGAGCCGAGATGGCGCCACTGCACTCCAGCCTGGGCAATAGAGCGAGACTCCGTCTCAAAAATAAATAAATAAATAAAATAAAATTTAAAAAATTATCCAGAGGACAAATTTATTAGGTAAATAAATAGCTAGAAATATTTTTCATAGAAAGAATTTGTTAATGGTTTAAATTAGATTTCCTTATAAGTGCTTTAAATGTATTTATGTATCTAAACAATTATCAAGTTGCACTGTGGGCCAAGCAGGTATCTAAATTGAGATCAGGACAAGCCCTGGGTAAGATATTGGTGGCCAATGATGTGGGTTTTATGGTCTTTCTCACCAGACCAATGCAAAGGAAGATTATCAGGGGGTTATACTGAGGCCCATGATCCCTTGTTTGTTTTCAACTCTTAAAAGACAAAATACTGCATGGAACAAGGGCTCTATAAATATCTCTGTATAATTTAACTTTTCAATCAATTGAAGGCAAGAAGAATTGATGATTCATTTCTCTCCTTTTTAAAATTCTCTCTCTCTGAAAATTACAACATTTTCAAAGGATCTGATAAATAATATCAAGTTCATTGGCATTTCAAACAGACAAGACATTTATCTATTTTAAACTATGATGAATGTCATATTTCCATTCAAATTTGGGAAGATCACATTTTCAGCTACCAACCAACTATGGAAAAATCTTTCAGACAACAATAACCTCTTAATTGAAGATTTCTCTTAAAATTTTTAATAGAATAATGTGGGTGTTATCCTTCTGAAAAACAAAATTACTTTTAATGAAGCAGTTCAAAATCAGGGCAGAGAAAGAGCAAAGAGTTTCCTTGAGGTTCTGGTGACAGTTTACATAAAAAGATGTTTTATTTTCTCTTCCCAGGGTGTACACCATCATTTTATCTTATTATTCCTGACATTCAGTTCATCATATTAGCATCTTTGTGGGAAACAAGAAAGCAATTAAGGTTTTTGCTCTTTATTCTTTGGGAGACAGAGATTTTGCGTTTCTTCAAAACTCTTAATGATGAGGCAGACCTGGTCAAACACCAAATGCACGAGTTTTAAAATGCAATAAAGATAGAGCTTTAATAATTTTCAATTACAGTTATTCTGCAATAATGTTAGTGAATCTCATCTAAAAAGTAAATTATTCATTGAATAGGAAATAAGAAAGCTTTGGGATTGTATGAATCTCCCATTTAAAGTTTCACTAAGATTCTCCTTGATAAGGTCCTTTTAAAAGATTACATATTTTATACTTTGTTTCTATCCCTTTTCTTCATTCATGATGCTGTTTCTACTTTTTAATATACTTTTCTAACAAAACACGGTAGTTATAGAGTGGCCATTCAGACGGGTCTATTCAGAATAAGTATTCATTCACTTGCAGCCAGAAATACTGATAATATGATTTTTTTTATTTAGTTTTAAGAATACATTTTCATTTTAAGCAAATGAAACTTAGAACCAAATAAAAAAACTGTCACTGGCTTTCATTAGAAAATTGGTAGGAAAAAGTCTCTCGTGTTGCCTTTGCATTGCGGAATCTTGCCTTTCATGTAAATAAATAGATCATTTACTGGAAAGTACACAGAATACAGCAAAACTAAAGAATCCCAGAAAAATATTTTAAATCAAAATAAAATATGACAAAATGAAAAAGGGCAATGCAGACTATTTTCTTTAAAAAAAAAATGAAAGAAAGCATCGCCCTTCTCCTAAAACTTGAAAACAAGTCATTAACTTAGTCATTTTCTATATCCCCTTTGCAATAATTTCCAATATTTGTGCTCAGATAAATGCTAGATTCTTTATATCTCCCTGCTCTCTTTTCTCTTGCCATGAATTTAGTTACTTTCGTTAAATCTTCCAACCTTAAAATTGAAGAGGGTGTCACAAATTTAACCTAGTGATTAGATTTGTGCAAAACTTTTGCAATGAAACTTTTGACTGGAAGACTTTACATGTAGAATTCTGGTACATATTCCAAACTTACACAAGACTTACAGGATGTGTTCCTGAGTTCAATAACAGATAAATTGGAAGTTCTCATCCAATAAATATCACCAACTTAACTCACAAATCCAAACTGACATGGTTGAGATGTCAACACTGGGCAACTTAGCACCCTGAGGGGTCAAATTCAGTGATTTCTTTTGAATATTATTTTAGAGTCAATGTGTCTTTTTGTTTGTTTTTTCAAATGTTGTTTAAGAAAGCATTTGTTTATTCATTTCAATGAGAAACTAGGTTGGGACAAGAATAAGGGAATAAATTCCTATATCTGTAGACTCATAGAATAGAGGGGAGAAGAAAATTCTTACAAATGCCTTCATCTACTGATGTCCCTCATTCCACTTTACAAAGTACTTTGAGTTTATTACAATGACAAAGATTTTAATGACAAAACAAAAGAAAGAGAATCCACGTTGGCCCTTAATCAGTATCTCTGACTCTCTAAACAAGATGTGGATGCTTGTATCCTAATTAGCTTAATTTAAACTAGATATGTAAGTATGTCTAAGACATGAATATTGGGGAAATGATCTTTTCCATGAAAATACTCATGAAACATCTTTGAAGAGGTAACTTTTGTTTTAGAATCCTTTTTGAAAATCTCTTTACTGAGAAAATTAAAGTAGCCCTAATATAGTGAACACACATAGTCCTTAAGATCTAAGAGGCATGGGTTCAAATTCTGACTCAGCCAATTACTAGAAAGCTTTAACTTAACCTCTCTAGTCTTCTGCTTTTTTTCTTTCTTTTTTTTTTTTTTTTTTTTTGGAAAATAGAGATAATAATAATAGCTACCTCATGGATTATTGAGATGGCCAAAGGAAATAAACATCAAAATTTTCAGACCAGGCACTTAATGAATATGTGCTGATGAATAGTGAATTATTCTCATGAATAATCTGAAGTAATAAGGCATATTCTGCAATCTTATCAAAGTTTACGTAAGTCAAGATAAATTGTGGTCTGATGTAAGATTTGGTCCCTTTCAAATCCAGCATCATATACTTGATTCTACAATTTCCCCAAGTGACTATAAAATGCTCAGCAAAAGAAAATGAAAATAAAGTACTTCCTGCCATGCTAAAAGAATGTCCCAAAGGAAGCTATATCTTAAATAAAGCTTGAATTTGTTTAGAAATCTCACTTAAATAATTGATATCTTCATATATAGTAATGCTTTGAATCCTATATTATAATTGAACCATCATGGGATATTTTTCTCACATAGATTCACTGTGTATCATCTCTACTTGGCCTTTGTTGAAGATGTTTTCTTTAAAATCTTTCCCCAATGTCTTCATTTCTCAAAAATTCCACTTTTCCATCATTTCATTTTTTGGTCAAGAGATCATGAGAATGGACTAAACAGAGGCACGAAGGTGCAGTAAAATATAAGCACTGTTGTGTAAAACTAAATGATTTCTACCCTACTTTAGCATAAATGAGTCTCCTGACAAATACTGTAAATAGAAAACTTACTAAAAACCTTTGAGTGGCGTGTTTTATTGCCTGTTTGCATAAACAACTTATGTGTGTCTACTTCACTTTCAATGTTGATTTATATTTTACTCTATCGACAAAGAGATTTCGTTGAGGAAGAAACTTATCAAATATTTTCTACCGGAAGTCAAAAGAAACATCTGGCAAGAGTACAAGATCTAGACCCTTGTACACACGGGGTAATCTACTCATTGCAATGCTCCACAAAACACAGAGTAAGATTTGGTTTTAAACATTCTCATTATAAACACACATAAGGAAACTGGCACACACCAGAGATTTAGGCTCATGTGAATCAGAGGCTACTCAAGGTCAAACTTCCTTCTGACCTGCTCCTCTGGAGGGCACAAAACTGAGATGAATGAATCGGCGCCTCCAATTTGACCCACTTGTCAATTCCGACCTCGTCAGGGAACCCTATTGCATTAGTCAGCTCAGGCTCCTATAACAAAATACCACAGATTGGATGGCTTAAACAACAGATATTGATATCTCACAGTTCTGGAGGCTGGAAGTCCAAGATCAAGGTGCCATTTGCTTTGGTTCCTAATGAGGGCCCTCTTCCTGCTTGCAGACAGCTGCCTTCTCACTGTGTACTCACATGGCTGAGAGAGAGACAGTCCTGGTCTCATCCTCTTCTTAAAATGACAGGAATCCCATCATGGGGGTCCCACCCCCAAGACCTCATCTAAACATAATTATTTCGCAAAGGTCCCACCTCCAAATGCCATCAACTGAGGGTTAGGGCTTCACTACATGAGTTTGGGGCGGCGGTCAAGGGGACATAAAAATACAGCCCATAATACTTGTTTCAACATGTCAGTGTACCAAATATGACTTCCAAAACTCATAGCAGGAGATAAACTTGTACACATCCCTTTACATTTATGAGTGTGCTGGACTAAGTCCCTTAAGGCAAGCTCTGCCTTCACTATTTAAATCAGTGGTCAAATAAAATATAAATAATAGTGTCTTTAGACAAATACGTAGTGAGATTTAATTATCTAAAATTTTTAAAGCCATCTAATTTTGCCTTTGTAAATAGACTGCTTGTATATAATTATTTGTAACATTGGTTTATGTGCAGTTACATGAATATGACCCAGCCCATTATTTACTCTGGCTTTTAAAAACTATGTGCATGATCAAAATATGAATGGCCTAATAACATGGAAAAATTGATTTGGGGAAAGTAAGAGAGAAAGAGATTTATATCATAGCATTACAACACAAATTAATGCTTTCATGTCTTTTAAATTTCTATTTTATCATTAATTATGGTGTGATAAAACTTCATAATTAAAATAACTATACCATATGCTGTTATATGTGTCCATTTTATTCTGAAAGGAGATATATATATGTCCTTTCATATGTTTTATTCTCAGCCATCTGTGAAAACTAATCCTGTGGCAAACATGGATCAGCAGTTCTTCAATTTGATGTTATAAAGCGTTAAAATACTTGGGATCCTAGATCCAGACATGTTCAACTGCTATTATATCTTGTTCATAGAAAGCACTCAATACTCCAAAATATGTTCCTGTGAGTTTTGGCATCTATTGTGAGAATGGAGTTTTAGTGACCTCATTCGAAGCACTCTGGGTTCTCAAGAGATAAAAAGAAAACCAAGTCTGCTATATCAGCAAGTGTCTTTGTATTTAAAATCCATCTTTTGAAAGAGTATGTAATTGGATTTTTGAAAACGAATTTAAATATCAGACTTCTAAGTGGCAAGTTTATTCATTCATATTTACTGTGATTATTTAAATATTTCAATTTATTTTGCATTTATTAATTGATTTTTACCATGCTTTCTCAACAATGTAAAGAAAAATTCTAGATGTACCCAAGAGCACTTGCATCCTATACATCCATGGCATTAGGGTGAACTATTGTTCTTCTATCCTATTTTCTACCCTCTGCCATATTAGTCTTTTCTCCCATATCAATATCCTTTCAGGTTAACTCATATAATTTCCAATTTCCTGACTCACAATTGCTTCTTCTGTCCCACTCTTTCTTTCCTTCCAAGGTTTCTATTTTTCTCTTTCCCTGAAGCCCCTCCTTTAGTGACTATTTTAGCAGGGTTTTATGAGAGAAGCATGCTCTCTGGCTTCACCCCTTACTGCTGCATAGTAGATTTGTAGGGTACATAATTGTACATTGATAGTTCTTTCTCCCAGCATTGTGCAGATATTCCATTGTCTTCTGACACCTGTTATTATTAATGAGAATTCTACTCTTGGAGGAATTACTGCTCCTTGATATGTAATCTGTCTTTTTTCTCTAGCTGTCTTTAACGTTTTCACTTTGGTGTTCTACAGTTTATTTGTGGTATTGCTAGTTGTTTATTTATTTTTGCTTACCCTGCTTCGGAGTCAATGTAATTCTTCAATCTGAAGATTCGTATCTTTCATTAATAGTTCACATTATCAACTATAATGTAGCTTTTCTCTCATTCATTCTATTCTTTCCTTCAGGAAAAATCTAGCAAATTATTTGGACCTTCTCATTCTACCTTTCAAGACTTTTAATGTCCCTTTCTTATTTTCCAATTCTCTATGACTCTGGGCAGCAATAGATATTATTTGTTTAGATCTGTCTTTCTTTCTCGTTCTCTGTCTCTCCCTTTCCCCTCTCTCCTCTATATAGCTAATCTGCTATTTGACCTATCCATTGAGGTTTATATTACATTTCTTTGTTTCTGGAACTCCTGATTTTGGAACCAAAATTGCCAGTTCTTTTATTTATACTCTCTTTCCTCATTTATGAAGCCTTCAGGAAATTTAAACCTACTTATGTAATATCCTCTTTATAAGCTCAAGTTCATTTCAGTATCAGTCCTCTTATTTGTAAACTTAGTTGATTCTCCCTAGTAGTGAATCACTTCCTCATGTGCTTTGTAATTTTTATATTGTGGACACATCATCATCTGAGGTTATTTTTTCATATGGGAGTCCTATGCATTATGAATTATGGAAACAATTCTGTTTTACAGTTTTTTATTTGGTCTGATAGGTGATCTGTCCTGTGTCTTAAGTTTCCACGTTAGTGTTAAGAATTCAGTCTTTTGTCTTTAAAAACTATGCATACGTCTGCTATCCTGATCATTATTCTGGATGATTCCTAGTATTTATAAATCACTTGAGTATTTATTTTTATTTCCTTTGAACCCAACAACGAATTGGTTTTAAAAAGTGTTTTATTTGTTTCTTTCTTATCTAGTCTATCATGTGTTCTTATGCAGGGTCAGAAAGCACCTTCACTAACTGTTGTATTGCAAGACCTAGACATCCCAACACCATGTCATTATGTAAAGGTTTAAAAACAATATAACACACTAGTCTTAGGGAAGAATCATCATTTACCAATGGATTTGGACATCATTTTTCAATGGACCAAGAGACATGCCTTTATTGATAACTTGGCCTTCCCATCATTTGGCTAATAATTGACCTAATGAGGAACAGAGGCCCCCAGGCAAGCCAGGCGCATCGTGAGTAAATGGCTTTAGACAGAGGGTCTTAAATTTGATCAGAGAAACATTTATCCCTGGTTACTAATTTCTTGTGTCCTGGGAGAAGTGTCTTGCCACACTTAAGATCATCCTAAGGACTGTCTTCTCAACTTTTCAAGTAGGTGGCATACGTTCAGGTGTCTACTCACTTCACAATAATTTACCCTTTCTCTGGAAACTGCTTTTTACCACCGCCCTCATCTCCACAACAATGGGTCACCCATAGCCATATTTTCACTAACCTGAGCTGGGCCAATCTCATTTTCCCTTCAGGGTATTTAGAATTGAGACAGATAGAATTCGAGTTGTGGCTGGACCTACAGTATCTAAACCTGAGAGGTATAAGGTGACTGGATTCCACACCATGGAGAGAGATAAGGATATACCAGCTCTGAAAGAGAAATAGGGATGAAAGAGAATTCTGACATTGGACCAGTTTCTGGTTCTAGTTTTCTCCTGAGGACCAGCTGCATTATTTCTACACTGATTTCCACACTACACCCCTACATCCTTATAATAAATCACCCCTCTTCACTTGAGTTAGATCAAATTGGCTGCCATGTCTTGCAACCAGAAAAATCCTAAGACATTAACCCTGGGGATACAAATAGAGTCTGTGGCAGATAGCAGGGGAAATACTCTGAGCTCTAGGACAGCCAGCATTTGTCCAGCACTGACAATGTGCCAAACAATAGCTGGTGCTGAAAAATCAAATACGAAAAAGACAGCTCCAGCCCTGGAGTATCTTACAGAGTAAGAGTAGAGAGAAAGACACACGAACATATGATGCAATACAAAATAATTCACCACCTCAAAGAAAGTTTTCTGTGTATCTCCACTTCCACACCACTAGCCAGACTAGGTTGGGTGCCTCTCCTACAGCACCCTGTGGTTATCACGATCACTAATGTATCAAACACTGTATAAGTTATCTATTCACTGGCCCACCTATTTTGTAAACTGTGAGCTCTTTGGAAACAGAAATGGTGCTTTTCACCATAGTATCCCAAATAAATTGCAAAGTTTCTATGAAATAGCAGTTGCACAATAAATATTTGCTAAACAAATGACTACCTGTAAAAACAAATGAAGGTACCTCTACACAAATAGGACAGAAGAAATAATAAGTAATTAATTTTATCTGGAAAGTCCTTAGAGGATCTTTTAAGGAGGCAGTATAATGTACAAGATAAGAGCACTGATTTTGGAGCCAGAGATGCCTGAAATCACAGAGTGGATCCCACGCGTATTAGCCACACAATCTTTTCTTCATCTGAAACGTGGAGATGCTCTTGATCAATATCTCACAGAGCTATTGTGAATATGATGTGCAGGAGAGTATCCCAAAGGACACACATACTCATACGAGGTAGAGTCTGGCTTTCAGGGAAAGAAAATAGGATGAAACTGCAGAACCTCAGAGGCCAAGCTCTTCTCCTGCATGTTCTCTCTACACCATTTTTAAGTTGGCTGGTTGGATTAAGAGTGTAGCTTTAAGCACCTCTGTATGTGCTATTTGCCAACTTTAGCATGCAGAACTCAAGGAATTGTAGCTGGGGGAATTGTAGCCGGGATGGAAGTGGGCTCCACACAATTGGGGGCTTAGGGGAAATGACTGAGAGAAGAGGAGAGCTCTGGGAATGGTAGGAGTCCAGTCTAGGAGAGTGACTAAAGGGTCAATCAATTACCGGGACAAGTTATTTTGGTGACATAGGTAGACTTGTGTTTATGTGAGTGGGCAGTAAAGGAACATCTGATTTCAATAGCAGATGTCTCAATAAGTGACTCTGACAAATCTCTGGTTGATAGAAGGGTGGTTCCAGAGGATTCAGTTTAGAGCTGCTACAGGGGTATGAGAATAAGATCATACCCTAAGAGAAAGGGAGGCTGCAAAACTCTTGTTCACGCATCATCAATGGGGCCAACATCACTCCAAGGGGACAAAAATTGTTCCTTAAGGGTTTAAAATCTTAGATACTATAATGATTTTTAGCCATCCAATTGGCCACAGAACATAAGCAGATACATCTGTGGTATATTATTCAGTTCAGGCTGCCATAACAAACATCCATAGCCAGGATGGTTTAAACAGCAAAAAATTCCTTTTCATTGGTCTGGAAACTGAAAAGTTCAAGATCAAAATGCCAGCAAGGTTGGTTTCATTCTGGAGCATCTTCTCTTGGCTTGTAGGCAGCCATCGTCTCACTGTGTGCTCACAGGACTTCTTTGTGTGCATGCGGGGAGGGAGTGAGCAAGCTCTCCGGTGTCGCTTCTTACAAAAGCACTAATCTCATCATAAAAGCCCCACCCTCAAGACCTCATCTAACTCCAGTTATATCCCAAAGGCCCCATCTCCAACTATCATTACATTGGAGTTTCAGTATATGAATTTGGGTGGTGGAGGGGAACACAAACATTCAGCCTGTGCGATGTGGCTTTAAAATATAATAGGTGAGAAGTAGCAATTAGGGAAAAACAAGTCTAAATCAGCTCCTTAGTTGAGTTATGATAAAAAAAAAAAAAGGAACCGCAAGAGTTGAGAAACACTAACATGGATAAGCTATGCCGGGCTTGCTGACGGCTGACCTTATTTGTAGCACTTATATTGCCTGCGTAAACCTAGCCTTCTGCAATTCATCCCTTTCCCCATGTTCTTATACCTGCAATTCCAGGGGCGGCCACCAGGGTGCCTTGTTGCTATTAGAGCCATGTGGTTTGAGCAGCTGGCCTTCACATTAACAGAGAGATGATTTTTAAATTTCATTACAGCTCTTAAAAAAAAATGAGAAAGAGCTTTTCAAGAAACCAGTCTAACACAATCAGCATTGGTTAAATATTCATGTTTAAAGAACAAGAGGAAAACACATCTAAATCCAAAATGGTACCTGTGACTGACTTTAGATTATTATTAATTACTGTGTAAATTAACTTGAAGATTAAATATAATTGTTTCTAATTATATTTTTAAAGTCTTTAAATTATATACCATAGAGTGAAACTGTGATTGAATGAAACTGATGATCCAGGAAGATGTACCAGGTGTATCCTTCCCATCTCACCTAACACATTGCAGGATGTCTTCAATTTAAGAAGCAAGAATCCAAATACATGGTAGGTAAAATTCTCCATGTATCTGGGTCCCTTCATTGCAATTTGTAAGACAGAATCACCTTTCAGAGGTTGGTACGTAGAATCCTCTTTCCCCCTCATTCTCTATATCCTATTAATTCATATGACAAATCTATTTTCCTTTTATGATCTCTTTTATAGACTACCAAAAGAAATTTGAGAAGGATTAAAATGTCAATTCACACACAAATAATTCAAATTAAAAAAAAAAAACTAAGGAAGAAATTCGGAAAGTAGAACTGAGAACAAGAGGGTTGGGTAAAGAACAGCTCCCTGCTCTCTACTAAATTAAGTCCAAACACCTTTCCCCAGCTCTTGAGGTCATTCCTGTTATAATCCCAACTTTCCTTTCTAGGGTTATTGGCAACCATTGCCCTGCATGAAATTTTCATTTCAGCCAAACCGAGACCACTCCCAATTTATGACACATAAGCTAGTTTTCCTACTTCGTATATTTTCTCAAACCTTCCCTCCCTTTTATATTTTCTTACCTTGTTCCATATCCTACAGCCTCATTTCTACATGCCCAATCCTGGTAACTAATTCAAGGCCTAATTCAAATGCTATCTTCTCTGTTAGGACTCTCTTTGGGCTCTGCCATCAAATGAGCTTTCCCTCCGTTTCTTTTGAATCCAAATAACATTTAATTTGGGTGTGTCTTTTATCACTTTAGTCTCCATTTTACCCGGTCCCCCTCTACGTAGTTTAAATTTCTTGATGGCATATTTATGCCTTATTCAACATTCTATTTCCACATAGCTCTCAAGACAATGCATTACATACACTGTGTGTCCAATACTTGCAGAAGCTGCTCTGTCCCCAGCTCCAGCAATGTGAGTTGTGGATGTCACTCAGATTGGAAGTAGTATTTGCAATTCAACGTGAGCTGTTCAGAAAATAGCTCTTATTAGGCAGGGGCTTTTATGAATCATTAACAGGCAGCAGCAGTACTGGGGATTAATTTTAATAATATTTCTGTTATAAAATTCAAAGGCTATCTTAACCAACACATGTATATCCCAGACAAGTGCACCTGTTGATGATCGCAATGACCATAGCTGAATTTTAAGAGTCGCCCCTTAGTTTAAAAGCTTTGTAAAGCCTTGCCTCCCCATGTGTGGTCCAGAGACCGTCAGCATGGGTCCACCTGGGAGCTTGTTACAAATGCAAAATCTGGCTAGGCGCTGTGGCTCACACTTGTAATTCCAACACTTTGGGAGGCTGAGGTGGGAGGATAGGTTGAGGCCAGGAGTTCGAGACCAGCCTGGGTAATATACCAAGACTCTATCTCTAGAAAAAAAAAATAGCCAGGCATGGTGGCATGTGCCTGTGGTCCCAGTTACTCAGGAGGCTGGGGTGGGAGGATTGCTTGAGCCCATGAGTTTGAAACTACAATGTGCTATGATCATGCCACTGCACTCCAGCCTGGGAAACAGAGCTAGACCCTGTCTCTTAAAAAAAAAAAAAAAAAAAAAAAAAAAAGCAGATTCTCAGGCTGCCCTCCAGACCTATGGGATTAGGCATGCATTTTAACAAATACACACAAAATTTAGAAGCTCTGGTTTAAATGTTTAAATGGAAATTTATTAAAATTTTAGTGTCCATTTATTTGGACATATATTTAGGTCCAAATATATTATGCCCATATATTTTATTCAGTGGATATATCAGAAGAGCGTGTTCAGTATATTTAGTAGAATTTAAAGTCAAGAAGTTAATTGCACATAATATGAAAACAAGAATTAAAAGGAATTAAAATACCATCTCAAATCACTGTTTCTTGCATTTTGCCCTCAGACTTCCAGAAAGCAGCCAAGAGAAAGTGTTAAGGAGTAGGGAGCACCAACTATATCGTTGTTCCTGAAATTTCTCTTTCCATGAAGGAAATGAAAAACACTAAATATCAACATGACAGAGTTGGAATGAAGAGGAGGTTTCCCAGGTGGGGCTCATGAAATCCAAATTGTTTGATTCGAGTCTTCAAGGAGAAACAGCTTCTCTCTCACCTCTAAGGAGAGACCCAAAAGACCCCTGAGAAGAGTAGAAATATAGTCTCCCTGCCACGCTGACACCCTTAATTATGGCTTTTGAGCTTTTGATGTTCTGACACATAAATAGCTAAAAATTTGCTTTTTCATTTTGTGCACTTGCAAGTTGGAAATGTCATCAAGTTTCATCAAGATTGAAATGGGGTCCAATTTGCTAAAAATGCCTCATGCATAAGGAAGTTTTGTGCTCTCTTCCACATGGGAGTCAGCCTGCACAATACATTATGCACCTCGTGCTGGAAAGATCTCGACATGCCACTCAAATACTGAAACGGAGGGAGCAGTCACGCTTCAGGGTCTTTGCACTTTCAGAGGGAGGGGCCCCTAGCCCTCAAATATTCAATTCCCAAATAAAACTGTTCTATGTACTCACTGTAAAAGTACTGATATATAAACTCCAGCTCCAGCTTCTCCCCGCTCATTATTTCTGAATCACAGATGGTTATTGTGTGGTGGTATGCCCCCAACACAAAGAAAGGCAGACTAATGGTGAAAAATAATTGCTATTTTACGTCTCTTTTGCTTTTAGCAAAGTATAAAACCAACAACTTTTTCTTCAACAATAGGAAAGCAAAGTGAATTAGTCAATGGAAAGATTACTTTCCTATAATTTCAGCCTATCTTTTAAAATTGGGGTTACGTTTCCCTTGATTCTGTCTGGAGACTATGAAAGGAGAAAAAAAAAAATCTCTCCCTGAGTAAGGTTCTATATCTGATGGCAATCCTTGAGAAAGGGTGCTTGGGTTAGGCATATTTCTGTTTCCTTTCCCAATGTTGATTTTTTTTTTACTGCTTTCCCCCCAAATTCACACATAATTACTACTTTAAATAGAATAGTTGAGGCTACTGAGAACCTACATTAGAAGGAGTCTTTCTGTTCAGAAGTTCACATTGAAGGGATCAGAATCCTAAAATTTGTCAGATTACTTCCCATGGGAGATCCATATGTGAAAAACGAAGGCCTGGAGGTAATTGAGCTTCTAAATTTCCAACATACCCACACATAGGGATACACACCCCAGGCCTTGACACCCAGTTTATATGGACTGCCACAAAAGCAAGTTTCTTTGGAATCTCTTGAGGTGTTCTAAAAACTTATAACAGTTTTGCATTTTCATTTGAAAGATGTTTTAAAATAGTTTTAAGCTCCTGGCACTCTGTAAAGATCCGACATGGTTTGGGGTACACCTTGACCCAGCTCCTTTTCCCTTGGGGGTGTTCGCATCCTCCTCTCCGTGTTCAGAATTAAGGGTTCCAGTGATCATAATAGTTTTAAACTTTACATATTACCTAGGGCTTTTACTTCTATCAGCATCATCAAATGGCAAACATTAATTGAATATCTACTGCTTGTCAGGCACCCTGAGAATCCCTTGCATGCATGATTTCACTCACTGGTTAAAATACTCCTAGAGGCAGGAACTGGTAGCTCCATGTTACAGATATGGAAATTGAGACTTGGAGAAGTTAAATAACTAGCGCACAGTATCGCAGTGTAGGAAAAAAAAAATGAGGTTTTGCTGATTGCTACACTAAACTGCCTATTCGTATTTGCTTTTAACAAATATAAAAGTCCTGTGAAGACTTTATTGGACTCTCACATTCAGAAGAGGAAACCAAGACTTCCAGCTTAACATCATAGAATTAATAAAAAGCAGAAAAATCAATCCAGGATCTTCTGACTCGAACACCATTGAGTTTTCCGTTCTACCACAGAAGCTTAGGTCATTTCCAATTCTACATTTCTAGAAATCTATGATAGGAAAAAAAAAAAAAAAGCTTAAATGAATCAATAGAACATGCTGAAACTTGGAGACTTTATTTTCATGCAAATAGTCTCAGGATGAAGGGCAAGACATAAAGATTCAATGACCTTAATTGTAAAAGAATTAGAAATTCCATTAGTAACTATCACAATTTAATAACGCTCATTTTTTGCAAGAATGTGTGATAGTTACAGGAAATTATAGCAACCTCTTAATTTCTAAGATGATTGTTTCAAGTGCATTTTCCTAGTTAAAGATTAGATGCCTTTTTTAGCCTCCAATAACAAAAGAGTTGAGTAAGAATTTTCGCCAATAAGAAGTTTTCTACCTTCAGAGCTGTCTAAATTAGGAGTGGGCTATCTTGTGCAGTAGTAAGTTTCCTGCTCCCAGGAGAATTCAAGTCGAAACTAGATGACAACTTGTCAAGGATGTAACCAAAGAGATTCACAATCTTTTAGGGTGACAGACTTTTTGAGAATCTAATAAAAGCCATTGACATTTTCACCATAAAAATGTATAGATGTGCAAATTTTGCATACACTGGGATAAGAAGTTTGCTCTGCCATTTCTATACGGCAGGAAACCATTTGACTTGGGATTAACCTCATACATCTAGATGCAGGTAACTTATGTAAACTGGGAAACATTGCCATAGCCTTTGTTTCTTCTCTCTCCCTCAATCTGGTCTCCACATTCACATGGAAATACTGATTGCAATCTGGCATATTTTGTTTGGCCTACATGATGGTTTGCTTTGTTTTTTAATTTGTTAAATCAAGAGATTTCATATAAAAATCCAGATTTGGGGGTTTTGTTGAAAAACCTGAGATACTCAGGTAACCGTGGGCCTGCATTCCAGCACGGTACCAATTTGTTGAAGCTTAGTGGAAGCCACTCCTTTAGGTGGGGCATTCCAGTTTGCCAGAGTCCACATCACTCAAGTGCCAACCTTGGCCTGCTTTACTTATTTATATGACCTATTTCACTGTGCATTTGAGTTTGCAATCCCTGATGTAGAAAAATGGTTTTTAGTAGAAAGTTTTCCAAATTGGCTATCAAAGGGGCTGGTCTGCTTCCCTTTAATCACACCATTCTCAACAGAGAGGCACTGTATATAAGACAGGGAAAGGGGAATAAGGCTGGGCCAAAGCAAAGAGCAGAGCAGAGCAATCAAAGCCCAAGGAACAACCAAATACATCCATTAACTTTCGCTCTCTATGTCCATTCTCTCCTGATGACTACAGAGACCCAGTTTGCATGCATTTAGAGACCAGGGTCAAGATGCAATCCTTTGAACCAGGAGCTGACTCTCTAAGCTCATTGACTGTGAGCTTGAACTTGGAGCTGTTCGTACAAGATCAGTGATGAATTCTCCCTCCTTTACCCAGTTTACCTTACAGAATAGACATGATATCACCCCTGCCACCCAGCTCACTGGTGAAAGAGGAATGAAAAATCTGGGAAAGAAGTGGCCTGAACTGGAGACTAGAGATACTCCTCCAATGGTCTTTCCATTCAACTACGAAGTGGGATTCTCAGAAAGATCCCAGACGTCCCTAGAAAAATTACTACAGATGGTCTTCAAATTTGATAAGAATCATACTTCAGTATGTTATATGTTCACAGTTAAAACAGTTTTTTGATGCCAAATTGAAGTATTTTTACATCAGCTGATGAACAGATATTCCTCACAGTTTCATGATGGCTTTGTTATATTTCATCTGGGTAGCAGCTTATGGGAATTTGTTTGAAAGTTATATTATTATTGCTAAGAATAGAGAAGAGGAGAAAAAGATGAAATTGCTGATTTTAGTAAAAACAAAATGTGTAGAGCTTATCAACTTAATTCAGATAAGACTAAGATGGAATCTCTAAACATCCTGAAAATGGCAAGCATGTTTCCTCAGTTGAATGCTCACTGGACTTTAGCTATATGTTAACTATGAAGGAAAAGACCTAAGTCAAGAACACAAAGGAAATGTTGAAAATATATTAAAGACAGAAACTAGTGGATATAACTAGGGAACTGATCATTTGTTTCCAATATTGGAACACTACCAAACCTTCATAACTTGTATTACAAAACCTCATAACTTATAATCATTGTTCAACCTTCTACATTTTGTCTATGTTTTCAAAAAGCCATTATCTGTGAAGTCAGGAAATTATAATTTTAGTTTTGTTATTAATTGATTTTTCAGCTTTATTTAAGCCACTTAACCTTTTTGGTCTGTTTCCTTACGAGTCAAATGAGGAATTCTATAATTCCAGGGATACTGGAGGGACAAAATGCAACCACGGATATAAATATGCTTGCAAGAGGTAAAAGGCTCTCCAGATGTAAGGTATTTTAAATACATTAGCATGTAGTGTAAATAACGCTTATTGTCTCATGTAAAACCATAATTCACAAAGAAGGAAGGTACTTTTTTCTCAAAAACACTAAAAAATTAAAAGACATATTTATTTTCTCACTCTTTAATCTATACAATTAATGCACTTGGGATGGCCTCATCCAGCGTCAAAATAAACCTATATGTAAACAACGAGGTAAATTATCAAATAATAATTATGCCTCTTATAATGCAATTCTTCTAAGTTTTTTTTCATAAAAAATGTCCCCAATATTTTCCCAGGCAAAGTAATCAATATAAAATTTAGAAAATAAGTAATTATAAGTACCTAAATATGTGTTTACTTCTTCCATCCTGTCATTTGTTATTATAATATGTATGGTTTTAAATATTGGACCCATCTTATTTATAACAACACTGGATAGCACTACTCATTTATCTATTGAAGAAAGGCAATTTGGAGGAGGGGGTAGCTACAGTGATAGCAATTTGTCATTAACAGCAGTTGTAATTATATAGCCTCATCTACACATTACTGCACCATCTTGTGCATTTTCCCTAAGACTAAATATCTTCTAAACCATAATAATCCACCAGATCAAAAATTCAGCTGCTTATGAAAGTGAGAAAATAGTGATTTACATGTTACACTTTAAAAGCTTCATCAAAGCTGTAATAATTTTGTTGGATAAACAATGTGATTCTCAAGATTAATAAGAATTTCTAAATATGAACAATATGTACCCTGAGGAGAATATTATCTAACAAGGAACTGATAAATTATGTTGGGCAAATAATCTGCATACTAAAATATGTGTAATGGAGACAGGAAATTAAATATTGAAATGTGTAAATAATACACAGTTTGGTATGTTGATTTTTTCCCCCCTTAGTTGGGCTAGATCCCAGCTTCAAAATAATAGATGTCCCAATGCATGTCCTTGTCACTCACACAAGAGAACAGAGTAAATTAACATATCGTTCAGATTCACGTTCACTTTAGGCAGGAAATTGGAAGTTCTTCGATGAGTTCCATTTGGAAAAGATTCTTGGGAAAGAATTAGGGAAAAATTTCTATGAGTTTTTTTCTAGACTTCAGAAAACTACATTTGGTGCTTTTTTTTTTTTCCCCCCACTTTTTCAAGTGGATAACTGCCTTTGAAAACTGGATTAAAATGCTGCTGGTTTGAAAGACTATGATGGGCCGGGTATGGTGGCTCATGCCTGCAATCCCAGCACTTTGGGAGGCCAAGGTAAACAGATTGCTTGAGCTCAAGAGTTCGAGACCAGCCTGAGCAACACAGTGAAACCTCATCTCTACAAAAAAATACAAAAATTAGCCGGATGTTATGGCTCGTATCTGTAGTTCTAGTTACTCAGAGGGCTGAGGTGGCAGGATTGCTTGAGCCTGGGAGGTTGAGGCTGCAGTGAGCTGTGATGGTGCCACTGCACTCCAGCCTGAGTGATAGAGCAACACCCTGTCTCAAATTAAAAAAAAAAGAGTATGACAATATGCACCCCCAATGAAAATACTGCCAAAACTAAATTAATCAGAGTGTTGATATAGGACCTAGATAGACTCTGTAGCTGAGCCTTGGCTGAACATTTCCTCGGAAGGCCATTTCACCAGCCGTTTCTGGTAGGCCATTCAGGAAGGCTTCACCAAAGCCATATGTGAAGTTGGCAAAACTCATGTGGCACTATGTTCTTCTTCAGGACAGTTACTTCTGAGAGGAGATAAGCTGACAGGTCTTCACAGGTCTGCACAGGGAACATGCAAGTACAGAGAGAGGGACGGTGTGGGGTAGCAAAAACTCCCCAGAATATTGGGTTATGAAAAAGTAATAAATGTTAACCAGGCAAAGAGCAGGTAACTGCAGAGGGGACCACGTGAGCAAGAACTTGGAAGAATGAGACGTATTTGCCAAAACTTAAGTAGGAGATGGAGAATGTTTAGAAACAAGACTGCAGGAGTAATCAAGGCCAAACTGAAGGCAACAAAGAACAAGCTTGAAGAAAATATTAATAATTTTGGCAAAACATATAATTGACAAACAATTGATATCCAGAATATATAAAGAATAATTATAAATCAATAAAAAGACCATCCAGTTGAAAAACTGATAAAAATTTTAGACAAATTTCCAGAACACAAACCCTAAATGACCATAGAAACATTTTAGAAGATATTTAGCTGTGGTAGGAATGGGGAAAATGGAAGTCAAAACACAATGAAGTGTCATTTAAAACCCATCAGATACACAAATCTGACAATACCGAGTGCAATCAAAATGTAGAACAAGCAGAACTTTTATACACTGTTAATGGGAGAGTAAATTGGTATAATCACTCAAGAGAACTATGTGGCAATGGTCAATAAAAGTTTAAAACGCCAATACCTTTGATCCAACAATTCACCTTTTTGTAATAGACCTTGTAAATATACATGTGCAAGAATCTTAATAGAAGTAGTGTCAATATTTGAAATATATATAAGAACTTAAATGTCTGACAAAAGGAAATAGCACAAAAGTGTGATCTATTCATACAGTGAAACATTAAATTGCATTAAAAATAAACTAGAGCCTCACATATCAAAGGTGAATCTCTTAAATTTAAAATTAAGTGACATAGAGAAAAAACTAGTTGCAGAAAGATATAAACCTTATCATGCCAGTCATATATATAAAGTCTGAAAACATGCGGTGTAATAATCTATATTGCTTCAAGACACACATAGATATAGTAAAATGTAAAGAAAAGCAAGGTAAATGAAAACAATAATCGCCACACTGTAAGAGAAGGGTTTTTTACTACAGGGGCACAAAACCCCTGGGAGTTTCTCCTTATTCTGATAATATTTTATTTCTTAAGCAGGGTGATAGGGACATAGGAATACATTGTACTATCCTTTGTACCTTTTTGTACACTTTATACTTCAAAGTAAAATTTTAGAAATGAAAAAGAGGCCGGGCGTGGTGGCTCACACCTGTAATCCCAGCACTTCAGGAGGCCGAGGCGGGTGGATCACAATCAGGAGTTTAAGACCAACCTGGCCAAGATGGTGAAACCCCGTTTCTAGTAAAAAATACATAAATTAGCCAGGCGTAGTGGCAGGCACCTATACTCCCAACTACTCGGGAGGCTGAAGCAGGAGAATTGCTTGAACCAGGGAGGTGGAAGTTGCAGTGAGCCGAGACTGTGCTACTGCACTCCAGCCTGGGAGAGAGAGCGAGACTCCGTCTCAAAAAAAAAAAAAAAGAAAAAAGAAAAAGAGAGCTCACTCAGGTGGCAGTAGGGAGAATGGAACAGGATGGGAGGGAAGGGAGAGAGGCAAGATGTGTGAGACCGCTTTCAATTTGCAGGGATTCCTGCCATTGATGAAATGACACACAAACCCTACATTTCCCAAGAAGGTTTGGACAAGATGCTGACTTTATCTGGACTCTAGTCTCAAAAAACCTGGACTCTAGAGGCAAAATTGCCCTGCAATAATTTCTCTATCCCCCAAAAATCCACAAGTGGGTAAATTTGGCAAAAGCAGCACAAACTTAAAGCTGGAGAACACAAATGACTTAATTCTAATTCAAAAGTAATATCAAGTTCCCCAAGGAGGGGAGAAAAAGCTAATTTAACCTTTCAACCCCTTGCTCCCTATTTATTATGTGGTGAGAATAATATGAAGAATGTTGTGAGGATTAATACACTCATTTCTCAAGCTTTGTAGATAAAAATGCGCTCCATAAGTGCTTTATTTTAAGAACTATGAAATGGTTTGTTTATTCCAGTATCCCATTCAGCCATTTCTCAAACCTTATCTCCCGGTTCTGGGTTTTGAGATGAATATAGGGTCTTTTAAATGATTGCGAGTAACCTTTGAGGATTATGCATTTTAAGCACTGGTTCACAATGAATATGTGACCAGATATATGTCACATAGGAGAAAGTCAAAAATATAATCCCTAAGAGGTTAATGATACAAATTGTATTTGGAGTTTCAATTTGCCGTAATAATTCTGAGCCCTTTCGAATAAGTGACTTCAGTCTTGGCACCCAATATCTGCCAATACAATTCATCCTAATTTGGGGCCTGTTAGGAATAAACTAGGGTTTGGGCTGAAGGCAACAAATCAAGTTATAAAATTTAATGGAAATATATAGACTAGATGCTTTATAAAGATAGCAAAAGAAGTTTATTCAAGTAGTTTTCCTAATAGCAGGTAATGGTTTATACCGGTTCATCCACAATTTTGTGCCTAGCCTCCTTTGGAGAAAGAACCAATACTTGGAATAAGACTGTCCTGCTTTCAAAGAACAGTAGGCCTCATGGCGAAGAAACAGAATCATGAGTGCCATCTAGGGCCCACATCTCTCCTGACCTTGGCTTTGTTTTTTCTCTGTTTGAACAACAATTCTGACTGTTTTGTGTAAACTCCAAATTCATTCATTCATCCCACAATCATCTACCAGAGGTATGGCTTTTCACAGTTCTCTTTTACCAGCTGTGTTAAAACAAGTGTTTGGGGTGGCACCCAATATTCATTCACATATGGGTCAGCATTTCCCAGATTGTGTTATGAGAGGTTTATATGTGATCTGCAAGGGGAGAAAAACAACTTTTATGATTCTTTAGCCATATGATCGTGTCTTCTTCCAGGAAGATCACAGGTCGTATTTGTATTTTCAATTCAGAAAATGTCACAAGCTAGTTTTACATGGTTCAATCCAGTGTTTCTCAAACTCACCAGGCCATAGACATCTCTCAACATCTCATAGCTCTTTACGGTTACACAGAACAGGGTTTGATCAACACTGTTCTAGACATACATTCTGTGACCTTGTTAACAGAATGAGGAGCTACATGGACAATAACAACATGTTGCTGTTAATTAACTAATTAATTCTGTAGGCAGCTTCTAAGATGACCCCCCAGTGGTCCTCATCTCTTGGTATTTATGGCCTTGTGTAGTCTCCTTCCTTTGAGTATAAATAGGACCTGTAACCTACTTGTGAACAAAAGGTCACAGAATGTCACTTTCAGGATTAGTCATAGATGTGACTTTTGTCTTGTTAGCAGACTCTCTCTCTTTGAGAGAAGGGCTCACTCTGTGGCCTAGGCTGGAGCGCAGTGGTGCAATCATAGCTCACTGCAGCTTCAACTTCCTGGGCTCAAGCAATCCTCTCTTCTCAGTCTCCTGAGTAGCTGGAACTATAGGTATGCGCCACCGCACCAAGCTAATTTTTGTAATTTTTGTAGAGACAAGGTCCCACTATGTTGCCCAGGCTGGTCTCAAACACCTGGCCTCAAGCTATCCTTCCACCTTGGCCTCCCAAAGTGCTGGGATTACTGGCATGAGCCACTGCACCAGCCAAGACTGTCTAACTTGCTAGCTTAGATGAAGCAAGTGACCAAGTAGAAGAGGCCCACCTGGCAAGGAACTGGTGGCAGCCTCTGTCCAGCAGCCAGCAGGAAACTGAGGCTCTCAGTTCAATGACCCACAAGGAACTAAATCCTGCCAATAACCATGTGAGGTTAGAGGAAGAGCCTTCCCCAGTAAAACCTTCAAATGAGACCTTATCCTTGCCCAATACCTTGAATGTTGACTTGTGAGAGACCCTGAGGCAGAAAGCTCAGCTCAGTCATGCTGGATTCATGACCACAGAAACTGTGGAAAAATAAACATGTGTTAGATTCAGACTCTAAGTTTGTGGTAATGTGGCAATAATCTTATATGTGTCAGTGATATGCATTGAGATGCAACCATACGTCAAATTAGTTATTTTCTTGGACCCCACAGAACTTCTAGTGAAGTGGGGTAGATAAGCACTGACATATTATAGTTAACATGAATATTATAGTTAACACTTATATAGCATTTATTTGTGGCACATAAATAGCCTAAGTTCTTTCTATATATTTTCTTATTTAACCCTCAAAACAACTCCTAAGAACCATTACTGTCTATATTTTATAGGTGAGGAAACTGAGGTCAACAGAAATTGAGTGCTCAGGTTCCCCTTCCTGGCAATTGGCAGAGCTGGGTGTTGAGCCTACTTTTTAAACATAATGCTAAAATCATGCTAACAAATGTGAAATATATACCACGACGAGTCCTACAAAGAAAAGTATGTGATTCCACAACAGTCTCTCATAAAGGATTTGAGATGGAGCGGGGACCTCTCTTAGGAGCCTGTCAGGCACCTCCCTCTCCCATCAAGCATGGAAATAAAGGAAAATCTTGAGTTTATTTAAAGGAAATTCCAGGCACCTAGCTAGCCCTGAGAAGCAAATGAGCAACTTAATAAGCAAGAAGGTAATAGTAGCTTAAAAACACAGCCATGGAAGTTAGAGTCAAAAGATGGTTTGTTCCCTAAGGGAACTAAAGATAACCTCTTAACATATGTCCTCCTGTGGTTTTTCAGAAACCTGGACCTCCACCAAATGGATCTACTGGCACATAGACCTAAGATAAGGGAAAACTGAGGACTGAACCCTGACCTCCATTCTTTGCTCTAAATTTCTTCCTGAGGGGCCTGGAGGTGATGACGCTTACTAGCCAAAGCTAACATTGTTTTATGCTGACCCCAAAATTTTAGACAAAGTTTCACATCCTTAAGCAATTGCAAATTAGAAAATCTTTGAATCTACCTGTGACTCCTGTGGGATCCTGCTTTGAGATGCCCTGCCTTTTTAGGTGAAATCAATGTACAGCCTCTATGTATTGATTTATGACTTTGCCTGTAACCTCTCCCTCCCCACCTTTAAAAACCCTTACCTGTAACCTGTCAAGAAGTTCAAGAGTTCAGCATCAGCTGCCTGATTCTCCTTGGTTGGCACCCTGCAATAAATGCCTCACTCTTTCTCTCGCTGCCATCTCAATGTCAGTGTTTGGCTTTGCTGCACAGGATAGGTGGACCCACCTTCAGTTCGTAACATTTAGCCAACCAGGGAGTAAGGGCCACTTAAGCTGAAATATGAAATTTAAGTAAAACTTTATTAAAGAGAGACAGGCATTCCAGGCTGTGAGAATAGCAAACACAAAGGCCCTGTGGCAGGAAGGGACAATTTAAATCAGACAGGATGAAAAAAGGCCATTCAGGGTGGGACTGAGACATTGGGGAGAGGTGAGAGAGCTCAGAAGAGCCAGACAGTGCAGAGAATTTTAGAGCATATTAAGTAATTTTGTCTTTATCTTAAGAGCAATGGAGTGGAACGTCATCAAAGGTATTTAGTGGGGATGGGGAAGTGGGAGGCTCACGTAATCATATTTGCATTTTGAGAACATTACTCTGAACTGGAGTAGAATACACTGGAAGGAGTCAATAATAGATGTCTGAGGCTATTAGATGAGTTCAGAACAGATGTCATGAGGCTATTAGATGAGATCCTGGTGGTGGCCTATACAGTGGAGCCGATAGGGATGGAGAGCAGCGGGCATGATCAAGAGATATTTTGGAGATGAAAACAGTGATTGGGCAAGGGAAGGTGAGAGGAGAGATCAAGGAGGATTCAAAGGTTTCAGCCATGCACAATCTGAATTTTATATAATTTGCACCAATTTCAGGCTGATGGTTCCCGATTTCCAAAGTCAAAGGCAGAGGCTCAGGAATGTTGGCCCCCAGAGTCAGGTTTTTGGTTCCCCATATATCACAAAATAAAACATTGAAAATTTACTACAGAAGGTTAGGGGTTGCAAAACGTCCCTCAAAGGCACCTAAGGGCTTTGACTGAGGACTTCAATCACCCATTTAAGAATCAAAAAGCTTTGGTTTTAGAAAACAGATTTTTTTAAATGAATGGGCCAATATGGTTTTGCTCCAGGCGTCATTTCAAACACTTTCTTCAGAAGTATTTCTGAGTCTCAGTTTGCATCTCTAAACTAAAGAACCAAAGAGATCTGCCCACTCCACCGTGCCACATGGGATACATGGAATTTCACAATCTTGACTCCTTCTTTGCATAGCTATTCAGGGATCTCTGTGCACCATACCCAAACCCCACCCTTGTATCCAGCTAGAAGGACATTACTAAATGTCACCCAAAGAGGAGACCTGTGTGCACCATGTAAATAAGAAATTATCTTAAAGACAGTTTCTTTAATTCAGAAGATGGTTGTGGCAGAGGTCTGACACAGAGCAAGTCATTTAGTCATCTACAAACAACCAAGTTGCCTTTTCTTGAGGCAGAAAGATCTACAATCCAAGCCATTGACAATCTAAGATAGTATCATCCTCAAGAGTCTTAACAGCTGGTCCAGATCATTTCTGCAGCTCTTGTTTAGTTTTTGGTAGCCTCAATTTTCTTATCTACAAAATGGGCACAGTTGCCCATAAACCTGCTGTGGGAATTAAGTGAAGTTATCCATGAAAGATGTTTGACTCACTGCCTGACATAGAGTGTGCTCTCTGTCAGTGCGCATTATTCTGATTATGCCCTGTCCCATGCTATTCATAGAAGAAGGCAAGAACATTGAAGGCAGAGAAAAGACAGCCCTTTAGCTATGGAAGCTCACATTGTTGTGGAAGAGACATGAAACAAGCAAGGGTTTGAAATATGAGGATCAGCAAAGATACCCAGCCGTGCCTCAGATCACTCCACTCTCTTTCTCATCCCATGGTTCTCACTGTTACCATCCCAGGAGAGCCCCCTGAGGATCTCTGGCACTGATTTGCAGAAGAAAATTTGAAGAATATTTATCTGGTGGAAAAAACAAACAAACAAACAAAAAAAACACTAGACAACACATCCGGAGACCCTCCCTCAGAACTTTATCAAGCGAATCACTAAACCTGTCTGTCTCAGGTACCTCTTCCACAAATAAAAGGAGTAATGGTCACATCTATACACAAAAGTACATTTGCATTTACGACAGGATAAGATGAGATACCAAGTGAACAGGTAATTAAAAAATTAAGCATCCAGTGTCTATTAAGCTCTGACTGTGTGCTGAGCAATGTAATGAGTGTTGAACAGAATACAGAACGAGTTTATGCAGGGCCCCAGCTTGGGAACAAAGAAGAAAGGTTCTTCTTTGTGTGGGAGGAAAGAATAGCAGTTTTAAATTAAACAGTACAAAGCAGGAAATAATAAAATGATAGATGATGTAGGAGAGATGATCATGTCATATGATTCTAGAATGATGAGAAAACAATGAGACGAAAGCTTTATATAAAAAAAAATAGCATGAGTTTGATCAAGAAAGATGATGAAATGGAATGTAGAAGTTATTCCAGGTGAAAAATGATGCAACTGATGACCCAAAGGTGGGAATGAGTAAGGCATGTTTGGAGGAAACAGAAGTGTTCATCATGTATATTCTCATATACCCATAAATACATATATATCTACTATGTGCCCACAAAACTTAAAAATAAAAAAAAAAACTAAAACTATATATAGCTTCAGGAGCATAATCTTTGAAAACCTCATCTAATTCCACTCTCATTTCGTGACTTAATTTCAAAGTAAGTATCACTTTGCATACAGGCAAATTGAGACCAGAGAGGTTCATTTCCAAATCAAAGTTAACCAGCACAGTGGAAACCCAGGCCTAGAGCCTAGATCTTCGCTTCCTTATTCCTAGATGCCTCTTGGATATTAGTGGTTTCAGGTTCAATGAGGAGAAATTAAAAAATAAAACAAAACAAAAAAAAACCCTTAATTTCCTTTACTTCGTGTATGAACTGAAAGAAGGCAGACAGGGGTTCCAAAATGTAGGCACATGGAGTTCAACTGAGTATTTGAGATTATAATATTATTCCTTCTGAGAACCCTGCCTGTCCACTATCATTAGAGATCTTTGAGTGCATACCTCTTGACTTTTAGAAGAATACAGTTTAGAGAAATGAAGGCTCCTCCAGCATCTATTGTGTGCCTGTCCTATGAGTCTCTAGTTTCTGGAGACATCACCAAATATTTGCCTGTCACTCCCAGCTTATGATGTTGCCAGACTTGCTTATTAGGCTGTCCATATACGTCAGCATTCTTGGATATTGGAAGTGGTTACTTTCAAGATGCCTCATCAACAGATTTGGAAGGGAATTGCTCAAGGTGACTACAAGCAGGATTTTATAAAATCAGTGAACAACAGGAAGTCAGTCCCTACTGATAAAGTTTTACTTCGAATTATCAATGTGCCATAAAGTTGACAAAAATTATTTTGGCTACAGCAGTCAGATGTGCCCAGATAGTCCCCAGTCTTGGGACAGAGCCTGAAAACCACACAAATCCCACCAACCTGAAGCCCTTGTAAGCTTGTTTCAGTGGAAATCTCTATGGTTGAGCCAAGAGAGATCCGGGAAATACAAATGCATTAGTGTGAAAGGCGGCTGCGACCTATGCCTGAGGGCTTCACATACACAATCATTTAGGATCCTCATCTCCCAAGTGCCTTGAAATGGTTGGAAATTATGCAGACTGTGCCATGTTGCAGCCTAATCAAAAATAGACTTGTGCATTTTTCCCCCTTGGGTCACGTGTTAGGTCACCCAACACAAAGTACAATACGCTAAGCCATCCAAAGTGTCGATTCACCCCATTTGTATGTGGTCTATGATGGATGGATGAGCAGAGATTAAATAAGACCCCTTTCTCAGAGGCTAACATAAGTTACAGTCCCACTTACATGTCAAGCCTAAGTATAATATTAACATATACATTGATCCTGCATTTTTAGAAGGAGGAGGAAGAAAGGATTTCTAATAATATGCTACTGCATACAAAATTTATCTAAGTAAATAATTATTTTTAAGCCTAAGATTCAGGCAGCTTTAGTATTCCACATTATGCTAATGTTTGACAATTACTAAGTGTGGGTATCAGCCAATGGTTTTTTTTTTTTAAGTTTAATTTAAAGCAATTTGACATGGAAAGGTTATTACTTTAGTTGCCAATAAAAGCTGTACTTTTAACATAAGTGTACAGTAGGCCCTAGGGTATGTGACTATTATCTTTTCTGCAATTATGTGGTGTTCTACATAAATGTTTAAAAAAAACTTGGAAATATCAAAAGTACTAACTTAGATACAATATGAAAGTTGAATAAAGAGAGAACGAAAACCCGATTATTTTAGACACAACATGGGTTGAGGTTTCCTCCTAGAGGTTATACTGGGAACAACACCAGCTGGCTTTGAATAAATTAATTCAAACTATATCTTAAAAACACACACTTAGCAACCAGAATATCGATTTTATGAACATTCTGTCTTGAGATACAGTTGTTCAATTTCACAAGCTAAATGCCATTAACAGTAAGAGCAAGTCTCTGAACCAATTAACCTATTTTCTGGAGTTGCTGTGCTACCAAAATAAAAAGAACATTTCTCAGATGGTATTTGCCACCCTAAGATTTCATATGTCCCAGAGAAAAAATAATAATTTATTACCAGTAATTGGGTAATCTAAACTTTTTCTCTTTCCTTGATCTATTAGGAAGATTGGACTTTAACAAAACAAAATACTATTTTGTTCTTAAAAAGAAAGAAAGCAGCCCTATCCCAGCTAACCTCCCTTTACCTTTTTACATCTGTCTTTGAGGTGTTCATATTTAACGAATGGGGGAAAGTCAAGGAAAAAAGGGTAGGAAAGAATTTAATCAATAGCTACTGCCAATTTTTCATTATTATGGGATACTCCCTTCCTATAATAGGAAATCACTCAAGAAAAGTAAGGCCAGCAAAATGGGGACATTTACCCAGCCATCTGCTTAATAGGGGCATTTAATCCATCAAAGGAGAGAGATGCAGGGCTGGGAAAAGCAGACTCCCACACTCTACCTGTAAAGATTGACCCATAGGAGTCAAAGTTGCTCCTGGACAAATACTTTTTTTAAACTTTGCGAAAATTATCATCATTATTATTAACAAGAATAACTATATTTTTTGAAAACATCCAAAAATGGCCCCTACCGAAACACTTTGAAAGCATCACCTTATTCTTCCTCAAAATAACCCAAAGAGGTAGGTGCCGTTCTGACACGCATTTTCCCAATGGAGAAACACAAGCTATCACTTGTGATAGTGGTGATTGGTCCTGCTGGGAGTCCAACACCCATCACCCTCAGCCCCACCCCCACCCCCCGTCCATCTGCCTAAAAAATGCACGATGTATCACAGTGAAGCAGTTAGCAGAACAGGCTTTCTGAGTTTGAATCCTAAATTCATTACGTCCAAGCTGAATAACCTTGGCTAATTTACTTCTCTGTTTGACTCAGTTTTCCTGTGCATTAATTGGGGATAATAATTGCACTTACCTCATAAAACTACTGTGAAGATTGCATGTGTTGATGCATATTAAGCACAGAGAACCTGTACTCATAGTGTACATTCATTAATAAATGTTAATTAGTATATTATGATTGCTTTTCAGTATATATGTATTAGCTTACTTTAGTAAAACTCTTCTATTCTTGTCTGGGCATTTAGAGAGATCCTCAAATAAACCTATCTTCTTGGGAAAAGTCAGAATATAGCAAATTATAGCAAGCAATATAACAAGCAGTTTGTTTTTTCAAGCGTCCTCTTTTATTGCCCCATTTTAGTGCAGAGGAAACATATTTTTAAATTTAGCAACTTCTATTTTGACTCTCAGTGACCCTGAGCAGACCCTGGTCTGCTCATCATTTTGCTGAGGCATAAACCTGGAATGAAACAGAAATTTTCTGAGTGAAAATACACAATGTGCCTAGTCACTCGCCCAGTACCCATCTCACAGTTCATTGTTATCAACATAACTCTGATCTGAGATCTTGAGGGATAACATATTTTCTTATCATCTCTACCTTATTGTATAGAGAAAATCATAACCAATAGAGAGGCTTGCAAGTTTCTGAATGCAAGGAACTACTATAATACCTTTGACTTGTTTAATCTCTATCCCTTGAATTATCTCTTTTGATAATTCCCAACAAAACTATTATAGAAATATTATCACAGTTTCAAAAAAGAGGAAACTGAGGCTCAGTTACTGAACGACGATAGCTCATCCATATCAAATACACATCTCAGCTACTGTCTCACCTTCTCTACAAAAGATCCCAAATTTAACAGAGAAGGGCTTAGCCAATTTATACATGGGCTTTCTCTCATTCTTCTCTTATCCACATGCCTTGCCTTTTATCCCTAGTTACTTTCTCACTTCCGTTGAGATGCACCATGGTGCACGTTGGATGCACCATGGTGAACATCTGTTATTTCTGCCTTCCTCCTCTTCCTTGTAATAACATGGTTTTCCCTTGAAATTATCCCTTAATCCATTCTCTGTCCACATGACTTAGTTAGTACGACTAACCTAGTCCCTGCTCCATGGTTGGGCATAGGCACAGGTTTAATCAATCAGAACACATATATCCTAACCCAAGAGACCAACTCAGGGATTGGCATGCAACCTAAGCTTATTGTTGAATGTCTGTTGGAAGCATTAGAAAAGAAAAACTATCGTTATCCTAAGGTTGCATGAACTCTATACTGTAACCCTAGAGCATTTGGAGACCCTAAGTGAAGAAAACCTACCTGGGAATAAAGCCATCACAGAGGAAGGCAGAACCAAAGAATGGAAAGAAGGCAAATGCTTGTATCATTAGTTAGGCCCCTGGATTCAGCCACACCTTAAGCAATGCTCTCCCCTATACATTTTAGTTATGCCAGCCAATAAAGCATCATTTTAATTTACTAAAAAATGGCTAGGTTTCTGATATTTGCCCCTGTCTTTAATAACTCATCCATACATCCCTTAAACAAGCATAAATTAGTATGCTTATTTATTTATAAATAAGCACACTGCCTTCTTTTAGAGCTGTGACTGCTTCAGTGTGTGTCTGCTATAGACAGTGAAGTTCTGGAGAACTGAAGTGCCCATGATTCTCTTCTGATCATTCTTGGCACATTTCTCCAAATGCAGTTTTGATGATAAATAACAAGGATAATGCCTTCCCCAGCCCACTCCATTTCTTAAATGGGAAAGCCTTCCTTCTCTTCTCTCATGTTTTCTACTGAGTCAGAAAATAACTCCAGTGTCATCTCTGCTAATGAGAACATGCATGGCTATACCACTTGGATCTCAGAGGAAGGATATTCCTTCCTCCCTGTGGAAGGAATCCACAAAATTACTGAGTCAATAGATCTGTTTCATTTCAAAGGTTGAATCTATTTTTGGACGAATGTGCATACAGAGAAAAAGGTCTCAGGCTGAGACCCCTAAGTCGGCAAGAATATGTACCTAAAGTGCATGGCACTGGCTACTCCTCCAAAAATATACATTTGTATCTCTCAGGAAACTTTTTAAGTTAATTTTCCATCAAATTAAATAAGCTAATTTTTATTTGCAGATAGAATTCTGGAATGAGACTTGGTCAAAATAGAAGACAATTTATGGCCCAAAGCTACAAAGTCAGGGTCAAATAAGGAAAGTATCCTTTAACCATTGGCCACTATGAATATTTCAAAAAACAACATGGCGGAGATCCAGGGCAAGAGAACTTCAATATAGTGAATCCTCAGTGTCCTCCTGGAGAAAGCAAAGGCCAGTTAAAGATTGCTTGAAGCTCAGAGATGGCATCTTTCAGGTTCAGAAAGGGGTTATATGGTGCTTCAACCTTTCAAACAGCTGCGGGCTGTATTTGGGGCTCAGCCAGGAGCTCTGCAACCTTGGGCAAGTAGCTTTACTTTCTCTATACCTCAGTTTTTCCCCTCAGCTAAATAAAACTAATAATGCCTCCTGGGATTGTCATGGGGATTAAATGAATAAGCCCATACATGTGTAAATTACTGAGGACACTACATTGCAAGGGAAAAATGCTCAATGCATGTTAACTCTGCTGTTGGAACTAATCATAATCAGTATGAGAACTCATTACATGCAAAGACTTCTCCAGCAAGGACATTTGAAAGAATTCAAGAACCCTGTAGCCCCAGATTTAGGGGGCTGAATTTACAGAATTTAAAGAAGCCAGTTCTAGAAGAGACAGAAAAATCTTACCAGGCCTGGGAGGACTTGTAACCAAAATCTGCTTCAAGTTGGAAGTCTGAGGCTCTTGTTTTAGCATCCAACCCAGACAGAACTCAGCATGGTGAAAGAAACCAGGGCAGGCTGCCCAATAAGCTTTACCAGACAACCCAGTGGATTTTATCCTAGCTCAACCATGCCAGAGTAAAATTATGGGCAGGAAAAGCTCAGATCTCTATCTTTGCATGTATTTTATTTTACTTTCATTACTACGTAATAGATCCTTTTGAAAATACCCAAATTCGTCTTGGTTAAAATGAGGGAAAATTATTTTCACACTTGAGGCAGAAGATAAAGAGATTGATACACCCACAGAGGATAACCATGAGTCCACAAAATAGAGCTATCAGGTATAACCCCCTGGTGATGTGAGAAGAGAGAAGGCAAGCCATGGCCCCTGAGCCAGGCTCAGGAGAGATTTTTGTCAGCATCAAAGATAAAACTTGCTTCCTTCACTGGTTTTCTTAGTAATAACAGACTGACCTTTTGTTGAAATGACTTGCCACATCCAATAAGAATTTTTTAAAAGGTGTTTGGAAATAATACAGCGACCGTGATAAATACTTACTTGAAAAGTGATGCTTTTAAGAAACCCATAGCCAACTATTAGATATTCTTAAACAGCCTAGACCTCTTAGTATTGTTTTATTCCTTAAAATTGAAACAGAAGCCCTAGAGCCATAGGCTATGATTAAGGTTTCATTTGTTGATCAGCTTATGACTTCTTTAAAAGAGTACCTCACTGCAAGAGAACTTGTTCTATTGCTCTGTGTCTCACACTAGTCCTTCCTGTATTTGGGAGGAACTAGATTGTGAAATTGATAGTAACTGCAATGTAGAGTTTGTAAGAAGCTGACACTATATAATTATTTGTGTTTAAACTGAGTCTACTAACAATAACCATATTATACTTATTAAAATATTAACAAAATCCAGAAGAAACATAAAATGTATTCATAAAATTTGGGTAAGTTAGGAGTTTGGGAGGAAGAGTGACTTCCTTCAATATATCAAGAAGAGGTCCCCAAAAGTGAATTTAATGTGAACTTGGTAATGGAAGACTTACTCAAATTAAGAAACCTACCCAAATCAAAGTAGTCCCACTGAGCACCCCCAGGTGGAGGGAATTTAGCAAATGAAGGGTGTCTTAAAACTTACAAATGTTCGAGCCTTACTGGACTGGCTTCCCTACATTTGTCTCAATGTCCTGAGTGGCAATAAAATATCCCAGCTAGTAATCAAGTCATGAAGGTGATAATGAAAAAGGGGGAACCCAAAAAGAATTCTCGCATGTTTATTCAGTGAGTCAGCCCTTACCAACAAGAAGGATATTAAGCAGATAACTATTAACTGTTTCTTGCCGTCAAAATATTTTTTTCAGGATTGGGAAGGTTGGTAAAAACTTAGTCATTGACCCTATATATAGTTAAGGTCAAACCAGTATACAGTTGGAAAAGGTGCCCACTCTACGGTTTGATGTGAGAGGCTTCTGAAGCCATGCCACTTCCTAATATGACCTCTTGACCGCTTTATCCAGAAACCGTAACTAACCCTCTCCCCTCTGCCCTCACTGATTCCTCCCCAGAACTCACCCACACCCACCCAGTCTTGAGGTAAGACATCTTGTTTCCAAGCACATGCTATTCTAATGTACACTTTGTGTCCGGGAGGGATAAGCTTGCAGTCCATTACTTTGTCAATGTAATTAGTTGTTTTACCATACTATAGTCCCATTCCCATCTGTAAATTGGGGATACTAGTGGCACTTACCTCACAAAATTGCTTGCAAATTAAACAAAATAATTCATATAGTGTGCCTGGAACACAGTAGGTGCTGAATAGATATTGTCTCTTTTTGTAGTTGCTGCTGTTGTCTGCAAGTAATAAAATGTCAGTCTCATGGTTATGACTCTAGAATTTGAAAATATAGAATTAATGGGGAGGGAAAGCTGTCATGGAGGTAACGCAGGGAAGTGCCTGGCTGAGCAACTCAACACAAGGGTCGGAACCATGGGAAGTGTGGACAGGCACAAAGGCAAGGGGCCTGTACCCCTTTCCCATTACTCCACTTCTAAACAAATTGTCTTCTCCAACCCCAGTATATCCTCTGAGAAATGAGGAAGAAAAATCATCTCTTCAAATTTTATTAAATGGTTCACAGGCCACTTTTCTTTCCCTTCTAAGTAGAAGCAGGCTGCATGATTTAGACGCTCCTAATGAAAGATTTTCTTAGCTCTGTTAATTAGTGTCAATTGCTATGGTGGTTTCTGTTTCAAATCCATTCTTGTTCGCCACTTTACCCTTACATGATTCTAGAAAAGGCTGCAGCAGGCTAGAGGTAACCCCTAATAAACAGTCTCCAGGCAAAATGATTTGGATGAGTTCCTGAGGGCACTCCCACTGAGGTTTGTTTACGAATCTCATGCTGAAGAACAACAGACAAAAAAAGTGAGAAACAGGCGTGTGATGGGCATCCTGATGTGAAAGTGTCAAGGTGGAAGAGTGAGATGGGGAATCAAAATTCATTTAAAGTGTATGTGCTGGTATATTTCATAGTAAATCTCAAGGTCTCTGGTTGGGATTCCAATTAGCATGAATGATGAAAATAGCTAATGCTAGGAATAATAGCTATGTAAGTGCTACTCATCTCCACTCACTCATTCATTCACTCATTCCACCCTTATTTACGGAGCTCCTACTTGGAATGCAGCTTACAGTTTCACTAGAAAGACAGACAACAAAATGAATCATGCAAAAATATATACACAGAGGGAGATACTGTGTGAAGGTTAAGTAAGGATGAGATGACAGATCATAATAAGAGGTCAGAATTCAATGCAGGGAAGGAAGTCAAGGAAGGAAGGCTATGTTCTAAAATGATATGCAGAACTGAGACCAGAGGATCTGCAGGAGTTCACCAAACAAAGCTTCAGGAAAGAAAGGAAGGCAGCAAAAAGAGCATGAATCCCTACTGCCTTGAAGAAGAACTCCCCCTTGATGCCCTCAACGCCCAGAGGCATTCAAAGAAATCCAGCAATTGTTGGAGAACAACTCATAATTTAAGGTCCTGATGCTGTCTTTGAACACAGGTCATGGCCAAGATTTGGTGACTTATACAGATGGGATAAGGTGGAACCACTTCCACCCTTCCCTGAGTTGCTAGAAGTCGGGGATAGAGGTGACATAGAAATCTGTGCATGAGAATGATTTTCCAGAGTTCCTGGCTTGAACAAGAAGAGAGATGACCCAAAGCAGTTGCTATAAAGACAGGGAGCTGACATGTAAACTTTAAATTTCAGAGTAATGATATCCCCCATAAGTATTTACGTTATAGTCACATGCGGCCTCAGAATGAAAACCAAATGGCAAGCAATACAATCCTTTCAAGACGGCCAATTCTGGCAAATGATCACAATCCTGAGCTCTTAAATAAAAGTGAGTGCTTTTGCTTCTGATAACCAAGCCCTGTGCCCCTGAGGAGTCCTACGGATCAACAAAAGTCCTTGGGGTCTGAGGTTCACCAATAGCCAAGGAAATGACAACGAAGATTACTTCTGCTCCCTTTCCTGGGGGCCACTTTAAAAATCAAGAATTAGTAGCAAAACACAGAGACCTTACAGCCAGGCTGTCTGGATTTGAATCCTAGCTCCATCATTTACCAGCCAATGTGATCTTGGGCAAATTATTTAACCTCTTGCCTTAGTTTCTACATCTGAGAAATGGGGATAGCAACCCCATCTATCTCATAGGGCTGTTAGGAAGATTAAATGAGTTACTTTAAAACCAGTATATGGTAGATGCTATAGCAGCATTTGCCATTGGGAGAGTAATTGTTAATCCTCCCTACATTTCATGGAGAGTCCTGTTTTACAGATAAGGCTCAGAGAAAACAAGAAGGCTACCCAAGAATGCACAGCTCAGTGAAGAGCAGAGCTGGGGTTCAAACATCTGTTCATACCACTCCGCATTTTTTCCACTGACTACATTGTGTTCCCTCTAAGTATTGGCAAGTAAGTGCATATGAAAGCAAGAAAAGGAGCAGAAACCAAGGTGGTTTGAGGGTTCATTTTCCTAAGGAAAAAAGGCTGGGAATTTACCAGCAATAATTTCTCTCCAAACCACCTTCCCCAACAACATGTAGCCTAACTCCTGTTTATCCTTCCATTCTCAGATTAAATGTCATTTCTGCAGAGACACTCCCACACACTGCCCCGAACCCCTGGCCTAGGTTAGCTCCTTCTGGGAGATGCTTTTAAAGACATTGGACTTTTATTAACTAATATTAATCACAATTATATCGACATTATTTGTTATATGGATTATTTGTTTAGACTCTCTCTCCCATTGTGTTACCAGACAGAAGCAGCACTGTTCTTATTTGAGCCAGAGTGGGTCTCCTAATACCCACCGCCCTTGTTCACTCCATGATCTCCAAACAAGCCCACTACATAAGTTCTAAGGGAGGCTCTTAGGCCAACACCAGGACAGAGTTGACTGATATCTTCAACATCAACTGATTTGTTCCTGTGTTGGAATAACAGTCAAAGCAGGGCCTCCCATTACCAAGTCATAGCACTACACCTGCACAACAGCTCTGATGTGAACCCATCCCTCTTTGTGTCAATCTATAAAGCATTTGAGTGTCACACTAATCATTTTGGCTACACTCCTTACCCTAAACTCATCTTTCTCCTCATGACTTGGGTATTTCTAGAGTCAATAATTTGTGGTGTCACACTTTTAATTTTGGGTGCCACATTCCTGCATTTTCTCCATGAGGATTAATTTCAGGAAAAGCACCTGTGAATATCTATTGATTGTTCATTGTACTTTGTAGAAAAGTGCAACAATATTTATCAAACTCAAGAGAAGCTCTTGGCCGGTGAAACATGTGCCAGAAGGTTCCTTTAAGTGACTTCATTCATTCACTCGCTCTGCAAATATATACTGAGCCCATAGTATGTCACTATACACCAGTTCTGAAAATGTCTACATAATTCATTTGTTCTGTCAGTCACTGCAACGTATATTCACTGAGTGCCTGCCATGCACAAGGTGGGCTACAAATAATGGGGAGTGAGTGAAGAGCCTGTCTTCATGGAGCTTACAGTCTTGTTAGGATGAAAGATTGTCAGTAAGCAAATTAATTAGGAAATTATAAGTGGTGATAAAAACTATGAAGAGGCAGGGCGCGGTGGCTCACGCCTGTAATCCCTCCACTTTGGGAGGCCTACGTGGGCAGATCACGAGGTCAGGAGATGGAGACCATCCTGGCTGACATGGTGAAACCCTGTCTCTACTAAAAATACAAAAAATTAGCCGGGCATGGTGGCGGGAGCCTGTAGTCCCAGCTACTTGGAAGGCTGAGGCAGGAGAATGGAGTGAAGCCTGGAGGCGGAGCTTGCAGTGAGCAGAGATCGCGCCACTGCACTCCAGCCTGGGCGACAGAGCGAGACTCCATCTCAAAAACAAAAACAAAAACAAAACAACAACAAAGAAAGCTAGGAAGAAATTAGAGTGCTGAGATAGATGGTGACAGTATCAATGAACAAAACTGGCTAAGATATCTGGGGATACCTATCAATATAGCAATTAAAAGTCTGTCGTTCAAAGAAACAACTTTTGTAGGCATTACAAAATACCCACCTCCCTGGGCTGCAAATGGAGTGAACTATAGGCCCTGGGTTGTCCTTATACTTGAACACTTAGTAGAAAGCACAGGAACCACATCTTCAAAGGTTAGCAGCTGGATCTTTTTTCACACTTCTGAGAATCATTTTTGCAATATCGTTATATTGATTTTACCACATTTGTCAATCTATTCAAGTAAGTTATACAGATGATGATTTATAGGACATAAACACAATGGAAGGAAAATAATTATTTGGTAAAAAAAAAAACAGTCAGGGATTGGAGAATTATGTAGAGTAAATTAATGTCATTTAGAATGCTGTAGCCAGTAAGAGTTTTATAGACAAAATAGGGTTTTTGAGGGAGGAGGGGGACAGGGGGACAATGGCATTTACATAAGCCAATAGAAACAGAGCATGCACTGAAGGTAGGCAGAAGAGTACATACAAAGGCACAGGAGTGATCTGTCTCATCACCATTTCTATCTATACATGTATTTGTTCATTCCCCATTACTGTTTCAATCATTGCTGTTTCCCATACCTTAACTCATTTAGTCCTTAAAACAATCAATAGGTAACAATCCATTATACTGCCACTTGCCTTAGGTTGGGTTGCTGAGGAATAGAGGCTAAAGCAGAAATTCAAGTGCATGTGATCTATCTGGGCAAGGAGGGACCAGACTAGGGTAAGAAGAGGGAAACAGCTAAGCCATAAAATTTTAGGAGGCACCTGTTTTCTTCCTCCTAGAAGGGTTGTACAACTCGTTTGGCCTGACAGTGAGTGCCTCCTGATATTGTGTGCTCTAGGCACTTCGCTGTCCTCACCTCACCTAGTCTGGATCCTGGACTTAATTCTTTAGAACAAACCTGTAATGAAAAAAGTGAAGCCAGATAGAGAAGGTGAAAAAGCCAATCAAGAATCCCAGGCAAAGTCTAGCCATGGTCTAAACCATGGCAAGAGAGGCATTCTGGAGCATAAATTGCATGACAGAATAGTGCAAAGGAGCTGGGCTTTTGTGCCACCCATATCAGCAAGCCATTTGCTGCCCCTGAGGAGAGCACAGCTATAAGCTGTTAGCTGCAGCACTCACAGCAGCTGGGGGCTGGGTGCACTGATGGTTAAAGAGGCTCCAGATGTGGCACTAAGTGTGTGTGTCACATCATTTGGAAAAAGAAGAATCTAGTACAGATGCCTCTCGACTTACAGTGGGGTTACGTCTTGATAAACCCCCCATAAGTTGAAAGTACCGTAAGTCAAAAATGCATTTAATATGCCTAACCTACCAAACATCATAGCCTATCCTAATCCACCTTAAGTGTGCTCAGAACACTTACATTAGCACATATTTGGGCAAAATCATCTAACGCAAAGCCTATTTTATAGAAAAGTGCTGAATATCTCATTTAGTTTATTGACTACTGTACTGCAAGGAAAAAACAGAACAGTTGTATGGGTACTTGAAGCACAGCTTCTACTGAATGCATATCACTTTCACACCATCGTGAAGTCAAAAAAATCATAAGTCACACCATCATAAGTCGGGGTCCATCCATACTTATAGAGGCAGCAAGTGTTTAGTTCCTGGGTCTCTGGGGAAGCCTCGATTTGTAGCATTTCCCAATTTTCCTAAGGTAAATACTCCCACCATGGCTGATTTCAGGCTATCAAGATGATCAATGGACCTAGAGTTAAGAAGAGATACCCACAAGTTTTGGGTGATTCCAGCACACCACTCATGGAAGTTAAGCAACTTAGCCAGAGACTCATAGAGAAACCAGAATTTGATCTCAGCCAGTCTTACCCCACACATTTAGGCATATCCACAGTAGCATATAGAGCATGAATCTGCAAACTTTTTCTGTAAATGGCCAGAGAGTAAATATTTTCTGCTTTGCGGTCTCTGTTGCAACTACTCAATTCTGCTCTTCAGTGCAAAAGCAGCCATAGATAGTACATAAAAGAAGAGCACGGCTGTGTTCCAACTGAACTATATTTACAAAAACAGGCAGTGGGTCAGATTTAGTCCATGGATTGTATTTTGCCAACATCTGTTATAGATGTGATTTAATTATTTTTAAATAAATAACATCTGCTATTTGCTTACTGAGCTGAGCCAGCACTAAAGTGAGGCAAGAGAGTTGCCCAGGACATAAAATTTAAAGAGACACTTCCATGACCCTGAACGTGCCCAACAACTTAAGTTTTGTGCCATGGGTGCCTGTATTGCTTTACTCTGGGCCTGGCCCTGTTACGGAGTCATCTGAACCAGATTTGCAGGGATATTGATCAGGGTTCAGTTGCTTAAAAGTAAAGGACTTGGGCAGAAAGGGATTTAACACACAGAAATAAGAGCCTGCAAAACTGTAGGAAGGGCCAAAGAAGCAGGTAAATCGAGGTAACCACACTGAAAAATTGGCGGGCCAGGGGAGTCTCCACATCTGCTTGCTCAAGAATGTGGGGAATCTGAAGGCTGCCTACAGAACAGCTAATTTCAAAGACACAGTGATAAAAGCATGATCTGGAATCAGGGCCACCACATTGCCACTCCACACCCAGAGACTTAGTGAACCACACTTAGAATATTACCTTTCAAACAGCACCTGCATGCACCTATGTGAACCTAATTTTTTTTGCAGAACGCTAGCTGCAAGAGAGTCTGAGAATTACAGATTTTTGCTATCTAACTGGTGACATTGGAAGAAAAGCAAATTTGTGCTAAGCGACAATTTACCACATCTACCATAATGGGTATCCTAAGAGTAACTGTCCAATGGGCACGAGATTCTCCTGTGTCAAGTTCAATTCCAACCAGAAGTTCCTTCTAATAAAGGGAACACCACTCCTCCCCACCCCCATCTTCTAAATCTTCCCCCCACACACATGTGATGGGATAGGTGATAAGATGAGAAGTTTACCATTGAGGGCTAAAGGTTAAGTGTGTGAAATGCACGGAAGTATTGCAGCAGGGATAAATGGGGTCAAGGAATGCCAAGAGTGGTTGCAGCCAGTAGAAGAAGAAGGAATGAAATCAGGAGCCCTATAGGACAGTAGAAGACTGGCAGTTGCTAAGGATTGAATGCAAAGGGAAAGCTGAGAATTTCTTCCGTGGGTCATTTGTCTCTAGGGAACCAATGCCTTGTGACCAGCGTATCTATTACTAATGGAGGACAAATGTGGCATCATTCCCTGAGGTCGGAGATGTGTGCAATTAACTAATACTAAGCATGTTACAAATACACAGTGCTCTACAGACTGTAATTCATAATCATTTCCATGGGAAAACAAAATTTACGAGTCAATAGAAATTATTTCCTTTTGAAAATGTTTTATATTCTGATATAGGATCTATATAAACACATGTTACATATATGTAATTACGAACTATCATAATAAAACAGACACTCAAAAATCTATCACCAAACTTAGTAGCTATTAATATACAGCTGAAACTGCCTGTGTATGTTCCCCTGATACCTCTGACTCTTTCCTCCTCTTTATTCCCAAGGAAACATTATCCCAAGGTTTATGATTTTTATTTCCTTGCTTCAAAAAACATATAGTGTTATCACATATGTATGCAATCTAAAATAATTTCAAATTTGCACATCTCAATTTATTTTTATAATAGAAATTAATAGTCTTGTTAACAAATATCTTTCAAACCTATTTGTTGGAATTAGAAAATGAATATAAATCTTGGGCATTTCCAAGAAGAATAGAAAAAAGAAAAGCAGATATCGTCCATGAAAGCTTAATTCACCTTATAATTTGAGCAAGTTTTCATTTAAAAAAATAGTTTAATCATAAAATCCTTTTAGAAGTGCTAGCCTACTAAAACAGTGGCTAATTTTAACTGTTTTTCACAATGGCAAGCCAGTCACAGAGTTAATGAAATTAAGCTTCCTTCATTTCTCTCAAATTCCCCCCACAAAGAAGAGCTGTAATGTACAAAATGCAGCATAAATACATGGCTGATTTTCAGGACTCAAGCCACCACTGATTTGTCAGACTGCCTCTTAACAACATATTTGTATTTTGTAAAATGTATAATTTTTTTCAGCCCCTGAACAAATATATTTACATAACTGTGTCTAACGAGAAATTACATTTAACTTCTCAGAAATGACAATAACTAAAACCTGAACTGCCAATTCCACTTCATTAGTGTGGTAGAAACGCATTCCAAATGTTAATAAAAATTCCAACATGCTGATAAATTAGAGCTTCTAAGGAGCATGTGACACCTTGGTTAATATATTCAACCTCAATTATATTTCTCTTCAGCACCCTGTTATCTGGAACCTTTGCTGGCAATCAGAGGTGCTGTTTTTCAGCGGCCAATTTTCTAGATAATGTAGCTTATCAACACTGTGGGTAAACTTGCCAATGGAATCAGGCTGCACTGAACCACACACACGCTAATTGCATCCCTTTTTTATGCATATTTACAGACTGTCACTTCAAAGAAATCAGTGGCCCATTGAGGCACCCAGTTAGCTGGAAGAATTGCCTCTTGCAAATGAAAATTAGCAAACAAGCTAGTGATAAATATGAAATGAACAAAGTGTAAAAATACTGTTTTGTTCCAAAACTTCCTTGTCATCCCAATTTATACTCCCAAATAGAAGGAGTTTTGAACATAGGATTTACCTTTTGTTTCAAATAAAGACAGAAAGAATTCTTCCTTAAACCCACTAACTAGGTAAAAGCCTATTAGCTTTTCCTTCTTCTCCCACGCCACCCTCACCCTAAATTTCTATTCACATAAACAGGTTATTAAATCCCGTATTAGATTTGCTTTGGAGTTTGAATAGACAAATGACATGTTAACACTTCAGAAACAATTAACCCTGGGAACTTAATTAAGTTCTTCTGACTTAAAGGAAGCACATTTCAAAATAATGTTTCTAAACTCTCCGAATTTGCTCAAGAATAGCAATGCTTTCCTTCTCTTAAGTATTCATAAGTTCTACTTAACAGCAGAAAGCTTTGCCTGGCTATATATGGGTAAAGGTTATGGTATTATGAGCCTACTGTAATAGGACTACCTCAGAGTGAATATTAAAAAAAAAAAAAAAACAGGTACCGAAAAATAACAATTATAGAAAACATTTTCCAAAAGCCCAAAACTCTAGGCTTATATGAAAGAAAAGATGATTTTATAGCTACATCCAGGAGCTCGACATAATCCACTATACTGCGCTATGAGTTTGTCTGAAATCCTTTTCCTTGCTTTTCAGAATAACATTTGGAAATCTTTTATCACTACAACAATGTTTTAAAGCACTAGTAGGTTTTGAAAGGCATGTCATTTTAATATAAGCAGGTCATTTTAATATAATAGAAAATAAACCACAAACCAATTGAACTATAACTTCTTTTAAAGATCTTGTGCCAAGCTGAGCAATTTAGAGTGGCAAAACTCAACAAATAAGTGGCACTTAAAGTCTTAGCTTACAGCTAAGGTCCAGTGAAACTTTATTTGGTTTGGAGTATGAAGCATCAGTCCTGCTATGTGTCACAATTTTCAACAGACTCCTAAATTCCCCATCACTAACATTAGATATACAATGTCATTTGAGAGATTTTGTTTTATTTTGTTTTGTTTTAACAGAGCATGAGTAACAACATAAATATTGATATGAAGACTGGGAAAACATTGCTATTTTAAGAAACAGACTACACCTACATGCCGACTGCTCAGTTGTTATATGAGAAAAGCAGGATTCTTTAGTAAATTAGTGCTCATCTGTGTACACTAATTTAGATAATTGTTTTACATCACTTTCCAAATTGCAACGTAATTCCATGTTTATATGTCTGCTTCCTTGCCCAGACTGGAAACTCCTTGAAGACAGGAATCAAATTTTCTGGAAAGGTGAATAGGTCATAAATCTCAAGAACTCACTGAGGAGTTCCTGGTGTGGAGGGGTGAAAAGATGCTCAAACAGCCATCACGTACCAGGAGAGGAACAAAGAGCTACGGGGTACAAAGAAGGGACCAGTTTTATTGCACCCAGGGGTATTGGGAGATGAATCACACCATAGACGACACTGGAACCAGACCTTAAAAGATAAGTAAGATTTCATCCCGACAGGGAAAGGCATTTCAGGCTGATCAGACCACACAAGCAAAACAGAAGGCGTGAGAGTAAATGGACCATTCCTGGAAGAGAGATGTTCAATGATGCTAAAGCCTAGGCTGGGATTGGAGGTGGGGGACATGCACACTATGTACAAACCAGAGAGGAGGCTATCTAAATTCTACATGTGATTATGTCACCTTTACCTTTTGTACATGGGGATGTAGTGTGAGCACTTCCAGAATCTAAAAGTGTTCACGAAGACTGATTTTTAAATGTCCTGATTAAGGACAAATTTATAACAATTTTAATTTTTGAATTAGTGCTATCAAATTATATAAATTTGTGCTTTAGCACTATCAAATTATATAAATACATATTCACACTTGCATAGGGTTTGTCTCTAATACAGTACAACTGATTTCACAAGACACACACAAAAATCTATCACATTACTCTATATGGGTGCATTAAGAAATATGTCTCAATCACTCTTGAATCAAAGTAAGTATTAATAAATTCCCCTATCTCCTAAAGGGGCTCATTGAAATTTGGCTCAAGCTTTAATCCTAAAACTGTTCACAGGAAAAGACAACACAATTGTAAATAATATGGCTCTAGTATCTTATCTAAAAATTTATTTATTGAAAATGGTTTTTATATTTAACATTCAAAAACAACAGCTTTTGTGAATAGGCAAAACAAAACATAAGAATTACGTAATTCCAAAGCTAGTCATTGTTTTTGGAGAAAATTCTTTCAATTGATTAATATCATCATTCACTATTTTTTAGCTGTTGTATAATACAGACATTGCTTCTACAAAATAAAAAGAAAAATAATAATAGTAATAGTAATAATAATAATATGGTAGTAGCTAATGATTTTAGCATGATCACTACCTGCTAGGAAGGAAGCCAGAGACTTTACTTACAAGGTCACATCTAAAATTCCTATAAATTCCTAAAAGTACATATTTCTAGCCCTATTTTTAATAAAAGAAGACACAGATAATATCTTTTGAGTAAGAATACAGGCTAGTTGATGGCAGAGCCAGGATTCCAATCTGGGTCACACCCTTCCAAGTCTATGGCTGTAACCACTTATAATATGCTGCTCTTTCTAAATAATGTTAGACTGTTTCTCTTTTAAAAAATGAGTTTGGCTGAATTCTGTTTGGAAAATAAAGATCAAGAAGGAAAGAGAGGAACAAAGAGAGAGGGAAAGGGGAAAGAGAGAAAGAAAGGGAAGAGGAAAAGAGACGGTGAAGAGGAAAAAGAGGGAAGAAAAAAAGAGGGGGAAAAATCAACTAAACCAATAACCTTAGTTTTCTGGGTGTTCCTGTAACACTCTCTACTTCTCATTCTACACACTTCATACTCTTTTCCCTGGTCTAGCTCTGCGATAGATTGTAAGCTCCATGGGGGCAGGAACTATGTCTGTCTTGATCACAGCTGTACTTCTCTAGGGCCAGTAGAGAACCAGCACATAGTGGGCATTCCATAAATAAAATACAACAATATATTTTCTTTTTCTCCACGGCTTGAATATTTCACTTTTCATGTTGTCCTGTTCTATACATGGGCTCAAAAGAAATGTGCCAACACCTAAGACTATAAGGATAGAATAATTTTTTTTATACTGTACCTGCACATCTGCAATCACAGATTATTTATGTCTATGTAGCACTGTCTTGCCGTTGCCATTAGTATGGGCCTCCTAAGTAAGGCCACTGGAGTCCCATGGTTCTGTCCTTATTTACCCATCTCTGACTGGATGCTAGGCAAATCTAAAACAAAGACTAGGGTTCTTCTGCCTTCTAACTTTGTAAAATATAATTCTCTGTGAGACAATTTGAGGATAATGCTAGAACCAGAAATTTCACCAGCCTCAGCATTCCACAGAGGTCAAAGCTCACTTTAATCTTTTCTTTTAACCAAACATTTACAATGAGCCCAATTAAGAATGGCTTTCAATAGGACTATTGCCCTACTTCATACTGGTAATCAAGAAATGATAAGTTTCAATCTGTAAACATTTGCTCCATGTTCAAATTTGAAAAACTGCATATTTATTTCATAAATAAATTTACCTAAGTAGTTTAAATGTGTATCACGTATTTGGCCTTTCAATGCTAACTTTGTCATTTGTTTTGCTTGAGCTTCATCAAACACCTGTTTTGTACTGACACCCTTATAAAAAATTTTTTTCTGTTTTTTTTTTTTTTTTCCTTTGCTGTTCTATTTTCCCCCCTTTTCTCTTCTTTCCCAAGTCCTTTGCTTTGGGGGCTAAAACAGCAATTTTTATCTTTATTCTAAAATCCCCTCTTCTCTCCGTGGTCGGGAGGAGATTTTTTTTTCTTTGTGTTAAAATTATTCACAACTCACAGAATGAAGGGTGAGCACAAAATAAACTCCAGCTCACGGGGCGGGGGAAAAAAAGTGTTGTTTGAAGAGTAGGGCTTTGGAAAGTTCAGTGAGCTCAGGACAAAATAAACAGAACTGGAACTAACTTGAGAGCAAGAATATTCTGAGCGAGAAGCCAAGCGGGTAGCCAGAGCAAAACAGAACGTCCTGAACGTCCATTCTGTTTTCATTTCAGGAATTAAGAATACCTTAGACTTCACTAATTGTTTTGATCTGAGTAGTCGATTTGAAGTTTCAGTAAACCCAGAAAAAACCTGGAACAACTTTGATGAGACGTAAAAATGCAAACAGTTTACTTAATATTTAAAAGAAAAAACGAGGAGCGGGTGGGAGGGAGGTAGGAAGAGAGAAAGGAGAAAGAAAGAGGAGAGAGTACCTTTGAAAGTTTTTAAAAATCAGTAAAATGTAATTTGTCCTGAATATTTTTGACACGAGTCACCCTTAATTGCCATTTCTGCAAGGTGTCTCAATTACGAGAGTACAACGTGGCGGTCTAAATGCCTACACATTTGTCTGAAGAAGGAAAAAAAAAGCCACAACATTGTCTATTCAGTGTCAAAAAGCCTTTTCTTTAACTACAGAGGGCTTGGACAGAACTCAGGAAATACTTCAGCTGGAAAAGAAATGTTAAAAGCTACCCTTCAAGCTATTGGAAAACCTATTATCAAATGTTAAAACCTTTAAAAAAAAAATCCATGAGTGTCCCCAGCATGATGACATATCTTTGTTTAGCAAAGGTTGATCATCATTGATAACCAAAGACAAAATAACAATGGATGCAATCTAACTGCTAATTAGGAATCGCGAGGCTTAAATTAAGAAACTCAGGGAGAACAGGTATCTGATTACGTATGTTCTCTCAATGCCGGCACCACATTTACTTACAGAAAATGCAGTAGATGTTTCTCTTTATCACATCTCTAAGTCATAATGTCAGCATTTTAGACTCTGCTAGCTGTCACTGTGTGTAAGAACCTAAAAAGAAAAAAAGAAAAAAAAAACCAGCATAACTTTCCTTCAGAAGAAAACACTGTGGAAAAATATACATAGTGTATATGCATATGCAGACAACCTTTCACTATTTCTTTCGGTTCATAGAACATAATGAGAATTAATTAGCACATTCCTAAATCATTAGCCCCAATTTCCTCTCTAATGTGTGCATCTACGCATAACTGAAGATTTTGTAAAGAAAGGAGACAGAAACCAGAAAGCTGGGGTCAGAGGCAGATGCACAGATGCACGTATAAATGGATGCACTGTGATTGTACCTCTTTGTGATGCATAATTACAAATGATTTTAATTCAACCCCTTCACTATGAGCTATCCCTTTTTTTCCCCTGTTCTAAATACGATACCTATAAGACCCCCAAATTCATTTCTTACAGATTTTAAAGATTTAAAAATTTCTCCAAAATGCCACATGTCAGTCAAAAAAGAAAATGATTGGCTTTTAAAATTATAATTTAAAGCACATTGACTACAGGGTATGTTTTCATTAAAATTTAACCCCTTTTTAAGCTCAGACGTCTGGGGCTTTTAGGAACATACTGAAAATTTGGGTTTTTACCTCCATATCCTTCTTCCAAACAAGAGCTACAAAATAAAAAGCTCTGAATGGCAATAGACAGTTTCCCATGTTAATATAAGACGATGTCTTTCAATATACACCTCAATACAGTATTGCTCATACTCATTTGAGATACACAGAAATACATAGAAAAATCAAGAGCCTATCACTGCCATCTGTAAATGTTTAAAAATTAAATCTAACAAGTAAGCTTTAAGTAATAAATATATGGAAACCTTATTTTTCTTAATGGGATCAATTTATGTCCCCTAAGGGGATTTTTTTTTTTAAGCAACCTTTTTCTACTATGAATAATCATTCTTACATCATGGTAATATTCCATTAAAACATAAATTATTTTAAAAGAGTAAGATATTTGGCAAAGCAGCCCCTAAACATAACAATACCATACAACAAAATGATAGATTGTTCAAAACAGTTTATTTTATTTTTTCTTTATGCCAGCTTAAAACAAATTACTTCTTGGTGGTTACACAAATCTATACAGGTGATAAAATGGAAAAGAACTATACAAAACAATAGAGTGCATCTAAAAACTAATGAAATCCCCATATGATCTGTGGTCTAATGAATAGTATTTTGTCAAAGTCTATTTCCCACTTTTGATATGTACTATGGTTATATAAAACGTTAACTTTGGAGGAAGCTGGGTGAAGGGCATACTATAACTCTCTTATTTTTACAACCTCTTATGAGCCTACAATTACTTCAAAATACAATATTTTTTAAGAATTACTTCTGTATGATTTTTATAAGTCTGAATTCCCAGACATTGTGTTGGATTTTCGCACTCCAAGGAATGGAATAGATTCTCACTAAAATTCAGATCTATAACTTATAGAGAGATTTCTGAAAGGTTCAAAAATACATCCTTCAATTGACTCAGATCAGAAGGAAGTCTGATATAAGCATTATCTTCAAAGTCCTTATCAAGACCATATTTCTAATCTTCTTATAATTTATTTGCCCTAATCTCGGTACCTTCCCGCAGCTCCAGGCAGAAATGCCTCTACATCTCACAGCAGTAAAGTTTAGTTGTTAAGAGCCTATATTCAAATTGCTGCTCTGACATTACCTACATGACCTTGGTCAAGTTGCTCCCTCTCAGAGCTCAGTTTGCTCATCTGTGAAATGGGGATAATTATAGTATCCCCTGCATAGGGTTGTCATGAGGACTGAGTGAGGTCATGAGTGTAAAGCCCTAAACACAATGCCGGGCGTCTGGCAAGCACTATGTGAGTATCCAGAACCACACAGGGCTTCCGGTAAATGCTTGTCCCTCTTCTTGTTAACTGTGTGATCTAACCTCTCTACAAGCTTCAGTTCCCTTGCCTGTAAAAGAGAATCATTGATGCAGTGTCTCTACTACAGTAAGTGTCCAGCACTGGACTGTTTCATGAGTGTTGCTCTTTTCACATTACAAATATTTGCTACAGCTTTCTGTTTTGCTGCACTATGAGATCTTAAAAGGTAGAAGTCAGGTATTATTCCATCTTTCTGTCTCTTGGCCAGTGTAGGCACAAAGTAGATGCTCCATAAGCATTTGTGAAATTGTCATTTTTAAAAAGCTACTGATTGAAAAGTGAAATATTAAAATAAGCCATTTGAACCACATCACAAAGGATTATAGGAATGAAAATGACATTACACTTTGACGCTTTTGTTGCCCCAAATTTTTCTTTTTAGAGGATGGTACTTTTAGGTTTTCAGATACTGAATTTGTAAAACTAACCCTCCAAGGGAGTGAGCTCTGGGTTCCTAACCATAGTAGGCATCCCCCCAAAATCTTGGAAACCTAAGGACTAGAGCAACTAAGTGGGTGCAAGTTATGCCCATGAGACACCACAAATCAATGGGATGCCTCACCTGTCTTAATTAACATATTCCAATGTGCTTTGGGTTAAATAAATACTCTTGAACATTTAACAAATGCTCACAGTAATAACTTCGACTGCTACAGTTCTCTATCACACCATTTATTCCTGTGTTCTTTCTTCAGCATCATAAAGGGGCCTCTCCATAATCCTGAAGTCATTTAGAAGACTGGGATATTGTATTCAGGACATAGTTGGTTTTCTGTCAGAAGTACTTACTGACTGTGACTCGAGAAATCCTCATACAGATAAATCTAACACCACAATAATCCAATATTTTTTCTCCAAAACAAAGCCATTAGCATTTTATTAGAAGAAATATTTCATCTCTCTCTCTCTCTCTTTAAACATGCCACAGATGTAGCACTCTGTGTGGGTTGTTAGAAAGTCAAAGAATATAATTTCTTGATTAATTGCCATACACAGGATCCAAGTTATGTACAATTTTGGTAGTTAACCCCACCACCTCCCATAAGCGGTTACTGCTAAACCTTCCAAATAAGCACATTTATGATAAATCACTTGGAGCTGTTTAAGTGGATCAGGTCTTAAGCTATTCCTTGGGATAGATCATGTCATTTTCAATGTGCACGAACTACAGGAGAGAAATTCCACCGTAAACCTCTGCTGCGGTATCTTCGTTTCCCTTGCAGGCTTCAGGGAGTCTCAGTCAATATTTCTTATCTTATTTTTAAATATCTTGTGGTCTCAGAAATGGTTGGTGATTCAGAAATTACATCAGGAGTCTAAAGATAGACTACGGGCTTATGACTTCAATAAATGCAGCGGTTCTATAACAGGAAAAGAAAATGCCTGTTGGTTTTAAGACTATTGGGAATCAAAAGAGTTATTCTTAGTTTGGCCAGTTAGAGTCTATCTCTCCAAAAGCAAGTTACCTTCTCTTCTCAACCATCCATCTACTTAACTGGGTGCATGAATATAAATCACAAGGCCTCCTAGATATTTATATACTGCTGAATTCAGAGATATGGATACCTTTTTATAGACTCTACCTCCACCACTACAAATTGTTTTGTGAAAGAGTTTCCATGTTGGTTATTTTAAAAATGGAATAACTGATTTGATTTGGAAATGACAGTAGCAAAAGCAGGGGAAAAAATCAGGTCTCCCATGTACATGGTAGATGCTCCTTTATGTCACCCTACCTCAATGAGTTATTCACCCCACATTACTATAAGGCAACCTCTGGCATGAAAATTCTTTGCAGGTGACATTGGAGGAGTTATGCTCCTCCTTTTCCAGTACAGGCACAGCTGCAGCTCATCTTATTTCAAACAGGATTAGTCCACCAATGCATAAATGACAAGAAACTGGCTCCTCTTGCCTTCTTGACCAATTCAGACTCTCAGACATCTTCCTCATTTCCCTGAAAGTTTATCTTCTTTTACAATGGAAATGTGTTTCCCTAAAAGTGAATGTATTTGGGTTTTATCCAGACAACCCTCCTTTCTTTAGTTCCAAGTGGGGGCGAGGTGGAGGGGTATATAAGAATTCTGGTACAAATGACAGTCAATGAATCATGAATTTCTAGTAAGAAAAAAAACAGTACCTATTGTTACCCTTTTCTTGAATCTCCCACCCATCTAATTATGGGTTAATATATTTTCACTTAAAATTTTAAAATTAAATTTTTTGAATACACTTTTAGATTCATATTACTTAAATGTCCCATAGTAAACATGAACCACTTTTGCAGTTAAAAGTGTTCTTTTAAAATAAATCTGATAAAATTCTATCTATCTTTTTCTTCTTTTAAAATGGAAAATACCATAAGGAAATCTCTCCGATATCTGTGCCAAGTTTTGTTTGCCTTGGTTTTTTTGTTTGTTTGTTTGTTCAGTTCTGGTTTTGCTTTTTAAGTTTCCCTGACCCTTCTAGATGGTCTTATTATTAGATTAGAATTCTTTCAATAATTGACTACTAAAAAGTGTTTTCCTGAATATATAGACTGAGAATGAAGGGGAAAAACATGAAGAAAAATGTCCTCTAAGTTTTCCTACACATATCCTATAATTTTCCAGTTGGCTTAGCCACTGAACATATTTAAATAACCAACCAACATATTTATTTAACATTCGGCAGATGGACATGATAGGAACATCATGATTTTCAGATGTACTTTTATAACTGCAAGGTTTTCTTCGTGCCAGGATCACAACAGGTTCTTAAGGTAAAGCCGCCCCTACCTGCTGTTTCTTCAATGTTGGAGCAACTCTCAACCTAAACATGTCCACTCAGATTAATTTAAATCCCTGACATTAAAGTGGAAATCAAATCATTCTCTTCAATCTATTTTTTACCAGCAGCATAAAAGAGACTATTTTACATGTTAATAGTAATCTGATGTGGTTGTATAAATCTGATATAAATATGATACTCTGTTTGGAAATGATGCTAATTTAGTTTAAAATGGAGATTACATTTCAACTTGTAAAAGAGCAGGATGGAATATTAGCATTCATGGCTGTTATATAATTTCCCTTTACACTACACAAGTGTTACTCAAAATCTTTTCTGAGCCTCTTTGTCCAAAGATTTCCCATTCTTCCTATAAGAAAAAGGACTTCTCTATTTAACTATAAGTTAAACAGGTGGTACAGACCCTTGAAAAAAGATTAACAACAACATTATAAATGCATTTCTGAAGAAACATTTGAAGTTACAATGTAATAAACTGAACAGAATGTCATAAGAATGTCAAACTGGGCACTGTAAAAATAAATGTTATTCCCAAGGAAAATAAAAAGTCTGCATATTTATGTAACATTCAGCAGATGGACGTGATATTAATATAGGGTTTTCAGTTGTACTTTTATAGCTACTAGATTTTCTTGCCTAACTTGGCAACCCGAGGCACCATTTGAGTTTTGGATTTGGACAATACTGCAACAGATGTCCAGACCAATAAAATAAATTCCTTAAGGGCTATGCTTAATTTGTGTAATTGATCAATTTTGGTTACATAGGCCTCAGCTCACCAGCATGTAACTGCCTTCCACAAAAGCTTTGCAGTTGGGATTTCGTTCCATATGTTACAAGAGTTTATGGACTCTCTTTGATAATGCTGCAGATAGAAATGGGCCTGCGGTGACACCTGTTGGCAACCAGCGGTGAAAAATAACAAGGGATGGAGTGGGCAGTTCTGGGGCAGGGTTTCTGCACCTTGGCGCTATTAACATTTGGGGCCAATTCTGTATTGTGTGTGTGTTGTGGGGGTGGCTGTGCTGTGCATTGTAGGAGGTTTAGCAGGATCCCTGGCTTCTACCCATGAGATGCAAATAGCATCCTCCCCCAGATGTGACAACCAAAAATGTCTCTAGACGGTACCATATGTCCCACAGAGGACAACAGCCCCCCAGGGAGAACTCTTGCAGTAGAGTGGATACTTCTGAAAGAGGCACACATTGGAATGGCTTCAGATTTCTCACATTTTTTTTTCTGAAAAAAACAAAACACAAAGCACTTTTCTTTCTTTCTTGCCTTGAAGTCTCTCAATCTAATAATAGTTTTATGGACAACTCATGAAAACTTTGGCCCAACAGACTGTATCTGTAATAGGTGTGCTAGAGCCCCACCCTCGTCACTGCACGCAGGTGGGTGGTAATTAAGACATGGATTTCGAAGCCAAACTCTAAATGTTCATCACTCACCTATTAAACTTGCCAGAGTTGCTATGTTAATTATCTCCCCGTATCCTTGATTTAGCATAATACGGCCTGCAGTCTGTGACAGAAATTAAAGGAAAGACCAGTGACCTCTTTTGTGATTGTGCTAATAACTACATGATAATAAATTAGTTTTCAATTTTCAGAAGACTTTACATAGCAAAAAAAAAAAATGGAACAAGTGTATGATACACAAACTTGATAAAAGATGGCTGATCAGCACCAACTTTGAGTCTTCTTCTTTAAATTAGTTTCCAACCAATGTAAACAGCACATCTGAAATCAAACTGCAGTATTATTTTTCTGGCTCAGTAAATTACATTGCATTAAAGATAATAATAATGAGAAGATTATGTCAGTCTGCATTTTACGTTGGATATTTTAGCAAACAAATCCTATTTATATAACTTTTTCAGGGGTAGAGAAAACTTTGACATACACACACATACACACGCCATGCATACACACACCACACACAAAAGATTTTTCCAGTAAGACATATTGACTTGAAGAATTCCTACTAATATCAGAATAAAAACATGTGAAGTAAAATGACTCATCCAATAGCAAAGACGCGCCATGACTTCTTGGCATGTTTTGTGCCTTCCTTACATCTGCTCCTGCCTCTAACAGCTTTCTTCCCTTGGCTGGCAAAACCCAAATAAGAATGTACAGGAAGCATGGCCCCACTCTGATGTACAATAATATTTAGCTAATTAGAAGAGTCCTCCAGCTCATTATGCTAGGCAGTAGGAAGGAAGAAACTACATGAAAGCATGACACTTGCTAAGCCCTAGGATGGTGTCAAAGCTGAACTGGCATCACTTTCTCCCATTTCTTTATAGACTTGGTCGGATTGCAATATCATTCCTTGAAAATCAGTTTTGACTTTGAGAGAGAAGGATCCCTTGAACACTGCACCATCTTCTGGCCAAACGCTTAACTACAAGTGCTTAATTAAAGTGTAAAGTCCCAGATTTCTGAGAATGACTGCCAAATTAGTACGTACTTGGTATATTTCATTATTCCTATTTTAAGACAGCACAATAGACAGAAACACAGGGCATTTTCCTTCTGATTAAATGACAAGGCACTGGAACTCTGTTTTAATACAGCTTTGTGCTTCATTCACAGTCTCAAATAATTTTTTATCCCACAGATATTTGTGGAAAGCCATGTATAGATCTGGCACTTAGAACTGGACCCACAGAAGGGTAAGACATGGTTCCAGCCCTCTGAGAGCTTACAACCTAGTCATATAATTATGAAATGTAAAGTGGATGTATTCTGAATAGCCCAGACAAGAAGTGCAATAGGAATTAGGAGGTGAGATCTGAGGACTGACCTTGTAGGAAAAGATTTATTGTAGACAGTGGGCCTTAAATTATGATGAAGAATGATGATGCTGATGCTAATGATACTTAAGATATGCCAGGCACTGTGCTAAGCCCTTTACAAATATTGCCTTAATTAAACAGCTGAATTTTGCTGATGGGTAACTCAGCAAGGGAGTGTAAAAGGTTAAGACTCAAGCTCCAGTTACCTGGACGCCATAACTCATGCTCTGAACCACTCTCCTGTACTGTCTCCTGTCTCCTTGATTCACAGAAAGGGGTTTCTGGGGGAAGGAAACAAAGTCAGCAAAGATGGAGACAGGGATATGCAGTGGCAGCTCTAGAATTTCTCTGTAGGAGGGACTTCAGATGAAAATCTGTTTGCGGGGGAAGGGCTGCTCAAAGATGTAATTCTTTGCAGCTATGTTTGCAGAGGAGGCACACGGATCCTACCTAAAAGAAGAGAAGCTGATGGGGATCTCAAGAAGGGCTAGCCTCCCAGAATACCTAGGGCTGCTGCCACTGGGAATATGTGCTGCATCTTCAAGCAAGAGCAAGGAATCCAATGGGGTTGGAGAGCTAAGCGGTTCAGAAGGCATCACAGGAAATGGGATTTGAAAAGCAGGCTGGAAAAAGACCAAAATATTCACAAAGTTGCAGGTGGGTCTAAAGATATATTTGGTGTAGAATAATGAACCTATTCAAATATTATACAAAAGTTAATCTGTTCTCAATATGCAGGGTTGAGGGAACAGGTACGAAGCAGTGAGATAAAAGGCTCTAGCATTAATCAAGATATTTGTCAAGAGAAAGAAAAGAAAGGGACCAATGTGAGAAGCATTTCAGAGAAAGTCAATGCGGCGGGGGCGGGGGGGTAGCTGGTGACAGAAGGAAGAGGGTCCCTGCAGACAAAGCAGGAGACAAAGAACTTCCCAAGTGCTTCAGTTTTGTAATGAAGGGCAGAAGGGACACCAGGTGATGAAGTCAAATTTTCAAAAATAAAGGAAGATGTAAATTTTTGGAATACTGTATTTCTGAAGATATGGGCAACCCAAAATAGAATGTCCAATATGCAACTGATGCCAATACTAACAGCTCACTTTGGACTGAGCTCACGGCTGCAGGTACAGATATGGAAGTCATTTACACCAAACTCAGAGATGAACACATGAGGACGATTGACTTTCAGAGGAGGCAAGAAATGGCAGAGCGAAACAGACAGCCAGGCCTGAACGTTTTGGGACATTCCCCTTTGGAAAGGAGTGATGTGAGAAGCCAGAGAATGGGCAGAGAGGAGACATTAGAGGGAGGATAAAAGTCACAATGACGGAAGAGCAGTGCAATATCAAAGAGATTATGGTTATTGGTGACTGCTACAGAAAGATCATGAAGAGCATCTCAAAATGTTTGTGTCTGACAAATATGTACTGAGCATCCACTCTGTGCCTGCTACTGTTCTGGGGCCTGAGGATAGAACAGTGAGCAAACCAGAGTCTGTCCTCAATGAGCTTACATTTTAAGGAGGAGAGGATAGAAAATGAGCAAATTAATATGTTAAATCAAACCACAAGAAATTGCCAGTATTTGTCCGGTTTTGACCTACAAAATGTGCATTCTCATGTGGTTCTACTTAATATAATGTCAGGTGGTGGCAGATGTTGTGAAAAAAATAAAACAGGTCAAGGAGAAAGAGCATGCCATGGGGAGAGGGGCCTTCTTAGACAGTGGGGTCAGGAGAGGCCTCCTTAACATGCCGATATTATTATTTGTATGGGCATGAATGAAGTGGGGAAACGGGCCATGCGGGTGTCTCAGCACCATGGGCAGAGGAAACAGTGGCACACAGACCGTGGGGTTGCAATGTGCTTAGAGAGAAGAAAAAACCAACGGACTTGGCTGCTGGATGATCACTGTGGAGGGTTTGCCTGTAAAATGGTGAAGACTACGGCCAGGGATCAAAAATACTACAGAGAATGAAGGGGAGTCTGGGGGTTCCAAAGACATAAGTGTAAGCAGCTGGTTTGTTTACACATAGAATCATTTGTTCATTCAACAAAATGAATGAGTCAAAGGAAAAAAGAACTTGGGAGATGGCAGAATCAAGTGAAGCTGTTGCAAGTGACAAGAGATCTGTGCATATCTACAGCAAAAGAAAACCCTGAGAGGGTAACCGAGATGCTGAAGGCATAAGGCACACTTGAGGAGACACAAGGGGAATGAATGTAGCCGTGGGTAGATGCGGAGGGAGCTAGTATCTGATACAATCATAACCTAACCCAGGCGTTGCAAACTCAAATTTTAGGCAGGTAAAGTAAACTTGGGAGGTGGGCTGCCCTGGTGACATTTAACAGGGCATGGTGGGGATTGAGGCAAACTGGAGACATCATGCCTTGTGGAAAGTGGGTAGTCAAGCCTCAGCTCAGGCTTTGGCCATGCAGAAACGAGAACCCAGAATTGCCAGATGCTCTGATATTTCAAGACAAGCAGAAAAGATGGGTTTTTATATGCAGTCTCTCGATGCGTATGTTGTTACAAATCTTAAAGATTTTTTAAACATTATGCAGGCCAAACAAAACACATCTGTAGTCCAGATGGGGCCCACAGGTTGCCAATTTAGGACCTCTGGCTTAGAACAAAGATGTTAGCATGGTCCCTAGACTTGGTCATGGCTCTGAGCTCCTGACTCACAGTTGCATTCGCCTGCTAGGCAGTCCCAACTGGAGGTCCTGTCGGTATCTCAACCACAACACACGCAAACCCAAATACATTTTTCTCCACCAAATCCCTCTTCCTGCCTTGTCTATTACTCATGAATGGCAGCACCACTGCCAAAGCTACCACCTTTGGAATGGCCTTCCCTCTCCTCCTGCAGTCAGGATATACATCCTTTTATGCATGGATGTCTGCATCTTGGCATACATCCTTTTTCCTCCATTTTCATTGGCATCATCTCCAGTTTAAGCTCTCACGACTTCCAATCTAAAATATCCAGATAATTTTCCACTCCCACTCACTCCCTCTTCCTCTCATCTTTTCTCCACTACTTAAGTACAGACTTCCACTGACCTACATCCATGACCCTCTACAGTATGGCCTGTCTAACCCATTATTCCCTTTCATATGTACATATTCTAAGCTTTGCTAATATGGACTGCTCAGATTCCCAAACTCAGTCCAAGTTTTTCTATGTCTAGATCAGGGTACTGAAGCACTATTGACATGTTGGGCCCGATCATTCTTTGCTGTGGGGACTGTCCTGTGCATTGTAGGATGTTTAACAGCATCCCTGGCCTCTGCCCACCAGATGCCAGTAGCATCTCCCCCCAAGTTGTGACAGCAAATAGGAGGTGATGGAAATAATAAGCCATCATAATATTTTCTCCAGGATAACCTTCAAATTAATCTGAAGCCTAAGTATCTATCAATAGATAGCAGAAAAGTTCGCTCAGAAATGGTGGAATGGCAGAGGAAAATAAAAATTGGTTCCTGACTAAAAGTTATTGTATATGAATTATAGTGCCTATGACCATAGTCAGTGCATCTTTTGACTTTTTCATATTTATTAGAGAAAATAGCACTTCCCCTGGGAGGTTTTGCCTCCCAGACTCTCCTGCTGGTCAAGTTCCCCTTCTCCAAGCTCTCACAGCACAGACTTTATAATAATTCCTTGTTTAACTGTTGGTTTCCCTCTAGGCTAAACACTCCATAAGGGAATGTATTTTGTCCTTGTCACAGCCATGTCCCTAGCAAATAGCACATTGCCTGGCATGAAGTGGGCACTCAATATTCCAGCAATAAGTAAGTCTTGCACTAACAGAGTGATTCTCCTGCATCTAATTCTCAACAAATCCCAATTTTCTTCTTCCTTTAAGACATAGCTCAAGATCAACAATCTCCCTGAAGAGTCCCTCACTAATATCAACTGACAAAGGTCTTTCTTTTTTCATACATTCTACAGCACTTCATAGATTTTTGTTATCCATGATTCCCGTATATCAGATCTTCATCACCAATAACACTCAAGATCTTCAAGACAGTCTGTCTTCTTCAACTTTTTATTATTACCCTTAACAGTGAACATTTAGTACATGATTCTAAATATTTGTAGGACAAATGAATAAATGCTGGTGTCATTCACTAAAACAGCTAGAAAGTCCCCCATAGCCAATTTAACTTGCCAACTTGGGGGGTTAATTTTATGTGTCAAGTTGACTGGGCTAAGGGATGCTCAGATAGCTGGTAAAATATTATTTCTGGTGTGTCTGTGAGTGTGTTTCCAGACGAGATTAGCATTTGAATCAGACTGTCCTCACCAATGTGGACAGACTCATCCAATCCACTGAGGGCCTGAATAGAACAAAAGGATAATTTTGCTCTCTCTTTTCAAGCCACTATATTTATCTTCTCCCACTCTCAAACACCAGTGCTCCTGATTTTCGGGTGTTTGAACTCAGATTGGGACTTACATGATTAGTTCCCCCTGGTTCTCTGTCTTTGGGGATTGGGCTAGAACTACACCATCAGCTTTCCTGGGCCTTCATCTTGCAGATGGCAGATCATGGGAATTCTCAACTCCCATAATTGTGTAAGCCAATCTCTCATATCAATCTCCTTCTATATATCTATATATCCCATTGGTTCTTCTTCTCTGAATAACCCTGGCTACTACGGGAACTAAATTTTGAATTTATGATCTCTATCTAAAATGCTTACCTAATGTTCTCGTCCTCTGATTTAAAATTAAATTTCTATTGATTTAGGTTGAATTATTATTTATTTTACAATAAACATGTCACTTTACAAATAATACATATAAAGCTCTTCTAGCCAGCACATACTTCTATCATCCTACAAGTCTGGGGTCTGGTAGAACGAGCTCCTTGTTAGAAAAAATAGAGACCAGATATAGCCCAGGCTCTGGAACTAACTTCTTATGAACTTAAACAGGTCAACTAGCCTCCCTGATTTCCTCAACCTATAAAACGGATATATTAATACCTTCCCGCTGACAAGAGTAGTGATAGTTCCTATAGGCTTAGGGCTTGGGATCCTACAAACTAGATACAAATCTGAATTCCACTTCATGGTAGCTATGTGCCCTTAGTCAATTATTTAATCTCTCTGACTTGATTTGTTAAACTGTAAAATTAGAATAGAACCTATCTATTTTGAGATTTATATGATGGTATATACAGTCACTGGTAAGTAGCAAGTGATCAATTGCAGGCCTCCTATTATAGAGGAACAAACAAGACAATGTAATTCTAAAAGAACTTTGGACAAGAATGGTTGCTGGGGCTGACCCATTTTATAACTGCAATTATGAGCAAGTTAAATGAGAATGGTATCAATTGCCCGATATCCATTTAAACAAAATTCTTACTTCTCCTCAGTACTGTGGCTACAAAGCCTGCACAGGGTTTTTATGGACTGAGACTAGAACTGGGTCCAGGACATACATTATACTTCAAAGTGTATAAACCTGAAATTTTCCCCATAGCTTCATGAAACCCCTTTGAATTTTTAGAAGACCTTTTTGTTAGATCTGGTGATTCTGTCTGGAATACCCAAATCTGTTCTGATTCAGCTGGAACTTTTACCGCATCCAAACTAAGACAAACTTTTAACTGCAGGTTCAAAGTAAAGTCAAGCAGAAATGCAGCTTTATGCTAAGGAGGTCAGTGCCCATTCTAATTCATGATGGCAGGATCCTTTTGCATTCAGCAAACTGCATTGTGAGAACTGTTTACCTCTGTCTCTCTTGCAACCCCTGTGCAATGCAAGCCTCAACTGCCTACATTTATGTATGTGTATCTGGTTCTTCCTCATCAACTTTCTTGAGGCTGAATGAAGTTCAGTTAAATTCACAGTTTAGATGGCGTTCTTCTCAAAAGGAAAAAAATGAAGAGATATTTTGACTAATTCAGATCCCAAAACCTTTTTTGTTAATAGGTATATTTCATTCACTCAACAAATACTTGTTTTCAACTGAAATATCAAATAGATATCTCAAGTTTCCCTTTCTCTTTGGCTCTGAGGACCTGGATTTTGTTTGACCTGGAACAGGATTTTCCACTCAAATTTCCCATCAATAAAGCTGAGAAAATGACAGTGTTTGCCCACTGCATGGGGGAATTGTAAAACTTAATTAATTGAAATCTTGGATGAAATGTGTTAGCAACACCAACATTCTGCATTACTTCCTGACCCGTATATGAATGAGTGTTAGTTTAAAAAGACAAATTCTCCAATTTATAGCATGATTGTAGAGTGGAATTTTACACACACACACACACACACACTCATCCATATACATATGTATATGCATATGTATAGCTTGGCATTTATACGAATGTGTGATTTCAGCAACAAATCAGCCAAAGGAAAAATTAGCTACAGTTTTTTCCAAGGGAAATAATTTTCTGTTCATGTTCTGTTATTTTCAAAAGATTCTAATGCTGTTATTTCAAAACTAAATGTCCTCAAACAAGGCAAAGACAATTCTTCATTGAATTATGCTTGCAGACGCCAAATTTTCAGTGTTGTGTTAGTCCCACGAGAATAATCCAAAATTTTAAAAATGTATATAGAAACATTCTTTTAAAATGAATTAAAAATACTGTACCCTTTTAAGATCTGGTAACTTTCAAAAGAAGATAAACATTCAAAAGTAGAGAGGGAAGGGAGTAAGATAGAAAAGAAGGGCATATTTAAAGAATATCATTTTTAACCCCCTTTCCCCAATAACAAAATTATCCACGAAACTTATTTTGCATTCTGACTTGACTAAAATTGGGCAAGGTCATGTTGTGACAAAGTAATAGAAAGGAAGTGCTCTGAATGTAATTTAGTAGGAGTATTAAGAAACTATTTCTTTTTCTCTTTCACAGTCTCTTTGGCTAACTATCACATCCATACATTCCTGCCTGCCTTCTTTGGGACACAAATAGATTAGATACTTCCTACAGATAAATGTTTTCTCTGGTTGCAGCTATTTTCATAGCTGATTAGTTGACTAAATGCCGTCATATTTTTAAACTAGTTCATTTATATAGATTAGGCTTTTTTTCAATATAGCACTACTTAACTTTGGCATCAAAATATGGCCTCCTGTCGTAGGAAAAATATATGCAACTGATAAGGACTGAACACTGCCTAATACAGTGGGAAGAGTATCTGGATTAGGGCTGTTTATCTTGTAGCATGAGTGAGAATCTTTTGTTAATTTAAATACCACTGTATTTTAACATGTAATAAGAAGTGTTAGATGTGAAATATAAACATTTTAATAGATACACTATGAGTTTTAATATTATTTAACTTTACTTTGTTAAATCACTTTCCACCTCGATAGTGTATTTCCAAGAAAAGCTTTAGTGAAGAGAGGGAAAGAGAGAGAGAGAGAGAAACAATATGTAAAACATTAAATGGGTCATGAAAATTGGAAAAGGGGACAGGTTGTTTCTAAATAACTATGTACAAAAAGAAAACAAAACTAGAAAACCTGAAAGGTAGCCGAACGGTTGATGAACAGATACAGTTCTTAAGAAGCTCGTAAGTCTTTCCTTCTGTTGTTGAAATCCTTACTCATCCTCTTCATTTATTTATGAAAAGACTTTTTGTCTGTTTTGTTTACCAGCAGATCCTTGATATAGACACATAGTGACTGATACATAGTATGTGCCCAGTAAATCTTTGTTGAATAAAGGAGCAAAGGAAGGCCAGATGGACAATCACATGGTGATGGCTATCAAATTTGAGATTAGTAAAAATCAAAAGGAATTCCAAGAAGCCCTTCATCTCTAACTTTGAGGTATGACAAGAAGGAGAAGAATGGGAAAGAAAGACAGGTGTCAAGATTAATCTATAAATGGGGCTCTGGCTCAGTCTGCAGTGATCCTGGAAAGAAAACAGAAATTGCCCAAAGGATCATTGAAATATTGCTCTCTTCTTTCAGAGAGTGAGACATCACTTTTAGCAAGAAAGGAGTGGAGTTGAAGGAGTGGGAAGAAGTAAGGGGCTTCATAAATATCTCTGAGTAAATGAAAGGCTATTTATGTGGTAGGTATTGGCTAGGCACTAAGATCGCACACTACAGTTGTCCTCAAAGAGCTCAAAGTTCAAAGAGGAAGGAATAAATAGGATGGTTCAGATCCTGAAAGAAAAGGAAGGAGAAATAGGTAACAAGGTGACAATAATTGAAAGGGAAATTAATCTCTCCTTTTTCCAACATACAACAACACATTATTTAGAATTTATGCAAAATTCCACATGCCTTAGAAAAGACACAATGGGTCACATAAGATAAGTTCAACGGAAAGCCTCTGAAATACATGTCGATAAATTTGAGAACTTTTATATAAGGAGAGAATAATAAATTCTTCTGGAAGGATGAAAGCTCAGGGGAAATATCATTGGAGGTTTAAAAATGTACAAAGTAAATGGGATGAACATGCACTTGTTCAAAAAAGTTCACGAATTGTGAAATAAGGGACAGCTCTCATAGCCTTAGAGTGGTACATTTATGATAAACTTTTAAAAATACTACAACCAAATATAGTACAGATTAAAAATATAAGTAGATTGGGATGTGTATAGACAAATTCATGGATCAGAGACAACTCTAGTAGCTTGAAGTCAAATCTGGCCTGTGGCCATGGTTTTTTAAAATTCTTTATTATGGAAACTTCAAACATATACAAATTTAAATATGTATATATTCCTCCATCATCCAGCTTCGATAATTATCAACCTATTGGCCAGCCTTGTTTGTTTCATTTATATCCTCTTCTTCACCCCAACCCTTGGATCATTTTGAAGCAAATCTCAAATATTGCATCAGTCATCTGTTAAGATTGCAGTTAATATTTCTAAAATATAAGGACATTTAAAAAAACAACTACAGTTTCAAGATCAAGATCACACCAAAATTTAATAATAATTCCTTGACATCATCAAATAGCATTTCAAATCTCTGTAATTGATATGCATGGTGTTTTTAAAAATTAGAAATTTTATGCTACATTTGAAAATCAAGATATTTCAGCCAGAAGTCTAAATTTCTGACTTCTCCTGAAAAATTAAAAAGATCTGGCAAGTCTAGGTACACATTTCTAAATAGCAACATTGAGCAGCGATGAAGCAGCTACTTCCCTGTTGAGATTAGTCCCGAACTTTTTCTAGCTGACCACAGTCCTCATCACTCCATGTTGTCCTGCCCACTGCCCGCTCCACCAGTCAACATTGCCTGCCTGGCTCTTGGACAGAACAGAGTTTGCAATGCTGAATCTAAGCTAAGAGGAATTTTGGATGATAGAAACTCATCCTTTAACTTTGGGGGTTAATGTTATACATGGTGACCATGGTCAAGTTTAGCCTGCTAGACTTGAGTAAGTCACAGATAGAAAAGAATGTCACAACCCTAAAGACAAATGGTCAGATTTGAAGGTCAAACCAAGGACCGAACAAGAGAGGATGCAAAGTCAACAGACACAGGATCCAAGAGGACGAATGGAGGCGTTATGAGGTACAGATTTCTTTGATTAGTTCAGGAATTATTTGGAGAACCAAATTATGTGCTGGGCTCTCTTCCTTGCTGTGCATTCCAAGATCCAGAGATGGGTATTACTGCTTTTAAAGGAGTTATGCCAAGTTCAACACTACATAAAGCCTTCCCTCCCTCCCCATTCACTTGTCAGTTTTGAAATGTGAGAATGCGAGTACAGCAGGTTAAATTAAAAGTGTAGTCACTGGGGCAAGATATTAATGCTCTTAAAATTAAAACTAAAATTAAAATCTAAAGCAAGATTTCTTACACTCACCTATATCTATATGTTGACTACTTTGCAGATATGCTGGAATGCTTCATACTCAACGTAAGAAAATTAAATGGTAAGTGTTTGCCAACCAGTTGTTATTCAAAAGTAAAAGAGCTTAATTTTAAGACTGCAGGAAGAGAAAGTGTACAATTTGCTTGTTATGCACACAGTAAATTTTTTAAAAAGGCAATGAGTGTGAAATATTAAATATTTACTTCTCAGAGTATTTTTGTGCATTCTAGTATTAATGGATAATAATAATTACTGTACCTTATCCAAGACATACATAGACTGAGAAATTAAATTCCCAACATGTGGGTATATCCACCTGTCGATGCACATGCATAATTCCCAGCAGTGTTAATAGTTCCACAGGAAATGCACCAGTGAAAAAAAGAAAGACCCCCAGATATGTAATATAATGGGAAACCTGGAAGGGTCTGTTTCCCTGGGAATTAACTGAACTAATTCCATTAAAATTCCTCAAAATATATATGCATCCAGGACAGAAAAACTGAGTGCATAAAATATTTCATAGACAATATCTTACAAAATTGGCACGTGTCAGTCTCCTTGTGTGTTGAAAACCTCAGAATGGCTTGGGACTCTATGTGGGAGCTCAGTCAAGGAAATGAGTCACCCATCTGAGACCTCACCACTAGTGGCTCTCATCTTTAACAGGGGAATGCCTTGCCTTTCTGATCTCTTTTCTATGTGTTAGTTCAAATGCCCCATTGACAAGTCTTCATGATCACAGTGATATGCACACAAGCCCCTAGGGCAAACACAGCTCAGAGCCATGCCTACATGTAATGCATGGAAAAGGCTACAGGCTCCCTATCAGTGAGCAGTGGTTAATGTAATTCAAGAGTCAAGAAGCTGCAGCTCTAGTGCAACTTCTGCTATTTAACCACTACAATGACTTTGATCTAGACTTCAGCATTTCTCCCTGTAGAGAAGAAAAGTAATAATCCCTATCCACCTATTTCCCAGGATATGAATGCTCCAAAAGGATGATAGGCATATGTGAAAGGAACTGCAAATTCCAAAGCACTATGCAACTGCAAGGACCATGAGTGACAGCACTGTATGCTCTGCTTTTCAGAGCACTGATAGGCTTATTACGCATTTTTTGTCTTTTGACTTTTTTCTTTAATATACAAGAAACACAAGTCAAGATGTATAAAGTAGAACAAGAGAAGCAGAAAGAAAAGGGGACATCATTCACGTTCTTGCCACCCTGAAATAATACCCATTAACATTGGAATACATATATATCAATCTAAGCCAGTGCTTCTCAAATGAGGGCAATTTTGTCCCTACATTCTCCCAGCCTCTAACTCCTAGGTGACATTTGGCAATTTCTGGAGGCATTTTTGGTTGTTCACAGGTGCTACACGTCCTACAATGCACAGAACACCCCCTCACAATGAAGAATTATTCAGCCCAACATGTCAATCATGCCAAGACTGAGAAACCTTGATTTAAACATACATGCAAATATGCATATGTTACATAACATTAATGCCAGAATTCCACTTACCACCACCAAATGTTAGGTGGAATGGCATTCCCCAAATCTCACATTTGACCAATTTTTGCTACTATTTTAGTAGCATACATGCAGTGTACAAATAAAATTTAATGCTGAAATTATAAAGTGCTTCTTCACATATATCTAGTGGACAATGTGTTACTCTCCCATTTTTTTTCTATGATTGCAGGAAGCTGCTGAGGTAACAGGGGAGAGAAGAGATGAGGTGGCTTTTGCTCAAGGAGATAGGGAGTGCTCCTCCGTCATTTACTCCTGCAAAATATATTTTTTGACACTGCAGTGGGTCACACTGATATTAGACTGGCCACATAGAGTATGTGAGAGACTGTGATTATTCTGGGGACATTGTCAAAGTGGGAATATTCTTGTGGGTAATACTTTATTTTTGCTTTTTTTGTGAATAAGTAGTTATAGAGTTAAGAAAATAAATAGGTTATATATTTTAAATTCTCTCTCTTTTTTATTATTTATTTATTTATTTATTTTTGAGACAGGTTCTCGCTGTATTGCCCAGGCTGGCATGCAGTGGTGCAATCACAGCTCACTGCAGCCTCAAACTCTAGGGCTCAAATGATCCTCTCACCTCAGCCTCTTGAGTAGCTGGGACTATAGGCACATGCCACCATGCCTGGTTACTTTTTAATTTTTTTCTAAAGACACGGTCTCTCCACGTTGCCCAGCCTGGTCTTGAACTCCTGGGTTCAAGTGATTTTCCTGCCTTAGCCTTCCAAAGTGCTGGGATTAAATGCATGAGCCACTGCACCAGCCTGAATTCTCTTTAATAAAATTAAATATTACTTTTTACAAAGCTAAGAAATTAAATGTCAGAACTCCACCAACATAAATTTATTAAGTTAATAGAAATGGAAAGAGATCTAATGATAGACACTCTACAATTTTTTAACCTAAATAACATTGTACAAAAAGATGCTAGTTATATAAAATCATAACCAAAATCAGATCTACCACCTTATTTTCACATAGCAATAAATAGATCCCATCTTCGTGTGTCCATAAATATAACGCTAAACAACCCTTTTAACAGCACAGAAATATTTCATTGTATGGATGTTTATAATTTATTTATCAATCCCCTATTCTATTAGGTTGGTGCAAAAAGTAAGTGTGGTTTTTGCCATTAGAAGTAATGGCAAAAACCACACTTACTTTTTGCACCAACCTAATAAATATTTATATATGATTTTCAATCTTTCATTAAACAATGCTACTCTGAACATCTTCCCTGTTAAATCCTTATGTACATCTTGAAGTATGTTGTTTAATTGGTAGAAATAAAATTAGAAGTCAAAGTGTAGGATTCATATTATCAAGTTGTCCTCCAAAAGATTTTCTTGAAAAGCCAAATTCAAGTTCACCTTTATACTTCCCATTTTACCTTCTCTAACAATCTGCAGTATTCTTTTTTTTTTTTTTTTTTTTTTTTTTTGAGATGGAGTATCACTCTGTGGCCCAGGCTGGAGGGCAGTGGTGCAATCTCGGCTCACTCCAACCTCCATCTCCTGGGTTCAAGCAATCTCCTGCCTCTGCCTCCCAAGTAGCTGGGATTACAGGTGTGTGCCACCATGCCTGGCTAATTTTTGTATTTTTAGTAGAGATGGGGTTTTGTCATGTTGGCCAGGCTGGTCTTGAACTCCTGACCTCAAGTGATCTGCTGGCCTCAGCCTCCCAAAGTGTTGCGATTACAGGTGTGAGCCATTGCACCCAGCCAGTCTGCCTCTATTCTTGAAAACAGCACCCACTGCTGTGCCTGGTGAGCATGACTTCTTCCAGGCACATGGATTAGTCTATGCCTCCGCCTCTCCAAACTGCCAAAATTAAAGTGACTTCTGGGTTTTGAGTCAACCAACTGATCATTGATCACTGAATTATCATTCAGGTAAAAGTTGACCAAGACAGATCCATAGCAAATCTGATTCAACCATGAGGGGAATCCTAATTAGCAGTGTCATTCCTTTAAACTAACCTTTAACTTCTTCTAATTGCCTATGTGTCAATTCAATTAACATATGTAATTAATTTTTAAAATGTTGGTCCCAAGCACCACATACAGGTCTCTTCTTTCTGATAGGTTCTCAGCAAACACTCACAAAGACATCATTTGAAATTTCAAGCCTGTCTTTTCTTGTCCCTATAGCCTTCGGTTTTCTTCTGAGAGCTGCTCTGCTGTACTGGAAGACATTGGAAGTGGCTGGCCAACCCAATGCCAAGGTCCTGGGTGGGGTTGTGAGATGGAGGAATTCATAAATAACTATATTGCGTTTTTTAGAAATTCATTGCAGCAGACTGTGTTTGTACCTGAGCAAATGTGCCATTTACACAGAACGCAAAATATTTTTAATCGAGTAGAAAGAATTTTCTAAATGTGACAAGGCCTCTGTGTTTCAGTAATATAGATCACAATGCCACAGTGGGGCAGTTCTTCTCTCTGGCCACTAGCATGCCACTTTCTGCTCTGAGAGGGAATTGGCTAGGTGGGGCCTTTAGCTTGTAATACCTCCTTCCAATTGTGAATTTATTCTTTCCCTCCTTCCTGGCAATTTTTTACTTTTCCAGCTTGGCACATAGAATCTTGCAAGTCTCCCTGGAAGGTGACTCATATTTAAATGTGAATGGGGCAGCTGGCTTCTGTTATCTTAAAGGGTTACATTATGTCATTGCACATTTTCAGCTGGGGTAAAAACAAACTGTGCTCTTTCCACACATCAATTCCAGTAATATATATTTCTATGAGATCACAGGGACTTATAAAGTGACTGAAATTTTTCCAGCTTTAAAAATTAAGACCAACATACTGTTTCTTAATAATTCAGCAACAGCAACAAAAAATCCCTCATTTCCTGTCATGTTGTTTGAGAATTATTTCTAAAAGAATTATAATGATAATGATGATGATGATAATGATGATGATGGTGATCATGACGCTAGTGACAACAATAATGATGATAATAAACATTAATGTGCTTTGGCCATTTACCACACACCAGACACGGTACCAAGATCTCTACCTGTAGTCTTCACCTCAACCTAAAGAAAGAGATATTCTTAAGACTTAAAGGGTATAAGGTCAAAGGTTCATAAATGGCAATGGCAAGGTTTGAAAGCAGCCAGTTTTAACTCCAAAGCCTGTATCATTAATCATTGTGATATGCATTTATGTACATATCCACATATCTTGCCAGTAAGTAATTTTCTAAGATTTTAGTAAGCAAATGAATTGTTCCTCATGACATATTTCCTCTGGGTAGCCTTTCCTGGCCACCCAGGAAAAGGCTGGTGAGAATGCTAGGTGAGATGTACTGAAGTTTCCTAAGCATCATATGCACAGACTTCTATTAAGACAGGCAGCAAACTCCATGGTGACTACTTGTCCCGACAATGTACTAAGAGCTCCTTGAGGACACAAATTTAATCACCTCTAACAGTACCCACTACCTGGTAGGTATGCAGTAAATGTTTGATCAAAGAATAAATATATGAACAAATGAGTTATGTCTCTTTGATCCTTTATCTTAGAAAATACAGAGCAAAATGAAATTCTCAGTGCTATAGTCCTCTTCTATTTTCACACCATCCTACACCATGCAATTTGCCTCATTGGAAAATTATCCCAAATCCTGCCGCCTTCCAAAGAATGGTTGACACCTGAGTCAGACTGCCTGAGTAGGAATCCTGGCTCTGTCACTCTCCTGTTGTAGATGTAGGGTTTAACCGTCTTCTCTCAAATTTCTTAGCTGTGAAGTGAGTTCTATAAGAGCAACCAATTCACACTACAGGGCTGTGATCTGGATTAAATAATATAATGCAGACATAGTGATTAGAATAGTGTCTGACACATAAGAAGAAGTTAGTAAAGGTAAGTATTGTAATAACATTAATAGTTGTAGGTATAGTAGCAATAGTAGTAGTAATAGTATTTTCTTGAAAATTTAGCATGAGCAATCAGGGAGAGAAAGTTAGGATACAGTTTTACCTTCTTCAAGTTTATATTGCTATTTGGTGTTGTCCCTATAAAGGATGAAATTTCCTCATCAAAAATAGAGTCAAGTTTTCTTTAGGTGCCTAATAATGATCATTTTAAAAAGTTACTTAAAAATGATTCTTATGTGCCAAGGATTGTAATAAAAATTTATGTGTAATAAGTAATTTAATCTTTATAAAAACCTCTCAAGATAAGTCCTATTAACCTCAGCTACAGATGAGGAAATCAAGTTTCAGAGAGGTTAAGTCATCTGCCCAGAATCACATAACACAGCTGTTAAGTTATGGCACCAGGATATGAACCTTAATTTGTTTATTTACCTAATAGTTTGCCCTTTCCACTAGATTGAAAGCATCATGAGGCAAGAGAGCACATCTGTTCTGCTCATCATTGTATTCACAGCCAGTAGCACAGTGCATATTTAGTAATAGGGAATTGTGGAATGTGTAAAAAAAAATGAATGAATAAATCCAGAGTCTAAACTCTTAACCAAAATGTGTCTTTTAATTACCTGAGTGGTATATTTGCTATTCAAATCATTGCTATGATTTGAATATGTCCCTCAAAATCCATGTGTTGAAAACTTAATCCCCAATACAACAGTGTGGGGAGGTGGTGCCTAATGGAAAGAGTTTAGGTCATGAGGGCTCCACTCCCCATAAATAGATTAATGCCACTATAAAAAATGGTTTGCAAGAGCGGATCAACTCTCTTCTGCTCTTCATCCATGTGGGGACTCAACATTCACGCTCTCTTGCCCTTCCGCTTTCTGCCATGCAAAGACACAGTAAGAAGGTCTAAACAAGAAGCAGGCAGCTTGATCTTGGACTTCCAAGCTCCAGAACTGTTCTTTGTAAGTTAACCAGTCTCAGGTGTTTTTCTATAGTATCACAAATGGAAAAAGACACACACATCTGGCACAATTTGAAGATACTTGAGAAATTATATGGCTCATGCCTATAATCCCGGCACTTTGGGAGGCCAAGGTGGGCAGATCACGAGATTAGGAGTTCGAGACCAGCCAGACAACATGGTGAAACCCCATATCTACTAAAAATACAAAAATTAGCTGGGCATGGAGGTGTGTGCCTGTAGTCCCAGCTACTCGGGAGGCTGAGGCAGAAGAATCGCTTGAACCCAGGAGGCAGAGGTTGCAGTGAGCCGAGAACACATTGTTATACTCCAGCCTGGGAGCCTGGGTGATAGAGCGAGACTCTGTCTCAAAAAAAAAAGAAGAGAGAAAGAGAGAGAAATTATATAATAATAATAATACCTAATTTACTGAGCATCTACTATATTTTTTTGTTCCTGTGCAATAGTTTTATCCTTAATTCATTCATTCGTTAGCCCAAAAAATACTTACTGAGTGCCTACTATGCACCATACTTTATCACTTTTGTAAGGGGTCCAAAAGAGGCATCAACTAAAAAATGACAGTAACTGCTATTACTGTTAACATTCTTTATCTTTCTGTGAGCAGTAAGCAGAACAATGGTACATCGAAATCCCTGGAACCTGTGAATATGTGACCTCATCTGCCAAAAGGGAATTCGCAGGTGTAACAAAGGTTAAGGATGTTGAGCTCATAGATTAACCTGGATTACCTGGGTGGGCCCAGCCTAGTCACATGAGTCCTTAACAAGGCCTTTCCCTGATGATGTCAGAGGGAGAGAAAGATGTGACTATGGAAGGGAGCCAGAGGGATGAACAGGGCTGACTTTGAGGATAAAGGAAGGGGCCACCAGACAAAGAATGTGGGCCACTTCTAGAAGCAGGAAAAAGCAAAGAAATAAATTATCCCCTGGACCTCCAGAAAGGAATTTAGCCCTGCCAACACCCTGATTTTGCTCAGTGAGCCCCAGAACTGTACAATAATAAATATGTATTGTTGAAACTGCAGGGTTTACAGTAGTTTGTTGCAAAAGCAATAGAAAAGTAGTGCAATGTGAAACAACAAAAGAAACAGGATTCCCAGGCTTCCAAGTAATAAAAATACTGATTTTCAAAAGTATTTCAAGGTAAGTATTAATTTTTATGCCTAAAAATTGGAAAGTACAAGAATAAAATGAATAATGTAAAATAAATATTAATTTTGGATACATTTGGTACCAGCTGCAAAAATACCCATTACATGTACCACATTGCAAATCTTCCAAAATCAATATGCAGCATTCATGGATTAAAATGATTTCCCTCAAAAGTTGGGGTAGATGGTTGTTTCTTATAGCCAATCAGCAGGACTCCAAAGTGCTCACCGGCAAGATCTGCATCAATCACTTTTCCCTTTTTAACTAAATATTTTCATTGGTCACCTTCACTTATACATTTGTTCTTTCAAAAAAAATATGTTGCTCACTCAGATCATTTCATCCACTGGGATGATAAAGAAAAAAAGGCATGGAGTTGTGCCAAAGAAGAAAATAAATTAATTTTCATGCAGTGGAGGATACTGTTAAAATGAAACATCTTGCCCAAGAAATGGATGCTAATACAACACAACAGAATACTAACAGTGTCCTTTCATAATATTTTCCTAAAGATTACTTGCATTTTAAAAATTGCCTTTTATATGGCCCCCAAGTGATGCTTAAAAAGATAAATCACCTCTGAACAGAGTTATTTTCTCCTTGCGTTTCTCGTTAGCTGACATGTGCTTTTGTGAAGTTATCTGTAGTTAAGGAAACTTACCAAAAGAAGAGATCATTTACAGTTAAAAGGAATAATTTGTATGATTTAAAGAAGAGCTAATAAAGCTCCAGATTTTCCCAAGGTAACACATGTGCATTAAAAGCCCACATTTGTGCTCAACAATTGGGAAAAAATTACTTGGTTTAATATTTCACAAACAATATATTCATTTTATGTGCATTTAATATATGCAATTTAAAACCCGAGCTTCTAAATATTCACTAGTCGCTTCACTTTGGAGTGAGAAATGAATGCATCATGTTTTTGGACCTTGGGGTAAAGGAGTGGGGGCGGAAGAAGCAAATATATTTTTAAGAAAATATATATCAACTTTCCCTCCCCTCAAAGAAAAAGGGGGTTGGATGAAAAAAAATATATATTAATGGTGGCAGGGCATTGGACTATTGGTGAGCAGGTGTGTGCTACTGAATGAGCCTCTAGTGAATTGGAAGCTTTTAAAAGAGATTGATTCTCTTGCTTAACTAATTATTTCAAACATGCTTTTAAAGGTATTAATTACTTATGGAAAAGATCCTCCATTTGCTTCTAAATTGTTTCTATGGGTGATTCTTTGCCTGCAAAAATGTCTGGGGTAAAAGTCAACATTCTGTCACCATACTTTTAAGTAAAATATTTAAAACATACTAAATAAATAATATTAAATAAAATACTTTAATTATATTATAATTAATAATATATATTAATTATAATATATATTATAATTAATAATATATATTAATTATAATATATTATAATTGATAATACAATTAAAGTATTTTACTTTATGTAATACTTTAATATAATTAAAGTATTTTACTTTATGTAATATTTTAATATAATTAAAGTATTTTATTTAAAGTTTAATTAAAATTATATAAAACATTTAAAATATATAAAATATTTACAATTATTTCTTTTTTATGTGAAGTATAGATTTTATATGTAAACAGTTACATTTTATTTATGTAATATATATTGTAAGTATATCAATGCTACATTAAATATTGCTTAAAAGAACTTCCAGTTTTTGTTTTATTTGTGCATGTGTGTGTTACACAATAATAGGAAAATTTCTACTCCTTAGTCTGTCTTGCACATTGTGTAAATTATAACCAGACACCAATCCGTATCTTCACTGCCTTTGATACCTGTTCTCAGTGCTACAAAGTTGATTTAATGATTTTTCAGTTTGATCTGTTGAAGGCATTTGAACTTACATCAAAAATGAATATCTGGTTGGCTTAAAATATGTTTAAGTACACAGCAGCTAACATTACCTAGGTACATACCACTATAATCATCGGAATGTTAAGCACATTGCATAGTGTCTTGGGACTTATTTCTCAAACTTTAGCAGCCTAAAACATCCAGATTCACCTGAAAAAAAAATCTGCATCCCCTTTACCCCCTAAGCGCAATATATTCTCACTGTGTACTAGGAAGAATTTCCAGTGACAAGAGGCCATTTTGCCAATTTGCTATCCAGAGCTCAGACTAATGAGTCACAGACAGCAGAACAAAAAACTTAATACACTTGGCATTAATTAGTGGGCTAAGGATTGGTCATTCTAAATGCTCATTGGTAATGCCATAAAGTAACAAAAAACACATTTTAAAAAAAAGCCCACAGGCACCTTGGTGTTTCAATAACTACTTTATTTTAACCCAGCATCTGCCAAAATTCGTAGGAATATCTTCCCTATGCCAAGATTTATATATATTTTGCTGCATAAACATTTTGAAACAAAAAAAAGAATACCTAAAAAAGAGTAATTGGATCAATTTTGTTCACTTTAACTTTTGTTAGATTTTTTTTAATAATACTACAGCTATTCACCATCACCAATCTAGAATTTTTAAAGCTTCATTGCTAATGTAAAATATATAGATAAGTGGAACACAGAAAGGAAAAAAATCTACATCAAAAATGCATCTTTAGTTGGCCCCAAACACATTTTAATACATTGAATGAATATCTAATTGTTAAAACCAACACAAAAGACTGAAGTCTTTCTGCCAATGTTCCCAACAGGATAATGTAGTCTATCAGTTTATAAACACAAAGCAGAAATTAAAATTAAAAACTACCCCAGGTCAGAAATGATATCACTTTATAATTAGAGAAAAAACTACTGGTACCCAGTGGAGATTAAGGAGATGGTTTCTGAAAATGTACATAAGAGCGACAAAAATAAACAACTACCACAGTCTGGTGGCACAATTCTGTTCCCTTGTGATAGAAACACAAAAAGGAGTCTCTAACAAGCTCCAAAAATATGTGTACGTGTATTTTAAGTAAAATTTAGCTTTCTGGCCAACTACATTTTTTTTCTGCTGGAAATAATGAACTAACGTAAAAATGATATAAGAATGTGTGTAAAAAGGACATTTAAGTGAAACAGGTTGAAGAATTCCATAAATTTACTGAAGATTAAATTAAAGACGGATGCGTGAGATGCAGTGATAAAACTATTTGGGGTGGTTCCTTCTCAAGGATGCTTTGGGTTTTATCAAAAGCCAGGCTTGCATAACCAATCAGTGGCAGGACCAGCCCTGGCTCTGAAATGGGAATCTCAAACAGCCCCTTGTAATACATATATGATCAAAATTCATTACTTTTGATATGCCTTGTTCTTGACCTAAATACAATAGAAATTCTTCCTTGGGGTGCATGATATACATGAAAAAGTACAACTTCTCTTTAAAACACCATTAGAATATTTTATTGTGTGTGGACATACACTCTTGTTACTCCTAAATGCTATTCTATTGAGTACAGTTTATATTCACTGGTAAAGCGAAATCTCTGGGGAAGCCAGAGAGGGAATGCAATTTCTAGTAATAACAGCTCACAACAGTGAATACTCTCCACTTATCCCCACAATTTCCAGCTATTTTGGACTCCTTTCTGAATTAACCTTTCATATCAAAAGGAGCAATTCTGCACACTAGAGACTCCGGCACAATTTCATGCATAATTTATTCACTCAGTTCAACATTAAACGCACAGTCCTTGACTTTGTCAAGGTGGATTCTGCTGGCAGACTTCACAAGCAGCAAAACAGGAGAAATGAGATCTACAACTCAACCTCTTCACCTATTCTGTCTGGTGAGAGATGGTTGATGGGGCTAGTGGAAAGAGAAAAATAAGGCAAGATTCTAGTATAGTGTGTTGTCATCTGTAGAATCTCTAGCAAGCAATAGTATTCTCACATCAGTAGTCTCTCAAAGGTTTTTTAAAAAGTAAAAACAACAACAACAACAACAAAACATGCTTGAATTCTGTTTCACCAGCAAAAGTCTGGTGCAATTTGTTGCCTTCCTGACAATTCCACCATTCGTGGAAAAACAATACTTTTATCCTGGATTGCTTAGTAGGCACTGTTGGAAGAAATTGCTCAAAGCTGTTATTCAAACAGACCCACACATTAGCTTGAGGTCACATTAGAAGGGCTCATTTTGGAAATTTAAATAACACAGGCTTTCTAGTGAGATCCCAAATTCCAGAATTGTGCTCCCAGGTTGGCCTTCAAAAACATAGATACTCATTTTCTCTTCCTAAACTGCTCATTTGAACTCTCAAATGAGGGATATGTGCAACCATTTGTAAAAATGGAACCCTGATACACCATGACACTGATCGTCATCCTTTTCAGTGTCGAATGAAGTTCAGAGTAGACGGAGATCCATCTTCCCTCCTTCAAAAAAGCAACCTCATTCAAAGCCATTGATCATGCACCAGAGTCCAAATAATGTCTGGGTCAAAACCTGTAGATTGCTGTATTTCTCAGCCTCATGGATTGCAAACAATTTTTGTTCATCCTATAACTGCAAGATTTTTTTCCTGTTAATGATTGCTATATTAGCTTCCTATTATAAGTACAGGCATCCCTCTGTATCTATGGGGGATTGGTTCCAGGACCCCCACAGATATCAAAATCTGCACATAACTTCTGCACATCCTCTTTTATACTTTAAATCATCTCTAGATTACTAATAACACCTAATACAATGTAAATACTATGGAAATTGTTGTTATAGTGTATTTTTTAATTTGCATTTTTAATATGTTGTATTGTTATTTTTTATTGGTATTTTTTCAAATTTTTTAAATCTGTGGTTGCTCAAATCCACAGATTCAAAGGGCTGACTGTACTTAATATATAATATATGTCACCAATGTCACTAAGGGCTTTACAAGCATTATTAAATTTACTTCATCTAATATCACCATGTTGTAGATGAAGAAACTGAGACCTGGAGATCCTAATTACTATGCAGAACACCTCTTACAGGCCTCAATTTCCCTTGAAAGGCAAATTGTGAAACTAAAGCAATAATTAAATTTTAACGTAGAAGCAGACACTATGTGATTTCCCTAAATACGTTAGACAAAGTGATTTGATTCCTATCACACTTGCCCTTTAAAAATATTACTTCCCAGCAACCACATCCCACTTTCCAAACCTGTGGATAATACGAGGCCTAGGAGCATACAACAAAATGTCTTTGGAAATTCCGCAAATGCGGGAACTTTTTACACAGGACACTTTGGCAAAGGTCTTTAAATCTAAACTTTACTAGCCAGCAGCCCCCAAAGCCTAGTTAGAAGAAGCCCCATGCAAATAAATTGGAGCCTTACCAAAACTGAGCCTTACTTTTATAATTTGCTTTCAAATTTACTGCAAGAACATGAAAATTAAATGCCCCTGGTAACATCAAAGGAGCTCGCTGAGAGTTTAGCAGTCCTCCTCAGTTACCATTCAGCAGCCTTTTTATTGTCTTGAGACGATATCTGGATTTAGACCAAATCATTGAAATCTATGAAAACTCAGAGGTGCAGCAGGTTTTCCATTTATGACCTTTTCAGTCCCAGAGACTTTGATTTGCATCCTGATTATGGCATACAAAAATGAAGTTGAGAAGTCTCATTTTCCCCTGGATTCCATTTACTCACCTCCCTTAGCCACCATGATTGGCAGGTGGTGGGAAGAGCATGAGGCTCACTGGACACATTGGATTCAAGATGCAATGGCCAAGTGCCCCTCCCACCTGGCATCCTAGACATTCCCACTTCTCATCTCTCTTACTGCAGCATTCCAAAGGGTGGTGGAAGCCTGCAGCATTGACTCATGGTTTTAGATTCCCGGAGCAGGATCCCACGCCTCCAGAGTGACAACCAAGTCACCAAGCTTCTAGAATTCTATTTATCAGAAGCTGAACAGTATCTCACTGTGCTGTTTTCTACAAAGGATAGAATGATGACCAGTCTTTACTTCCTGATACAAACTTAGAAAAACATTAGCTCCTTTGTTTCCCAGACTGGTGACCTTGGGCACATGTCTTAACCTTTGTGCACCGTAGTTGCCACATTAGAGAACAGGTTGAATATCTACTTCAGAAAATTGTTGTGGGAATTTAGCCTCATATGATTTTAAATTGCTTAACCCACTGTCTGGCACAGAAGAATTTAGTATTCACAGGTGACATATATCTGCTTTCTGTGTATGATATCAATTTTAGTTTTAATCTTCACAACACATCTTTCAGGTGGTTATTATAATATTTATCATATAGATGTGGACTCAAAACTCAGAAGTTAAGTTACATGTGCAAATGTTGCTCAGCTGGTAAGTAGGGAGCTGGAATTTGAACAGGTGTCTCTGACTTTAAAGCCCAAAAAGTTGAAATCACCATATCATGTTGCCATACTAATAAATAAATGGTTACTAAAAGGAGCTTTGCAAGAACTGACAATATACTGAGGAGGAACTTGTGAAGGGCCATCAACTTCACTTGCAACTAAAATAAATTTAATTCCATGCTGTTTATTCCTCTAGCATTCTTCAAGCACTCCATAAAAGCATTGTCCAAATGTATCCTCCCTGAAGTAGAATGGCACTCCACCAAGATTCCTGTTCCTTGCTGGTGCACCCAGTTGCTGCAGGGACCACTGCTAAGAGCTTGTACCTGTGATCTTTGCAGAAGACTTGTCCTTGGCTGATGGGAACCACCTCCCCTGAGACAGAGACTTCCAATAGGCATATTAGGGTTCACTAGATAAACAAAAACCAATAGAAAGTGTGTGTGTGTGTGTGTGTGTGTGTGTGTGAAGAGATGTGTTTTAAGGAATTGGCAAGACTAAATCTTCAGTGTGGCCATCTGGCTGGAGACCCAGGAGAGCTCATGGTGCAGATAAAGTTCAAAGGCAGTCTGTAGGAGAATTCCCTCTTGCTTGGAGAGGCCAGTATTTTTGTTCTAGTCAAGTCTTCAACTGACTGGGTGAGGCTCACTCCCAACATGGAGGGCAGTTTGCTTACTTAAAGTCTACCAATTTAAATTTCGGCTTCACCCAAAAACACCCACTAAGTTGGCACATAAAATTAGCTATTATAGTAGCTTCCTCCCAGTCCCTCCCCATTTGGATGGCTTTTGGACGATTTTAAATCGCTTAAACTACTTGATGGCCAATAACTAATGGAGACAAGATTCAAAGGGCTGGGGCAGGTCAAGTACTCAGTGGTGCAGTTTAGTCTCAAGATTTCTCCCATTTTTATTGATCAGACTGAGGCTAGGCTTCACTTTTTTTCCTTTCCTGTTCTGTTTCTTTCTCTCTCTGTCTGTTCACAGAGGTTTGTCATAATGAGCTGTTGCTCAAAAATCACATATAACATAACCACAGCCCTGTCTCAGGTTCTATTTCCAAGAAAACTGACCAGGATACTCCCTGTTAGCTCCGGACTGGCTCCTAAACCACTTCACACTGGTTCAGTTTTATTCAACTCCTCAGCCACAAACCTCTATTTGTGTTTGCCTCACCCAAGATGATCTCCTATTATGAATTATGCTATTCTGACTCCAGTTTCAACTCTGTTTGAAAAATTGTTTCTATTCATTCAGTCTCTTCTGATTCATAGAGGCTTCATCTGACTGTGGGGCTCCCAGAGTCCATCTAAAAACAAATACTTTAAGGAAATTTCATTTACTTCAAAATTTCCATCACAATTTTACAGCATTTACTGAAACTGTATTTACAATGAATAACAGTTACCTCAACCTTCATTCTGATGCTGTATTTGAGGTCCAGGATGCAAAATGCCTTTCTGTATAAATTATGTTAAGATACTAGTCTTAGTACATTTAGTGTTGCTATAATCAAATACCTGAGACTGGGTAGTTTATAAAGAAAAGATGTTTATGTGGCTCATGATTCTGGTGGCTGGAAAGTTCAAAATTGGGTAGCTGCATCTGGTGAGGGCTTCAGATTACTTCAACTCCTGGCAGAAAGTGGAAAGGGAGGGGGCATGTGCAAAGATATCACATGGTGAGAGAAAACAAGAGAGAGACAAAGGAAGCCAGATTATTTTAACAACTCATTCTTGTGGGAAATAATCTTTCCTGAGAGAATGAGAACTCACCAACAACAAAGGGCATTCTTCTATTCATGAAAGATGCACTCCTGTGATCCAAATGCCTGTCATTATACCCTATCACACAACACTGCCACATTGGGGATCAAATTTCAACATGAGTTGTGGTTGGGACAAACCATATCCAAACCATGGCAATACTCAAGAAGTTTCCTGACCCCTCTTGAATGGAGTTAACAAAAAACCATCACAAATAAGAAACTCACCACATGCCAAATGCCACTCCAGTGATTTAGACTTGCTAAGCCATATTCTCTGACTTGTTTTTCTCAAGTGTAATAATCCCCAGTATGGAAGTGCCAGGTTAATATAATCGAACACCTTAGTATGGCATTCAAATCTTTCCAGATGTTGAGCTCAACAACTTTATTAGCTTTATCTGACAATTCCTCTCTCCATGTAAGATTTAAAAATAGTTTTCATGTCACCTTAGGTCAATTGAGAGTGTCTACATGAAGCATTACATGGAGAAGCAATCTAAGGGTGTATTCCAGCTCAACTGGAAAGAGTGCTGTAATCAACTAGTAATGTCTGCCACAGGTGCAAGAATGATGAGTGAAATAGCATTGGAGTCTTCTTCCCAAGTGACAGAAACAGAACTCAAGTTAGCTTAAGAGATGGAAAAGAAAGGCTAAGGGATAATGGCTCACATAACCGGGAAGTCCAAGGTGAAGCCAACAGAGATAATATCACCAGATTTGTCTGTGTGTATTTCTCCTCCTTTTTCTCTCTCCATCTCTTGGCCCAGCCCTCAGTCTGTTGGGCTCATCCGCTTCTACTGTAGATAAGCACTGGAGATAAAAGTAGTCGGGGCGGAGGAGGAGATTGAGTTATGAACCAATCATCCTCAACTTATACCATCCCAGTTTAGGGCCCTGAGAGGGATTTCTTAACATCTTTCTGTATATTTCATTCTAGAGAAGGACCCTGCTTGACCCTTCTTTGATCATATGACTACCACTCAGGCTAATTGTTGAAGCCAGAGGGGAAGGACAGCGTGAATGGCAGTCCAGATAGAATTGGGTAAAGCCATAATCAAAAGGAAATGGTTTGCTGTTCCCTTAAGGAGGGGTGAAAAAAAAAAAAACAAATCAATAGATGCTCACTACAGGTAGCATGAATATCATAGACTCCCATTCCTGTACCATACCTTATGTTCCAGGCATTGAAAATATTAAACATACCACATCCTCCTGTACTAATCTCAACCTCTATTAAATGTCCTCCTCTATTCCTCTCTACCTTTTGACATTCTATTAATCATCATCCTATGCTATTTACAATCCTATCCTCCAACACTAAATAAAGAAATCATATTTCCTTCTTTTACTCTTGCATAGTAATTAGTTGATTCCTCCATTCAGCACAAAGTAATTTGACTTTCCATTATGGTCATTGTATCATTTAAGAATATTCCTCACAGCAATTTTTTTAATATAGAGCAAGCAGAAAGAGCTTATGTTCCTGAAAAGTTAAAGAGTAATCCTGGTTCCTGGTGCTCAGAAAACATCATCAAAATGCAATTCACCCTATCTTTGCTCTTGATTTGACTCATCCTGGCTTTCTTCTATGGGTTGAATTCATTATGAGACAGGTTCTCCCACAGTGGCAGTCACATGGCTATAGCAGACCTATTTCCTCTCAGCTTTTTGTCCAGTAGAAGAATAACAGCATATTTTCTGCAAAGCTAGAACAAAAGTCCTGGGTCCAACTTTCATTGGTCAGAATTGGGTTATATGCCCACTTTTTTAAACAATCACTGTGGCTGAGTTAGGAGGACATACTTATGATTGAGCTAATGAGAACAAAAGCCTTCATCTGAGAGTGATATCAATCCCTTCAAACCATGTGAGCAGACAGTGGGGGAGAGCTTGTTCACCAGGAGAAAATACAGGCTGTTGGACACATGAGATAGATGTTGGGTCGCCAAGAAATTATAAATGTCCACTGTAGTCAGCCCTCATCTCTAACCCAGGTGTTTCCATACTAGAATCTACAATACTCCAGGGACCTCAAAGAGACTTTGCCTTAGAATAGAGGCATATAAAGAAACTGCAAGTGTGGGACTATTGGCCTCTCTCCCTTATTCCAAACCAAGTATCTCACCTTTTAGTGTTTTATATATTTGGCTTATTTACAAGCTTTTCTCTAAAAAAATCATCATTTAGCTTAAAAAAATTAAAACCATTTTATCTGACTGTAAGCCCATTGAAGACAATCATCTATACTTACCTTTGGACTTACATGTTATTTTAACTTTCTTCAGGTACTATTTTTTATATATATTGTTTTCCCAATATCCTCCCACTTTCTAACTATAATTCTGTATTTTAATCTTTGTTATACTTTATTTATTTGGTCAGTTACATTACCTATGATATAGGATTTCTAAATAGATCATACTGAATTATTCTTTTTGAAAGATATAAACAAATCACAAGACACATTTGTACACAATGAGTGTGACTCAGAAACAATTAGTTTGAAAATGACTAGACCCTACTTTCCTTCCTTTCCCGCTATCATCAGTTGAAAGGTTATCACCAGCCTGCCTCCTAAATTTTTTGGAATGCAGAATCAGCAGAATAGATAAATGAGGAAATTCAAGAGAAACTGCGGAGGGTTTGGCTAAAAGGCTGTGATGGTCTAGTCAGTAGGGACTAACAGGTCACTTTTGGTACTCCCGGAGTTGCATAACATTTGCTGAATTGCTAAATAACATTGGCAGAATTCTAAAATGGCCACCCTGGATTCCTAGCTGCTGGTTATTCAATTAAACATCAATCTATATACTGACAAGAAGGGACTTTGCCGGTGTACTAAAGTTACTGATCAGTTGACCTGAAGGTAGGAAGATTATCTGGGTACACCTAATATAATCACATGAGCCTTATAAAAGTAGAGTGTTTTCTCTAGTCAACAGTAGAAGAAATAGATTTGCAGTGTGAAAAGCACTCAGTGTGCTGTTACTGACTTCAAGAAGGGGCTGGGGGACACATGAAACAGGATGTGGACAGCCCTAAGGAATAGGGCTGAGGCAGTCCTCCACCAACAGTCAGCAAGAAAACAGGGACCTTCAACCTACAACACCACAGCCTGGATTCTGCCAATAACCTGGATGGGCCCGAAGTGAATCCCCCCCTTCACATAACTTCCAGGTAAAATCCCAGGCAGGTAAACATCCTAATTTGGGCTTTATGAGATCCTAAACGGAGAATCCAGCCAAGCCCCCTCAGACTTCTGATCTATATATCTGTGAGGTCATTGATATTGTTTTAAGCCACTAAGTTTACAGTAATTTGTTACACAGCAGTAAAAAATTAATAGAACAATTCTAACCTAAGATTTCCTCTTAATAGTATAGGGTACAACACCATAGAACAAAAGGGTTTTGTTTGTTTCCTTTTTTTGAGATGGAGTCTTGCTCTGTCACCCAGGCTGCAGTGCAGTAGCACAATCTTGGCTCACTGCAACCTCCGCCTCCCAGATTCAAGCAATTCACCTGCCTCAGCCTCCCGAGTATCTGGGATTACAGGTGCCCGCTACCATGCCCAGCTAATTTTTGTATTTTTAGTAGAGATGGGGTTTCACCATGTTGGCCAGGCTGGTCTCGAACTCCTGACCTCAAGTGATCAGCCCACCATGGCCTCCCAAAGTGCTGGGATTATAAGCGTGAGCCACCACGCCTGGCAGAACAAAAGTTTTGATGGCATTTCTCTGCACTCCAGGGGTGCCCTAAGTTCAAAGCACCCAAAGATCAAACTGCTGGAGGGTATATATACTGCATGGTTTCCAGGCTTAAACGTTTTCTTTTTTGGCTCTTATCAATGGCAGTATCTATATACAAGTTCAAAAATCACAAAGAAATCAATTCAGCCAAACCCATTCTTCGATGAATATATTCATCAAATTATTTTACTAAATATAGCCTTTTAAAAATCTATAGACAGTCAAACTTCATACACATACATAGAGAATAGCAATATCGTGCAACTTTGTAATGTATATTCCAGGAAATGTGTTGGAAATATAGGTGATTATTTTATTTTGTTAATATAAACTTTTATTTGATGTCTTATGTGATGCTCAAACAGACGGCCCAGCTTTGGTTCCATCTCTCCTTCCCCTTCGCCATTTATTCTCAGGCAATTTCATCTAATTCCATGGTATCCAGTACAAAAGTTAATAACTTTCAAATTTCTATCTCTAGCTCCATTTTTTCTCCCTAAATATAGATCCATCTTATCACCTGTCCATTTAATCTTACTGGGATAGCTCATAGGAGTCTTCCAGAGGACATATCCCAAACTGACACTGTTCAGATTTTGCGTGCCCAATTCTCTCCTGTCCTTCCCCATCCTCTGACATCCTCCTTTTTCCATATTTTCTAGCTAAAGACATCGTCATTCATCCAATCTCCCAAGCTAAAAAGCTAGATGACAACTTGAACTTCACCCTTTCCTTCAGCCCCCATGTAGTCCCCAAATCCATTGAGTCTACTGTTTCCACCTCTCTCCAAGCAGTCTCCTCTTCCTCATTCATATCTGACCTGCCCTAGTTCATCCTCTCTCACCTGGCCTGTTACAATAGTCTCATAACTGCCTGACTTCTGGTCTCTGACCTCCATGCATGACATCCCTGCTAAGCATTTTATCTGGCTGGCTGTTACTTGCAAAATAGTCCCAAGTTCTAGCTATGTCTCATACGGTTTTTCAAGACTAATCCCAGCATATTTCGCCAGTCTCTCTCCCTTCTCAGGTCCCACTGGCCAGCATACTCTGATGCTTCATCACCTTTACTGCCACCAAGAAACACCCCATGGTTCTTGGTGATGTTATGGCAGCCCTTCTGCCCACATACACCATGAACAAATCCCTCCTCACATTATTCTTCCCCAGCTGAAATGCCACATTCTCTCTTAGTTTGGATTCTCATGAAAGCCCAGCCTGAATCAGGGGCTCAAGTGCAGGTGGTTTACTTGGGAAATGATTATAGGAAGTAGGAGAGGGAGGTAGGAAGACTGAGAAAGGGAAGAAGGAAAAGTAAGTAAAGCTGCATTATCAAGGTCATTGCTATAGACAATGTTAGGGCCTTTGAAAACCACGCAGAATTTTTCTCAGGATTGTCTACTTAAAGCCAATTGGCTTCCATCCCCTCACGTCAGATGTTACCCCCAGGAGTATTAAGTAACTGGACACTTTATACTTCCAGATCTTGATGCCTCAGAGAAAGCCCTCCACAGACAAGCTGAGAGGCACAGCTCACACTCTCAGTGTGTCAGAATTGTCCCCCACCTGGGCAACGAAATCAGAAGTGGACTGAGGAGCTATTATGAAAGGCCCCCAAAGCATCTGCTACATCATTGCGAAGTTTTCCTTTATTTGTCCAAAGAGAAGAGCTCTCCCAAGGTCCTCTGAGCTTAGCCCTGTTGCAGCACTTCCTATAGTTGATTGTAGTTGTTGGCTTAGTGCTCTCTTCCCCGCACCGGGCTCTGAACTCTTGAGGAACACACCCTGCTGCAGAGCAGCTGGCCCCTACCACAGTTCCTCAGATGTTTGTTAAATGAATCAATCCATAAAACTTATCCTAAGCCATTCCATGGTACTAACCATCAAACTCCACATATTTTGAACACAGATAAAAGGATATCAACTCATTAATAGAAAGCGTAAGATCTGCAGCCCTAGCTGTCAAATATATGACCAAATACTTTTCACTCAAATCAAAATGCTACAGTAAAGTTGTTTTCTTCCCAGCCTTTGTAATTTAAGAAATACTAAGTAAAGGAGACAGATAAAGCAAAATCCTCTAGGCTGAAGGAGCTTAAAATTCACGGTTCAATACATCTTTACTATATTTTTATCAAATCTTTGTTGCTATAAACTCAATCAATAAAAAGTTACCTTTAAAATAATTTAAGCAAGTGGCTATTTTTTTTCTATTCCAGACTTATTCAAATTAATTTAAAAGATTTTTTTTTCCTGTACCCTTCTCCTCCTGTTTGCTTGATGTACTCTGACATAAATTCAATACAAATATGGGTGGCTGTTCAGAGGGCAGCCTAGAAATGTTAATTGGCTGATCAAAATAACAGCCTCATCCTAATTCTAGGCAGCTCTCATCCCTAAAAGAATCATGTTCCCAAATTCCTATAAATTTAAAAATAGAATTCCAGTGCCTTTGATTGAGTGTGCCAGTTTGCATTATTTTTCCATTTTATAAAACTTATGGTTAGGGAAAAATGTGCATTGCACACAAAAATGTGTAAAACACAACTCATAAGTAATCTTTACCATTAACTTGAAATTATTACATAGCTGTTGCTTTTTGATAATTTTAGGTGTTCCATTCAACAACTCTTTGTTGCATGCTTACCGTGAGCCTGGTACTGTGCTGATGGCTGTATTTATTCTTAAGCATGAAGAACCACTCTGCCATTACAAACTCTGTCGGTCTACAGTGTTTTAATGTCTCATCATCGAACTCTCTTGGAAGACCAAGTTGGTTTCATTTAGAAAAGCTAACCAAATCCCACTAATTAGGCATACACCTAAAATAAGGATATTTTTCCTGCAAAAATGTTTGCCATCTGTTAAAACTGATAGTCACTACAATTTTAAGCAATGCCTATACTTAGCTTTACATTTCAGTTCTTACCTAGTCTTTTCTTTGCCCAGAAGTATTTCACCCTCTCCTGTGTGTTATACATAACATAAAATTTACTGTTTTAACAATTTTAAGTGTACAATTCAGCGGCACTAAGTGCATTCACAATGCTGTGCAACCATCGCTCTATTTCCAGAAATTTTTCACCAACCCAAATGGAAACTTTGTACCCATTAAATAACTCTCCATACCCCCTATCTCCCCCAAACCCTGGTAATCTCTATCCTATTTTCCATGTCTATGAATTTACCTATTATAGGTACCTCATATAAGTGGAATCATACCATATTTGTCCTTTGTCTGGCTTATTTCATTTAGTGTAATGTTTTTAAGGTTCATTTATGTTGTAGCATGTATCAGAATTTTATTCCTTTTTATGGCAAAATAATATTGTATTGCATGTATATACTGCATTTTGTTTATGAATTCTTCTGTTGATGGACACAGGTTGTTTCCACCTTTTGGCTATTGTGGATAATGTTGCCATCAACCTTTTTACAAGAACTGTTTGAGTCCTTGTTTTTAATTCCTTTGGGTATGTACCTAGGAGTGGAATTGCTGGACCACATAGTAAATCTATGTTCAATTTGGAGAAATTGCTGAACTGTTTTTCACAGCACCTGTACAATTTTACACCTCACCAGCAATGCACAAGAGTTCCAATTTCTCTGTATCTTTGCCAACAATTGTTATTTTCTTTTTTAAAAAATAATAGCCAACATAATGAGTGTGAAGTGGTATCTTATTTTGGTGTTGATTTGCATTTTCCTAATGACTAACAATGTTGAGTTGAGCATCTTTTCATATGTGTACTGGCCATCTGTATATATCCTATGGACAAATGTCTATTCACGTCCTTTGCCCATTTTTGAATTGGATTATTTATTTTCATTGTTTTTGCATTGGGTTTTGGTGTTAGACAAACACATGCTTAAAATTCACTTCCACCACTTACAGACCTATGGAGTTCATTTAAAATTCCCGAGCCTCAGTTTCCTTATTTGAAAAATGAGGCCATTAATAACCACGTCAGGATATTGATGTCAGACATAAGTGAGATAATGATGTAGAATCACCTAATAGCATGTGTGGCATATGGTCAGGACTCAACAGCTGTAGTTATATTTTGAAAATATTAGCTATTTGTTCTTAGCTATCTGGTTATATTTGTAGAAAGTGAAGCAAGATGATCACCCATCAGAACCGGTTGCTTAATCTAGTCTCTTAAGGTGGCCAGCAATGTCCTTCCATCTTAAAGAAAATTGACAAAGAAGGAAAGTAAAGTTAGACGCTAGTTCCCAGTCTCTCAATCACTTAAGCAACAAAAAAGAAAATCTGAATAGGGCAATAAATAATGTGTGAAATTTTTTAAAATTTTATAAACATTTGATTTGATAACACTAAACACTCATAGCTATTTTTATTATTTATTTAACTTTTCTTATTCACATCTGGACAAATTTATTGGCAAAAATATTAAACCAAGCTTTACATTGTCATGCCAATTTCTCTCTTACTAGCACTCATACAAGATAAATATTCCATACAGTAAGAATCAAAATTAAATTCATTTAAAAGTATCATTGAAATCAACTTCTTTTCTTTACAATGGAGGAAGCTGGAATAAATATGAATTCAAGAAAACGATTCTAGAAGTGAGAATCTCTCAAGTAATGGACAGAGAAATGATTTCTAATGCAAACGATACTCAAATAGTAAAAAGCAAGGATTTCAACCAATTCTTCCTATTGGAAGTTAAAATTATACCCCAAAGGACCTAATTCAATAAGCAGCTATTTTCACCAATAAATTAAGGGCTTTTTTTTTTTTTGACAGAGTCTTACTCTGTCACGCAGATTGGAATGCACTGGTGTGATCTCGGCTCACTGCAACCTCCATCTCCCGGGTTCAAGTGATTCTTGTGCCTCAGCCTCCCAAGCAGTTGGGACTACAGGCACAAGCCACCAAGCCTTGCTAATTTTTTGTATTTTTAGTACAGACAGGATTTCACCATGTTGGCCAGGCTGGCCTCAAACTCCTGGCCTCAACTGATCTGCCCACCTCAGCCTCCCAAACTGGGAGCATTACAGGCATGAGCCACCACGCCCAGCCAAATTAAGGGATAATTAATAGAAAGATAATGCTACTTTCTGGCTAAATGGGAGGTTTAGAAGCACTATTCTAGCTCTCAACAGAGAGAAGAGAACTTTGAAGGGACATTAAACTAAGAAAAGGTTCCACATTGGTCTCATCCATTGTTCAAAGATTAGGCATAATGGTATGTTTAAAAGACTTTAAAATTTGATATGACATCTAGTCAAAGAGGAGAGAATTTACTCTTATTATTATGTATGTGTCTGGCTGAAAAGAAGGACGGGTTAAGTGTATTATTCTGATAAAAACCAATGCATTGGGCAATGAAATTATTTATTTTCAAGTCCAGTCTATGACTTGATACTTCCTATCACATGCTGTGATGCAGAAGAAGACACAGGATTAATTTTAAAATACATGTGCCTGCAATATGGTATAATGGTTTAGCTCATGGATACAGGAGTCATATGGTCCAAATACCAGATCTCCTAGTCACCTGGAACAAGTGTCTTAATCTCTCTAAGCCCAGACTGCTCACTTGTCAAATGGGCTTAACAGCTGTACCTGCTTGAGTTCAGTGGGCAATGTATGAAAGCACTTAGACCAGTAGCTGGCAATGACAAATATGTTTTACCTCTTACTACTATCATTATCATCAGTGAGAAAACTCCACTGCGTGGATGACATTTTTACCACTGGAAAAACATGAGACACATCTCATTTTGAGTATGCCCAAAGAATGAGAATGAAAATATTTGGAGAGGCTTCATCCCCTAGACTAAGAAATAATTCTGTCACAGTTTTTGCTGTGGTTAGCACAAAGAGAATAGACCACACAGCCCAAAGGAATGTCTTCCACCAAAATCTTCCATTAAATATTTCATTTTACCTCTTAATTTCTCAAATTTAGGGATTTTTTTTCAACTAATGCATAACCAGGCATTTCCTGGGCCTGGATGTGACACAACTCTGTGGCATAGACAGGAATTTGCCACCTACCCACAAATCTTTTCAAAGGACAAGAGTCTCACAGCCACAAATTCTCCCCATTAGTTCACCCCTCTGGCTGCAATTGTGTGAATGGTCTTGGGAATGTATCTCCTGCCTAAAGTAAAGACCTGAAAGCAAACACAACATATTCAAAGAAGCACAAGGCACATCATTCCCACAAAGAGAGAGTAAGCCCTCAACTGCTATTCCTCATCAAATAACAACTTGAGGTGTTTTTTAGCTGTCTAAAATGTAAGAAAGAAAGACAAGAAAGAAAAAGAGAAAGAAAGAAAGAGAAAGAGAGAAAGAGAGAAAGAGAGAAAGAAAGAAAGAAAGAAAGAAAGAAAGAAAGAAAGAAAGAAAGAAAGAAAGAAAGAAAGGAAGGAAGGAAGGAAGGAAGGAAAGGGAAGGGAAGGGAAGGGAAGGAAGGAAGGGAAGGAAGGAAGGGAGGAAGCAAGGAAAGAAGGAAGGCAGGCAGGCAGGCAGGCAAGAAGGAAGGAGTCGACGAGGTAAAGTATTAAGTGGCTTTTAACTGAAAATGCAAAGCCATTCACATTTGCCCTAATACTGCTGAAGTGTGTGTTGCAAAGGCCTTTTAAATACTGTCTATTTCAATATTACCCCCAAATGAAAACGGCTTTGAGATGTCTTCTGTATTCTTTGCTGGGGCCCGAAAAGAAATCACCGCATTACCTTGCATTTGCTCTCAGAGTCATTAGCCTTAGACAGCACCATCATTTAAGAAATTTATCATCAGTGCTGTCCTTCGCACAATATATTAGTGCAATACATTATAGGAGCACCTTACGCTGATGATGTATGGCTTCTAAGATGGCAACATCTGGGGATGAATGGGTCTAAGAATAGATTTGGTGTAAGAGAATAAATGCATAGATCCACCTTGGTAGTGTTATTCTAAAATAAACCAGTATTTGTTGCTATCAACCTACTCCAACCCTCATAACAATCTTTACAACTTGCTCGATTTAGTAAAATGATTCTTCATGACATTAAATTGACTTTTGATGACAAAGAGGGAAGGTTTCTAAAATTAGTGGGTTGGTATATTGAGAGATAACCTAGCACAAGCTTGATGACAAATTTCAGTCATGGCTTTCAAGAAAACTCTAATTTAGTCCACCTCTTGCTCACTTAAATTTTTCAGTAGATTCTCCAAAGGAGAGAAAGGAGATTAACATCTGATGTCTTCAAGGGTATTAGAACAAAAATTGAGTCACAATTAATTAGTCTATACCAAATTCTCACTTTCTACATGGCTGATGATACATTTTTCCTAAAGCTCAATTCTCCCATTTCCATTCTTCAAAGTCCACAATGCTTCCCTCTCCATTACTTTGTCTAAATAGGACACAAATATTTTAGCTAACTACTGAAATAAATCATTATGAACATTCAACCTCAAAGAAAATTATAGCAAATGAAAATGCCTCAATGTTCTGAATCATGAATAGGAGTGTGATCTGCAGGGTTGCAGACTTCTTTGTTAAAATGGTTTTAAAGAACTCATTTTACAAACTCCCAGGAGAGTCTGGGAATCGGCCCTACTTTCTCATTTTAAGCACTGGGCCTCCAGGAGTCAGCGCTAAAACGATGTCCCAATTCAATTTGTTGCCTTATTCCACCATCCGGGGATGCTTCTTTAACTGGGTTTAATCAATATTCATTATGCTAAGAGAAAAAGAAAAGACTGATAGGATAAAATGTCATGCTTGCACCATCACACAATTATGTCCAATTAATATATTTCCACCAAGTAGGTTGACATTGCTAACCAGTTCAGAATCTTAGTGTGGTAAACTCAGAGGACCCTTGCTCCTTTTACTGCATGATCATCAACATGAATCTCTAAAGAGACTTGGAGCTTCCATCAGCATCTCTCGGGCTACCATAAGATTATCATATTATGTGATCTTAACAATTTTCCTCCCACAGGATGTTGTGGACAGAGAAAAAAATCCTAGTCTAGACCACTTGTCTGTGGTGATCAGGGACTTGATATGTCTTCAATATTTCTGCAGTCTGTCATCTAAAGCAGTACCCTCAGATATTTAGGAAAGCTTTACTAACCAGCAGGAAATCTTGATTTCAGTGGGAAAGAAACATAGAGGAAGAAAGAGAGACAAGTGAGAAAGACTGAAACAGAGGAAAAAGTAGAAAGAAGGAAGGAATGGAAAAAAATGAATAAAATAAATTAATTCCTGACCTTCAAACTGTCTTATATTCAATCAGCTAACAACTACACTAAATCAGGACCACTAGTTCCTGAAATCAGAAATCCTGTTCTCAGAAGTTAAAACAGAATATATTCAATGTCTGGAGAGCAGCAGTAAATATCATCTTCCAATGACATTATTTCATTTCATAAAATAACTTAGCACCTTAGCAAAATAAAATATCTAAGTAAGAAACACCTCATTGTGTCATTAAACGATTTTCCAAAATTATTTTCTCTTTTTTTACTTTTATAAATTACTAAAATTTCATTGTTTGTCATTTCCATTACCCTGAACAACATGGGTTTGAAAGGCATGGGTCCAATTATATGCTGATTTTCTTCCAAGACCAACCCCTCCTCTTCCTCCTCCTCCTCAGCCTACTCAATATGAAGATGATGAGAATGAAGACCATATGATGATTCACTTCCACTTAACAAATAGCAAATATATTTTCCTTACAATGTTTTTAATAACATTTTCTTTTCTCTAGCTTACTTTATTGTACGAATACAGTATATAATACATATAACATACAAAATACGTATTAACAGACTGCATGTTCTCAGTCAGGGTTCTGGCCAGCAGAAGGCTATTGTAGTTAAGTTTGTAGTGAGTCAAAAGTTATACTCAGATTGTGAACTGCGTGGGAGTTGGTGCCCCAAACTCCCATGTTGTTCAAGGGTCTTCATCTTTCTGTTTGCTATTTTCTGACTTCTTTCTGGGAATAGGAATTATGGTTTAAGGTGGTTGTTAGCTACTTAAACATAAAACAGGCTAGGCACGGTGGCTCACGCCTGTAATCCCAGCACTTTGGGAGGCCGAGGCGGGTGGATCACCTGAGGTCAGGAGTTCAAGACCAGCCTGGTCAGCATGGTGAAACCCCTTCTCTACTAAATACAAAACTTATCCGGGTGTGGTGGTGGGAACTTGTAATCCCAGCTACTCAAGAGGCTGAGGCAGAAGAATCGTTTGAACCTGGCAGGCAGAGGTTGCAGTGAGCTGAGATTGTGCCTCTGCACTCCAGCCTAGGTGAGAAGAATGAAACTCCATCTCAAAAAAATAAATAAATAAAAACAAAAAAAAAACATAAAACAACTGGAGACTCAGCATTAACATAAAACTATGGTATTTATTCCAAAATATCTTTTTCTCTAAATTCTTTTAAGTGACAATATGCCTCGGACTTTACCACATCCGCCAACTGGCAAACATTCTGGAGTTCACAGATTTTATCATAAAATAACATGCCCTTTGTAACTATGTAGATCTTAGCCCATGGTGTTATCTACAGGAAGCTCAAGGCCTCTTTCAGCCCCATCTTCTCCCCTTTCACCAAGAATGGGGCAAGCTCATGACCTCAACAGTCTTAGGTCATCTTCCACCTCTTCTCACAATTGACTAAACAGCCCCAAGGAATTAAACATTCTTGAGTTTTCTGCCTCTCTCACTCCTTTTCCTCTGCATCTTTTGTTTTGCTATCAATGTTAAGATCCAAGATCTGCACAAGGTAGAAGCAAACAGATTATTCAGTTTAGATTCTCATCTCTGGAAAACAAAGCAAAAAGCCTTTCTTGGAACCAGCCTAAATGACGGTCTTCTGCGATGAGGTTTGTAGTCAAAGCCCCTGTCAACAAAGGAAAATTCGAATGCTTTCCTTTGCCTCTTCCATGTATGTATCTTTCAAGGACCTAGTGAAGAACCACGGATTACGGGGAAGCAAAATTCAGCTGGGAGGCAGCAGAGCATGGTGGCTGGGAGGGGTCTCCTGGCACCAGAGGCTTTGCTGCTTACTGGCTCCATGTCTTTGGGCAAACAGCTTGTTTTCTCAAATCCTACATTTCATTTGGTGATATATGATGAGTTGTTGACAAATATCAGCTAATTTTATTATTATTTTTGAGGTAATGCTGGTCTAATATCATCTACTAGTTTCTATTCCAATCAGAAATTATATGTCTGCCTAATGTTTAATTTGTGACAACTAGAAGAAGTGGATTTGTAAAAACAGAGAAATCGTGAAAAATAATAGGAAACTATTAAGCTTTTATCATCGTATATCAGTGAAAAGCATGCAATGGTTCCATTTCCACTATATGTCTAGACTTGTACCGCTCATTGTAGGAATATAAAAGAAATGTGAGACATTGTTCTTTGGGTCAAAGAACTGCCAATCTAACTGAGGAAATGAGACAGACAGAATAATGAGAGTGCAATCCCAGGCAGAATTGCGTAGACCTGCTAGTGACTGAGGTAGATGTGAAATTAGGGATAGACCAGTTTGAGTACAATGATTAGGAAAAAAATAGGAAGGAAGAGCTACACCAAGCCTGAATAAGGTCAGCTGGAGACAGGCAGAAGGAAAAACTGTGGGCATTCTGGGAGGAATGCTCAATATGAACAGAAGGACAGAGACAGAAATGGACATGGTGTAGGTTGTAAGACTCAATAACAGGTTGGCAAACTATGGCTTGCAGTCCAAATTTGGCCCAGGCCTATTTTTGTAAATAAAGTTTTATTGGAATACATACACATGACAAAAGAAATGGACATGGCAAGAGCTCGAAATAGAGATCATACCTTGCTTCAAACAACAAGCAAATGCAGCTAAATTTCTGATAGTGGACAAATGGGAGCCACCGATAATTACTGAGTCAAGGAGAAGTAGGAGGAGAAGTTACAGCAGAGTTAAGATTCACATTTTTACTTACTATGAACACTGCCTCCCAGATGTTAATTTTGAACAGTGGCATGAGTAATAGCTACACAGTAAGAAATTCATGACTACAGGAAATAAAGGAAACATATTATAAAGAATATAAAGAAATAAAGAAACTTTTTTTTTTTTGAGACAGAGTCTTGCTCTGTCACCCAGGCTGGAGTGCACTGGTGCAATCTCAGCTCACTGCAAGCTCCACCTCCCGGATTCACGCCATTCTCCTGCCTCAGCCTCCCGAGTAGCTGAGACTAAAGGCGTCTGCCACCACGCCCAGCTAATTTTTTTTTTTGTATTTTTACTAGAGACGGGGTTTTGCTTTGTTAGCCAGGATGGTCTCGATCTCCTGACCTCGTAATCCACCTGCCTCGGCCTCCCAAAGTGCTGGGATTACAGACGTGAGCCACCGTGCCCGGCCTAAAGAAACATATAAGATTCCTAGTCTTTGAGACTGGAAATTATTTGCACTTTTCACTAAAATGAATTTTAAGAAGCCAACATCAAAGCAGAGATTATGAGATAAGTTGAGATTTTGCAATTCGGATCATAGCGATGTTTTAGTGTCTAGTGGAACACTGTATTAATAGGAAAATTGGACCCAATTCTTCTAACCATTGTCTTAATTCAAGGCAATTACATGAAATACCAACCCAACTTTTTCTTCACAAGAAATGTATCCACTCAATCTTTCCTTCATCCCCAGAATAAAATGATAACAAAAACAATTTTTACATGGCAGAGCCATTCCACTTGAAAATGGTGTCAGCTAATATTTTGTTTCAAAATGAGAAAGTCAAACCAAATGAAACTTGAATCTTTTAGAAGGGCTTAGGCCCTTTAGCTGTGCACCAAACTTGATGAGAATCAGTGAATTATTTAATGGTATTCTTGAGAAACAACCCAAGAAGACATGGTGAAATGGTAAGATGCTAAGTCCAAAGGGACTTTATTTCATCTAGTCAATTAGAATTGTCTTTGGAATTTATGATACAAGTCAGAGTGCTACATAGATTTTGCAATACGAAATAAAATTAGTTCCATAAATGTTCCCAACTGAAAGAGCAAAAGAACCAAAAAAACATGAGGACTCATAAATAATTGGATGTCTGTCTTCCCTACTGGCAGTATCACAATACAATTTCTTTTTTGTTGTTGTTGTTGTTATTATACTTTAAGTTTTAGGGTACATGTGCACAATGTGCAGGTTTGTTACATATGTATACATGTGCCATGTTGGTGTGCTGCACCCATTAACTCCTCATTTAGCATTAGGTATATCTCCTAATGCTATCCCTCCCCCCTCCCCCCACCCGGCAACAATTTCTTAATGAAATCAAATTAGGTACATTTGGGGGGCCAGTTGGAATATCACGTTGTCATTTGAATCCCCTGAATTACTGTGCAGAATCGGTTTGTAGAAATCCCTGTATATTCTAGCCCCAACTCAAGGACAACAGATTATTGGAGGAACAAAATCTTTAAATTGGTAAAAAACAAAAGGCCCTTCTCGTTAAGATGTTGCCTTCCAGCAAGCACTACTAATACTCAGCAGGTGATGTGAAACTCTGTCACCTACCGCCTCCATTCTGGTGCCTAAACAGGTTTAGATCTCAAAGTCTTTCTTCCCCTTGATAAGAACTACTTCTTAAAAATGTTGATGAAGATTTCATAGGTTTCTTTGAAAATAATTATTAAAAAAGAAATGGCCCTCAGGTTTTATCTATGCATAGCAATAAGTCTCAGCTGCAAGCTAGTTTTTTTAAGTCAAGATTTTTGCTTCCAAAAAAACAGATTTGTACAAATGCACTTAAAAACCTTATTAATTGGAGCAGGCTACAGTCCAATTACTCTGGTGGCTTCAAAACAATCCCAAAATAATAAAATATATAATGATGATGGTTTTTTTTCCCTGTTAATATCACCACAATCTGAGAAAATCTTTGAGCCGTTCCACTGAAAATGATTTGGATCCTTAAAGACAATTAATTACAGAAGACCAAAGAGAGGTTTTGAAAAGTGAAAAAACTAAATATAATCAGGCCTAGTAGAAATACATTTGGCATTATTTAAACAAGCTATGTTTTTCTTGACTGCTCTTTTAGCATTTTGCCACTTCCTCATTTTGCCACAGATGTTTTATTTTATAAGTGGATGAACTTCATCATTTTCATTGACTAAAATGTCTAAAAATAGGTAAACAGTTATAAAAACAGCAAAAGGTTAACAAGGCTGAAAAAGAGGCCATATGCTGGCTTCTTTCTTGAAAAGTAAACATATCAAACTGAAATAAAAGAAAATCTAATATGAAAAAATATATTTTAACTGAAAATGAGAACTCATTACACTAATTATGACAGGAAATGTGTTTTGGTGGCCTGTTACTGAAAAAGGTTTTCTCACGTCTCACATCCTCCCTTCTCTTCCCACCTCCCCACCCTGAATGTACACACACACAGGGAATGTTTTCCATGAACAGCCAATGTGGTGAAAAGAGGAAATGCTCTAAAGTCACTTTCCATGGAAAATAAAATTCCAACATTTAACTCTGTTCTTGAAGCTATGGCCTCATAATCTCCAGAGGGCCTCTGCTACAATACAAACATTTCATTTGATTCACCATTACCAACACTTTCAGAACTTGGTTCTGCCATTTTCTCACTTTCTGGCACTAAGAAACTTGCTTAAACATTCTAAATCTCATTCCTTCATTGGTAAATAACAAGGTATGTTTATATAAGGATGCATGTTTCCTATGGTTGTTGGGAAGATGACGTGGAATGATGTCCATAAAGGGCTTACTTTGCATCATGCCTGAATTGTAAAAGGTGCTCAATCAACAGTAGCTGCTACTGCTATTATCATTATTATTATTAATTATTATTGTTACTATTCTTATTAGCTAATGGGAAAGGAATGAGATCCAAGTAGGCTCAATCAGATGATTAGAAGGCGAAGAGAAATGTGTGGATGAAAGCTGTGGAGTATGAGGAGTTTGCAGGCTCTGCCATCCCAAGCTGCACAGGGATGGGAAGACTCTGCAATAAACACCACCACCTCTTTGACAAGTTTGCCTGCAGCCAGGCCTGGTTCTGTTGACTCATCTGCCACTACCACAGATGCCACAGTCTCCATATTGGTGGGCAGACTAATAGAAGAAAATCAGTGCAAATCCAGAGCATTTGCATAATTTCAGTTCCTTTGGTCATTTCCTAGGAGAGGTCAAAAATTGTACTCTTTCGTCTAGGGTGCCTGAAGACCCATGTTCCTGTTGAATTTTTGCTTTCTGCATTAATCTCTTAGCTCTTGATTGTGGAAAAATAAAGAATTGAGGAGACAGAGAAGGCTAAAGGAAAGAATAAAAGGGAATAAACATGACTTTTAGATCCATATTTAGTACTCTTTTCTGCAAAATTGACGTGGGGATTTGGCTAATCAGATAATTGCAACTGGTGCTCGGCCCAGTCCCTCATATGCTGCAGGAACACCATCATTTGTCTGGTTGTGATGCACAAGTGCATTTTTAACTCTATCTTTAAGGCCTTTGGATTGTTTCTGCCTATGAAAAGAGAGCCAAGCAAGAATTTCCTGAGCTTCTGGATTCTGGACTTGAAGAAGCATTTCTTCACAGAGAGGATTCAGGGAACTCACATTCCACCAAATTTTAATAGTTGTTACTCGAGTTGCCAATAAGTGTGACAAAGGCTGTCAAACAAAGCCAAACAGGGTTCCTTACTGCAAGACTTCTCAGGCCCTTGAATGTGTTAATATGGAATATTAATTCCTAAGAACAGCACTTCTGTTTGTCACCACCAGGTCAGCCCTACAAGAGCTCCTGAAGGAAGCACAAACATGGAAAGGAACAACCGGTACCAGCCACTGCAAAAACATGCCAAATTGTAAAGACCATCGATGCTAGGAAGAAACTGCATCAACTGACGAGCAGAATAACCAGCTAACATCATAATGACAGGATCAAATTCACACATAACAATATTAACCGTAACTGTAAATGGGCTAAATGCTCCAATTAAAAGACACAGACTGGCAAATTGGATAAAGAGTCAAGACCCATCAGTGCGCTGTATTCAGGAGACCCATCTCAAGTGCAGAGACACACATAGGCTCAAAATAAAGGGATGGAGGAAGATCTACCAAGCAAATGTAAAACAAAAAAAGGCAGGGTTTGCAATCCTAGTCTCTGATAAAACAGACTTTAAACCAACAAAGTTCAAAAGAGACAAAGAAGGCCATTACATAATGGTAAAGGGAACAATTCAACATGAAGAGCTAACTATCCTAAATATATATGCACCCAATACAGGAGCACCCAGATTCATAAAGCAAGTCCTTAGAGATCTAGAAAGAGACTCAGACTCCCACACAATAATAACGGGAGACTTTAACACCCCACTGTCAACATTAGACAGATTAATGAGACAGAAAGTTAACAAGGATATCCAGGAATTGAACTCAGCTCTGCACCAAGCAGACCTAATAGACATCTACAGAACTCTCCACCCCAAATCAACAGAATATACATTCTTCTCAGCACCACATTGCACTTATTCCAAAATTGACCACGTAGTTGGAAGTAAAGCACTCCTCAGCAAATGTAAAAGAACAGAAATTATAACAAACTGTCTCTCAGACCACAGTGCAATCAAACTAGAACTCAGGATTAAGAAACTCACTCAAAACCACTCAACTACATGGAAACTGAACAACCTGCTCCTGAATGACTACTGAGTCCATAACGAAATGAAGGCAGAAATAAAGATGTTCTTTGACACCAATGAGAACAAAGACACAACATACCACAATCTCTGGGGCATATTCAAAGCAGTGAGTAGAAGGAAATTTATAGCACTAAATGCCCACAAGAGAAAGCAGGAAAGATCTAAAATTGACGCCCTAATATCACAATTAAAACAACTAGAGAGGCAAGAGCAAACACATTCAAAAGCTAGCAGAAGGCAAGAAATAACTAAGACCAGAGCAGAACTAAAGGAGATAGAGACACAAAAAAACCCTTCAAAAAATCAATGAATCCAGGAGCTGGTTTTTTGAAAAGATCAACAAAATTGATAGACTGCTAGCAAGACTAATAAAGAAGAAAAGAGAGAAGAATCAAATAGACACAATAAAAAATGATAAAGGGGATATCACCACCGATCCCACAGAAATACAAACTACCATCAGAGAATACTATAAAAACCTCTACGCAAATAAACTAGAAAATCTAGAAGAAATGGATAAATTCCTCAGCACATACACCCTCCCAAGAATAAACCAGGAAGAAGCTGAATCTCTGAATAGACCAATAACAGGCTCTGAAATTGAGGCAATAATTAATAGTTTACCAACAAAAAAAGTCCAGAACCAGATGGATTCACAGCCGAATTCTATCAGAGGTACAAGAAGGAGCTGGTACCATTCCTTCTGAAACTATTCCAATTGATAGAAAAAGAGGGAATCCTCCCTCACTCATTTTATGAGGCCAGCATCATTCTGATACCAAAGCCTGGCAGAGACACAACAAAAAAAGAGAATTTTAGACCAATATCCCTGATGAACATGGATGCAAAAATCCTCAATAAAATACTGGCAAACCAAATCCAGCAGCACATCAAAAACTTATCCACCATGATCACGTGGGCTTCATCCCTGGGATGCAAGGCTGGTTCAACATATGCAAATCAATAAACATAATCCAGCATATAAACAGAACCAAAGACAAAAATCACATGATTACCTCAATAGATGAAGAAAAGGCCTTTCACAAAATTCAACAACACTTCATGCTAAAACCTATCAATAAATTAGGTATTGATGGGATGTTTCTCAAAATAATAAGAGCTATTTATGACAAACCCACAGCCAATATCATACTGAATGGGCAAAAACTGGAAGCATTCCCTTTGAAAACTGGCACAAGACAGGGATGCCCTCTCTCACCACTACTATTCAACATAGTGTTGGAAGTTCTGGCCAGGGCAATCAGGAAGGAGAAGGAAATAAAGGGTAGTCAATTAGGAAAAGAGGAAGTCAAATTGTCCCTGTTTGCAGATGACACGATTGTATATCTAGAAAACCCCATCGTCTCAGCCCAAAATCTCCTTAAGCTGATAGGCAACTTCAGCAAAGTCTCAGGATACAAAATCAATGTGCAAAAATCACAAGCGTTCTTATACACCAATAACAGACAGAGAGCCAAATCATGAGTGAACTCCCATTCACAATTGCTCCAAAGAGAATAAAATACCTAGGAATCCAACTTACAAGGGACGTGAAAGACCTCTTCAAGGAGAACTACAAACCACTGCTCAAGGAAATAAAAGAAGATACAAACAAATGGAAGAACATTCCATGCTCATGGGTAGGAAGAATCAATATCGTGAAAGTGGCCATACTGCCCAAGGTAATTTAGAGATTCAATGCCATCCCCATCAAGCTACAGATGACTTTCTTCACAGAATTGGAAAAAACTACTTTAAAGTTCATATAGAACCAAAAAAGAGCCCACATCGCCAAGTCAATCCTAAGCCAAAAGAACAAAGCTGAAGGCATCACGCTACCTGACTTCAAACTATGCTACAAGGCTACAGTAACCAAAACAGCATGGTACTGGTACCAAAACAGATATATAGACCAATGGAACAGAACAGAGCCCTCAAAAATAATGCCGCGTATCTACAACCATCTGATCTTTGACAAACCTGACAAAAACAAGAAATGGGGAAAGGATTCCCTATTTAATAAATGGTGCTGGGAACACTGGCTAGCCATATGTAGAAAGCTGAAAGTGGATCTCTTCCTTACACCTTATACAAAAATTAATTCAAGATGGATTAAAGACTTACATGTTAGACCTAAAACCATAAAAACCCTAGAAGAAATTCTAAGCAGTACCATTCAGGACATAGGCATGGGCAAGGACTTCATGTCTAAAACACCAAAAGCAATGGCAACAAAAGCCAAAATTGACAAATGGGATCTAATTAAACTAAAGAGCTTCTGCACAGCAAAAGAAACTACCATCAGAGTGAACAGGCAACCTACAGAATGGGAGAAAATTTTTGCAATCTACTCATCTGACAAAGGGCTAATATCCAGAATCTACAATGAACTCAAACAAAGTTACACGAAAAAAACAAACAACCCCATCACAAAGTGGGTGAAGGATGTGAAGAGATCCTTCTCAAAAGGATCTCAATGTCTTCTCAAAAGAAGACATTTATGCAGCCAACAGACACATGAAAAAATGCTCATCATCACTGGCCATCAGAGAAATGCAAATCAAAACCACAATGAGATTCCATCTCACACCAGTTACAATGGCAATCATTAAAAAGTCAGGAAACAACAGGTGCTGGAGAGGATGTGGAGAAATAGGAACACTTTTACACTGCTGGTGGGACTGTAAACTAGTTCATCCATTGTGGAAGACAGTGTGGCGATTCCTCAGGGATCTAGAACTAGAAATACCATTTGACCCAGCCATCCCATTACTGGGTATATACCCAAAGGATTATAAATCATGCTGCTATAAAGGCACAAGCACATGTCTGTTTATTGCGGCACTATTCACAACAGCAAAGACTTGCAACCAACCCAAATGTCCATCAATGACAGACTGGATTAAGAAAATGTGGCACATATACACCATGGAATACTATGCAGCCATAAAAATTGATGAGTTCATGTCCTTTGTAGGGACACGGATGAAGCTGGAAACCATCATTCTCAGCAAACTATCACAAGGACAAAAAAGCAAACACCACATGTTCTCACTCATAGGTGGGAATTGAACAATGAGAACACTTGGACACAGGAAGGGGAACATCACACACCGGGGCCTGTCGTGGGGTGGGGGAAGCGGGGAGGGATAGCATTAGGAGATATACCTAATGTAAATGACGAGTTAATGGGTGCAGCACACCAACATTGCACATGTATACATATGTAACAAACCTGCACATTGTGCACATGTACCCTAGAACTTAAAGTATAATAAAAAAAGAAAGAAAGACACCTCAAGTAAGACCTGATGACAGGAAATGTCAACAATGCAAATTTCTAAACATTGCAGATACTAAGTAATGTCTCAATTACCAAAGACAAGATGTATAGGTTGATTTTCCCTGTACACTGGGTAAATAAACCACTTGTTAACATTTAAAAAAAAAAAAAGAACAGCACTTCTGGCCATCCAGTACTTTTTTTTATATCGCAGACATTTCCCAAAATGCTGAGGGAAGTCCCAAGATGGTTTTTTTTGTTTGTTTGTTGGTTTGGTTTTTTTTGAGACGGAGTCTCGCTCTGTCGCCCAGGCTGCAGTGCAGTGGCATGATCTTGGCTCACTGCAAGCTCCGCTTCCAGGGTTCACACCATTCTCCTGCCTCAGCCTCCCTAGTAGCTGGGACTACAGGCGCCTGCCACCATGCCCGGCTAATTTTTTTGTATTTTTAGTAGAGACAGGGTTTCACCGTGTTGGCCAGGATGGTCTCGATCTCCTGACCTCGTGATCCGCCCGCCTCGGCCTCCCAAAGTGCTGGGATTACAGGCGTGAGCCACAGCACCTGGCCCCAAGATGGTTTTACATCTAAATTTGCTCTTTTTGTCTTAACTTATGTTGATTGGTAACCTAAGTTCGTAAGATCTATCTAAGGGAGGAATTTTAAAATCCCATGATCATCCTTAGTAATGCTGGTATTACTCTGTGTTCAGGACACAGAGCTCTGAATCTTTAACTAACACCACAAGTCTTGAGATATATACAAAGATGGACAACTCATGCAATATCATACACATGAATTCTATGAAAAACATTTTTCTTAAACTCCAGCATAGACACATGAGGATTAAAGCCAGAAGTTACTTTGAGAGTTGGAGGAAAGACAGGGTGGTTGGTTCTGTCCCTAAAGACATTCTCCATAAGTGGCCCCTTTTCAAACTCCATGGAGTAGATAGGCACAGGCAGGTGCCTCTTTTATATGTTCATGCTCACCCATAACCTACAGAACTGATCCGATGCATATGGATTTGGCTGAAATGTATGAACTTGGCTAAAGGTAATGGTTTTGTTTTGACTGCAGGCAAATACATTGAAGAAAAGAATAAACGTATGTCTTGAGGAATCAGGGACTATGCTCCCCAGAAGCAGGCAACCTTTCTGAAGTCTCCTCGTAGTGAACAGCGTTGATTTTGCCTGAAATCCCCTCTTCCTCCTTCGGTCAGTTGCCAAGTTTTATTTATCTTTTAGACGCCTCCATGTCTTGGGGGTAGGTGAAGGAAAGAGTACAGACATTCTTACTCCATTGGAAGGCAGATTATGTTAGCCAAATGCTACCCTGTAGGTCGTTGAATAATCTTTGCCTCTAACAAGAGGAACCAAGCAAGAATTTCCTGAGCTTCTGGTTTCTGGACTTGAGGAAGCATTTTTTTCACAGAGTTTTCCAGAGAGCCCTTGGATCTAGCCACACCTCTGAAATTTATCCCTCCAAAGTTTCAACTTATAGGCGCAGTAGTGTCTTTTCTGCTTCAGCTAGTTTGAGCTGGGTTTCTAAAGCTGCAATAAGAAAGTGGTTGAATAATCCACGCCTATTCTTAAAAATTCATGCAAAATTTGCATTCTCCTTCATAATACATCCATGTGTGTTTTAAAAAGAAAAATATGTTAAATTATTTACCTTTGAGTAAAGTTGACTTTCCAGGAGGATGTGCCATGTTTATACAGTGTCTTCTCTCACCCCTCGCTCACTGCTGAGGACCCCAGTTTTGAGTTGCATAGTTGTGGATTAAGAATGTAACAGTGCCTTTCTGAGACTTTCAGTCTTACTACCCTGAAAGAAAGAGAAGGAGAAGCGGAATGAAAGAAGATGAAGAAGAATTACATCCTAGGGAGGCTCATGTACTGGCCTCCTTTGCCTGGAGCTCCATTGACTACAATTCATAAAGCAACATGACTGACTATAACTGAGCACTTACTATGTGCCAAATGCTTTATATGTATGATTTTACTCCTCATAACAACCTTTGAGGAGGCTACTCTTATTGCTTCTAGTTTATATTTTTTTAAAAAAAGAAACTCATTCAGGCTTTAAAAAACTAGGCAAGACTACAAACCTAAAAATAACAAAGCCAGAGTCAAAACCTAGACAAATTAGGAACTTAAAATCATCATTATCACCATCATCATCATCATCATCATCACATTTACTATATGTCAGAAACTGTTCAAGTGTTTTACCTAAATAAAGGAACAGGTAGTTAATTTTATCCTTTTCTCAAAAATGGGAAAACCAAAATTAACTGACTTGCTTAAAATGACACAGCAAGTATGTTTCAAAACTAGATGATCTTGCTCCAGAGTCTACAAACTTGATAGTAGATTATTGATCACAGTTATCTTCTTTACTCAGCCTTTTAGGGCAGATAAAAAGGAAGAACGGTGCTTCCTTGTATGGTAGCAGAGGCCCCAAGACCCTTATACCATCCTATCTATGTACGAGAACTTCCCATTGACAACCAAAGGTAAGAAACAGAAAACTTTGCCATAGCAAAGCCTCACCATTCTCTACATCACACTCAAAGTTGCACCTTCTACAGTTTGGCCCAATTCATGTCTTCTGATTTCACTGGGTCATGTCAAAGACCCTTCTTGGTAGTAGAATAAAAAGGGGCAAGTAAGTACACCAGTTTTCTATGGCTGATGTAACAAATTACCACAAATTTAGTGCCTTAAAAAAACAAAAATGTATTACCTTACACATCTAGAGGTCAGACATTACAGTGGGTCAGCAGGGCTGTGTTCCTTCTGGAGGCTCTAGTGGAAAATTTGTTTCCTTGCCTTCTCTAGCTTCTAGAGGCTTCCCACATTCTTGGTTTTCGCCCCTTCCTTCATCTTTAAAGTCCGCAGTGTAGTATCTTCAAGTCTTCCTTTGACTCTGACCCTCATGGCTTCCTCTTTCCCTCTTAAGCACCCTTGTGATGACATTGAGCCCACCTGGATAATCAACAAAAAAAAATGCCTCACATCTCAAGATTCTTAATCACATCTACAAAGTCCCCTTTCCCTTGTAAAGGTAACAAAGTCAGAGGTTCCAAGGATAGGATGCAGACATTTTTGAGGAGCCATTTTTTGACTCCCATAGCAGGTAAAAGAGATTTTACCTTCCCCAGAGACCAACAGACACTGCTGCTTGAAAATAACTTCAAGCTTCATGATTTCAGGTTGGAGTCACATCTCTTTCCTCCAGCTCTGGATCATGGATTGGAACCAGCAGGCTCTCCTGCTCAGTCCAGGAGGGAGCTAGAGAAAGGGGTTGAGACCATTCACACCATCCCTTTCTCTTCTGGCCTAAAGGTCATATCACCTTTAACTCACAGCATTGCCATTTCTGGTTGTCAGATGCACTCATCTCTGGGAATTTATTTCATCTGAAACTTCCAGAGTAAGTTTCCACAGTTCTCTCTTTAATACTTGTGTTTTCAAACACAGTATGAGCAGTGATTATTTCCTTCTTTAGGTCTGAGATCACTGTGCTTTCCATACTTCATAATAGCAAGTGATTTATTTGTTTTAGAGCCTGTGTTCTTGGATTCCCTCCCAGGCTATGTTTGAATGGCATTATAGGATTTTGCCAATCTTTGTTTTCTTTGCTACAGTATCAGAGAAATGGAACTGAAATACCCACAGTTTTCAGACACTTCTTAACCAATTGACTTCACTTCCACAGTAAAAAAAAAAAAAAAGTAAATTCTTCATTTCAGTCTCACATACAATTATGGAGTCTCTTCACTCTCTTAAATCTTCAACTAAATGAAAGCACTCAGGGGTCAAAGTTGGCTTTGTTAAATTTACAGACAAATTATACACATTCTGAATGACTAATAGAAAAAACAAACTCTCCTTACCCACATATTAGGGCTGAGAAGAGGGGCCCTAAATTTAAGAACATCATTTGTCCTAACAATAGGTATTTTCAAAGCTTTGACCAAATCTTTGGAATTGAAAGGAGACCTGGAATGGAGTTTTAAGGGAGAACTAAGGAAAATTGCATTACTCTGCATAACAAAGTGGAAGACTTTTTGTTTTTGTTTTTTTTTTATTTTCTTAGAGGTAGCCATAGACAATATATAAATAAAGTCATGGTGTTCCAGTAAACTTTACAAAAAACAGATGATAGCATGTACCTCAGAAATATGTAAAACTATTATGTATCTACAGTAATTAAAAATAAAAGGGTATAAAAAGGTGAAGAACCCTTGAGTAATACCCCAAAGTATAAAAACCAGGGCAGTATACGGCTGATATAGTTTGGCTCTCACCTTGAATTGTAATCCCTACAATCCCCATGAGTCAAGGTTGGAACCAGGTGAAGGTAACTGAATCCTGCTGTCAAGGTTGGAACCAGGCAACAGCATAACCCGCATGCTGTTCTCACGATAGTCAGTGAGTCTCATGAGATCTTACGGTTTTATAAGCGTCTGGCATTTCCCCTGTTTGCACTCACTCCGTCCTAAAGCCCTGTGAAGAAGGTGCCTGCTGCTCCTTTGCCTTCTGCCATGTTTGTAAGTTTCCTGAGGCCTCCCCAACAATGTGGAACTGTGAGTCAATTAAGCCTCTTTCCTTTATAAATTACCCAGTCTAGGAAAGCAGTAAAGAATTACCCAGTTCTTTATAGCAGCAAAAGAACTAACTAATACAATGGCACATACACCACTCTGGAGCCAATTACTCCAAAGACATTACATATGCTGAAATTACAAATAGGTTATTAACAGGAAGTTGGGGTTTTAACAGGAACCCTAAGACACAAGAATGACATCAGTGAAAATAGCATCCATCTTCCCCTTGGTGCTATGGCGAAGGTTTGGCAATAAACAGGAAAACAAAAAAAGGCAGAGATTGCAATCCTAGTCTCTGATAAAACAGACTTTAAACCAACAAAGATCAAAAGAGACAAAGAAGGCCATTACATAATGGTAAAGGGAACAATTCAACATGAAGAGCTAACTATCCTAAATATATATGCACCCAATACAGGAGCACCCAGATTCATAAAGCAAGTCCTTAGAGATCTAGAAAGAGACTTAGACTCCCACACAATAATAACAGGAGACTTTAACACCCCACTGTCAACATTAGACAGACCAACGAGACAGAAAGTTAACAAGGATATCCAGGAATTGAACTCAGCTCTGCACCAAGCAGACCTAATAGACATCTACAGAACTCTCCACCCCAAATCAACAGAATATACATTCTTCTCAGCACCACATTGCACTTATTCCAAAATTGACCACGTAGTTGGAAGTAAAGCACTCCTCAGCAAATGTAAAAGAACAGAAATTATAACAAACTGTCTCTCAGACCACAGTGCAATCAAACTAGAACTCAGGATTAAGAAACTCACTCAAAACCACTCAACTACATGGAAACTGAACAACCTGCTCCTGAATGACTACTGGTCCATAACGAAATGAAGGCAGAAATAAAGATGTTCTTTGACACCAATGAGAACAAAGACACAACGTACCAGAATCTCTGGGACACATTCAAAGCAGTGTGTAGAGGGAAATTTATAGCACTAAATGCCCACAAGAGAAAGCAGGAAAGATCTAAAATTGACACCCTAACATCACAATTAAAACAACTAGAGAAGCAAGAGCAAACACATTCAAAAGCTAGCAGAAGGCAAGAAATAACTAAGACCAGAGCAGAACTGAAGGGAATAGAGACACAAAAAACCCTTCAAAAAAATCAATGAATCCAGGAGCTGGTTTTTTGAAAAGATCAACAAAATTGATAGACTGCTAGCAAGACTAATAAAGAAGAAAAGAGAGAAGAATCAAATAGATGCAATAAAAAATGATAAAGGGGATATCACCACCGATCCCACAGAAATACAAACTACCATAAAATACTATAAACACCTCTACGCAAATAAACTAGAAAATCTAGAAGAAATGGATAAATTCCTCAACACATACACCCCTCCCAAGAATAAACCAGGAAGAAGCTGAATATCTGAATAGACCAATAACAGGCTCTGAAATTGAGGCAATAATTAATAGCTTACCAACCAAAAAAAGTCCAGGACCAGATGGATTCACAGCCGAATTCTGCCAGAGGTACAAGGAGGAGCTGGTACCATTCCTTCTGAAACTATTCCAATCGATAGAAAAAGAGGGAATCCTCCCTCACTCATTTTATGAGGCCAGGATCATCCTGATACCAAAGCCTGGCAGAGACACAACAAGAAAAGAGAATCTTAGACCAATATCCCTGACGAACATGGATGCAAAAATCCTCAATAAAATACTGGCAAACCAAATCCAGCAGCACATCAAAAAGCTTATCCACCATGATCACGTGGGCTTCATCCCTGGGATGCAAGGCTGGTTCAACATATGCAAATCAATAAACATAATCCAGCATATAAACAGAACCAAAGACAAAAACCATATGATTATCTCAACAGATGAAGAAAAGGCCTTTCACAAAATTCAACAACGCTTCATGCAAAAAACTCTCAATAAATTAGGTATTGATGGGATGTTTCTCAAAATAATAAGAGCTATTTATGACAAACCCACAGCCAATATCATACTGAATGGGCAAAAACTGGAAGCATTCCCTTTGAAAACTGGCACAAGACAGGGATGCCCTCTCTCACCACTACTATTCAACATAGTGTTGGAAGTTCTGGCCAGGGCAATCAGGAAGGAGAAGGAAATAAAGGGTAGTCAATTAGGAAAAGAGGAAGTCAAATTGTCCCTGTTTGCAGATGACACGATTGTATATCTAGAAAACCCCATCGTCTCAGCCCAAAATCTCCTTAAGCTGATAGGCAACTTCAGCAAAGTCTCAGGATACAAAATCAATGTGCAAAAATCACAAGCATTCTTGTACACCAATAACAGAGAGCCAAATCATGAGTGAACTCCCATTCACAATTGCTTCAAAGAGAATAAAATACCTAGGAATCCAACTTACATGGGATGCGAAGGACCTCTTCAAGGAGAACTACAAACCACTGCTCAATGAAAGAAAAGAGGATACAAACAAATGGAAGAACATTCCATGCTCATGGGTAGGAAGAATCAATATCGTGAAAGTGGCCATACTGCCCAAGGTAATTTAGAGATTCAATGGCATCCCCATCAAGCTACCAATGACTTTCTTTGCAGAATTGGAAAAAACTACTTTAAAGTTCATATGGAACCAAAAAAGAGCCCACATCGCCAAGTCAATCCTAAGCCAAAAGAACAAAGCTGGAGGCATCACGCTACCTGACTTCAGACTATACTACAAGGCTACAGTAACCAAAACAGCATGGTAATGGTACCAAAACAGATATATAGACCAATGGAACAGAACAGAGCCCTCAGAAATAATGCCGCATATCTACAACCATCTGATCTTTGACAAACCTGACAAAAACAAGAAATGGGGAAAGGATTCCCCATTTAACAAATGGTGCTGGGAAAACTGGTTAGCCATATGTAGAAAGCTGAAAGTGGATCTCTTCCTTATACCTTATACAAAAATTAATTCAAGATGGATTAAAGACTTACATGTTAGACCTAAAACCATAAAAACCCTAGAAGAAAACCTAAGCAATACCATTCAGGACATAGGCATGGGCAAGGACTTCATGTCTAAAACACCAAAAGCAATGGCAACAAAAGCCAAAATTGACAAATGGGATCTAATTAAACTAAAGAGCTTCTGCACAGCAAAAAAAAAACTACCATCAGAGTGAACATGCAACCTACAGAATGGGAGAAAATTTTTGCAGTCTACTCATCTGACAAAGGGCTAATATCCAGAATCTACAATGAACTCAAACAAAGTTACACGTAAAAAACAAACAGCCCCATCAAAAAGTGAAGGATATGAACAGACACTTCTCAAAAGAAGACATTTATGCAGCCAACAGACACATGAAAAAATGCTCATCATCACTGGCCATCAGAGAAATGCAAATCAAAACCACAGTGAGATTCAATCTCACACCAGTTAGAATGGCGATCATTAAAAAGTCAGGAAACAACAGGTGCTGGAGAGGATGTGGAGAAATAGGAACACTTTTACACTGTTGTTGGGACTGTAAACTAGTTCAACCATTGTGGAAGTCAGAGTGGCGATTCCTCAGGGATCTTAAACTAGAAATACCATTTGATCCAGCAATCCCATTACTGGGTATATACCCAAAGGATTATAAATCATGCTGCTATAAAGACACATGCACACATATGTTTATTGTGGCACTATTCACAATAGCAAAGACTTGGAACCAACCCAAACGTCCAACAATGATAGACTGGATTAAGAAAATGTGGCACATATACACCATGGAATACTATGCAGCCATAAAAAATGATGAGTTCATGTCCTTTGTAGGGACATGGATGAAGCTGGAAACCATCATTCTCAGCAAGCTATCGCAAGGACAAAAAACCAAACACCGCATGTTCTCACTCATAGGTAGGAATTGAACAATGAGAGCACATGGACACAGGAAAGGGAACATCACACACCGGGGCCTGTTGTGGGGTGGGGGGAGGGGGGAGGGATAGCATTAACATGTTAAATGACGAGTTAATGGGTGCAGCACACCAACATGGCACATGTATACATATGTAACTAACCTGCACGTTGTGCACATGTACCCTAAAACTTAAAGTATAATTTAAAAAAAAAGGAAAAAATAAAAAAATAAACAGGAAAGGTCTTAGGGTTGATCCAAGGAGCATTGCTCCTGATAAGCTGTGGTTTTATTCCCTTTTGAGAAGTAGCATAGGAGTGGTAGAAATCACATGGACTTGGTTAACCACTAAGACCTGGGTACAAATCCTACTTCCACCTCTCATTAGCTGTAGGTCCTTGGACTACTTACTTCATCTCTGAGTCTTTGTATCCAGCTTCGCCAAACTTTATAAGGCTCAGGAAAAATACAAAAGGACAGAACGCCATGAGGGAAGGGCGGGTCCTTAATACACGTTCCCTTCCTCTTTCTTATGCTGTGGTTATTGGTTTCCCTTGGATGACTATTTAAAATAAGAGTCTGAAACACTCCACAAATGTGTGAGAGCACAGCTGCTCATCTAGCATTTGAGGTTTTTATTACGCAAACTGATAAGACATATTCTGTAATTGGTGCATGTTCTTTTTTTGCCTAATGACACTAATCTGTTTTATCTTAGTCATTTAACTGAGTTTCATGATTAGCACAGGCAAGGTTTTAGGGATTTAAATCATTTGTTTGATGTTTTTGCTTTTAGGCATGTTTGATTATTTATTAAAATCGATAAAATCAGCTGTGTCAATTAGTTATTAAAACTATAATTCTTTTATTGGCTAATACCAGGAGGGCTGAGGCAAAAGAAAAACTAAAACATTACATGAATTCTTGATTATGAAGCAAGTTTCTATAGGGGTGGCCTACATACTTTGCATTAACTGAAGCCTGTTTAGAACAAGTCTGTTCTATCTTTAGTCAATAAGGAAAGGACCAAGTGGGTAAGCATATGTGCAACTCATGTTCTAATTTATGCTTTAAAATAAAAACAAGTTTGAAAGAAGCAATGTGTTCTGGTCTTCAGAAAAGAAATACCAAGTACGTGCTAAGGGAGAGTGGTGAATAGTATCCAAAGACGACTTCCCTCCATTCCTTCCCACCCTGTACCTGCATGTCATTCCAACCATCAAGAGGTAAATGCTCTGCCCCTTTTTCTGAATCTGGTCCTGCCTGTGACCTGCTTTGGCTGGTGGAATATGGTGGGGGTGACACTCTGCCAGTTCTGGTCAAGGTCTTCAAGAGGCCTTTAAGAGCTTCCACTTTGAATGTAGAAAGCCAGATGCCATGCTCTAAAAAAGCTTGGGCCAGAATACTAAATGATGAAACACCACATGGAGAAAGAAGGACACATGGTGAAGTTCAGAGATGCAATGTGGGACAAGTAAGTAGCATCTTCTTGTAGCTCCCAGCCCAGCCCACCCCATATGGAACAGAAGAACTGCCCAGATAAGCTCTACTAGCATTCCTAATGTAAGTACTGTGAATAATAATAAATTATTATCTTTTTAAGCCACTAAGTTTTGGGGTGCTCTGTTATTCATCAATATATAACTTAAACAAGGGCAGGAGGGATAAGAGAATAACCATAAACTTTCAGGTAACTTTTAAAATAAAATATTTCATTGAAGGAGTGAATTTCTATTGGCCCAGGATTATCTCTTCCCTTCAATGAAATTTCAACAGAAAAATCTCCTCTTACTGAAACATTGTAGCAAAGAGAGAGAACGCACTCAGATGAGAAAACATTGGTCTAGCATTCAGAGTTCTGGCTCCAGCCCGGGCTCTGCCACTCAGTGAAACAATGCTGGACAAAGCAGTTCCCCCTTTGGGCTTCCATTTTGTCATCAGTAAAATGAAAAAAAGTGGCTAAGTGGGTCATTTGGCCTAGGATTTAAAGCCTTAGGTGTAGATGCTGAAACATGAACTCTATGTATTGTTTTACATGTAATCAGAGAAAGATACTCAAGGATGGATAATAGATAACGTTCTCCACAAAACTTTAAATTTATGTCTCATTATCTGAACTCACTGCCCGTGTAATGTGGTGTTAGTATTTGTTTTTAAAAACTATAACTTGTGACCAATGCAGTTATGTTGCACTGTATTTTGTATGCTGACTAAATTTTAATTTGAAATTTTCAAACTTTAAAAAATGTTGTAAATGTTGTAAGCTGGTTTAGGTATTTCTTTGTTTCTAACATTTTGGAAGTCTTAGAAGATAGGACTGATCTGTACCTCTTTTAAGTTGTAAGAAATCCTAGGTGTTAGCTATGTTGTCTCTAGGATCCCTTTTAGCTCTACAAGTTGACTGTCACCCAGGTTTTCTTTCATTATTGCACCTACAGAATAATAAAGTACATATTGAATATAATTTGTAATTTTTCTGATGTCTTTTTATGGTACCAAGATATCCTTCTGAACTAATAGGCTTTATCAGAAATAAAAGTTTGTCCCAAGAAATCAAAATTTTTACAGAATTTTTTATAAAAAAACATTTACAGAATGTTTTATACGTCTTGTGGTGTTAACAAAATGTTTGCCCACTCTATGTGGGCAACTTACTAACTTACTAACTTTACTAACTTTATGTGAGCTAACTTACTAGCCATAGGCAGCTCTTAGACAGGTGTCTTGTGTCTGTGTGTGTGCATGAACACCTGTGCACAATAAACAGATAAGTTACCAAAATCATAATAGTATTTTAACCCCAGTTATATGAAAAATTCAGCCTCTCCTCCTCTCCTGCAAAAAGACAAAAGAAACAGAAAGAAAAAAGAAGCTTTTAACTTTGTAAAAAATTAAGTACCCAAGAGAAGAAAGAAAAAAGATAGTAAATATATAAAATATATGCAAATTAAAGCAGTATAATACCATTATCACCTGTCAAACTGGCAAATTAAAAAAATTAATTCCCAATGAAGCCAAAATAAAGACATTTTCATTCTAAAAGACTAGAAGAATTTGTCACCAGATACTTACTAAAAAAATATTAAAAAGTATTCTTTAAGCCGAATGAAGATTATCCCAGATGAAAGAACAGAGATACAAAAAGAGGAAAGAGCAAAAAAAAATATGGTAAATATGTGATGTGTCAAAATGAATACTGAATGTACAAAACAATAATACTAATGTCTTACTGGCTTTTGTAATATATAAAATTAAAATGCACAATGTCATATTAATCAGTAGAGAATAAATAGCATTAAAGTGGCTATCACTAATGTTCATAATAAAGTTAAAAGTCCTAATATAAGACTTTGATATGTCAAAGATAGATTTAATAACCATGTAAATACCAAAATAATATAAGTAAAACTTTCAAACTCCTAGAGCAAAGCATGAGATAATAAAAACTCTTCAATAAAATTTATCCAAAAACATAAAAGAGAAAAGAAAAATAAGAGAGGATAGGCTAGATAGATAGGAGACACTCTGTAATATATCAATAATTACATTAACTATAAATGTACTAAATGCTCCATTTAAATGACAAAGACCATCCAACTGGATTTAAAAACAAAACAAAACAAACCACTATACACTGTTTAAAAGGCATTAAGTATAATGGTTGAAGGCAAAATATTTTTAAAAAGAGGAAAAATATATGCCATATAAACTAACAAAATGGAAACTGTGAAATAAAACAAAATATATTTTCAGTCAAAAGTACTACTGGAGTAAACAGAGGCAAATAAATAACAAATATTTACTTATCAGGAAAATGCAGGAATTCTAAATTTGTATGCACCTAACAACATAACCTCAAAATACATGAATCAAAAATTAACAGAATTATAACAAGTAGTAGGTAAATCCACAATCATAGTAGGATATTTTAACATCTATTTCTCTGCTACTATCAGGCCAACTGAACAAAATCAGTATAGATGTAAAAGATCTGAAGAATACAACTAGCAAACCCAATTCAAAGCAAGTACATAGAATACTGTCCCAAACTAGATAAGGCACATTCTTCACAGGCACATGTAAAATGTAACCACAATTGATAACAGGCCATGAAGTAACTCCTAATAAATTTCAAGAGGTTGGAACCATATAGAGTATGTTCTCTGACCTCTAGCAACTAAATTAGTAATCAAAAACAAAAAAAAGTAGAAAATCCATATACAGTACTTGGAGTTCAAGAAATCTGTTTTAGTGGCCTCTACTTCCAGCTATGACACAGTTGATAGTTGATAATAATCCTCTTCAAAAATAACTATAAAACTGGATATAAGAATAATGATGATGACTAAATGTAATTCTGCCACTGTTGGTGAGAGAATTATAAGCAACTTGGTGGTTGGCTTTTCTTTGTGTTTTTATATATTCTCTGAGTTTTCTAAATTTCCTATTAGTCACTTTTCGTAAATTCAACGAGAATTACCTTTTCACTCCGTGACAATAAGAAGTTATTACAAATAAGCTGTCATTAATTTTTTTAATTAGTTATGTCTTCAATCAGTAGTTGTTATTCTTATATGGGGGCCTTCAACGCTGTTTGATGTTATTAAAAATCTACTAATTCTTTGACCCAGCAGTTCCATTTCTACAAATGTATTTCTACAAAACACATTCACACATCTGTCCAAAGGTGGATATGCAAGAATATATACTGTATACAGACGTATATTCTGACCTTTTATTTACAGAACACTAACTTAAATGTCCACTTACAAGGGAGTGGTTAAATAAACTGTGATACATCCATATAAAGAAGACTCATGCAGGCAACGACCGAGAGTAAAGTAGGTCTCTATACTCTGATATACTGTATGTCTTTGGTTAACTCTCTTTGTTTACAAGCAACAGAAGTTAATTCTGGCTTATGCAAGCAAAACAAAATGAATTGGAGCAATATGAGTTGATCCACAGAATGGACAGGAGCCTGGAGAGCAGAACAGGAATCGGCTACCCTAGACCACTGGGCATCAGGTATTGCTCCACCATCTTGTCTGGATTCTGGTAATGCCTTTCAAATATTGTTCTGATCCTGAGTAACTCTGGATCTGCTTGAGATTCAGTCTAAAGAGAAATAAGCTGGGATGCATACCTAACCATTGCCTACTTGAGGACAGGGGACCTGATTTACAATCCCACAAGGAATATGCAAAATTAGAAAGTCGTGATTCCCCCAAAATAAAATCAGAGTGCTATTTAAGGGGGAAAGAACACTATACAGTAGAAAATGCATCCTCTACATACTGTTAAAAGAATAATGCAAAACCAAAAAGCGTACACATAGTAAACCACCATTTATGTTTTTTAGAAATGGGAGAGAATACATATTACATGTATACATGTAGAACATATTCTTAAAAAAAAAAAAAAAACACTAGAAACAACCTTAACATTGTATCTCCCATTAGGCCCTAAGTTCCATGAGGGCAAGAAGTGTGTCTGTCCCATTCATTTCTGTATTTCCAATGACTAACAGTATGTCTTACACACAGGAGGCACATAATAAATAGTGGCAGAGTGAATAAAGGATGTAATTCTACAAAGGAGAAGAGGGATACTAGAGACTTACTTTTCGTTTTTTAATTTTTTTCAAGTGCCTGAAGTTTTTATGCAATTAAAAAGGGTTAAGGATAATTCATAAAGGCAACACATTTTTAGGGGGCTCAACAATTCTTTACTCTAAGAAGTTTGGGGATTGTTGTTATCAATGACCCACATCACCCCTCTTCCCTAAACCGCCTCATTGTGTATGTGCCCATACAGAGAGCCAAGCAGAAAAGGGCTCATTGTCCAGTGGAACAAACCAGCTCCGGCAGGAGAAGCTCCCCGTCCCTGCAGTGCACACATGGCAACACAGCTTCTCCAGGGCCTCAGGAAATAATGACTTATGGAAAGATAAATAGTCAAGGGTTATTTGGTCATCACGCTGGGGCTCCAGCTCTTTAGAGGTTTGCACTGATAGCAAAAACACTGTTGAGTGTCTAAATAATTTGAATGATATTAATACAAGACCCCAGAAAGAGGAAAACAACAATAGCTTGATGACAGCAAGCTGACAATAGGAAGCATTTTGTGGGCTGAGATGACTGTAAAAGCAAACAATGGTGATATTGTCCTTCTGGTGTTATTGTGTAATGCTGTAATTTATGGATGAAGTGGAATTTCAAACAAAATAAACAGACTTGAATTTGTTAACTAATACAGTAAGCATAGAACATTCTGTTATGTGAAAAGAGAAATGTTTTATACACTCCTGCTATTTGCTAAACAGAAATATGTTTATATTTGGCATAACGTCTTGCTTTTGGTTTTGCTAGCTTTTTGAGAATATCCTTTTTCATTTAATCTTGAACACAGATACAAAATGTGGGTGAAAGAGGAATATTGTCAATATATATCATTGTGCCATTATATTATAGTTCTATAAGTTAAAATTACAACAATAATAACTTTATCTCTATCACAAGTGAAACGGTACAGGTTCCCTTGTCCCCCTCTCAGGGCGTGTGATGGGAGTGTGGCTCGTTTCTTCAGCGCCCCGCTGCTCAGACCTCTAGAGGAGCATACAGACAGGCAGGCTGTGGGGCTCCGATCCCACGACAGTGTCTAGGGCTGACCGTTTACAGCTCCCGAAGCCCCAGTGGACATGTGTTACTGGGTGCTCTCTTAGTTTGCCGTCTATAGGCAGCTTGTGTTAGCTCAATTGGACCCTCTACCTTATCGCAAGGACAGAGGGCTTTCTGTATCCCCGGGTTTCTTGCCTTGGTGTACCGGAAAAATTGGTCACACGTGGCTTGGAGAATGAGTGCAAAGTTGTATTGAGTGGAAGTAGCTCTCCGGTGATGGGGGAGCGAGAAGGGAGGTGGTTTTCCCCTGGAGTAGGGCAGCTCGGCGGCCCCAGCTCTCCTCCCACTGCCCCAGCCAAACTCCACCTTGTCCCGCTGGTCAATGGCCTGCCGGTGCCTGTCTGTGTGCTCTTCCCCCAGCGGGCTCTCGATGACCAGCCACCTGTGTCTTCTTCCCCGGATGTGTTCCTCAGACGTCTAGCGACTTCAGTGTGTCTGCCCGCTAGGGCCTGCGGGGGGCGGTTTTTATAGGCCCAGGTTGGGGGCGTGGCCGGCAAGGGTAGGCTTGGAAAATACAACATTTGGGCGGGAAAGCAGGAGCGCCTGTCCTCACCTAGATCCATGGGGGTAGAGCCGAGCCAGGAACCCGCCTTCCTCTACCCCTCACTTCCCTTCCCCACTTCCGTATCATTTAAAGGGACCACGCTCTTCCGTTCCCGGTACTCCCGTATCACAAGTGGGCTATGATATCATGTGGAACTATTTGGTTGCAGTTACACTTATAAAAGAAAAGCTACTTCTCCGTAAACTATAAAAAGCAGGTTTTTATCTCAGAAAGGATTGTTAATAATAAATGACCACTATTTATGGAGCTCTTGGATTCACAAGAAGTGAGTCACCAATGACAAATTACGTATCTTACGTCTCAGTGCTGAGAATGGTGTCTGGCACTTAGTAGGTACTTAGTAGATATTTGTTGAATAAGTAAATACTTCTTCTACAAGCCGGGTATTGCTTTAAGTCATGGTTACATCTGTCAAAGACAAAACTAAGTTCGAGACAAAATGAACAAAGGCTGTTTATTCATAAATTGATGGCAAGGGAACCCATCTGCTGTCAGTTTCGTTTCAGCAGGGTTCCCGGGTGTTAGAGAGGAGAGTGATTTTTATAGAATAAAAAAGGATAGGCTGAGACAGCCTCTGACTGCTGAGGGTTCTATAAAGGTGAGATTTCTGGAAGCCAGGGTGACTTTCTAATTGATCTTCAGGTACATTTGACTGCCCTTTGTTGGCTGGGAGGGAGCAAACAAGCAGTCTGGGGACATTCTGGAAATGAATGCTAGGAACAGAAGGTTTTCCGTGGCCAGCCATTTCCTGGAACATGTAGTGCTCAACGGGGTGCCTTTTTTACAGTCAAACTGTCAGGATGGTCCTTTATGAGAAGCTGACTGCTTGGGCCAGTTTCTAACATCTGGGTTCTCTCCCCGACTTCAATCTCTTTCTCACTCTTGCTCTCTCTCTCTCTCTCTCAAAAACAAAAACAAAAACAAAAACAAAACAACAAACAAAAAAACCTGTCACCTAATTGGCAAAAACCTCCTAGAAAAATAAAAATAAGTCAGTTTTAAATTGAAAAACATTATTACCACTCAAAAATCCTAAATGCAGTAAAAATAGGAGTGATATAACCTCATATGTTCACGAGAATTCATCTGATGCAAGTAAACCTGCATTTTTATATTCAAGTCTTATTTAATCATGGCTGTGGTCTTAGGACAAAGATAAGTTCAATATTTTACTGAAGTTTGAGTGATAGCAGTGAAGCATTGTCCTAAAGATTCAGGAACACGCTTTTTATAGATGTTATTGGAGTGCAAAATAGCCACCTTAAAAAAAAAAAAAGCTTACAAGGATTCACAACCTTTCTAGTGGCTTTGTCTTTATTTATTCATTTATAAAGCAGCTATCTAGGGGGAGAGTATTAGTGGCCATGGGAAATTTTAAGTAGAAATTAAATAGACCTTTGGCTTCATGCCCAGAAAAATATGTCAGTCCTGTGCAGAAAACCAGGCAAAAGATAAAAAAGATTCCATTATATCTATAATACAATCTTCTTATGGCTTTAGTACAAGTTTCTTTTCTGCTAACAGAAGTCCCTGCAGAAGGTTTAAACAATCTCAACAATTTCATTATGTGAGCGTAGCTAAATCCAATAATGTAAAAGGGCCTAGAGAGCCTTCCCATATGCTCGGTTCCATACCCTTTCCTTCTAGGGGAAGTCAAAGAACTTGGCTCTCAGGAAGCTGATTCTACTCCAATTGCCCGCAGCACAAATCTTGCATTGTTGACATCAAGGAAGCTCTCCTGAGGACACACAAAGAAGAGAAGGAGCCATTAGAATTTCTCATGACCCTGCTTTGAGCCAAATCCAGCTTCACTTAAATGAATGAAAATGCTTGTTATATGGCCCAAGAAGCTACTTTGTCCATTTGAAAATTAATTAGACCGTAGCTAGATGAACAACCCTAAGATGCTTTCACAATGTTCTTAGATGCATGACCCTGGCTGAGTTCCCAATTTTAACAAGTTTATCCTAAAGCAAAAACATGGCCTTTTGGCTAAGCTAGTGCTACAATTATAATGCTTTCCTGAGTGGTGGCAGCTAAAGCATAACCTCGCCAGAAAAGAGTTAGTTAGGAAGAGAGTAGTTAAAACTTTTGCATGCAAGCTAACAGAAGATATTTTAAAGGCATTTTTTTTGTTGTTTTGAGGAGCCAATTTAGTTATTCATTTCACAGCTGGGCTTGGAGAAAATGTTAAAAACTTATATATGTCATGATTCACTCTAGATTAAAACTCCTTGAGGGCACAGATTATGTTGTTCCTTGTAGTATTTTAAGTATAGTGGTACCAAAAGTTGGTAGATTGACTAGAAGCATAAAACACAGATTCAGATGTAAATTCTTTTTCCAAGGTGTCACCCTGAGGATGTTCACGGCTGGTCATTGATAAGAGAGAATCTTCAGGTGTATAATATTCTGAGCCACTCCATCACAAAGAGACTAATAACTACTTTAAAAAGTAATCTATACATATACCTAAGGTAAATGATGAGTTAATGGGTGCAGCACACCAACATGGCACATGTATACATACGTAACAAACCTGCAAGTTGTGCACATGTACCCTAGAACTTAAAGTATAATAAAAAATAAATAAAAAGTAATCGATACATTGCCCCATTTAAGAATGTCCTTAATAAATATTAGGGGTGATTGTATAACTGATGCTTAACTATCTATAATGTGGAATTGAGAGAGAGAAAATCAGAGTTGGATACACTGCATGAGAAATAAAATTCCACCCAAATTACCAAAAATAGAGAAATTATGGAAAGGGTGCCCAACTCACAACTTCTTTATTGATTAAAGAGAAAAAAGTCTCGCAAGGTGGCTCTATCCCTATCATAGCTGATCAGGACAAGGACAGACATCTCATTCCTGAGGAGCTGATTCATTGATAAATGACAACCAATTGCGTTCTCTCTGTGTCCCATTTGGGATCTCTCTAAATCTTTTCTGCACATGCTGTCTCTTTCTGGGGCAGCCAATTGAGGATCTTTGCATATAAATAAACACACGTGCCAGTTGACCTCTGTAGAGAAGCAGAATAATATATATATATGGTTCAGGTGTTGAGTCGGGGACAGAGACAAGAGGCCATGTCGGCTTTAGTCTTTTAATACAAAGGAAGATTATAAAAGTCTGAGAAAGAACGATGAAGCAGGCCACCTTGTATTCTTAAGAATTCGCTCCTCTTGCTCACCTGCCTCTGTACAATTTCTATGTTTTTGATATTTTGGGTGGAATTTTATTTTCAATGCAGTATATCCAACTCTGATTTTTTTTTCTGCCCTCAACCCCATATTACAGATATTTAAGCATCAGTTATATCGCCATCCATAATATTTATTAAGGACCTTCCTAAATGTAGCAACCTACAGGTTACTTTTTAAAGTAGTTATCAGTCTCTCTGTGAGTGGAATGGCTCAGAATATCTCTCTGTTTAAATGCATAGACATCTGCAGATAAATGGTACTTTTGAATTTTTCCTAATGTAGCTCATAATTTTAGCAGAGTTTTGACTGGCCTCCCTAATTCCAGATTATTTCTATTTCCTTGTATGACCTTAACTGGGGACTGATCAGCATCCTTTTTTATGTCCCCCCAAAGAATGTCTTCTGGGTCTGGGCTCTCAAAAATCTCACGTGGTTAGAAATCTTTGGGTGGTGCAGTACCACAACTCTGAGAAAAGAGACATTAAACACCTCCTCTTATGCTGTATATTGATAAGGACTTGTGTTGATCTATATACATCTGGGTCAAAACAGAATACTTTGAATTTAGTTAAAGAAGTCATATCGTTTCCTTTTGTGGAGGCACATGACATCTCCAGAATGAAATCTTTCCCCAAATGACATGACAGCATTAGCCACTTTTTTTTTTTTTCTTGAGATGGAGTTTTGCTCTTGTTGCCCAGGCTGAAGTGCAATGGCATGATCTCAGCTCACTGCAACCTCTGCCTCCCAGGTTCAAGCAATTCTCCTGCCTCAGCCTCCCTAGTAGCTGGGATTACAGGCATGTGCCACCATGCCTGGCTAATTTTGTTTTTTGTTTTTTGTTTTTTTTTTAGTAGAGACGAGGTTTCTCCATGTTGGTCAGGCTGGTCTCAAACTCCCTACCTCAGGTAATCCACCCACCTCAGCCTCCCAAAGTGCTGGGATTATAGGCGTGAGCCACCACGCCCGGCCAGCATTAGCCACTTTTAGTTTATCTGAAACCCGCTGGAGGTCGCCCCTGCTTGCAAGGAGAAAGGGTTCTGGGCCCATAACTTGGTTTCCTTAAGGCATGCTTAAATGCTTGGCTTCTCCAGATTTGCTGAGATGCCCCTTTATCGTTTCGATGAACTCCCCCTTACTTGGGCTCACTCATGTTGAATTCTGTCCCCAGGATTTTGAAGTGCTTTCACCATCTGCCCAAACAACTAAAACTTTCACAGAACGTTTAACAAGTATCCAAAACAGTAGATGGTTCAGTTCCTATCTTCTGTATTTCCTCTTCCACTTGGAGGAGAACTGACAGGGATCATCTTCAAAAAGTGGGGTTGACTAACGAAAGTTTAAGGAAGGACTAAGGAAGCACTACAGAGGCTCCCAGGCTGGCTAACAGGTTCTATGTGAACCATGACGGATTAAACAGAAAGCCTTATATGACAAATATGCAAACACAACTTATCACACTCAAATTAAAGTGGTAAATATAAAAATATAAATATAACAATAATAGACACATTTTCTGTGGTGCTTTACAGTTTTCAAAGCACTTTAAAATACCTTATCGTGGTTCGTTCTCACAACAGACTAGGTGGGAGGGAGGCAATTTATGCCCAGATTGCAGGTGGAGAAACTGATCTTCCAAGAGGTGAAGAGACCTTGCTGGAAGAACAAAGCTGAATCGTGGGTAAGGGCACACGTGGTACAGTCAGAGACTGGGGTTGGAATTTTGGTTCCCACTTTTTATTAGCTGAATGGATTGGGACAAATTATTTAATCTGTCTATGCCTTGATTTATTTATCTGGAAAATTGAACAAAATGCTGAGCACTGCTGTGAGAGCTACAAATGCATGATTCTCCCAACAACCCTATATAAAGTAGGATCCCCATTTGACAGATAAAGAAACCGAGGCAAGCAAAGATTCAGGAACTTGCTTAAGATTACACAGAGTAAGTGGCAGAGGCAGGCTGCAAGCCCGGGCAATGTACTACCATTGTATAGCCTCCGTACCTCTTTCATTGATTGGTGAGAGGAGTAAATAACACCACGAATTGACTATAAGTCTAGCATAGTGAGAGTTCAATATGCACTAATAATCCATTCCTATTTGTAAAGAGCCCCTCTTACTTACTGGCTGTCTTTCACTATAGAATGGAAGCTCCACAAGGGCAAAGGTAATGGATTTGTTCACCATTATGTAATCAAGTTCCCTGGGTTTCAGAGTATACACTGGAAAAAGTACCTATTTGTAACTGTTACACCTTGAGTTCTTGTTGTTTCATGAATGTTCCAGGAAGAAGCTCAGCCCTGGAATAGCAAAAATGGGTTGGATCCAGAGATGCCTGAGTTAGACATGAACTTTAGTGAACTCCCCTCATTGCCATACTAAAAACCCTGCCCAGGGAGGAGCTTATTGGCCATTTTCTATACACGTGATGTATGTGGAAGCATGATCAGTGACTGCACACACACTGTGGTGACGCCAGCTCTACATACAATGACTCAGCTAACTAGCCCAAGAAAAGCCCTGTTTTTACCTTTGTTTGGAGAGCTACTGCTTTGGGAACTATGCCCAGTGCCCTCCTTACCTGTTGTAAGTAATAGTAATAATATCTGTTTAATAAATCCTTCTTGGTTGTGGTCATCTGACTATCACCCACCAAGCAATGGAACCCACCCATGAGTAACAATATGAGCCCTAGAACATAGAATGGTACAAAATAGGGGCTTGGAAAATTAATAGTTGAGGGAATGAATGAATGAGTAAATGCGACTTATATTTTGAAGTCTTTTTGGAAGTTGAGGAAGGAGGGGGCCAGAACAGAAGCATGAGTTATTATCCCTAAGCTTATTCTCCAAAACAGATACACTTCAACAATTTTAAAGAAATACCATTAATGTAAAAATTAAGGCTCTGATGAAAAGCATCTTTGGAATCAGAGTGAAATATACAATTGAAGCTTCAGAGGTCAGACCTTAAGACACATAGAAAGGTGGTAGAGGGCTGTTTTGTGTACGTGTGCACTTGCTCACACACCAATGTTGCAAACCCTGCCTCCTTCCTCCCCCATCCTCCTCCAGTCTTGCATGCACCCCACCACAGCCTCTGTACCTCAGAGGAGAGAATTTGGCTGCACCCCTGGGCACAATAAACCAGTTTGAGGGCTGAATGGATCTTAAACCTCCTGAGTCCTATCTCAGTTTTCTATCACCCCTTATGACCTTAAATGCCCCCCAAAGAATTTCATAAATAGACTAGGATCCAAATTAAAGAACTAGATTGAACTTAGGCAGAAAAGTGAGAGTGTCCTTTAAATGCCAATAGGCATTGCCTTTGGCATAACAAAGGAGTTAAAACATAATTAAGATCTGAAGACTGATTACAGGAATGTGTATGATTATTTTTATTATTTTTCTTCTTTCTATCTTTGTGATAGGATGTGATCAACCTCTGCCATGCTCCGTTGCTTAGTAGCAGACAGTCAGAGTTTTAATTATATACTAAAATAAGCTAAAGAACAGAAAACTGCTTTATGTCTAATACGTATATATCAAGAAAGGCATGTGACAGCATCTAAATTGCTTTAGTGCCTGATAAAGAGTGTCTCCGGTAGGGTTGTCATCAAAAGATCACGAATGGAGTAGGAAAGTATTATTAATAAAGCTGCTACTCTCTTTATATGTCCTCCATTGTTTGTGATTCCTTGTTAGAAGCTAGAAATGAATTTTTATCTACCACTAATTTCATCAGGTTTTTTTTTTGAGTCTGGGAGAAAAAAAAAACTTTTGTCAATTCCACTGCCAACCCTAGTTCTCCAAATAGAATTCTTTTCACTCCTCCAGATCTGCAATTCCCAAAATATTATATCTCGCAATAAAAAATTAAAGAAATAGTTCATTCATTCTTTTAACATTCAACAGAGCAATGTTCCAGCAGCAAACCCCAGAGGAGTTTCTGCCCTCATAGAGATTAGATTTTAAGGGGAGGGAAAGATAATGAACAAGTAAAACAATGAAAAGATAATCACAGACTACAACCAGGGTTATAAAGAAAATGAAATATACTTCATAGGATTAGGTTTAGCTGCAAGTGACAGAAGATTCAAAATCATTTGGCTTTAACCAAGCCTGTGTTGTGATTCAGCCTATATATAGGGGCAGCTACAATTTTTTAACACTGGCATCAATTCGGATTGACCAGTGCCCTATTTTGTTTGGTTGGAACAGGTTTATATGCTGGAGCAGTTGCTATATAAGTTGAATGTTAATTGTGGCTTAGAAAGTTTATTTCTCTCTTTCTCACATTAAAGAAGGTCAGAGATAGGTTCTTCAAGTATGCATAAGGCAGCTTCATGAATTCATCAAAGATCCAGATTTGCTCATCATTCTCAACGTATGCTTTCTACCGCGTAGACCAAAGATGGTTGCTTGGCCTTCAGCCATTACATCTGCATAGAGGACAAAGGTGAGAAGAGGGCCATATCTCCTCCCTGTAAGGGTAATTAGTGTTTTGTCCCAACAGTAAGAATGTAGTTTGTGGCTGAAGGGAAAGCTGGAATAGGAAGACATCATTCTGGTTGGCCATAGGCTCACCTAGAAATTAGGTAGCAATTCGATTGCTAAGGAAAAAGGGAGAGCAGGCAGGTAGTTGAGATCACCAAACAGAGTGATGTGATAGGGAGTAACTGATACAGAGGGGCCTGCTCTAAATAGGGGAGTCAGAGGCCTTCTTAGGAGCTAACAACTGAGCTGAGACCTACAGGATGCCACTGAGCCAGCCATATAAAGTGGGAGGAAAAGACTTCAGGCAGAAAGAATGTCTCATCTCAAAATAGACTGGACTTTTGCTCATGGAATGATTTTAACCTCACTTCATAATAATACTATGCAGTTGTTAAATTTCCCTGGGCTGGGATTATAACCTGTTTTCCTCCTAATTTTTAGTTCTCCAAACTCTGAGGCATGTTACATTATAGGGATTTTTGAGTTATTGAAAAAATCAACTGATGCCTGTCTGTAATTTGGCAGCTGGTAGGAAGATGGTTGAGAACATATTTAGTAGTAAAATATTAATATTATTTGATATACTACTTAGGGTTGTGTCTATGTGGGGGCATTGGACAGAGGTAGCCAAGCCAAATAAAGTGTGCATGTACTATGTCTTTGAAACCACCATGAGTGGTGTAAACAACATGTTAGGTTCAGACAAAACTACTTACAAATTAGGATATTAAATCACAACTCACATTACAATAACGTGATTTGGTTTGATGTTCACTGGAATAGAGCTGATCATATGGAACTAATGTAATGTTTTGTGTGAATGTCGCATTAGTTATGCATTTGTTATGTGATTTTCGTGGGTGCCAGAATGTAATTCATTGGAATAAGCAGAAGAGACTAGTGGCATTAAAGCCTAAGGCTAGAAAGGGGAATTTATTTTCATTAAACTTTCCCATACCATAATTAAGGTGACATTATATCCAGTGCATTTTCTAAATGAATATCTTATACTGACATCAAACAAAAGAAGAAATTGGCAATACTATTTATTACTGGAGATCTCATGTGAACAAAGATCACTATAAAGTAAGTGGTTTTTGTCTAAATATATTATGTGGTGGCAACGTGCTCTATTCCAGAACATAGAGATGGTGTGCATGGATACATGTGTATGTGTTTCAAAGCTTTCTCTTTTGTCTGTTGACCAACTCACAGAAGGAGGAAATTGCCACAGGAATCATTATGTGTTTGAATGAAGAACTCTAAGAGCGTACTTCTTCCAAACTGACCAGATTTCCCGCACATTGGCATGTGCCTAGCTGTGAACCTAAGACCAAGTCTATGAAACAAAGAAATCATGTCTGTTCTAAAGCTGTTTGAATGTGAGCTCCGTTTTCAAGGGCAAAGACTACATCCTTTTCATTTCTGTAACCCCAACTTCGAACACAATGTTTGTCCTATAGTAGGTGCTCAGTAAGGTTTAAATGAATGAATGGCAACTCCCATTTGTAACAATTTCCATTTACCTAATAGCTCTCTTAGTCCCTTTCAATGCATTTAACAAGGATCTAATATATAATATAATTTCAAGAGAACAGAAATTAGAACTGATAATGAAACCAATGCCATATAGTATTTATTCTATTGCATGCACCCACCTCTCTCTGGAAACCTCTATCAGTATGAAACATTAAGTATATGTGACTCTGAATCACACAGTACACTTTCAGGTGTGCTTTTTTTGCTTTATTTTTCTAGAATTAGAACCTACCACCTCTTATTAAGGAGATGGAAGGTTAATCTTTGTCATTTGGGCTTCTCTTTCCTTTTCCATGAATTTTTATGTTTCAGGGGGAGCTTGTTGAAAAGAACATTGAGGGAGCAAGGCATTTGGTCCACAGTGCCATTCTCTTTTATCCTTGGTGAAAAGCCCATAGGAATCTTTCTCAACTCCCTCTGCAAGGTCTTTTCACAATTGGCTGTTTCCTTCTTTAATTCCAAGTCTTTCTAAGTGGGTGGTTAGGCTGCTAAGGCCTCATCCTACCTAAATACAGTCATTTTTTTTCTTCAAGGTATTGCTACTTCTCCAGGGACTACATCTCCACGGACCTAGGAACAGCCTCAGGTCCTTTCTGCTCTCAGGTCCCATAAAACTATTTGGGATTTTTACTATCTCCCTAAAGCTTTGACCTAAGTCATAGTGCACAGAGCTCATCTCTCTGCTACCCACCGATATTTCTGTTCTCATTACTCTCTCTCGGACTTTTTCTTCTCCCCTAACTGGGAACTCGTTCTGAAGTTTCTTGAGGGAATCTTTGTAACCAAATATTTGTGCTTCAGTGTTTTTTCTACTTTTCTAGGAGGAGCTGCCTCTGTTTCCTACTGTCTGAAGGTACATTCCTTCTCTAAGTCCATAAAACAGAATAATGTGAGCTTCACAAAGTTGAGGATAGACCAAGGAGGAAGTTATAATATGGAGGGAAATTCTGGTTAGTATTATACAAATATTATTCTACCTAATGGCTCTTCTGTAGGCAGGTAGAGCTAGTGCAAACAAAAAGGATGTGAGGTGGGGCTTGTGGAGTGGGCAGTGACAGGGAATGCCATCTGGGCTGTGTGAAGAGCAGCAAAGATTACCAGAGGGATGATTAGAGTTCAGATTTTGGGGTTGAGAGTTTATCAAAGTTATACAGAGCTTGAGGAAGATTAGGGACCAGTAATCACGAAAACTTGGAGAATAAGTGCTATAGATAAAATGGAGATAGCTATATAGGAAGAAAGTTTTTAAAAAGAAGGGGAAAAGACTGGGCGCAGTGGCTCACGCCTGTAATCCCAGCACTTTGGGAGGCCCAGGCGGGCAGATCACCTGAGGTCAGGAGTTCGAGGCCAGCCTGACCAACATGGAGAAACCCCGTCTCTACTAAAAACACAAAAATTAGCCGGGCATGGTGGCGCATGCCTGTAATCCCAGCTACTCAGGAGGTTTAGGTGGGAGAATCGCTTGAACCCGGGACACGGAGGTTGCAGTGAGCTGAGATCATGCCATTGCACTCCAGCCTGGGTAACAGGAGCAAAAACTTCGTCTCTAAAAAAATAAATAAATTAATTTAATTAAATTAAATAAAAAGAAGGGAAAAAAATCTGAAATCTTTGACACTTCTCCTATCCAGAGTGGAGTTTACCTCCCCTCCCCTTGAATCAGAAAGGGCTCATGATTGCTTGGAGCAGCAAAGTATGGTAGAATGCTCCCTGACTTTCGAGGCCAGGTCATCAAGGGCCTTGCAGCTGCTGTCTGGCTTTTTGGAACACTCGCTCTGGGGTTGCTCCCATTGAGGAACCAGCCACCATGGAGAAAGAAACCCAAGCCACATGGAAAGGCTACGTGTAGGCGCTGTGGTCAACAGTTCCAGCTGAGCCAAGTCTTTGAGTCATTCCAATCAAGGCCTCAGACTTGTGAGTTGAAGGAGCCTCCAAATGATTCTAGCTCCGAGTCGTTAAGTTACCACTCTCTGTTGGAGTCTTCTCAGCTGAGTCCCCAGACACCATGGAGTAGAGATGAGACAAGCAATTCCCCCTGAGCCCTGTTCACTTCTTGACCCACAAAATCTGTGGACATAACAAAATGCCTTTTGTTTTATGCTGCTGTTTTGGGCTGCTTTCTTATATATCAAAGGATATGTGAAACTGTCAGGAAGCAAATAAGAAAAATACTGGAAAATTTGTAGGTTGGAGCTACCCATAGCTGGATTAGAAAGACAGTCCAAAATCAGCCTCTGTGGCACAAGAAGAGGTAACATTTATTGAATGTTAGCCTGAAACAGGTACAGGTCCTTTGACATGTATTAATGCATTTATCCTTGCAACTGTCTGCAACAAGGGATATTATTTAGTGCCTTTTTATAGATGAGGAAAAGAGAAGTTAAATACCTTGCTCAAGGTTATAAGGTGTGAATGGAGAGCATAGAATTAAAACTCAGTCTGTCTCCAGCATCCGTGTTCTTGACCACAACATTATAGAACCTACTGTGATTCAGAACTTGTGTAGACCTTGCAGAAAAATCCGCAGACTTATGAATGTTCCATTAACATATTTGATAAAAGAAAAACGACTATTAGCCTTTCCCCTTATGAAACTCTATTTTAAAGCTTCATCTTTTTATCACTGAAAAATGAAGTTTGGCGTCTTATACCTTTTTAAACACTGTGATCAAATGCCGTTTGGACTTTACAACCTCTAACCAAGATACGATGGCTAATAACAGTTATTTTTGACAGAGATAAGACAACTATTGTTTGAAGGAAAACGTTATGGTACAAACACAACTGAAGAGAAAATAGCAACAGTCATCAAGTGTTGCCAAGTGTGGAAATAGTGTTTTCTATATTTTTTCTCATTAATTTTCACTCCAACCCTCTGAGATGGGCATTTTTACTTCCATTTTCTAGATAAGGAAACTGAGATTCAAAAACCTGAAATTATTTGTCTAAGGTTACATGGTAAGCGATCTATCCTTCTAATTCAAAACCTTGTGTTCTATCTGTGCTTGGTGTCTTAAACAACAAAGGCAGGCAAACAACTCTTATTAACTATCCAAAGTTCTCACAAGGGTTTCTTCTTTGTAGGATAACTCATAGGCTCTATGTAGAATTACATATATTTTTAAGATGTTGCATTAACCAGGTTGAGGATTTCATAAGCCAAGAATCTTTCATCAAAATCTGAATAAACAATGTTGGGATCTCAATCTTTAAAATTATAAAAGAAAGGTAATTTTAATAATAAAAATGATAAAGTATATTCATGCAGAATAAAGGGCACTTCTTTAAACTAAGCACTTTTAGGTTTATGGAAGGCTCAAACAGTTGTCCTGATTTTTCTCACTTAACCATAAATACCTGTAGATGAATGTCATGCTTTGCACAAGCGCTATTTTGTGGAATGGTATTTGGAAACCGATTGTTTAGCTGACTTTGATAAATGCTTTTAGTTTTGTTTTTGCACATGTGCATGCACTCATGCGTACATGAGTGCTTGTGCATGGGCGGGCAAGCGAGTGTGTTGCCAGAATAGAAAAAGACATCAATATTACTAGCTGATTTATATTTTAACTGGTGGCTCATAGCACACCATTATTGAACACAACTCAATGAAATAACTAAACTAGGTTAGTCTAGCATTTTCAGTTAAATGCAAAGGCCTAATCATTAAATGCAACCAACATCCTTATTGAAATTCTAGTACAATCTCATGGCAAAAAAAAAAAAAAAGAAAAACCAACAAACACAAACGTAACCAGTGTTTATGAAATAGAATATCATTGTCTTATCGTAACAATATTTCATCTTCAGACAACGTTTACTTGGTTTTTGACAAATGAAGAAACAATCTATTAGTCAAGAGTTGTCCTTGGGGAAACATGAATGAAAACACTATTCTGTTTCTGGTCTCATTACAATTGTGGTAAAGTTGAACATTTCTTTCCCCTCTCCTTCCTAACTTAAATTTTGCTGTATCCCCAACATTCACACCCAGAGCTCAGGAACAAACTTAACCCCAGCAGCCCCCGCCCAAAGTATGATATCCCTTCCAACCTGCCCTCTTCATCTCTAACATTTGTTTCCAACCCAGCTTCCTGCTTTGGCTCTACTCTGCAGCATCCCATTCCAGGTAGAAGTTTGTGGAGAAATCTTCTCCCTACCTTAAAACAGCTATTCTCCAGCCTAAAGCAATGTATCTTGTTTCTCTCTGCTTTCTTTTCTCCAATTTTTTAATTAGAAAAATTTCACAAAACATAATGTTTATCATCTTAAAATGTACAATTCAGTGGGTTTTAGTATATTCACAGCAATGTGAAACCATAGCCACTGTCTAATTCCAGAACATTTTCATCACCTTCAAAGAAACTTGGACCCATTAAACAGGTACTCCTCAATCCCCCTCCCCACATCCCTTCTCCCTCCCTACCTTCTTGAGCCAACTAATAGCTTGTCTTCGCTGAACCATGAATCCCAGTGTAGTAAATGCACATCTAGCTTCTGTAACTTGATGTTTTCACATTTGTCTTATAGGCGTATGTTGGACATGCCTTGTCCTGGGCAACCTGGTAGTATGTTTGAGTCACCTTGCCTTGGCTCCCCACCTCCCCCATCACCCCTCCCCACCCTTTGGGAGGAGTCCTCCTCCCATGAGTTTACTTTTCAATGTAAACCAGCCAATCCAGACTTTACACTTCTAGCCACCTATCTTGTTGGGCTCTTACATTCCTGGCCACTATCCACGTGCCCCAACCATTCCAAGGACAGTATTAGAAAATTAGGGACAACCTCTATACCCCAGAGCCCACGGAAATGATTCAAACTGGCCAATTCTAGGTCTGCTTCTTTGCTTTTCCCATTCCCTCCCATAAAAACCACAATAGAGGCTCTTGCCTGTAATTCCCTACTCTGTCTTGTGACCTACCCTGGTGCTTCCCCATGTGGCCCCTATGGCATGGAGTGGCACCCACCTGAATCTATCTTTTCAATGGCAATTGTCTCCTGATCTGTTGGTCTTATCATACCTCAAAATCGCAAATATACTATACTCTAAAACACTCTGTTGCCATCTCTCTTGCTGGCCTCACTGAACACAAAGTCAGGAAACAAGGTACTAGCATATGCTCTGCCACAGAGCAGCTGTGTGATCTTAGAGATGTCTGTTAATCTCTCAGGTCCATTTGTTTATCTGTCAAGTGATGAGCACTTCTTAACATTTTATAACACATATCCCACTTTTGGAAACAGAAGAATCTTACGCCTCTATTCCCCTCCTCTGCATATTTGTCTTCACACTCAAGAAGTGGTACCTCCACACTTCCCCAATAAAAAGATCTTTCCTTTCTACATTATTAAATAGCTACTTTTGCTTTTTGAAGTAAAAAAGTTATACTATTTACTATACTTTTTTAAAACTCTGCACCCTGTCTTGTAAATCATTGGAATAGGTGCTTCTAATTTCTCTCCAAATTCTGAAATTCTATTCAGAACATATTCAAAAATATTACTTGAACTGTTACACATGAGCATTCATTTACTCATCCATTCAAATATTTATTGGTTAAATACTGGGTACACAAAAAAGAAAGGCATAGGAATAACTGGTATTGAAGTGTTCTGGATCCAGATTGAGAAGTAACTATGTTCTCTTTTATTTGTAGGTTTAATGTAGGAATACTCCCAAGGATAGATTACATTTTAACATGGCACACATTTTTTCCTTTGTTTTTGGAGGTGACAGAGAAGCTACCTACTTATGGTCCTGAAATTGGGCCAAATAATGCACTTTAGTAGCATCTTATTGGGTAAGAAAATTTGTGAACCAGATATATCCTCCTAAACGCATGCCTTTTTCACCAAGTAGATTGGAGCTGGAAAATAGGTTTCACATTCAGAAACAACTGTGATCAATCAGCTGTGGCTGCCAAGAACACATCTTTATGACTTGTGAAGCCATGTTCAGGCTCAGAGAGATACTGTAGCCACTGATTAGTAATGCCAGCCATGAAAGTGGTTTCAGGAAGTGGTGATGTGAGAACCAAGGGTGGTGTTTTTGTCACCCTTGAGCTAGATTTTCAATAGCAGAGAAAGTTTGCTCACGCTCCTTACTGCTCAGAAACACTAGTAGAGACTGGGTATGAGAAAAAGTGGAAAGCTATGGTGATGTTAGACATTGCTAGGGCAGGATCCTTCTCGCACATTAAATTTGTTGGGAGATGTCAACTTTCGGGGGGCAGGAGAGATCTGAACTTAGCAAGTTAACACATAACTCATAGCCAACCGCCCCCCAAAAAAGTTAAGAAAAGTATCATTATAACTATCCTTTTCTACAGTGAATCATAGCATTTGTGCTAGTTTTATTTCTTGTATAATTTTCAATTTTGAATAATATGTATATGTATAACACTCCATAGTCAGCAGTTTCTCATCTCAAACTAGATATGATTAAAGAAAAAGTTCATCTGACAATGAAAGAAATAAATATTCAATACTATTATCCAGTCTTTTATACTAATCCCAATAAACAGATAAAATCTGCCTGCAGGTTTCACTAACCAAAGTAAGATATACATCCCATGTTTTTTGCTTCCCACTGTTACAAAAGAACAACTACATCTCATTAGCTTTGTTTAGGAAACATACAAAATCCTTAGATACCTTTTAAATTCAAATTCAGCTATTCTTATTCAAGCTACAAAGGGAATTTAATTTGTTTTTGCTTAAGCAGAGAAAACCTCATTAATTTAGATTATCTGAGTAGTAAGGCTAGTAGGGAATAGTGAAAATTCTGAATTAATAGCATTCAAGAAAAGGATGAAGAGGAGCAGCAGGAAAAAGAGAAGGAAGAGGAGGAGAAAAAACTCCTTTCTTCTAACTGTAGCGTATAATATATGTGTCCGCATAGCTAAGCTGTTATTACAAAAGATCCTATACACACACACACACACACACACACACACACACACACACACACACAGGGGAGCTTGTTAAGTATTAACTCACATGATCACAAGGTTTCACAATAGGCCGTCTGCAGGCTGAGGAGCAAGGAGAGCCAGTTCGAGTTCCAAAACTGAAGAACTTGGAGCCCAATGTTTGAGGGCAGGAAGCACCCCACATGGGAGAAAGATGTAGGCTGGGAGGCTAGGCCAGTCTCTCTTTTTCACACTTTTCTGCCTGCTTATATTCTAGCTGCACTGGCAGCTGATTAGATTGTGCCCTCCAGATTAAGGGTGGGTTTGCCTTTCCCAGCCCACTGACTCAAATGTGAATCTCCTTTGGCAACACCCTCACAGACACACCCAGGACCAATGCTTTGCATCCTTTAATCTAATCAAGTTGACACTCAGTATTAACCATTTCAAGTCCACCCTTTGTTAACTTGAACCCAGACACGTCTCCTAAGATCGTACGTAATCTTCAAATAAAGACAACAATGAGGTCATAATTACCCCTAACATAATACAGCTATCCTTCATACAACAGCAAATGCACCAATACCCTACTCAAATATTGTTACATAAAGTTAACAATACTTAAATGCTTATATAAAGTCAATAAATCTTATGTCACATGATAAAGGAGAAAGGAAATAAAATGAAGGTATTTTCTTAGTGCGAGTGTATACTTGCCCAAACATGTTTTTAGCAAAAGGAGGAGGAAATACTCATGACAATTACCGTCCTCGTTTCTAGAGATGGTCACGTAGTGGTAGCTGGTATTAATGATCACCTTCTTCTAATACACATTCTGTATTCCCTTTGCCTTCAGCAAGCATCTCAGTAGGTCGTCATTTTTTTTTCCTGGTGGAGTGACCCAAACCTTCATTCCTGAAGGGTCTGGGTCATTTGTAGTCCTGCCTGGATTGGGCTGTTGTAGTTTCCCATTGGCCTTAACCAGAGGACATGGTAATACTAAGAGACGCCCAGTGGATCTCCTGTATTCCGTTCATACTCTTCCTTACCTCCATTGTGGAGTAGTAGACTGATTTCATCTTGATAGCCTGGGTCAATCACCCCAGCCAACACTATAGCTCCCTTCTTAGCCCGTTGACTTAAAGGTAGGGAGGGCTCAAAGTGTTCAGGTGGCAACCTTAATTTCCAGTTTAATACAAATGTTGTTTTGTCTCCTGGTGGCAGCATTCCTCCCTCTGGAACTAAGACCTCTAGGCCGGCAGAATATAATGTCGCGGAAACAGGAAGGAAAAATTTTTGCTAGTGGATCACTAGGGGTGATGGTGAGTGGTGCCATTTCCACTTCCACCCCTTGATTCCTGGACCCGTGAATTCTGGCTATGGGAGAAACAGTGCTATACATTGGGCGCTGATTCATAGCATACACAGCCTTCTGGAGAACTTTGCCACAGCCTTGCAAAGTATTGTCACCTCGTTGACACTGTAATTGTTACTTCAAAAGGCCATTTCATTGATCTATCAATCCAGCTGCTTCAGGATGATGGTAAGGCCAGTGAATTCCATGAGTATGAGCCCACTGTCACACTCCTTTAGCTGTAAAGTGAGTGCCTTGGTCAGAGGCAATGCTGTATGGAATACCATGATGGTGGATAAGGCATTCCATGAGCACATGGATGGTAGTCTTGGCAGAAGCACTGCGTGTAGGATACACCAACCCATATCTGGAGTAAGTGTCTATTCCAGTGAGGACAAACCTCTGCCCTTTCAATGATGGAAGAGGTCCAATATAATCAATCTGCCACCAGGTACCTGGTTGATCACTGCAAGTAATGGTGCCATATCGATGGCTCAGGGTTGGTCTGTGCTGCTGGCAAATTGGGCACTCAGCAGTGGCCGTAATCAGGTCAGCCTTGGTGAGTGGAAGCCCATGTTGCTGAGCCCATGTGTAACCTCCATCCCTGCCACCATGGCCTCTTTGTTCATGGGCCCATTGGGCGGTGACAGGGGTGGCTGGGGAAAGAGGCTAGTGGTGTCCACAGAATCCTATCCACCTGATTATTAAAATCCTCCTCTGCTGATATCACCTGTTGGTGAGCACTCAAATGGGATACAAATATCTTCCCAGTTTTTAACCACTCAGAAAGGTCCATCCACATACCTCCTCCCCAAATTTCTTTGTCAGCAATTTTCTAATCATTCTTCTTCCAAGTCCTTGACCATCCAGCCAAACCATTGGCTACAGCCCATGAATCAATATATAATAGCACATCTGGCCATTTCACCTTCCATGCAAAATGCACAACCAGGTGAACTGCTCAAAGTTCTGCCCACTGGGAAGATTTCCCTTCACCATTGTGCTACAGGGATATCCTAGAAAGGGGCTGTAGTGCTACAGCTGTCCACTTTCGGGTGGTGCCTGCATATAGTGCAGAACCACCTGTGAACCAGGCTCTAGTCTTCTCTTCCTCTGTCAACTGATCATGGAGAACTCACCATGAGGTCATTGGTGCAGGCTGGGAAAGAGAAGGCAGGGTGGCAGGAGTGGAGACCATGGGCATTTGAACCCCTTCCCCATGTAACTTACTTGTGCCTTCAGGACCTGCTCAAACCCAATTATATATCTACCACTTCCATTTGATGATGGAATGCTGCTGTGCATGGCCCACTTTATGGTTAGATAGATCAGAAAGCACCCAGATCATGATAAGCAGTTCAGGTTGCATGGTGACTTGATGATCCATAGTCAAACATTCAGTTTCCACAAAAGCCCAGTAACAGGCCAAGAGCTGTCTCTCAAAAGGAGAGTAGTTATCTGCAGAAGATGGGAGGGCCTTGCTCCAAAATCCTAGAGGCCTCCACTATGATATACCTAGGGGGCCTGCGAAAGGCTCCAAAGAGCATCCTGTCTGCCACTGACACCTCAGGCACCATTGTTTCTGCTGTGTCATGTGTCCCAAGTGGCAGAGCAGCTTACACAGCAGCCTGAACCTGTTGCAGAGCCTTCTTCTATTCTGGACCCCACTCAAAACTGGCAGTCTTTCGGGTCACTCGATAAATGGGCAAGAGTAACAAACCCAAATGAGGAATGTGTTACCTCCAAAATCCAAATAGGCCCACTAGGTATTGTGCCTCTTTCTTGGCTGTAGGAGGGGCCAAATGCAGCAACTTATCCTTCACCTTAGAAGGGATATCTCAACAGCCCCCATACCACTAGTCCCCTGGAAATTTTGCTGAGGTAGAAGGTCCCTGAATTTTAGTTGGATTTACTTCCCATCCTCTGGCACACAAATGTCTCACCAATAAGTCCAGTGTGTTTGCTACTTCTTGCTCACTGGATCCAATCAGCATAATGTCATCAATGTAATGGACCAGTGTGATATCTTGCAGAAGTGAAAAGCGATCAAGTTCTCTCTGAATAAGATTATGACACAAAGGAGAAGACTAGAGATACCCCTAAGGTAGGACAGTAAAGGTATATTGCTGGACTTACCAGCTGAAGGCAGACTGCTTCTGGTGGGCCTTATGGACAGGAATGGAGAAAAAGGCATTTTCCAAGTCAATGGCTCCATACCAGGTACCATGAGTTGTGTTAATTCACTCAAGCAATGAAGCCACATCTAGTACAGCAGTTCCAATTGGAGTCATCACTTGGTTAAGGTTATGACAATCCACTGTCATTCTCCAAGATCCAGCTGTCTTCCGCAGAGGCCAAATGGGATAGTTGAACAGGGATGTGGTGGGAATCACCACCCCTGCATCTTTCAAGTCCTTGATGGTGGCACTAATCCCTGCAATCCCTCCAGGGTACAATATTGTTACTCATTTACTATCTTTTGAGGTAGAGCCAGCTCTGATGGCTTCCATTTGGTCTTTCCCACCATAATAACCCTCACCCTATCAGTCAGGGAGCCAATGTGGGGGTTCTGCCAGCTGCTAAGTATGTCTATGCCAACTCTGCATTCTGGCACTGGGGAAATGACCACAGGAAGAGTCCAGGGACCCACTGGACCCACTGGACCCACTGTAAGTTGGACCTGAGCTAAAATATCATTAATTACCTGACCTCCATAAACCCTACTTTAACTGGAGGACCACAGTGATGTTTTGGGTCCTTTGGAATCCAAGAGCCAGTGTCCAGCAGTCCCCTAAATGTCTGATCATTTCCCTTTCCCCAGTGCACAGTTACCCTGGAAAAAGGCCAGAGGTCTCCATGGGGAAGTATGGGAGAAATATTCACTGCATAAATTGTTGGTAATGTAGTGGGGTCCTTCCTCAAGGGGACCTGGCCTCCCCTTCATTCAAGGGGTTCTGGGTCTGTAAACTGGCTCAAGTCTGGGAATTGACTGAGGGGCCATGAGTCTGTTTTCATAATTCAAATTAGTCTTTTGTGCATTTGACCTAGAAGTTTTCTGCTTGTATAAATTAAGTAGGAATGCAGTAGGCTTACTATCAATTTCACTTGTAGGAACACTGTGATTAATTAGCCAATGCCAGAGCTCTACAGGAGTCAGACTATTCTGATTGCTGCTTTGCCTCTGCTGTCCATTATGGTAGCTATACCCACCTTGCCTTTGACAGTTGAGTGCCACCACTTGGCCTCTGCCACCTCAGTATACAATTATCCCCATTGTATTTAAATTTTGTAGTTGAGTGACTGTGGTTCCCACTGTTGGATCTGACATACAGAGAAGAGCAATTACAAGGCTCTTCAAAGATGCAGGTGCGGCCCTCACAAATCTATTTCACAAGGCATTGGTCAAGGGTATATCTTCTGGACCCTCCCAGCTGGGATGAGTAGGTCTAAAGCAACTAATCCACTCCACCATCCCAATCTCCCTAAGCCTTTGGATCCCTTCATCTACATTAAACCAAGGGAGATCAGGCATTTCCCGTTCACTCACAGCTAATTTCATATTTCAGCTAACCAAGCAAATAAATGATTAGAACATTTTTAACTCCCCAAGCTGCAATATTAAATGCAGAGTCCCTACTTAGTGGGCCCAAATCAATAAATTCAGCCTGATCCAGCTCTATGTTCCTTCCACCATTATCCCACACTGTTAATATCCATTCCCATGCCTGTTCTCCAGATTTCTGTTTATATAAATTAGAAAACTCAAGCAGGTATTTTCAAGTGTAGCACACCTCCTCATGGGTCACACTCTCAACCTCACCTCTAGGGGCCCACCAGGACTTTAGTCTAGTTACAGATCTAGAAGCAAACAGGGGTGTTGGGGGTGGCTCTTGAGGAGAATCAACATTATCTTGCCTGGCAACTGCCTCAGGGGTGGCCATCGCTCTTGCCTCACGCAGCACGGGGTTTATCTCCTCAGACAAAGGTAGAAAGGTTCCTGGCAGCATGGTTTGGGGAGGGAATGTTGCCACTACTGGGGATGGGGAAGCTGTTTCTTCTGGCCAAAAGGGTTCGTCAGAGTTTACAAACTCAGTGTCCCTAGCGTCATCAGGGTCCTCCCACACATCCCCATTCCAAGTTGCAGGGTCCCATTCTTTTCCAATCAATGCTCTCACTTCAACAGCAGACACCTGGTAAAGCTGTACATGCACCTTTTTTTGCTGGTCAACCACTTATATGATAAGAGCTTGTGTCTGTTTTTCTACAATTTCAGCTGTTTCTCTACGGAAGATAAGACTTTCACTCAGGGCAATCTTAGCAGATTTGAGGCTCAGTATCTGCTTCTGAAGCCGGGACATAGAATCCCTGAGTTCATCATTTTCTTTCATCACTTTGCTCACTGAACGTAGGAGCAACCAACCAGCTTCATTATGTTCCTTGGTTCTCTATATATGGTCAAAGTTATTATGTATAGAGTCACTAAACTCTTTGCCTCTCACTAGCGATGAATCGGGAATGTCAAATGCATTTATTTTGCATAATGCTCTAAATGGTTAATGCCAAGGACTATCAGTGGTGTTCTCCATACTATTAGAGGTAGAGTCCTTAGCATTTTGGGGTCTAATCGTATTAAGCAGCCAACTCCAGAAACCCCAAAACTGACTAAAGAACTCCATCCTTAATATTCTGTTCCTTTACAATCACTCCTGGTACCAAAATCTGTATTAATCAGGGTTATCTAGAGACAGAACTAAAGGAAAATATATATATATATATATGAACTAATGGAATATATATATATTCACTCACACAATCACGAGGTCCCATAATAGGCCATCTGCAGGCTGAGGAGCAAGGAGAGCCAGTCTGAGTTCCAAAACTGAAGAACTTGGTGTTCGATGTTCAAGGACAGGAAGCATCCAGCACAGGAGAAAGATGTAGGCTGGGAGTCTAGGCCGGTCTCTCTTTTTCACATTTTTCTGCCTGCTTATATTCTAGCCGTGCTGGCAGCTGATTAGATTGTGCCCACCAGATTAACGGTGGGTCTGCCTTCCCCAGCCCACTGACTCAATTGTTAATCTCCTTTGGAAACACCCTCATAGACACACTCAAGATCCATACTTCGTATCCTTCAATCCAATAAAGTTAATACTCAGTATTAACCATCACACAGGTCTTAAATAAGACAACCATTTCTTTTTTTTTTCTACACAGCATTCCGGAGATGCAAGATGAAGCAGCTCCACCATATCCAACATAGGACCTTTATCTCTGGTCCAAGGAAGCTATTTCAGCTCTCACTCTTTCCTAGACAGTAGGAAGAAATGGAGGACTGCTCACATCCCATTATGCAGCATTTAATGATAGGGTCACACCTACTTATAACAGAGGCTGGGAACTATGGAACCCAGCAATACGGCTATGTGCTGACCTACAATTCAGGGCATTCTATTGCTAAAATGAAGAAGAGAAAACAGTTATCAGGGGACATTAGACTGCCACAGTCCAGGGGTTGAGAAAAGATAGCCTGCAGGCCAAATCTGGCCTGCCACCTGTTTTTGAACAGTCTGTGAGTTAAGAGTGGCTTTTACAGATAAGCATTTACAATCAGTTTGAGGCTAGGGGACAGGAACTTTGAACCGCAATTAATCAAAATGTTATTTTTCTCCCAAAAGAATTCCATTTTTCTTCATAGTAGAGTTGTATTACAAGAATGATATTCAATTATTATTAAACTTAGCATTTCATCAATGAAAAACTTATAGAAATTTGTTTTCTCTCTTGTTACATAAGCACCAATACTATATATTTAATTTTGCCTTTTGGCTCGAAAAGCCTAAAGTATTTATTTCCTGGCCCTTTACAGAAAAGTTTGCTGACTCTGTCATCATCTGAGTTGGACTAACCTAACAGAATTTCTACGAAGTGTTGAAAGAATGGCTTACAAGTGGCTTAACAAAATGAAATCTCATGACCCTAACGAGTCCAACCTGTGTTTCTAATTATAGAAAAACTTATTTAACTACGTCACAGATCCAGCAACTTCTAATTAGCTAAAGTCCAGTGGAAAAAACAGGCAACTAGGTGAGGAAAAGATTTCTTCATAGCCAAAATCAAAGCACTAAAGCTTATGCATTGCAGCACAGGCAGCAGAATGCCCAGATATTTACACGAGGCACATTTACCTTATACAAGACACAATTCTATTAACTATTAAAGACTTAACTGGATTAGCAATTCTCTCAAGCCCACAGCAGAGCTGGAGCAGTAAATCTGAAGGGGTTTGGGGGGAAAGAAGATGGAGTGAAAGTGCTGCTCTCTAGGGCCTCTTCATATAGAGACCAAAACCTTCATTACATCTCTGAAGCCTCCAAGGACACCATTGCGTTAGAGCTCAAAGTAATAATAATCTTAAAGATGGGTGGAGGAGCCAAGATGGCCAAATAGGAACAGCTCCGGTTTACAGGTCCCAGCGTGAGCGACACAGAAGACAGGTGATTTCTGCATTTCCATCTGAGGTACCGGGTTCATCTCACTAGGGAGTGCCAGACAGTGGGCGCAGGCCAGTGGGTGCGCGCACCGTGCGCGAGCCGAAGCAGGGCGAGGCATTGCCTCACCTGGGAAGCGCAAGGGGTCAGGGAGTTCCCTTTCCGAGTCAAAGAAAGGGGTGACGGACGCACCTGGAAAATCGGGTCACTCCCACCCGAATATTGCGCTTTTCAGACCGGCTTAAAAAACGGCGCACCACGAGACTATATCCCACACCTGGCTCGGAGGGTCCTACGCCCACGGAGTCTCGCTGATTGCTAGCACAGCAGTCTGAGATCAAACTGCAAGGCGGCAGCGAGGCTGGGGGAGGGGCGCCCGCCATTGCCCAGGCTTGCTTAGGTAAACAAAGCAGCCGGGAAGCTCCAACTGGGTGGAGCCCACCACAGCTCAAGGAGCCCTGCCTGCCTCTGTAGGCTCCACCTCTGGGGGCAGGGCACAGACAAACAAAAAGACAGCAGTAACCTCTGCAGACTTAAATGTCCCTGTCTGACAGCTTTGAAGAGAGCAGTGGTTCTCCCAGCACGCAGCTGGAGATCTGAGAACGGGCAGACTGCCTCCTCCAGTGGGTCCCTGACCCCTGACCCCCGAGCAGCCTAACTGGGAGGCACCCCCCAGCAGGGGCACACTGACACCTCACAGGGCAGGGTATTCCAACAGACCTGCAGCTGAGGGTCCTGTCTGTTAGAAGGAAAACTAACAAACAGAAAGGACATCCGCACTGAAAACCCATCTGTACATCACCATCAACAAAGACCAAAAGTAGATAAAACCACAAAGATGGGGAAAAAACAGAACAGAAAAACAGGAAACTCTAAAATGCAGAGCGCCTCTTCTCCTCCAAAGGAACGCAGTTCCTCACCAGCAACGGAACAAAGCTGGATGGAGAATGATTTTGACGAGCTGAGAGAAGAAGGCTTCAGACGATCAAATTACTCTGAGCTACGGGAGGACATTCAAACCAAAGGCAAAGAAGTTGAAAACTTTGAAAAAAATTTAGAAGAATGTATAACTAGAATAACCAATACAGAGAAGTGCTTAAAGGAGCTGATGGAGCTGAAAACCAAGGCTCGAGAACTACGTGAATAATGCAGAAGCCTCAGGAGCCGATGCGATCAACTGGAAGAAAGGGTATCAGCAATGGAAGATGAAATGAATGAAATGAAGCGAGAAGGGAAGTCTAGAGAAAAAAGAATAAAAAGAAATGAGCAAAGCCTCCAAGAAATATGGGACTATGTGAAAAGACCAAATCTACGTCTGATTGGTGTACCTGAAAGTGATGCGGAGAATGAAACCAAGTTGGAAAACACTCTGCAGGATATTATCCAGGAGAACTTCCCCAATCTAGCAAGGCAGGCCAACGTTCAGATTCAGGAAATACAGAGAACTCCACAAAGATACTCCTCGAGAAGAGCAACTCCAAGACACATAATTGTCAGATTCACCAAAGTTGAAATGAAGGAAAAAATGTTAAGGGCAGCCAGACAGAAAGGTCGGGTTACCCTCAAAGGGAAGCCCATCAGACTAACAGTGGATCTCTCGGCAGAAACCCTACAAGCCAGAAGAGAGTGGGGGCCAATATTCAACATTCTTAAAGAAAAGAATTTTCAACCCAGAATTTCATATCCAGCCAAACTAAGCTTCATAAGTGAAGGAGAAATAAAATACTTTACAGACAAGCAAATGCTGACCGATTTTGTCACCACCAGGCCTGCTCTAAAAGAGCTCCTGAAGGAAGCGCTAAACATGGAAAGGAACAACCGGTACCAGCCGCTGCAAAATCATGCCAAAATGTAAAGACCATCAAGACTAGGAAGAAACTGCATCAACTAACGAGCAAAATAACCAGCTAACATCATAATGACAGGATCAAATTCACACATAACAATATTAACTTTAAATGTAAATGGACTAAATTCTCCAATTAAAAGACACAGACTGGCAAGTTGGATAAAGAGTCAAGACCCATCAGTGTGCTGTATTCAGGAAACCCATCTCACGTGCAGAGACACACATAGGCTCAAAATAAAAGGATGGAGGAAGATCTACCAAGCAAATGGAAAACAAAAAAAGGCAGGGGTTGCAATCCTAGTCTCTGATAAAACAGACTTTAAACCAACAAAGATCAAAAGAGACAACGAAGGCCATTACATAATGGTAAAGGGATCAATTCAACAAGAGGAGCTAACTATCCTAAATATTTATGCACCCAATACAGGAGCACCCAGATTCATAAAGCAAGTCCTGAGTGACCTACAAAGAGACTTAGACTCACACACATTAATAATGGGAGACTTTAACACCCCACTGTCAACATTAGACAGATCAACAAGACAGAAAGTCAACAAGGATACCCAGGAATTGAACTCAGCTCTGCACCAAGTGGACCTAATAGACATCTACAGAACTCTCCACCCCAAATCAACAGAATATACATTTTTTTCAGCACCACACCACACCTATTCCAAAATTGACCACATACTTGGAAGTAAAGCTCTCCTCAGCAAATGTAAAAGAACAGAAATTATAACAAACTATCTCTCAGACCACAGTGCAATCAAACTAGAACTCAGGATTAAGAATCTCACTCAAAGCCGCTCAACTACATGGAAACTGAACAACCTGCTCCTGAATGACTACTGGGTACATAACGAAATGAAGGCAGAAATAAAGATGTTCTTTGAAACCAAAGAGAACAAAGACACAACATACCAGAATTTCTGGGACGCATTCAAAGCAGTGTGTAGAGGGAAATTTATAGCACTAAATGCCCACAAGAGAAAGCAGGAAAGATCCAAAATTGACACCCTAACATCACAATTAAAAGAACTAGAAAAGCAAGAGCAAACACATTCAAAAGCTAGCAGAAGGCAAGAAATAACTAAAATCAGAGCAGAACTGAAGGAAATAGAGACACAAAAAACCCTTCAAAAAATCAATGAATCCAGGAGCTGGTTTTTTGAAAGGATCAACAAAATTGATAGACCGCTAGCAAGACTAATAAAGAAAAAAAGAGAGAAGAATCAAATAGACACAATAAAAAATGATAAAGGGGATATCACCACCGATCCCACAGAAATACAAACTACCATCAGAGAATACTACAAACAACTCTACGCAAATAAACTAGAAAATCTAGAAGAAATGGATACATTCCTCGACACATACACTCTCCCAAGACTAAACCAGGAAGAAGTTGAATCTCTGAATAGACCAATAACAGGAGCTGAAATTGTGGCAATAATCAATAGTTTACCAACCAAAAAGAGTCCAGGACCAGATGGATTCACAGCCGAATTCTACCAGAGGTACCAGGAGGAACTGGTACCATTCCTTCTGAAACTATTCCAATCAATAGAAAAAGAGGGAATCCTCCCTAACTCATTTTATGAGGCCAGCATCATTCTGATACCAAAGCCGGGCAGAGACACAACCAAAAAAGAGAATTTTAGACCAATATCCTTGATGAACATTGATGCAAAAATCCTCAATAAAATACTGGCAAACCAAATCCAGCAGCACATCAAAAAGCTTATCCACCATGATCAAGTGGGCTTCATCCCTGGGATGCAAGGCTGGTTCAATATACGCAAATCAATAAATGTAATCCAGCATATAAACAGAGCCAAAGACAAAAACCACATGATTATCTCAATAGATGCAGAAAAAGCCTTTGACAAAATTCAACAACCCTTCATGCTAAAAACTCTCAATAAATTAGGTATTGATGGGACGTATTTCAAAATAATAAGAGCTATCTATGAAAAACCCACAGCCAATATCATACTGAATGGGCAAAAACTGGAAGCATTCCCTTTGAAAACTGGCACAAGACAGGGATGCCCTCTCTCACCACTCCTATTCAACATAGTGTTGGAAGTTCTGGCCAGGGCAATCAGGCAGGAGAAGGAAATAAAGGGTATTCAATTAGGAAAAGAGGAAGTCAAATTGTCCCTGTTTGCAGACGACATGATTGTATATCTAGAAAACCCCATCGTCTCAGCCCAAAATCTCCTTAAGCTGATAAGCAACTTCAGCAAAGTCTCAGGATACAAAATCAATGTACAAAAATCACAAGCATTCCTATACACCAACAACAGACAAACAGAGAGCCAAATCATGAGTGAACTCCCATTCACAATTGCTTCAAAGAGAATAAAATACCTAGGAATCCAACTTACAAGGGATGTGAAGCACCTCTTCAAGGAGAACTACAAACCACTGCTCAAGGAAATAAAAGAGGATACAAACAAATGGAAGAACATTCCATGCTCATGGGTAGGAAGAATCAATATCGTGAAAATGGCCATACTGCCCAAGGTAATTTACAGATTCAATGCCATCCCCATCAAGCTACCAATGACTTTCTTCACAGAATTGGAAAAAACTACTTTAAAGTTCATATGGAACCAAAAGAGAGCCCGCATCGCCAAGTCAATCCTAAGCCAAAAGAACAAAGCTGGAGGCATCACACTACCCGACTTCAAACTATACTACAAGGCTACAGTAACCAAAACAGCATGGTACTGGTACCAAAACAGAAATATAGATCAATGGAACAGAACAGAGCCCTCAGAAATAATGCCGCTTACCTACAACTATCTGATCTTTGACAAACCTGAGAAAAACAAGCAATAGGGAAAGGATTCCCTATTTAATAAATGGTGCTGGGAAAACTGGCTAGCCATATGTAGAAAGCTGAAACTGGATCCCTTCCTTACACCTTATACAAAAATCAATTCAAGATGGATTAAAGATTTAAACATTAGATCTAAAACCATAAAAACCCTAGAAGAAAACCTAGGCATTACCATTCAGGACATAGGCGTGGGCAAGGACTTCATGTCCAAAACACCAAAAGCAATGGCAACAAAAGCCAAAATTGACAAATGGGATCTAATTAAACTAAAGAGCTTCTGCACAGCAAAAGAAACTACCATCAGAGTGAATAGGCAACCTACAACATGGGAGAAAATTTTCGCAACCTACTCATCTGACAAAGGGCTAATATCCAGAATCTACAGTGAACTCAAACAAATTTACAAGAAAAAAACAAACAACCCCATCAAAAAGTGGGCGAAGGACATGAACAGACACTTCTCAAAAGAAGACATTTATGCAGCCAAAAAACACATGAAAAAATGCTCATCATCACTGGCCATCAGAGAAATGCAAATCAAAACCACTATGAGATATCATCTCACACCAGTTAGAATGGCAATCATTAAAAAGTCAGGAAACAACAGGTGCTGGAGAGGATGTGGAGAAATAGGAACACTTTTACACTGTTGGTGGGACTGTAAACTAGTTCAACCACTGTGGAAGTCAGTGTGGCGATTCCTCAGGGATCTAGAACTAGAAATACCATTTGACCCAGCCATCCCATTACTGGGTATATACCCAAATGACTATAAATCATGCTGCTATAAAGACACATGCACATGTATGTTTATTGCGGCATTATTCACAATAGCAAAGACTTAGAACCAACCTAAATGTCCAACAATGATAGACTGGATTAAGAAAATGTGGCACATATACACCATGGAATACTATGCAGCCATAAAAAATGATGAGTTCATATCCTTTGTAGGGACATGGATGAAATTGGAAACCATCATTCTCAGTAAACTATCGCAAGAACAAAAAACCAAACACCGCATATTCTCACTCATAGGTGGGAATTGAACAATGAGATCACATGGACACAGGAAGGGGAATATCACACTCGGGGGACTGCGGTGGGGAGGGGGTGGGGGGAGGGATAGCATTGGGAGATATACCTAATGCTAGATGACGAGTTAGTGGGTGCAGCGCACCAGCATGGCACATGTATACATATGTAACTAACCTGCACAATGTGCACATGTACCCTAAAACTTAAAGTATAATTAAAAAAAATAATAATAATAAAAAAAATAAAATTAAAAAAAAATGAAAATAAATAATCTTAAAGATGACCCTGAGCCATCAAGCACAGGTAAAATTATATTCTTTACAGTCTGTTTCAAGAGGTAGAGAATCATACACTTGAGAAAGCCTATCATCAAAAATAGTGAAAATAAAATTTCGGCCATTTAAAGCGCTAAGTTCAGCTATCCATAAGTTAATTCATGTGGAAGTTTTATTCTCCCAAGAACTCATGTAAATAAGATGTGATAACATGCTGCTTATAAACAAATCCTTCCACAGTCCTAGCAAACAGATTCTCTTAACCTAGTACTTTCACTTATTTTATTTTTTTAAAATAAGACTGTATTCTTATTGACAATATTGTGGCAAAACTTGCCAACCCTTGTCTACTGATCACAAATATGAATACTTTCTATGAAAGGGACAAGAAACCAGCTCAAACTGATAGAATAAGGAGATAGAGAAGGAGAAGGAGAAGGAGCAGGAGATGGAGATGGAGAAGGAGAAGGAGAAGGAGAAAAGGCAAACCAAGGCTATGAAGGAAATAAACAAGATGGTAGGTTAAGGAAAGGCAAATAGAGTCTCCTTTCTATTATGTAAGGTGGTTAGTGCCCTCTTCTCTGAGAAGGTGAAATTTCATCTGAAACCTGAAAGATAAGGAGCTGATTGTTGGAAAAGCAGGTGGACACAGTCAGAAAGGACAACTTGGATGAGGGCTTCTCAGTTTTTAGGGTTGCCTCCTTCCCCTCCAAAAAGGCTAAGTCAATCCCAGCCCTATGGGTAAAAATATGATTAGGAATAGCCTGTCAGTGTATTCCATGCCGCTGGAAATAATGACTGGTCCAGGATTAAACATACTGGCCAATTTGGGCCAATGAGACTCTGGGAGGAGAGAAATGCTCTTTCCAGGCTGGTTGATAAACTGCAAGGTTGTGTTTGGGGCCATTAGCCATTTTGCCACCTCATAGGGAGAGTTTGCCTAAAAATGAAGCCAACACAGAGGAGAGCAGGTCTAAGAAGAGGGAGCAATGCATGCATGAAGTGGTCATTTGAGCACCTGAAGTCACCATTCTGAGTTTCACCCCTGGAGTTTTGTTATGAAAACCAGTAAACTCCCCTCTCTCCTCCCTGCCTTTTTTTTTTTTTTTTTTTTTTTTTCCAAATGGAGTTTCGTTTCTGCAATGGGCAACTGAAAACATCATGATAACAAAGTTGGCTTTAGAAATGACAGAAGTAAGAGTCCATTTGTATTTAGAGGAGTGAGTGCTTGGTGAGCCCTCTGAATACTGAATATTGTAGGTAATTTTAACATAATGGCATTTGTGTATCTAAACATAGAAAAAGTACAGTAAAAGTACTGTATAAAAGATTTTAAAAATAGGATACCTGTACAGGGCTCGTGAATGGGGCTTACAGGACTAGAAGGTAGTCTGGGTGGGTCAATGAGTGAGTGGTAAATGAATGTGAAGGCCCAGGACATTACTGTACTACTGTAGACTTTATAAATACCGTACACTTAGGTTACATTACATTTACATAAAATTTTTTTTTCAGTAATAAATTAACCTTGGCTTACTATAATTTTTTACTTTATAAACTTTTTGATGCTTTTAACTTTTTGACTGTTTTGTAATAACACAGTGTGAAACACACATTGTACAGATGTACACAAATATTTTCTTGGCTGGGTGCAGAGGCTCACACCTGAATTCTCTTCACTTTGGGAGGCCGAGGTGGGTGTATTACTTGAGGTCAGAAGTGTGAGACCAGCTGGGCCAGCAAGGCGCAACCCTGTCTCCACCAAAAAATACAAAAATTCGCCAGGCTTGGTGGCACACACCTGTAGTCCCAGCTACTCAGGAGGCTGAGGCAGGAGAATCGCTTGAACCCGGGAGGCGGAGGTTGCAGTGAGCCAAGATCGCACCACTGTACTCCAGCGTGGGGGATAGAGTGAGACTCTGTCTCAAAGAGAATAAAAATAAAAGTAAATAAAATAATTTTTCTTTTTTATATCCTTATTCTATAAGTTTTTTACTATTTTTCATTTTAAAACAATTTTTAACTTTTTTGTTAAAAACAAGGACAAAAACAGAGACATTAGCTTAGGCCTTCACAGGGTCAGGATCATCAATATCACTGTCTTCCACCTCCACATCTTGTTCCTCTGGAAGGTTTTCATGGGCAGGAACATGCATGGAGCTGTCATCTCCTCTGATGACAATGCCTTCTTCTGGAATACTTCCTGAAGGACCAGCCATTTTAACAAGTAGGAGTACTCTCTACAATAATGATAAATAGAAAATACATAAATCCATAATATAGTCATTTATTATCAAGTATTATGTTACTGTTCATAATTGTATGTGCTATAATTCTCTATGACTGACAGTGCAGTAGGCTTGTTTATACCAACATCACCACAAACATGTGAGTAATGCATTGAGCTCATGGCATGACAGCTGCAATGTCACTAGGTGATAGAAAGTTTTCAGCTCCATTGTAATCTTATGGGACCACCATCACATATGCAATCCATCATTGACCAAAACATCATTATGTGGCACATGACTGTATTTTATTGCAAAACTTGGGTCTTAGGATCTCTGTCTGGCAGAGGATTGAGTAGGGGGTGAGAGCCGGAGAGCTGGTTATGAGAAATGAGCCATGAATAATGAGGAAGAGGGAGATGCAGCTGTAGGGATTTAGTATCTTCCTTCCCTCCCTTTCTATCACCCTGGGGTTAAGGGTGAAGGAAGAAAAAAGTCCCAAATCTGTGCATCTGAAAAGGCAAAAGATTGGCAAGGGTAGAGTTTGTCCAGTCCTCTTGAAGTCTAAGCAATGAGTATCTGTTGTTTTGCTTACAGAGATTCCTCTTCCCGCTTTGGGAACAGTATCCTTTGGAGTCTGGGTGAGTCCCACCTCCTTGTCTCTTGGTCTACAAGGTTTAGGTGCTGCTGAATGAATCTAGCAGAGTGGACACGTGACCCAGACCTGGCCCACTGGTGTGTTCCATTTTTGGGTTATGGTGATCATAACCAAGTAGGGCTGATCAGAACTACTACAGGGACTTCACCATAGCAACTGGGAAAGAGGTGCCGGCTTTCTACTGGACTTTGAAACTGCCAGAGGGGACCTCATGGAGAAGACCTGCCTCCAAGAGGAGGTTGGCACCAAGAAAATTAGAGACAAGCAGATTGAATGCTTGTTTGAGCCCTTGAACCCAGGCATACGTGAAGTTATATTTGCCATTTGGACTTTATGGTAATATGAGCCAATAAATTCGTTCATTCCACTGGAGTGAAATTCCTCTGCTCACCGTTTATTCCTAGGCGAAGAGTGAGGGCTGAAAAGTATTTTTAAAAGACATTGAATGAAAGAAATCTGTGATCTCATCTGTAAGGAGTGGAAAAGGTGTGTTAATGTATTTTCCCTTGGGCTTCATAATACAGTGTTGAAATTCTAAAACAATCTTAGTAAGTCCTATAATATACTACAGGCATGTAAGAATTAATATAGCTCTTGTGGGTTGGCCTATAACCAATTAACAACCGAACTTTGGAGATACAACCTGATCCATCTGTCAGAACTTACCTTCATTGAAAAAGAGTCATTGACAAGACTACATCAATTCTGAATACCATGCAATTCTTCCTAATGTCCTTCCAGCAAAAACCAGTGAGCTGAACCTAAAGTTATAAACCAAATATTTCCTAAACATTAGGTTGTCCATATTTAAAGATGTGGGAGACATTCAACGTAAAGAACTTTTTATAGTACCACTCATAGAAAAGGTACATTGAACATGTGTGTAACCAGAGTGAATATTTTCTTTGAAAATGAAAACATGTTACTTTTTAAATTCAGGAATAACTGTTTCTTAATGCCAATATTTTCCTTAATCAGAATTTTATATTTTCAATGGAGATGAAAACCTAAGCTAATTTGTTTCTTCAGAGTAATACTTTTTTAATGACAATGACTTCTACCTATGGAATCATAAACAAACATAAGCATACTTGCCTTAGGAAAACAAAAAAATATATTTATTGAGTTTAAAAAATTTCTGTAAAATCTCCAGAATTTCCCAAACTGTGTTCTTTGGAACAATTAGCAGGTGTCTTACACACGCGCGCACACACACACACACACAATCCTGTGGCCAAATAAGACTGGGAAATGTTACGAACTCTCAATCCCATTAGCATAATTTAGAATGTGAGAAGTCTTGCAGTAGAAATACCGGTTCACATTTGTTTAGCTCAGCATTTCCCAAAGCTAACTTCCTCAAAATTAACTACAGTATAGCATTTCCCGACCCCAGCCCACCTCCAAACTCCCATTCCTCAAAGCAACTTGTGCAACAGCTTGTGGAACTAGTTCCATAAAGTGAAGTTTGGGAAACACTAGTTTCGTGGTTTCTATTTACATAGATTTTGCTGTCTGAATAATATGTAAGGAATTTTGAGTGACAATTGCACCCATTTGGATATATCTTCAACTGACTCCATAATTAGAAATTTAAAATGCAAATTTTTCAAAAGCAAACTGTCTTTACCATTTAGATGTGTTGCTGAAATTTATTTGGTTTTGTGTATACGCATATTACTTTCCAGTGTATCTGGTATAGGTAATAGGCTCAAAAGACCTACAAATACTGAACACAAATACAATTAACCATGTCTACATTTTATGTATATACAGGACCTTGACAATTTTAATATGGCAGATTTACTCTACACTTTTTTGAGGGGAGGAGGATATATGCCTCTTGGGAAAACCCGGATAATAAAAGCTTCTCCACTTACACTCTGTTCAGACGTGTATTATGGATTCATGTTATTATGGGTGCAGACATAAAGCCACTGCTATTGAGCCTCAGATGTGGCAGCAAAGAATTAAGAGATCATCACCACCTCTCTCTAAATATAATGAAAATCTAACTTTACAACCCTCCTCTTAAAGGAGATTTCCTCATGCTACTTGGCTATGCATGAAGTCTTGGCATACACAAAAAAATAAAAACAGGGTAATTCTAACAGTTCATTTATGTTGGCTGGATTATGAAGATTAACTTCTCAGATGGTTTTCCAAAGAAGTCATCAAATGTAAGTACAATTGAAAATAAAATCCTGAGAAACATTTCAATATTGATAGGAAACTGAAGACAGGATATAGTCAAGACACCACTCTTAGCTGTATAATATCAGTGTATATTGCAAAGGATTAAACAGTTTAATTTTCTAAAGAATATAATAAAGATTTCAGCTTCACTAAGGCATATTTTATGAAAATAATATAATTATTCTCATGGCAGAAGCATACATGCAGAATGTACAGGTTTAAAACAATTTAAATTTTAGGTCATTTGTGCTGAAGATACTTTAATGTGATACATTGAGTTTATTACTAATTCTCTAAAATATTCCTACCCTAGGTCTTACAAACAGCAAGGTTCCTTTCTCCTAAATAGCCTGTGGCTTCTGTCCCCTGGCCAGTTTACACACGTCTTCAATCTATGTTGTAATTCAGTGCTTTGCCAAATGTGGTGTGCATGTCACTGCTAATACATATGATGATTTTAGTTGGTCCAGAAAGTATTTTCCATTTTAGTAATGAAGGTGATTATTATAAGAAAAGCTATCATTTACTAAGCATTTACTATGTGCTGTCAAGCACAAATTCTAGTATTATTAACTCGAATGGTCTTCACAAGACCACTATGTGGTAGCTACTTTTGAGGCACAAGGAGGCCAAATAACGTGCGCAAAATCATAGAGCTAGACATGGGCAGAGATAAGATTCAAACCCAGGAAGATTAACTGAGAGGTCATGTGTGGTGATTGAACGGATATAATTTATTTGAAAGTGAATTGGCTTAATAAAATTTTAAGAAATGTAACTCTGTGGATATCAACTGAAGTCATACACACTGTAGGCAAATGTCTAATCTTCAGGTAACACCACTATAACACGTTAATTGTGTGTGTGTGTGTGTGTGTGTGTGTAAGTGGGGGAAGCAAAAGATGAAGGATCCTTATGGGCTGTGAAATGACTATTTACTGGTAAATATCAGGACAGAAATGTGGGTGAAGGTATTGCTGCAGATCCCCCGGAGATGAAAAGCCCCAATTTTCAACTTACTTGCTTTTGATTTTGCCCAGAATATTCTCTCTTGTTCCAAAAGGAAATCTTCCTACTTTTACATGTTTTTAAGGGATCCTACAGTTATACTTCTAGGGAAAATATAAATAATTCAAATAGGTCTAAAAAAGAAAGGCTTTGATTATTGTATATTACAATTTAAGAAGAAAATTAAACGTAGGAAAAAGCTGACAGTCAGATCAGAAGCATTACAGGAAGTTTCTTGCTCATTTTCTCCAGAGGTTAAACCAGAATATATTTTTTAAAAGGGCAGAAGTTTAAGGTCTAGCTAGGGAATAAAGACATGTTTTGTCTGACACTTCCCAATTCAAATCCAACATTTATCAAATGATTCTTAAGTAGTGTATTAAAAAAAAAAAGGCAACCAGGAGCTGGCAGCCTGGGTATATTAAGCTTTCATTATTGTAAATTTGTATTTTAAAAACCCAATATCTTTTCTGTAAATATGCAAGGGTTTCTCTGACAATTTCTCTTTTTTAAAGCCACCTCTCAATGAAACATTTTAAATAAAACTCCTATATCTAAAATGAAGTCTTGGCATTTGGGAGTTTAAAATCTCCCCAAATTCAGAGGGGGATAAAAAAGCTGCATAATTATAGCTCATCTGAGTGTAAGTCAAAAAGTAATCAAAAATGTTTAAAACCAAAAAGTAACATCTTAGAGTGGCATTTTAAACAAAAAAAGTACTTACTGGCATTTTCTAAATTTTCATGCAATTTGTTATTCATTAAATCAGAAGAAAATGTGCACTACCATTTTTTGATAAGGCAGATAACATTCAAAATTGGCATTAACACAATAGGCCACCACTATGTGAAAAACCAAATGCTTTAATGAGGCTATCAAGAACAAGTCGATTATTTCATTGGATACATTAATATCGATCCATAATATACAGTGCTATGGACCATACAGAAATTATTGCTGCATCCAACAGCAGGTGACTATTATTAACATTACAGTACCAAGCATCCGCAAGAGACAGTCATTTGTCATTTTTTATCAAGAAATAGGGCTGTTTTATACTGTTATTGACATCAACTTTTTCCCAGTGCATTTTTCAAAAATATTAATAAGTTCATTCCTTTGTGCTTTTAACTTCCTATGTATTGTATTTGTTCTTATTGCTTTATTGTCTAAAAACAACCAGAAAGAATTTTGTCATCCTATGTATGACCAGGTTGCTTGTATGCTTTTTGGCAAAGTCAGAAGGTTTGGTATTTCCATTGCCCTACTCAGAGGCAGATGGACAATTTTGGCATTTTGGTCACTCCATATAGAGGCCCAACCCCAAGTTACAATTCTGCACCCGGGAATCGGGGGAGTGGTGTGGATCATTTTCTTGTTACAAACAACAAGCCCAAACCACTGCCTCTTGGCTTAACTAGCCCCTAAAATGAATCCACACTCTATTTGGCAAAAAAGAAATAAATAAAACCACCCCCAAGATTGCAGCATTCTCCTGGGCTTGCTCACCTGCCACCTGCAGAAATTGTCTCTTAAGGAGAAGGGGAGGGGGAGGCAGGCAATGGCAAGGTTAGGAGTTGTGACAGTCAGGGCAGTGGTACAAGATGCCATACTTTCTTTCAACAAAGCTTTCTATATGGTTGCTTAACCATGGTCCTGTTCCCGTGGCTGTAGGTTAGTCAACCTTGCTTTATTTTTAAAAACCCTCAAAATCAGCTAAGGAAAACTAACATCATAGCATCATGATCTTCAACTTTTGCATCCAGCGCCCTCCCCCCCATATAAATATGAAGAGAAAAATAGACAATGCTATGATTGTATCAATGAACACTATGGTACAATTAGCTGTTCATGCAGATTTGCATCACTATTCTAGGAAAAGAGCTATACAGTTAAGGGGGTTGAAAGAATGGGAACTAATTTTCCCTACCCCCTTAAGAAATAAAGCTATAAAACTGATAGCATCACCAATGTTTCCAAGGATTCTCATTGCCCAGCGTGCATGGGAACTATGCAGTTGATTATTTTCACCTAAACCGTCCATTCACACATCTGACGATCACTCCTCTCTGAACCCTCCATCACCCATCACCAATTCACATTTGACATTTAAACACTTTTTAAAAACCCTCCTGAATAAGGTTTCCTGATGAAAGAAGTTGGCACTCTGTCACTAAAATATATTTAATATTAAAAATATCTGAAGGAAAATTGGAAGCTCTTATATTGTCTACATAGGCACCATGCTACATGTTCGTCTTGACTATAGATACCATCATGAAACTTTCCCCTACATTACAGTTCAGTCAGTGCTAGTCCAAAAAAGACTACTGCTATATTTAAGGCACTTCATTCTGAATGGATATGCTTTATGCCACTTGCTATTCAGTTGTAGGCTGCTACTGAGAAATTCCATTCAACAGCCTGGCTCATAACACTATATGGCATCTGTATAAAACATCTAGGCTTGATACATGTAACACTACTGTTATTGCATAGGACTACACAAGTAGATAATGCACTGAAACTAACTTTACAACATTGCTTCTTGTTAAAACATTGTTACCAAGTAACAGTAACTTCCCAATACAGTATTTCTTTCTTAAAAATAAGTTCAACAAGTTTGCTGAAATAAACCCCAATTTAAATGACCATAATGGGCGTATTAATGCTATGGTTATCAATCTCCAAGAATATTGCTATTTTCATGTCCTAAAAATAAATATGTAAGTTTATTCTTTCTAGAAAGCCTGGTTTTAACCTATTAATACTACACCTTAAATGTGTCCAAAAACAGTTCTGAGTGAGACTGTAATTTACAAAATATTCGCAAAGCTGTCTTTTAAACGCAAGACCTTGCATAAAAGTTTTCTTTCATGGGTGTACAAAGAATGCGGAAAACCACCAGTGAGTTGTAAAAATATGGAAAACTTGCCATTTTAAGATGCATATTCTTACAAATTAATACAAACATATTGAAAAGAACAATGATAATAAAGAACCTGTACAAATCAAATGAACAGTAAAACATAATTTAAAAATAAAAATAGTAAAGCCAATTAGAAATATGCCCAGTTCGGTTTTCTTATCAAAAGCAAAAATAAAATAAAAAAAAGTAAAACATACTTTCAGTGCTCCTCAATATTTTACTTTGAGAGGACATTAATTTCCATTTCAAAATAAAATATCTTATGAAAAACTGAATCACACTCATTGATGAAGAAAACTGTAACAGCACAGAATAAAAGAGAGCAAGATTAGACTTTATATTTCAGAGCCTTGGTCTAACTCCCTTCAGTTTCGGTTGGTATCAGTTATGTTTTCTAACCAGACGATCCTCATGAAAAGGCTGCATTTTTTTTTCTTTTACAGAATACGTATTTCTTTAAATAGTTTGCAGTATAAAGACTAAACAAAGCTAGAGGGGTACTGTATCTTTAAGGCAGTACCAATGAATCAATACATTTATAAAATGGAAAAGGGTTAGTATGGATTTCTTTTCCTCTTTCTTTTTTTTTTTTCTTTTTGGTTGCTTTACATTCTTTCAGTTAAACTTTACATTTGATTTCCAAGGAAGTCACAGGCATAAAAATCTCAAATCAAGTTTCCCCTGAATAAAAATGGACAGACATTTCTCTGACGCAAAATCCTCTTGCTCAGAAAGCTAAAGTCTGTGGTGAATTCAGTTCACAGATACTGCACAATTATTTGTACAATACTTTGGAGGCATTTGTAGTTGTAAAATAGAATATACAAGTCTGTTTCACAAAATTCTAAAAATAAAATATATCCTGGGCTATTGATAAAGCATGAAAAAAAATTTCATATTAAAGGAAAATTATCAAGAAAACCCCTTCAGGTAAGTTATTAAATCTAAGAATCAAGAAAGGAAGCAGTTTGTGCGAATGCAGTGCGGGGAGGATTCGCTAACAAGTGTGCTCCGTCTCTTCCATGCTCATACTGCTCCTCCGGCTGCTTGTTTTGGAAGCTCCGGGGGACACTGAGGAAAGGAGTGGATCAGTGACACCGACGGGAGAAAGGGTGTCGTCCATCAGGATGTCTTCCAGTTTGGATCCCATTTTTGTGGGGACACTATAGGCTTGGTTGGCCTCAGTCCCAGTTCCGAGGTTGTTGTTGAAGGTGATGGTGCCATCCGTGAGATCGAGAGTTGTTGTACAAGTTAGGTCTGCGTGATGCTGAAGGAGGTCTTGGCTGCAGTTCTCAAGAACGGGTTCTTGCTTGATGATCCGATTCACCAAATCTGGAGAGCAGAGACCCGTGGATGGAATAAGGGAAAGTCCATGAGCTCGAGCCTGCATTTCAAGTTCCTATAATAAGAGTAAAGATAAAACACTGAAATAGGCAGAGCACAGAGGACTTTTAAGCCCGTGAAACCACTCTATATGATACTATAATGGTAGATGCACGTCATTAGACATTTGGCCAAACCCACAAAATGTACAATACCAGAGGGAATGTAAAGTATAGACTTTGGAGGATAATGAAATGTCACTGCGGGTTCATTGATTCTAATAAATGTGCCACTCTGGTAGGGAATGTTGATAATGGGGAAGGCTGTGCGTGCTTGGGGGAATGAGGTGTATGGGAAATATCTGCAGCTTCATTTCAATTTTACTGTGAACCAAAAACTGTCCTGAAAAATAAAGTCTATTTTTAAAAATCAGATACTTGGAAAACAACAAATCCTCAAAATAAAAGTTTTTTGTTCTTTTAAATTAATGAGCTCTGTATGTTCTAAAGTATAGGAGAAGTACCACTGGTAGTATGTGAAATAAATTTTTAGGTGTTTTATAGATTTGATTATGTATGAAAAATAGAGAGAGATGGTCTCTCACAGATATTAATGTTCACACTGAGGATAAGTTAAAAAATACAAAAATAAAGTTTTAAATGCGAGCTGATAAAAGAAAAATATTATTTGGGAGGCCAAGGGGGGGCGGATCACCTGAGGTCAGGAGTTCGAGATCAGCCTGGTCAACATGGTTGAAACCCCGTCTCTACTAAAAATACAAAAATTAGCCAGGTGTGGTGGCGCATGCCTGTAATCCCAGCTACTTGGGAGGCTGAGGCAGGAGAATCGTTTGAACCTGGGAGGTGGAGGTTGCAGTGAGCCGAGATTGCGCCATTGCGCTCCAGCCTGGGCAAGAAGAGTGAAAGGCCATCTCAAAAAGAAAAAAAAAAGAAAAGAAAAAAGAAACATATTCAGTAAAGAGTTACATAGTTTCATGGTCCTTCAGCTTTCATGGTCCTTCAGCTTTGCACTGAGGTCCCCATGGGTGCTGCAATGAACTCACAGAGCACTGGAGATAGCCTAACATTTCAAGTGCAATGGCAATTCTACCTGAGAACTACTAAACTCAAGATAGTTCTCTTCTAGCATCAGACTTTTCAACCACATGATATCATTGCAAAGTTGGGCTTTTGGCAGTTGCTGTGATTGAAGGAAAACAAGTGTCACATGAACATCATTGTGGCCTGGGAAACAAGGGCGATGGGGTGATGGTGTCCAATCTGATTCCAAGACTTTAGAAGTTGTGCAGTGCCCAACAGACACACACATCCAGTTAGTAAGTAATATGATTATTTAATAACAAAATAAAAATGCTATTTCCTTTCAATTTATATGTTTTATTTTTTCAAATGGCTACCAAGTTGTTAGAACCTAAATACTTAATAAGTTGTTCAGACCTAACAAAAAGAGTAGGTATTTCTTTTGGTCTAGGGGGATGGTAAAAAGATTGCTAAAACACTAAGAGTGCCATGAAGTAAAAAATTTGGGTAGTGATAGCAAAAGCTGTGAAAGTTCTATGCCAGTAACTAAAGTTTTAGAAGCATCATTTAGCCCATCTCACCATGGCAAAGGGGAAGTATTTTTTTAACTCAACAAGTACGTTCTCATCTATAAGATGAACAATTTTTTTCCTTTCCTTCCTCACATACATTCCTATTATTGGCTAAATTGTGTCCTGGAAAACATTTGAATGTTGAAGTCCTAACCTTAGTACCTTGGAATGTGACTGTATTTGGAGATAGGGCCTTTAAAGAGGCAATTAATTTAAAATGAGATTTTACTAGTGGGCCTAAACCCAATAGGACTGGTGTCATTGTAAGAAGAGGAGATTGGGACAGACACACACAGGAAAAAAGACCATGTGAACACACAGGGAGAAGACAGGCATCTCTACAAGCCAAGGAGAGAGGCCTCAGAAGGGACCAACCCTGCTGACAACTTGATCTTGGACAACAACTAGCCTCCAGAATTGTGAGAAAATAACTCTTGTTTACCACCCAGTCAGTGGCATTTCACTACAGCAGCACTAGCTGGGTAATACACTTCCTAAATACCATTGATTCCCCCTGTATCTCATTGCAAAATGCCTTCCAAGCAAACTCTTTCCCTTTTTCCTTTCTGAGTATATCCCTGGGCAGTCCTAAAATGAACCATACAGACTTTAATTGATTCCTGATAAGCATTCTGCTTCTCCATTCCAATGCTATCCCTTCCACGATTGTGAAACAATAATATATAGCAAGAGAATATAAATTTGAAGCAAGTCACCTTTCCTTATCAGAGAGGGGAAGGACTCTCCACATGACATGACCTCTCAACCTCTGCCCACAAGCTGAGAAACATATGTGCCTGCAAAGCCACGTTTCAGTCTAAATTCAAGGTTTTTGGGTCTGCAAAATCCTTCTTTGGATACAATATGAGTAAAAGCCAGGAGCTTGAGATGTCACACAAGTACCTTCAAGTTCCTTTACATAATCTCCAGAAACACAAGTTTCTTCAGGCATCATTTGAAAGCCCTGGGCTATTTAATAAAATAGCAGTTCCACTGACATGAAGGATTCATGCTCTTTCTTCTGTGAAAACTTTTGCGTGCATCACTTAGAGTGAAAATGAAAGAAAGCCCTTAGGCCCATACTGAAAACATGGACTCTTGCAAATCTACACCAACATGCTAATAAGAACAGTACCTCCACACATGCAGATTGTCTTTTCAGAAAAAGAATAATAAAGTTGGATTACGAGAGGCAAACATCTCACTCTAATCCTTTGTTGTCTAATTAAAAATATTTATCAGCAATTAAAGCATTACTCAGATTTCTAAATAAGGTGATAAATCTCATCTAGAGAACTCTGGCTTAATTGCATCGCAGAGCTTTCCTAATTAATAATGTTTTCTGTGATATGCAAAAGTTCTAAAGGCTGCCTCACACCGTCATTGGAAGAAAACCAAGATATCGTCACCATGGAATTTCCAATGCACATATTTCACAATATTCGTATTTCATATGAATATACATGTTTGGAACCCTAAAATAAAACCTAGCTTCTCTTTCAAAATAGTTATTACATTTTAATACTTGTAGAAGGAAACGACACATTAGTACAAGCTGCTTTTTTTTGTTTGTTTTTTGAGACGGAGTCTTGCTCTATAGCCTAGGCTGGAGTGCAATAGCACAATCTCAGCTCACGGCAACCTCTGCCTCCCGGGTTCTCCTGCCTCAGCCTCCTGAGTAGCTGGGATTATAGGCATCCACCACCATGCCCAGCTAATTTTTCTTTTCTTTTTTTTTTTTTGTATTTTTGGTAAAGACAGGGTTTCACCATGTTGGCCAGACTGGTCTCGAACTCCTGACCTCGTGATCCACCCACCTTGGCCTCTCAAAGTGCTGGGATTAGAGGCGTGAACCACCGCACCCAGCCACAAGCTGGTTTTATTTTTATTTTTATTTTTTGTTTTTTTTTGAGATGGAGTCTCACTCTGTCGCCTAGGCTGGAATGCAGTGGCGCGATCTTGGCTCACTGCAACCTCCGCCTCCCAGGTTCAAGTGATTCTCTGCCTCAGCCTCACGAGTAGCTGGGATTACAGGCACCCGCCACCATGCCCAGCTAATTTTTCTATTTTTAGTAGAGATGGGGCTTCAACATCTTGGCCAGGCTGGTCTTGAACTCCTGATCTTGTGATCCACCCGCCTTGGCCCCCCAAAGTGCTGGGATTACAGGCGTGAGCCACGCGCCCGGCCCACAAGCTGCTTTTATAAATAGGTAGACTATGTTCGAGAGATTAAATACCTATAGCTACTTATTGAAGAGACAGAACATAAAACCAACAACAAAAGCCAAAGTAGAGGAGGGGAGGGGAAAGGAGGGCTTTCAAATTACACACAACCTCTACTTCACTACCCAGAGTCTAAAATGCACCCCAACAGGGAAGTGGCTTCCCACCTCCCCGCCCCACAGCTGAGGAATCACTGCAGTGAATGAGAGATGTGGCATTTCAAAATATAAGCATTCAGAAGACTGGAGACCATTATTATAAGTGAATTGCTCTGTTTGAAAAGTTCAACGTCCGGGAGGAGCACTACTAGGTGAAACACAATGGTCGCTAGGGTGTCATACTTCTCATTGCTGTTTCGTAAAATAACTCCATGAATAGTTGCACTGGAAAAGTTGAAAGACAACCCTTGCTTTATGGCAAAATCTAGTAAAAGGTGGGTCAGCCTACTCAAGAAGAAGATATGGTGTCACTGACTCTTACAGATAGGTTGTGTTCAAAGTCAGCAAATTAAAATTACCCTCACAAACCCCTTTTGGTCCATAACAGGGAGTCCGTTTTTGAGGATCATTTCAGAGGAAGTAGTGCCCTTTCACTCAACAAGAGAGGCCAAGCCCCTGAAAGAAGTTCCAGGAGTTGATACCAAAGAGGAATTCCCCATCTCCGGCTTACACTGGTGCATATACCCACTGAATAGGATGACGCACAAATTGCACATATTAATAAAATTAGTATGTCTTCTTCTAAGGGTGTATAGTTTAAGTTAAAGATATATATGTTATAATTCCACTATTTATAACTATCTCCAGGAATTATGTCCTTAATATAAGATCCTCTGGGTGCTCCCAAGTTCCCTGTAAACACAGACTTTGACCATCAACTGCTTCCCGGACCCTGCAAATACTAAGGCATCTTCTTGTTTAACGTGTATAGTCAGTACTTATTTTTTTTATGTTCTACAAAGTCACTGTGAACACTGAATTGGTGAACACTGAAGCACTGTTCCCAGGGGAATTACAAGTTAGGTTCCTGTGAGACCCTAGTCGCAACACTTAATCTGGTTTTATGTATGTTTCTGTTGAAGGTCACCTTATGTAATATATGTTGTTGACTCATGAATATTAAACTCACAGCCAATAGCACTGTAACTCATGCCTGAACGAAGCTTATCCAACACCTGTATTTTCTCTGTAAGCACATCACGGCCTTCTTGCCCTCAGGAACTCTAGACAGTGCTTTAGCATTATGCTTGGGGGTCATTTTAAACAGTGAAATCACCAACAGAAACCACAAAAATGTAGAAAGTACTGAACAGACCACGAAAGGAGCACTTGTTTAGAGGATGAGAGCTGAAACAAGAAAGCAGACAGTCAACCTCGGGCAGGGTCATTCAACCTCACCTGGAAATGCGTGCCATGGGCAGCTCAAACTTGCCACTCTGCACTTGTCCAGGAATGACTGTAGGCACACAGCTCAAACTTGCCACTCTGCACATGTCCAAGAATGACTGTGGAAGTGCCACAGATACTGACTTTGGGGTTACAAGTAGGCAAATTCACACACACAGAATCCACAAATAATAAGGATTGACTGTGTTAGGATCACGTAAGTCAACTCCCCTATGGCTCATTATATCCGTCTTTCTACTGTCCTGAAGTCGGTAAAAAGCAGTAAACTTTACACAACTCAGGCTGCGTACCTGTATTCTGAGCAACAAATGCCGGTTGGCGTGCTCCAGTTTCTTCTGTCGGTTTTCAAGTTCTTTTGCGCGTTGCTGTTCTCGTTGCAACTTTCGGATATAGTCCACGGATGCTTTTAAGATGGTTCCCTTGTTCCAGCGCATGTCTCTGCGATGAAAATGGAGGAAAACAGACATTTTTAGGATTTGAGGCTCAATGAAAATTCAATATTCAAAGCACTCCATTTCTTTTTGAACTTTTAAAATTTTTTTTTTATTTCAGTAGTTTTGGGGGAACAGGTGGTGCTTGGTTACATGGATAAGTTCTTTAGTGGTGATTTCTGCGATTTTGGTACAGCCACCACCCAAGCCGTGTACACTGTACCCAACGTGTAGTCTTTTATCCTCCCTCCCTTCCCCGCAAGTCCCCAAAGTCCATTGTATCATTTTTAAAAGCATTCAATTTTAAAAATAAAATAATCATACATTAATTATAGCTGCCATTCACGAGTGTTTGCCACGTGCCTAGTGTTGCCCACCCAGTTTGTACACATTGTCTTACTTAACCCAGACAAGCACCTTGTAAGAGAGAGACTTTGTGCACATGTTGAAACAGAGACAATTCAACTTGTCCTAGGCCACACAGTACTATACGACAGAGTCAGGACTTAAAGTTAGGTCTGTTGATTACAAAGTCAGTTTCCTTAAACACTATGTTAAAGAGTTATAGGTTTCTAAAACTATAAAAGTTAACTCAGTGAGAATAAACGATGGTAAAACAGATCTGTGAGATCTCACTACTAAATTGTTTATGGCATAAACCCAGCATCCTTCTTTTTTTTTTTTTTAATCAAGGATTATCATGGGCAGGCTATCTAGCCTCTCTTTGTCCATTTCCTCATCTACAAGTATCAGGTGGAACCGGTGAATGGAGGGTCATTAAACAAGTCACCAAGTAATTGATCCTCATCTGGGTTACATTAAGAACAACACAGAAGTTCTCCCATAAGAGGGACAGTTCCAGCCCCCAGAGAATTCCCTGGAGTTGATCCCTGGGGTCTGAACACCAAAGATGGCAACCCAGGGGAATGTCCTGAGATACCCACAGTGAGCGCAGAGACTTAATATTCAGAGCTAAGATCAAAGTAAGAGAAGTAACTTTAGCAGCCAGAGAGAAATGTAGTTAAAATAAATGATGCTTCACGTAGGCCAGCAAGAAGAGAAATCAGAACTGGGATATTTGAGGGGTCACTCAGTTTAAAAGAAGTGATTGTTTCAACCAATTATCTTGGGTTTTGCTTCCTTGTGAGATCCAATCAATCAATTATGCTTCTGAGTTTAAGAAAGGGTTTTCAAACTTTTTTTTTGTTTGGTAATAAGAGGGACTCTTTTTTTCACAGAATAGTGAATATAGATCTCCATTATATAAAATCGACAAATGCAGACTTGCTCTGGTGGGAGAAAAGGTACCGGGCTGAGACCCCAGTCTGTAAGACTGTGTCTCTATAGCAGCCCCAAGGCACATTCTAGAAACCTGGTGTGGGAAAACCACCATATAGATTATAGTCTGTTTTGTCTTAAAACAATGCCTACAATTAAAGATCATTATCAGTTCAGATTATAAACCCGCAAGTATTCTAATACAACGGGGAAAGAAGATATGCAAATAGAGGCTTTCACTGCAGCCCCATAATTTCATAATATGTTGCTAAAGAGATTCACATGCTACAGTTTAAAAGAATATGCTAAAAAGTGAAAGCTGATAAAGAAGAGGAAAATGGGAATTCAATTTCAACTATCATGCAAGACTGACTATAGGAAATGAAGGTCACAGCCCTTTAGTAGGATAAATTTGTGCTGCAGAACTGAGAATCTGAAATGTTTCGGGTTTGAAAATGCCTTTCCTTGAAACCTGGGAAAGCAAAACATTGAAGATGGAATTGTTCTTGTACATTCATCAAAACCACCTCACAATAGGTAATGGTTTTATTTTATTTTGTTACAAATTCTCTAACAGTAACGTGAACAGCAAATTTAATAAGCCTTGCATGAATAATACTTGATTTCATCTTTACATTTTATTAGGTAGCTAAAAGGTCATATTCAAAGGCTAATTTCACAGAATGCCTGTGGGGGCCATTAAAATGTATACATTTTCTAGCCCCTTGCTTCAAATGGGCCAATTTCTAATGGATAAAAACTGTGTGTTTGTTGTCCTATCTGCTGACGTTGCAGGTAACTATAGGCTGGTAGGAAAGACTTGAGAAAATCATCTTTACAGCTGTTATCTCTGAAGGGCACAGGGTGGGTAAAGAGAGACCAAAAGCTGAAATCTAAATTAGCTGACCTGTACTTAATAAGAGGATTAAAACACTACTTTTTTTCCCCTACAATGGTAAAACATACAAAGAGTAGGCAAGTTTTCATAAAAATAATTGACCCTTTTTGTCTGTTGAGTATCATTAAACTTTAAGTCTCTAATGTCTGTTCATCAGTGCCTATTTAGAGATACTGTACAAGTCAAAGAGCAAACAGTCAACAAATCTAGCTGTAACAACTATTGAAAGTTCTGTTCTGCATGAACCATTAAAGGAAATTTTTTTTAAGCTCAGTATTTGTTTGCAAAGAATTCTTAGGTTTCAGAAAGCCACCTCCTCACAACCAAAACATCTAGTGTCCAACAATCCTTTTGCACAATTCAATGCTTTTGTCTTGAAATTTTAGCTTGATGAGACTAACCAAAAGAAAGGTGTAAGAAGAATTTAGGAATAGAACCAAAGGGAGAGGGGAGACTTATTTACTTTAGTTTTTACAACTGCATTTTTTACAACGTATGAAAAAACATTCAGGTATGAAAAATATATGATGCAGATTAACACGCGATTGTACTCACGGATCATTTGACTTGGGAATCAAAGTACCTAGTTCTTTAATGCGGTCATTTATGTTAAATCTTCTTCTTCGTTCAACTTCAAGAAAAGAGCACAGGAAAGGCTATTAGTAACAGTGCCATGTATGCATTTAGCATATCTCATTAAAGGCATGTGCATATTAACTTCTCCAGGTCATGACAATGGAAACCTGAACCTACTTTTTCCCTATTTTTACTATGTTCTTGGTATTGCAGTTAAACATGAGCTACATTTCTTTATCATTTCCAAAGCCCTTAGATACAGACGATTTCTCATTTGCTCTTATAACAACCCTGAAATCAGTTACTAACCTTAGTTACAAATAATGAAATTGCCTTGGAGATACTGTTATTAGGGACTTGGCGAGGACATCCAACAATACCTGGTGAAAGCCCAAATTCTAACCTAAACCCTTAGAGCAGAAGTCAGCAAACTTTCTGAAAAGAGCCAGGAAGTTAGTACTTCTGGCTTTGTGGGATAAGTAGCAAAATTGAGGATATTATGCAGATATTTACTTAAGCGGAGGGAAAACAAATTTCCACACATTTTTTACTGACAAAATTCAAAATATACGAGTACAGTTTTTTGCAAGGCAAATCTAATGAAAAGCATTAGAATTTGCTTGTCATGCTGAAATTTGCATTGTATATAATTTTCATGTCACAGGTTTTTTTTTAGCATTTATTTATTTATTGAGACGGAGTCTTGCTCTGTCACCCAGGCTGGAGTGCAGTGGTAGGATCTCAGCTCACTGCAACCTCCATCTCCTGGGTCATGAGATTCTTGTGCTTCAGCCTCCCAAGTAGCTGGGACTACAGGCACGTGCCACCACACCTGACTAATTTTTGTACTTTTAGTAGAGAGAGGGGTTTCACTGTGTTGGCCAGGTTGGTCTCGAGCTCCTGACCTCAAGTGATCTATCCGCCTCAGCCTCCCAAAGTGCTGGGATTACAGGTGTGAGCCACTGCGCCCAGCCTTTTTTAACCATTTAAAAATGTAAAAAACATTCTTAACTCATGGGCCACACAAAAAACCCACGCCCTAGCCTAGTGCTACCCAACAGAAATATAATATAATTTACATATAAGTTTAAATTTTCTAGTAGTACTATTTAAAAAGTAAAAAGAAAGACATGAAATTAACATTTTCTTAAATCCATTATATCCAAAATATTATTATTTTAACAGGCAATCAATGTAAACATTTACAAATTAAGTACTTAACATTCTTTTCTTCACTCTAAGTTTTTGGAATCCAGGGCGCATTTTACACTTTCAGTTTTACGTCACAATTTGGACCAGCCATATTTCAAGTCTGAGTAGGCACCGGTGGTGAATGGCTACTGTACTAGATAGCACAGCCCTAGAACTGAAGTCTAGCATTTTTAGCTATACCATGAATCTTCACAGCATTCCTATTTTATAAATCTCAGTGTAAGGTCAACTATCATCTTCTTAGGGGAGGATGACATAATAAGGCATATGACATGATAAATGTCTCTAATTAATGTAGTCAAACAAATAAATTCCAAATAATTTAAAGTCTAACAAAATGGATTAAAGTTGTTAATAGTTACTCTAAATACCAGAATATATGCTTCTTTTTGTTCCACTAATAGTCTGTACACCTAGATAAATAATGTGATTCCCTGCTTTCCCAACATAAATTGCAGTTTGTTTTGGCTGAGGGATTATTCCAATGATGAAATCCGTTTTATATAATACGAAGTCCTACCATTAGGCTTGTATAAAATAGAAACCCTAAGTGATGGTCAATGGTTTTGAAGAAGGAATTGTGGGGTCCTTGATCCACTAGCTAACCTTCCCCAAAACTCTGAAGTATGATACTTTCTTCTTTTTTTTTTTCCAAGCACATAATAATCATAAAATTACTCTAGCCCCTCTGGCTCCTTGCTATTCCTCAAGCAAGCCAGACACGCCCCATTGGAGGACTTCATATGGCTGTTCCACCTGCCTGGAACACCGTACCTCCAGATATGTGAACGGCACTGCACTCACCTCCCTCAGGTAGACTCAGATTTACCTAAGAGACTTTCTGGTCACCCTCTTTGAAACTGATTCACTACCTCCCATGTCCATGCTGACACTATACTCCCTTGCCTGCCCTTTGACTCCACGTGGAACTTTCTGCCATCCCATATTCATGTATCCCATTGATCTATTTGTTATGTTTATTCACTGTTGCATTCCAAGTAACCTTGTGCATCTGGCACATAGTACGCTCTCAACAAATATGTGTTAAATAAGAAACAAAACATTTAAAGTGGGATCATACTAAAAAGGACTCTGCATCTTTTTTTCATTCACCAGCATATAGCTGACACCTTTCACTGTCAATATTTAGGTGTACTACATTTTATTTTTAGTTCAGTGACTTCCCTTTCCAATCATTTATTAGAAAGAAGATATAAGCTAGTAAAAAATTTCAAAAAATACAAAGGTGTATTAAAGAAAAAGTAAAAGCCAAGTCTTTATACTATCCAACATCTATATGCCTGGGCAAATTGTCACTGATAAGGGTGATGTCTAGATTGTCTCCCAAGCACATATACATTCATATAAACACATACACAAGCACGTCTCTCCCCAGTGTGCTATTTTTACACAATGGGATATTATACATATTATTCTGCCCCTTGCTCATCTTACTCAGCAATACATGGTAGATGACCCCTAACTCAAAGGCAAGCTTCCCAGGATGGGAAACTCATTTTCTGGTTCACATTGTAGAAAAGTGCCTCACACAAAACAGGGGCGCTCTCGCTCTCTTTCTTTCTCTGTCTCTGTCTCTCTGTCTCTCTCTCTCTCTCTCTCTCTATATATATATACATATATATATACACACATACATATATACATATACATACATATATATACACATACATATATACATATACATACATATATATATATACATACACATACACACATACATACAGTAATGGCTGATTGAATGAGTGAATAAATGAATGTATCCTTTTGTACATTTTGGCAAGTATTCTTACAAAATAAATTCCTAGAAGAGGAACAGCTTGACTAAGGGGCAATCTAACCTTGAGTATTAATTCCCAATGGTTGGCTGAGACTTTTAGATTGCTTCATAGCCTTCAGAGTTTGAGCTGATCATGTTTGCACTTTACTGACAACCTTGACCTTGAGAGTTCAGGTGCCTAATTACAGGTATCTATTGTTTTTGACAAGATCCAACTCAGTTTTCCACATCTCACTTAAGTAGTTTTGGATAATGCCTAATTATCTTGTTTCTAAGGTGTTTTAAAAGAAGAAATATCTTAGGGTAAAATTACTTAGAAGCTGGAGGAGGCCTTGGAGATAACAGTTTATCTCTTGGTTAAAAGATAAGGAGAGCTTCTTACACTTGACATGAGAACTGGGGAGGGGTGTAGCTTTTAAAGTAAAAACCAGCACCCTCAGGACCCAGAAGTTGTGCCTCTCAGTTCGGTTTCTAACCTAGAGAAACAAACTTTCTTGTACACAAAGAGACACATATAAAAATGTTAACTGTGGCATTGCTTATGATAGGAAAAAACTAGAAACAACATAAACTCACAGCAGTTGGGAAGTTACTAAATATCATATAGTCACACTGTAAAATACTATGCAATTTGTTTTCAAAAAGTAGATAGATCTAGATTTCTAACAGCAAAAGGTCTTCAAAACATGCTGCTTAGTAGAAAAAAATCAACATAAAATGGACAATATGATACCGTTTGTGTTAAAACATATAGAAATCCATACGATTTATTTTCTGTGTGCATGTGTCTATATTCTTAACACACAGAAAAAGGTCAGGAAGAGCAATGCCAAATTGAAACCAACATGCATATTCCTGGGGACTAAAGGAGAACTCTGGCCTTATTCTATCATTTTTATAAGGAGAAAGTGTTTATATATGACTCACATTCTTAAAAATCAATTTAAGAAACAGAGGACATGAGGCCATGAGATGAGAAATTCACACACAATTTCCTACCTCCAAGCCCAATCCCTTTTTAAAAAAATCTGTGCAACTTGTCTTACTTGTTTATATTAAACCAAAATTAAAGTATTCGTAGGAGACAACTTGAAGATTTGATCAAGAGTAAATTAAACACGTAAAAAATATTTTAAATGCTTTAGGACTATTTTTTTTAAGTCACGAATAACGTCAGAAATTTAGGAGGCTGCCTCATCCATTTACTCCCCTTCAGATCTGTTTCTTTCTTTCTTTTTCTTTCAAATCTCATTGGAGAAGGTGCTTCCCTAATCCCCTTTTGTTAATAAGTTCCAGTGTGAGCAACACTTATAATTGGGTAGTTGGGGATCAATTCTCCCTCTTACCAAAAAAGAGAGAGAGAGAGAGAGAGAAAACCACTACTAGAAACAAGAAAAATAAAAACTCTTCAGAAACTGAAAATAAGTATATATACAAAATTCAATTTGATCTGAGATAAAATATGGGGAAAATATATACCTTGGTTTCTGTCAAATACAATTTTCTTCCATAAGAGATAATTTTAACAGCTGTAGGAATCAATTCTCCTCTACAGAATTTCTGGAAACATTTTTGATATATGGGGAACATTAATATCAAATGTCATGAACATAAATAAAACCAACTTACTCAGGTTGTGATTGTCCTTTTTCTGCCTCTCTTTGGCCAGTGCTCTTGCTTCAGACTCTGTGGGAAAAATACACGCTGTGCACGTGAATGAAGTCATTAGAAGTTGGAACTGTTTGAAGTTGCACAAAACGTAAACTACAAAATATCTCATTTCCCAAACATACGGAAGCTTATTTGACTTGACTCTAAGTAAAAATATGTTTTTTAAAAAATGATATCTTTCTAAAAAGCTTGCATGTTTTCAAAAGCAATATATATCATATATACAATATGTAAAAACTGGGCTTCCACAAAATGGTAAAAAAAACCCTGGTAAAAATTATATATAGCACACTGTAAACATATATAGATACTAGCAAGAAAGAAATCGATAATTAGAAAACTATGTCAATTTGCTGTTGATACTCTATTATCAGGGGTCTGATATATTTTCTTTTCAGGCCTTAGAAGCTTTCAATCCTTTTTTGATGCCTGTGTAACATGCTGATATAAAAACTGAGTAGTGGCCCAGCATGGTTGCTTGCACCTGTAATTCCAGCACTTTGGGAAGTGGAAGTGGAAAGATCACTTGAGCCCAGGAGTTCAAGATCAGCCTTGGTCTTTACAAAAAATAAAAAAAAATAAGTCCAGCATGGTGGTGCATGCTTGCAGTCCCAGCTACGGGAGGCTGAGGTGGGAGGATCACTTGAGCCCAGGAGGTCGAGGTTGCAGTGAGCCGTGATCACACCACTGCACACCAGCTCAGGAGACACAGAGAGACCCTGTCTCAAAAAAAAAAAAAAAAAAAAAAGCTGCCAAATTGGATCTCTGTCTCTTCTGACTAGTTCACTACTTCATAGAATGAACTCATTTTTTCAGAAGTTGGTGCCAGATTCTGTTAAAAACTGCTGTAATGAAATCATCTAATAACTTAGGAACCACTATTTACTAGCTTGAGTCTATAAAAACAAAATAGGAATAGAGGCATTTGGTGGCAACTGCAATTGGAAAGCTCTATTTGCGTAGCAACTCTTGTGAGATCTCTGGGATAAGAGATTACTTTTTGCCTTACAGATAACAAAACAAAACAAAACAGAATTAAAAACAAAACAAAACATGTTACTTGACCAATCTGGGGATCCAGAAAGCTCTGTTATTTCCTTTTCAGAAGTGATAGCTTAAGCATTACACTACCATAATTTAGAATTTTATCTCAAAATAGAAATCTTTTTAGCATAACTTATAGCCACTGAAGCATATATATATATACACCATATATATTTATTATATGGGTGTTATATATGTATATATGCATATCTATATGCATACATCCATGTATATATGCATATATATGCATATCTATGTGTGTGTGTGTGTATCTGTGTGTATATATATATATATATAAAACTCAGAAGTTGAATTCTTTCAGTTGTGATGGTCAGTTCAAATCATTTTCTAGTTTTTTTTTCCTCACACAGAAGCATGACTTACATACCCTCCACTTCAATGATTCTTAAGTTGTTGTTGTTGTTGTTTTGTTTTGTTTTGCTTTGTTTTGAGACAGGACTCATTCCTCTTGCCCAGGCTGGAGTGCAGTGGTGTGATCACAGCTCATTGCAGCCTGGAACTCCTGAGCTCAAGCGATCTGCCTGCCTCAGCTTCCCAAACTGCTGAGATTACAGGCGTGAGCTACTGTGCCTGCCCGACGATTCTTGCTTTTGTTGTTGTTGTTGTCTTGCAGTAATTTTCCTTTTTGGTAGGGTAGCTACTTGTGTTTTGGTTTTGGATGGTTTTTACTTATTAATTACTCTTTTCACTCAAATCCATGGTTTTTAAAAAACATCTTTCTCCTGCTTATTTTCTAAAAAAAATTTTTTTAAGACATCCTTGACTGGAACAGGAATTCTCTGTACCAAATCCATATTCCATATTCTCAGTCTGTTCATCCAATCCTGCAGGATGCAAGGATCAAATAATAAAAAGAGGGGTGTGGTAAGGGCCATAAAATTCACCATGGTAGAATGCCAGTTCTAATATAGTTTCCACCATGTTTTAATGACCAAATAAATGCCTTCCCTAAAGCATTAAGCAAAGTAGAGAAATAAGTAATTTCACACTTGCCTCAAGAACAAATAATATCCATTGCTCCATTTTATAATTGTTTCCCCTCTGTGTAATAAATCTTTTGCACACAATACAGCAAAAGACAACAGGAGGCATCTGAAGATGTGAGAAATATATTCTTATGCTATCCCAATTGTAGGCCTGAATGTGTGTCAAAGGAAAATTCAGATCTGGGTTCTCAAATGCAAATGCCTCTAAGGGCTTGTAAGAAACATACATATCAGGTAGGGTGGAGACAGTTACAGCTGAAAGAGTTGCCTACTGTCCCCAACACAAAGGGGACCTTCACCACAGACACAGTGATTGGTGACACGCAGTAATGGTGGCCCCGATTCCCAGTATCTCAGGAGATTTTCAAGGATCTCCTTGAAAAAAACAGAATTTTCAAGTATAAATCCTCCGTCTTAAAATATTGCATAATGTTTTAACCACTGCAGAGACCTATAAAAGTTACGTCCGTGAGTTGGATATAGTTTGCACATCACTATATCAATAACTTTGTCTTATCAGGAAATGGACAGAAGTATGCAGTAAGAGGCACATTTACTAGGTGTTTACCTGTGAGCTCCCTTTTTATGTTGGGAAGGTTGGCTGGACAGGAGTTGCTGATGGTGAGGCCTGGTGGGGGCAGACCTTGGTTTCCATAAAGATCAATCAAGTTTCCTGAGACAGGCAACTAGAGAGAGACAAACAGTAACAGAAATTAACTGTTGAACGATTCCCATGTTTTTTCAGATAAAACCTATATCCTACTCTAGGATTTATTTAAGAAAAATTATTTGATACAAAAAATCATTTTTAAAATAGGAAAATATGAGATGTTTACTTTTTCATTCACTCACAGGCATTAAAAGAGAGGTACAGGATCTCCTCAACCAGTTCCCTTTGAGGCAGGAAAGCACAGTCTCACACCCATAAAATGATTACTCTAACTAGCCAATCAGTTTATTTTGAGCATGGAGACAATGAATAATGTGGTGAATGCATTATCTAGTACAACTAGTAGCATACAGTGGGTGTTCAGGAAATGTTGGCTATTATTGTAAAACAGGATTGTATATAAAATGACCTTTTCACCAAATAGGACTTTCCATTAAAGTTAATTTTGTTCCTTCCTTCTCGTATCCACCTCTTCTTCTCTCTTTTTCTTTTGCAAGGAAAAGCAATGAAAGTTTTTTTTTTAATTGGAAATGATTTCCTTATTGCTAGAGAGAAAAAGCGTTTCCTTGAAATTGAAATTTTCCACAAAGCCACAAGAGGGAGCCCACAGACTTTAAAAGAGAGCAAAAATTTACACTTTCAAAAGAATAATAATTAAAAAAAAAAAAAAAGTAAAAGAAATATTTAGCCTTCCCCAAGCTAGCGTCAGAGTTTTTCCTCCAGTTCTGAATGGGCTGTTTTAAAGCAGCGAGTCCTCCTTTGGTTGTGTATGTGCATTTCTTGGTAACTAGCTAGTTGCAGCAGTTTATAGGCCTGTTTTTGTAGAAAAGGCCCAAGTTGATCTCCCTTCCCATGCCCTGAAATACAGTTTGAAATAGTAACTATGGAGAAATCGTTGACTGACCTCACTTCTTCCACTGCAGACACATACCATTACTAGATTGATTCAAACAATTTCTATAACCATGATTACTGGGTAAGACTTAAAGTTGTTTAGCCCTCCCATTTCTTGATTACACATGGAATTGTATTCTACATCTGAGAAAAGTACATTCAGAAAGCATTTAGGTGTGATTAAAGTGTTTAGTGACTGAGAAGTATCTAGTAAAAACTGTATTCAACAGAGTACCTTGCATCCTCTCCAATGACCACTAACATACAGATGAAAATATACCACAAAATACAAGTCGAATGTGCTTCCCCTCATTGATAACCATTGCATCTATTTCTGTGATGGCCTCTAAACATATACTCTATGAATTAAACCCCTAGCTAAAGAGATTTGGGTGGGAGGCAATGGACATGGAATAAGATACTTCTTGATGGGTGAATCAGACACTGGCTCGAACAGAATTGGGGTGGGCAGGGAGGACAGACAGACCAGCAGAATACAACTCCCTCTTTTGCTCCTTTTTGAAAGCAGCGTTTATAGTATATGCATAAAACCTAATACACATACCCCCATACACATGCACAAAAATAGACATCGTGGTCATTTAAAATGCCCTTGTATCGTATTTCAAGGCCCTCTAACTAAGGAATTGATAAAAAGTGACTTTGATTATTAGCTGTCATTTCACTAAGTGGTTTTATTTTAAATAGGTTACCTTCTCAGGGTCAACCTTGCTCTGTGTGTGTGTTTAGTTTTATTCTTGTCCAATTTAACGCAAAATGAAAGGCACTCACATGTTTCAAAACAGCCCTGTAAAGTACCAGAAAGACTAAACTTATACAGCTGCCATGATGTCTGGTAACTCCTTGGATTCCAAAGCTTTATTCCCCTATCTTTTGAGAATTTTGGATTTTGGGAAAACTTTGAGGTTTTAACAAACCAAGAATGTGACTTGAAAATCCAAAGCAATAAGCTAAAAGAAAAATTATTCCACTTGCTCCAGAAAGGTAAATCACACATAAGGTTTTCATATGCAAATTGTATGCAAAACTCACTGTGTTATTATGATGATTTGTTAGGGATAAATAATAGCAACTGATACACATCTCCAAGTCATTGATAGACCTATGTTGAACAGATATCTAATTCTAAGCTTCTTCTGGACAAGAACATATTTTCTAACTATATTCTAAAGAAGAGATATGTACATGACTGAGAGAGAGAATGCTTTCTGCCATAGACAGCGAGATGGACAGGGTGGGGGAGACAAAGAGCAACGTGGGGGATACCTAGTGAGAAATGGATTGAGATGCATGAAAAACTACAGAAAGTACTGCTGTGATTAGTATGGATTGACGACAGTGCACACCAATAAGGGAAATGAATTAAAATCCCTATAGCAAGATGCCTCATTGGGCACTCTACTGAGATCAGACATCATTACTTCCAGTTGAAAAAGCTTATAGCCCTCTATCTACTTCTCTGAAAGATTTCCTGCTTCGGCTGCTTTTCCCATACTTGCTGATTAGGAGTGGGAAGCAGAAAGCATGGCAGAATATTTTGCTGGAGGTCATCTCATTTTTTGGGTGCCTACTTTGGGCCAAGCACAGAATTAAAATGGCACTTTGTGTATGGCATCTTACTGCTTTTTACAGAAAGAAAAGCCAAGATTTTTCCCATTGCCGAAGGAGGTTTTTGGTTGGAGGCTCATGTCCCATGTTAACAGCAGAACTGGGGGTGGGGAGAGTATCAACATGCTGATATTAACCAGTTAGAAACTACAAACTTTCAATTCATCTCCAATTAAACCTGAGGAAATAAAAACCCTGCTGCTTACTAGCCGAATGTGGATACTCCAATTTACCGATTAATGGTGCAGAACTTTATAGCCTGTGCTTAGGAGTCAGAGACCCGGATTAAAATCCTGCCTCTTTAGGAACTTGCTATGTGATATTAAGCAAGTTCTCTGAGGCTTAGTGTCTCCAGTTGAAAAGTGACAACATTCTTCTCACAGGGGTCTTATAAGATTTTATAAGATTTAATAGAGATAAAGTAGGTGAAACAGTGCCTGCTACTTCAGTGATCAATAAGTGGTAACTGCTATGATTAACAATACAGTATTATAATTTTCTAGGGAGTACTGGATTCCCACTTTACAGTTTTGACAGGTGAGCTAATTTTCACTTGATCAACAAAACCACTTGCTATGTTAATTACTAAGTACATTGTCAACGATTAGACAATTTTTTACCAGACTGCAATGCAAATCTAGGAACAGAAATCAGGGAATCTGCAAGGCTGAGGTGACCAGTCATTATTCCAAGTCAGGCATTCTACACTAGAGCTGATTTTGTTTCCCCGGATCAATATCTGGAGGTATTTTCAGTTGATGCACCTGCAGGGGATTTGCTGCTGGCATCCAGTGGGTGAAGGCCAGGGATGCTGTTGAGCATCCTAAAATGCACAGGACAGTCTCCCACCACAAAGACTTATCCATCCCAAATGTCAACAGTTCCACATTTGAGAAACTGTGTCCTAAATGGTGGTGTATGTTCTTTCTATCAACCGTTGTTATTTGCTGAAGCTACTAAAAGGAAGGTTGATGGAAATAATTTAAAATGTGTCTCCTAGCCATGCATTTTAAAGAAAGGATTCTGTAGTTGGTTCTTCTGCATTAGAAAACTTTCCCGATAAATATAGTTAACATTATAATTAGGTCAAAATAACACCTTTAGAGCTAAGAAAGAGGAAGAGACTTCTTCTATTAACATGTATATTTCACATCTTTGTGGGATTTTTATCCAGTCCATTTACCTAAATGACAAGATTTCACTTCCAGAGCACAAACTGCACCATGGACAGATGAAAGCCACAGTCCAATCCGGACAAACAAATTGAAGGAAGATGTGCCTGGGTCTATGCCCCCATACTGGTCTGAATTGAGTTCTTCAATGTTGTGCTCCACCAAAATGAATATTTTTCCAAGTAAATGATAATTGTAAAATGTTATTATTTTTTCTCTCTGGATGGTCCCCTTTTCTGAATATCAATTGAGCACTGTTAACACAAGTAAACTGGGACTTTTATTCTTTGTTTGTGATAGTACAAGAGGGCCCTTGTGCTCTCAGAATAGTTATTTCTAGACTTCAATTCCCTTAGGACAGTTTCCTCTCTAAGTGTTCCTTCCACTTTATTTTTTCCTAAGTAGTTAACTTGAAATAAAGCATTTCAAATAATCAAATAAAAGAAAAAAAATGCCTAACACGAAGAACATTAAACTTTACCGTGGGAAAAAAATTAAAATGTTAATAGGTTGCAGTAGCTTTGTTACTTAATTTTGACAACTAAAACCCAAGTTCATCAAGAATAAGAGCTAGTAACTTACTTTTAGTGAGAGCTTATCAGGGCCCAACTGTTCTAAATGCTTTTTGTGGGCTATCTCTTATAATTCTCCCATTAATTCTATTGCAGTAGATGTTATTATGATCCCCATTTTACAGACAAGGAAACACAAGCAGAGAGGTTGAATCACTCAGTCAAGAATATGTATTCAGATGTCTGGTTCAGACTCTGTGCTCCTAATGTTGAAGTTACATTGTCTTTCCCTTAATGGCAAAATGCTGAAATAGATTTGTTGAAAGAAGACTCTAATGGAGCGCCATTTAGCCTTTCCAGTATGGGGATACAGAAGAGAAGTGGATGCCGGGATAAAGTCAGTGACTTCTAAGGGTGGCTGCAGGGGACTCCTCTCCTGTCTGGGAGTTAATTCAACTCTGCCCAGAGGATCTTTCTTATCTGGAAATTCACTTGAGATGGCCTCTCTGCTCCTGAATTGTCCTTCTCCCCTCAAGGGCTAAAAGAGTCTCCCCCTTCTAGACTGGTAACCCCCGTGAGAACAGGAAGCACACCTTAGTCACCTTCGCCTCCACAGCACCTTGCCTGGTGCTGGCCACCTATTAGGCATATCCATAAATGCTAAATTAATCTTTAATATAGTTTAGGAACAACCAGATAATGAAGGAACAAGGCCTCAACGCTAATGTAGATGGAATGAAGAGGTATGAGGATTCATTCTACTTTTTTATTTTTAAATGTGTTTTTTAAAAACAGGGTCTTGCTCTGTTGCCCAGGCTAAAGGACAGTGGCATGATCATGATTCATTGCATCCTTGAACTCTTGGTCTCAAGTGATCCTCCCATCTCAGCCTCCTGAGTAGCTAGGACTACAGGTATGTACTACTACCCCACCCAGCTAATTATTTACATTTTTACAGAGACGGATTCTCTCTGTGTTGCCTAGGCTGATCTCCAACTCCTGGTCTCAAGTGATCCTCCTGCCTCAGCCTCCCAAAGTACTAGGATTACAGGCGTGAACCATGGGCCCAGCCAGGTATTCATTCTAAAGGACAGAAGCATATATGGGGTCATGACAACTGTCTTCAGAAGGGGTGGTATGTGGAAAAGTTCTCCATGAAGCAAACTGGGACCCATGCTGCAATTTACAGAGTTATTTACTGTGAGGGATATTGTGAGATAGATATGTCTCACAGATAGCTAACATAGAGCTTGATACATTATAGGGGCTCAGTGAAGATCAGCTGAATAAACAAATACTATCAATATTATTTGATATTATAATTAATAAGTTATACTTAATAATTTAGATAACATTATTGAATACAACTTATGTTTCCAATGCTAAATACTACAGATGCTTTACCAAGTGAGTTGACCACATAATATAGGTATATATAACAGCCCCATTTTACAGATGGGGAAACGTAGGGTTTCAGGAAGCTAAATAACATGCAAGGTCACAGAGGAAATGGAAGATTCAGGGTTTGACCCCAGATCTGGTCAGAAACCTCCAAATTCTAACCATTGTGCTTTGCTATTTCCCTAGTGAGCTAGTACAGATCCTTTTATGGAGGCTTCCAAGAAGCTGGATGCCTTGATTTTTTTGTGGAGAATACTAACGAGATGCAAGAGAAGGTCAGGCCAGGTGTAGTGGCACACACCTATAATCCCAGCTACTTGAGGGAGGAAGATCACTTGAGCCCAGGAGCTCAAGATCAGCCTGGGCAACAAAATGAAACCCTGTAACAAAAAAAAAAAAAAAAAAAAAAAAAAAAAGAGGAGGCTAATGCATTGAGTACTAGGTTAGACCAAATGATATCAAAGGTCTTTGCCATTACAAAAAAAGTCAATGATTTTACAGAATCATGTCAATTCTACAGTTCACTTGAGTGTGCCCAGGGACCCATTTGACACCACTAGCAAAATGACCACTCTCACAGCAAAGTTCTTTTGAGATGACTGGGCCATTGCTAATTAATGCTGCTAGAGCAGTGAAATGTAAATATACCCATGTCTTTGGGTATATTTATAAATTCCCCAGGGCATGCTCCCCCAAGTGTTTTACTCATGTTTGTCCTAGGATTCTGAGTGCTAGATAAGTGTAGTTGGCCTCATGGGATGCAACAACTTGTAAGCAGGAAGGTTCCACAGAAGCCAACCAAGGATTCCAAGAGGTTCGGAGAGTATGGCATGGAAACTTTTATCACAATGGTAGAACACCTGGTTCTTCCAAAATCAGGGGGTGGGTTTAAATGGGCAGAAAGTAGACAAACTCTAAATATCATAAAAGAAGCTTGAGGTTTCAAGGGAAGTCCTCACCCCACATGAGTTCAAGGAAGTGAACTTGAAGAATTGGATCAAGATGGATTTAAAAAAAAAGAAAAGAAAATGCTAACTATAAGACTCAATTTTCTGAGGATTCTGGTGTACCTAAGTAAGTGTTATTTTGTCCTTTGACCAAGGGAATTTACTACTGGAAGTTAGTCATACCTTTAAAAAATTTCATTATGGTAAAAAACACATAGGATAAAATTTGCCGTCTTAACCAATTTTAAGTGTATGGTTCAGTAGTGTTATGTATGTTCACAATGTTATCAAACAGATCTCCAGAATTTTTCATCTTGCAAATCCGAAGCTCCATACCCATTAAACAACTCCCCTTTTCCCTTTCCTCTCAATAAATATTGGTCTTTAAAACACTAGTTATTAAGAATATGATAGTCTCATAGCATTGCTCTCAGAGGAAACGGAAAAGGATTGGAGAAGGCATTCAAAGACCTACCAAGCAGGCCTGGCTTTGATACACCCAAGCTATGTAATCTTGCGTAAGACTGTCTAACCTAGTTACAGTTTAAAACTGAGGGCAATGATACCATCCAAACTTGACTCACAGAATAACTGCAAGGACTAAATAAGATCTGCAATAAGACTTTGGTAAAACAGTAACATAAGACTAAAATGTAAGGAATGAAGGAAAATAAACAATATAGGCAAGCCTCTAAATTACAGAGAAAAACAAGTAACATACAATAGCAAATAGGACCACTTGTTTATGAACTGAAGTTGGAATAAATTTTGCTGTTGGAGAAGGGTAACCCCAATGTCCCTCTATCACCTAAGAATATGAAAAAACCTTCTTGAAAAACTGCACCAACTTTTTCAGGCCAACTAGAGCACCACTGTGAATAGTGCAGTTCACAATGGTTCCCTTGGCTGCAGTGTACTGGGTTGGGCATTAGATGTCAAGGGAATTGGAAGGGCTAATGCCCTGTCAAAACTGCCCGTGGACTCCAGGGAATGTAGAGTTTTATCATGGGATTATTCATAAACTCATAAAAACTTCTTAATTTCTGATGTTAAAGTCACTTATTTGTGATCCTGAGATAATTCTCCATTTTACTATTAATACATTTAATCAGTGAACCAGTTACAAAGATACAATAAAAGTTTAAGAAAAAAGAACAGAACCCTGGAAACACCTCAAGATTTTCTACTTAAAAAAAGGTTATCAATACCGTATTTGCCATTTGCAAAGCAGGATCCATCAAGCCCAAGATTTCCTCATTATAACTTGATTCTAGGCTAATGATGTCATCGATTACATCATCCATCTGTAGGAAAAAGGGTAAGAGAAGAGAGACAAAAATAAATAAACTATGCAACACAACCTAAAAAGAGACTCATGGTCTTTTTTTACCCAAAGCAATAATGGTCTTTAGTTAGATTCTAAGAAGTAACTGTCCTCTTTCCACTAAAATAGTATTGAAGTATAAAATAGTATTGAAGACCATTAACACGAATAGGTGATGAGAATAATACTTGCAGCCAGCATTTAATGAGTGATTATGAGTTGCCAAGCATTGGGTTCAAGGATTTTCATAGGCTAAGATTTTGCCCTAACGAAAACCGTGTCATGGCAGGTACTATTATTATAGCAATTTTCCAGGTGAAATAAATGAGAAGCAGCTTGCCCAAAGTCACACACTGAAGAAAGACTGGAGCCACAATTTAACCCATGCTTTCACAACTATGCTAAACTGCCTGCCCTAAACAGGAGAGATGTACCACAGCACTTCATCTTGAATGACAGCTGTCATTCTACTTCCTTTTTTCCCTAAAGACGATGGCCCCTACCCTTTTCTTGCAGAAGGAAAACACCGTCTGTAGTGTTCCACAGGGAAGTGTGGACACTGTGGCTCCCAGGCCACTGGCTATCCCTGCACCCATCTTACAGTGACTTGTAAAATAAGTTTCTCCTTGTACAGCTACCAGTGTGCTTGGTACTCCCCAAGGAGTACACCAGGATGAGGTTATCATTACAGTCGTGGAGCTGACATTCCCACTAGATCAATTTTATTTCTAAAGTACCAAAACATCAGTTATGATAATAAACAACAGTGATTACATGTGCATTGCAGCAGTTGCAAAGACAAGCCTGTGAAAACATTTCTTCGTAAACACCTTATGTATTTGAGCTAGTTGGTGTGTCTGTGCTTGGGTCTTAACAGGACTTCATAGTTACACAATGAAATCACAGAACTAACAGGGATGCTCTTCTGTCTCTTGCCACTTCCATTAAAGAGGAGAGAATCCAAAATTCATAGGTTTGGGTTGGAATCCCAGTTCTCCTGCTTTCTAGATTAGGGCAAAGCCTCCAATCTTTTAAAGCCTCAGTTTCTCAATCTATAAAATGGGGGTTCATAATATTTACTGTCTTATGGATTCTTGTATGATTTCAGGACAAACTGTACAGAGCATTCAAAGTACCAGGAACATAGTAAACACTCAAAAAAGGAGTCTTATTAAGTGACCCCTAAAAAGAATAATTGGCCAGTTTTGAATAACTACTATCCACTGTTTGTTAGGTTCCATTTCTATTGACACCACTTTTATTTGTTTTGTTTGTCTTTAAGAGATGATTTTCTAATTGAGTTGGTAAATATGCAAATAGGCTAGGAAACTTATGAACAACATTTCCTTGCCACTTTTAATTTTGTTCTTAGAAAAATAAAATTAGTGGGCTTGATGTAATAGCATTTTTAAAATATTTTTTTTCTCTTATGACAAAAATAATGCAAGTTGATGACAGGAAACATAGAAAGGCAACAAATTTTGTTGCTTATCATTCTCTCCTATATCTATATACATGCATAGATATATAAATAGATATAGCATAATTTATATATCCATTAAATAGGATGTAATAGAAGAAACTTTAGTTACTTGGGAAAGCATCCATTATATGTTATTAAATTAATATAGTTTCAAAATGTATGTTCCATGAGATTCCATTTAGGAAACAATATCTAGATTATACACACACATCTTGGTTTTACTAATACAAAAATTGCTAACCTACAAATTTGTATAACATATATTGATTATGTTAAAGTACATATTTCATATCTTATTAAAATTTATGTACTTTAAGAAGTTTTTAATCTTTGCAGCAACTTAGGGGAAAAACACATTTTAGTTTATTCTCCCTTGTCATTATTTAATCATGAGATACTATGAGGAAAATGGCAATGTTCCTAGCTTTCTCTATAAAAAAAAAAAAACCAATGGGGGAAAAAAAACGCTTAAGTTTTCAGGAAGGTGTGATCCACCACAAATATAGATTCTCATTACAAAGTGTTCATCCTCAGGCTGCCAAGTCATTCAGTACCTGCATACAGGACGCTCGTGAATGTGTGTTCATGCCTGGGCACTCGCTCTCCGCCCTGTTTTGCTCTTCAAACTTATAAAATCCCTGCAAAAACACAAGCAAAAACAGCCTATAACTTGGATTTGCAAATGACTTTTTAATGACCTGTTCACACAAAGCTGATGGCACAGCAACAAGATGAACCAAGCTTTCAAACAAAGTGGAATCTGACCAAAAGATGAAATAATGAAGGAAGAACTTGTGTCAAATCATCTTGCTAGATGACAAATTTGGGTAGAGAAAAATAAAGCAGTTGGTTTGGGCATAGGGGCAAAGACTTTAGTCCCTCTAGAAATTAAAATCAATCCAACTTTAGAAAAGTTGCCTCCGAATTTGCATAAACACTTCATAGTCCATAGTACGGTAAATCCCATTGAGATGAAGCTCATCATCTCATAATTTGGAAATAATGAGCATTAAATCACAGCTCTCAGGTATTTGTATGCTCCAAATTTTGATGCACCAATTAGCTTGAAGGTAGTTTGAGTCTTGTCTCCAATCCAGCCTTTACCAAAGCAGATTTAAAGGGCAGTGGCAATTTTATTATGAAACAGAATGTATCCAGCAATTAAACCTTTGCGTTTCCGTTAAAGTCTCATGTGCTATATGATTCAAATCCATCCATGCATATTCCATTCTTTCTTCCCCCAACTCAGGGAGAAATAAAAATAATATTCCAGACATTCACAACAAGCGGAACTTCTAAACCGCATGTCCCACACCTCTTCTATTTTTGCTTTTCCTTTTCCACCTCCCCTTCTCCTCTCTCTGCGTTCTCACTGCTTCATAAACTGAAAGGCATGGAAGAGAAGAGAGCACTCAGCTAAGGAAGAAGAAGCAAGTGGCGAAAGTGTCCTCGCCTCCACATTTCACTTGGAGAGGGCCAGGTCTCCCGTCATGTGCTCTACACCCAATAACCCCGCGACGGAGACAACAGGCTGGAATGCCACAGCCACGATGGTGAATCGGGGACAAAGGCTGGTAAATGTGGCCACAAGGACAAACTAGAGTCCACAGTTAAGTGTGGGAATCATATTCAACAGACAAGTTATTTAGCATAAGAAAACAGGAGAGGAGAGGAGACATGAATTACCTCTTTTTCACAGTTGGAGTTAAGCGTAAGCATAGCCATGGGGCTGTTGGGTGCGCTGCTCCCCGGCACCGGTGGCATGACATGATCGCCAGGCTGGTTTGGACATGGCAAGCTCAGGACTTGGTTGGCATGTTTATTTGCTAAAGTGGTAGAAAGGTACTGCTTTACCTGCTGCCGTTGGGCTTGCTGTATGTGGTACTTGGTGGGGTTTTCGAGGTGGGTCTGCACCTGAACATAGCCATGGAGGGAAAAGAAGACAGCGCTGTTATTTGTGAGTTTCAGACGGCTCTTCCTTCAGGCACAAACATGAAACTGACCAGGCCACCAACAGAATAAATTATTAAGCCTTTGTTATGTACCAGGCACTGTGCTAACGGATTTTGATATTACTGAAGTTTAAAGTCTAACTAGTAGGATTTGGGGTAATACTTTGCCCTATTTTATTTCCCTGCTAATTAACTATACATCTCTTTCAAACCTTGTATCCTTCTTCTCATATCTAATAATTAAAAGTTTGAAATTATCTTAGGGCAAAAATTTCCCCAACACACATGAAAGGGTTTATTAAGATCAAACAACAATGTAGAAGTGGCATAATTGTTTGTTTCACTTTCCTTGGCGAACAGAACAGCTTTCTTTTTAAAACACACACACATATACACACACACACACACACACACACACACACACACACACACCTCCTTAAGAACCAACTGTGTAAAATGGCTGTAGAAAATAAATATAAATCTTCCAATGATTAAATCAACTAGTTGTGGATTAATTCTCCCACTTTTCATTTGGACATGATTATTCAACGTTGTAATTAAGAAAAAACTCAACATAAAAAGCAATTCTACATTAAGTAGTTTCTTTCAAATGCATAACACTTACACGTATGTGTTTTAAAAGACATGACTATTAACAAGCCAACAGGATGTTTTTTCTCCTTTCCTACAGACATTAATTCAGAATGAGAAATACTTTTCCCCAAAAAACAACATTATTCAATTTTAAGTCACTTTTTTCTTGATAAAGACAATTTAATCTTATGAGCAATGAACAGCAGCTGATGAAGATAGTTTAGCCACACACTAGGCAAAAAAAAAAAAAAAAAAAGAATCCTACTAATATTTACTTTGTTCAAAACTACATTGAATTACTTCTTATGGCATCAAATAATAAACAGCATTAAAAGAGCAGATTTATACTTATTGAAAACAGTATGTCTATTACAATAACAAAAAGTGGATTAAATCAATTTATTGCATTATATTTCAAAGACTGAATATGAGTCAGAATAAATCTCACCTGATAGTGATTATATTCTAGCATTTCCAGCATAACAACGTTTTAGGTGGCACCAATCCAGTGAGAGACGGTAGACTATCCCTCCCTCTACTTTCTATAATTCCAATTTGAAGATGGACTGGCAAAGAGAAGGTACTATAAACAAGGTATCCCGAGACACCACCGGAAACTTTATCACAGAAGCCCTGCTTATAATAACCTAAGCTAATTAGTTATGCATGTAAAAAAAAACGTTCACATAAGGGCCTTTTTTTTGGAAGCCCTATGAGTTTGGTCTTAAATGTTGATATCAATTTTCCCCCCTGGCTTGACGTCATGCTTTTTTTCATAAATATAAAAGAACCTTTTTAAGTGACGAGCTATCAAAGTCAAACTCACTGTCAGATCAAGGCCAATTCACTATTCATCTTTAGTTCCAGTAGTATTAATAGACAATGGTATTTCTCTTTCAGCAATAGGTTAATAGCAGGATGCCCCTTTGGAGGAGACATCATCTAAAAGCTACTATTACATGAGACTTTTCCAATGGCCGAATAACTGCCACTTCCGACTGCAGGATGACTATCTTTTAGTATAGAAGAGAAGAGACTCTGTGCTGAATGTTCAAGTTCAACAGCCTCTTCTTGCATCCTGGTCTTAATATGCACCTTATTCTTAGCTACATAGATGTGTAACCTGCCTATTGACCTCACATCAGGAAGACCGGGCACTATCCTAAATAGAACATAGCACACATAGAAGTGGATATATATTTATGTGGATAATAAGAAATAAATATCTCCCCTATTTAACTCTCAAATGAAAAAAGCATGAGCATTTTTGCTGAGAATTTTAAAATATTATTCTTAAGATTACAGAAGAATGAGTTATCATATACAACACTGATATATTTACATATTTATTCCTTTATTCATTCATTACTGACTGTTAAGTGTTAAACACTGTACAAAGCATAGAATATACATTGTGAACAAACAGATATAGTTTCCAGCTTTATGAAACTTATATTCTGGGGTGAGGCAAAAAAAGAAAAGAGGAAAGCAAATATATACTTATAAATTATGATAAATGCTTAATATCTACTGCTGACAAATGTTATGTTAAGCTAAAAATTTGAAGTTCAATAATGTTGTCTAAATGCCCAGGATAATGCAGTCCGTTAGGTTGACAATCTCATATTGTTTCAAATGACTGATTTAATATGTACACAGAGGTTCACAGAGATGTTTTTTTATAAAGGGTCCAGACATGATAATGATGAGGACAGTAGACATTACTAAAATAAACATAAAATGAGGGCAATGAGTAGAATGTGCTTATTTCACTATTACACTTAAAAAGAAAAGAGATTCATGTTTAAAAATAAATGTTAATTCACTGGCAGATCCTAATTCTTTAATGAATCAGAATATTATGCTTTAGAAAAGAAAGAAGCAATTTGCTTTCTATGTGGTACTGTCAGTGAGGTCTTTATTACATCCAGGTTTGGGTAAGCAGAATGGGATATATTTGGCTCTTTTACTGTTAATAACTTTTTATTTTTCAAGTAAGTTGAAAGCAGATGGCCTATAAACACTATGCAGTAGACAGAACATCTCCAGCTGTTTCTAACCCAAATACCTCAAACAGGCAACATAAATGAGGAACATGAGCTACGAGGAAGGTAATAAGGAGTAGTGAGGTCTGTGGCAAACCAGAGGACACACATCTATCTAGCAGGAACAGCAGATAAAAACTGCAGCTGATTGTGGCCATGTGGGAATATGAGTCCAGCCTAGCTCAAGATCTCCAAATTTTTCAAGGGTAGCTGGCAATCCAAACTTCTTTTTTAAGTAAAATCCTCCAGGTTTAAAGATCCGATGCTCAACTGTTTTGTGTTTCACAGAGTACAAGCCTCGGCCCACAAACCACTAGAAAATAATCTCTATTTTACACTGTCTATAAGGATAATCTTCATATTTACATTCCCTTGGAGATAGCCTAGGTTATGGGAAGAAGTTTCTCTTCTGAGAAATTAGTCCAAATCCAGGCATTTCCTGGTGCTTCTTTGAAAGACAATGTGCCTGACAACACAGTCAGCGGAGTTCTTAACTTGAAACCTGGGTTCAGATTCTATCTTTGCAACTTAACAACCCATGTACCTTCTGCAATTCATTAACTTCTCCAGGCCCTCATCTCCTAGCGTATTGAATGGGAATGACAGTAGAGCTTGCCTCATATGTGTGTTTTCTGCATTAAATGAGATCATGTTTCTAACAGCCTTAGCACAATATCTAAAACAGCAATTCTCAAACATTTTTGTCTTAGGATCCTTTTACACTTTTTAAATTTATTGTGTTTACATGGATTATATCTATCAATATTTAGCATATTAGAAATTAAAATTGAGAATTTTTGAAAAAACACGATTATACATTAGTAGATATCTCACAGGATGTCAGAACAATGACATCTCAACACGACATGTAGCCTTCGGAAAACTCTATTGTTTACTGGTGAAATGAGAGTGAAAAAGGAAAACAATATCTTAGTGTTATTCTGAAATAGTCCAGATCTGGCAGAACTCCTGCAAGGGTCTTAGATACAACCAGGGCCCTCCGATCACACTTTGAGAACCCCTGATCTAGAATGTGGTTGGCACTCTAGCAACATCACTGCACCAGCAATGTCACTCCCCACTGTGGACAGGTGGTGTGTGACATAGCCTCTATATGTTTACTTCCCTCCCCGAGAAGATGCTGGAGAAAGATACTAACCCTGCCCAAACTCCCTCATAGCATTATTATGAGGCTCTATAGCCCTCTGACAATTTAAAAAGCCATATAAATATAATTTTCTGTCTTCAGCCATCCTAATTCATAGCTTTTTAGTCAATAACTTTGCTTTCATTAATTTTTAAATAGCCAATCAAAGAAGTATGCAAATGAGAACATATATGTAGCATTAAAGAGGACAGAAACATCTTTATGATTTCCTGATAATGTTTGCATGTTTTTGACTTTCCAGACGACTAACCACACTAAGGAATTCAGATAGCAAAAGTTGAGTACTGCTGAACACCTGAAGTACAGACAGCAAAATAAAGCTAGAATACTTTATCATAAAATATTATTTATTGATATAACTTATATTTCATATAAATTATGCTAGCTATCTGAGTTAAAGGGCAAACACCCAAAGGCTTTGTAACTTTTATTCATTGTTAGCACTCCTATCATTTCACCTGTTTCCTTTCTTCATTCAGATCTTGAATGGATAGCAAGAGAATCGGAATGGATCACCTCCTAACTGTCACACTTCAGCTTTACCACTTCCTGGGTAAAACTGACAGGTTATTTTCCATCAGTTTCATTCTAAAGAGATCCTGGAGCACATCACATGTCAGTTTAAGATGGTAGCTATAGATACTACCATCTTAGCTGACAACAGAATTTACTGGGGAAGAAATATCCCTATCTAGATATCCACTATTCTTCTATTCTCTCTACTATTTGTAAACCAGAATTCAAGTAGAAGTGAGTGTAGATTCTCTTAATCCTTTTAGTTTATTTATTTATTTATTATATTTTTAGAGATAAGGGTCTTGCTATGTTGCCCAGGCTGGAGTGCAGTGGCTATTCACAAGTGCAATCATGGCACACTACAGCCTTGAACTCCTGGGCTCAAGTGATCTTCCCACTTCAGCCTCCTGAGTAGCTACGACATGCTTCTACACTCAAATGGCTTTATATATATATATTTTAATAATTCAACAAAATGTTCAGATTTATCACTTATGTTTAGAGAGATAATTTGTTCTTTTGCTCAGCAAGTTTAAAGAAAACTAAAGGGATTACCCTTTAATCAATTGTTACCTATCACCACACCACTATTCTTTTCATACTGTTTTAAAAATGGCAATCCATAGAGAATATCAGTTATGCAATCATATTTCCTGAAAAAAGTGGTAAAACAGAGAAAGCTAGCTTTCTTAAATAACTAGGATAGTCTTGCAAAAGGTCACATCTCATTAAGTGTTGAGGTTCTTTTCAGTCCCACAATTACATTACCACAAAAGAAAACAAAAGCCCAGAACATATATCCTTGGACACATAATATTGTTTACTGTACAATCTGTACAAAGCTGTCCTTAACAAAAAGTAAAAACAACAAGGGTATGAATCCTGGCCTAAGGGAGAAGAATCAAAATCAGATGCAAATACAAAGCAAACCAAAGAGTCTTAAATAAAGAAAGGTTCGAAATGGCTATGGTTGACAAACCCAGTGCTTTTTCTCTACAACAGGAGTCTGTCTACCCATCAGCCCAACTCGGTCTGCTGCCTGTATGGTCTATAAAGTAAGAATGGATTTTACATTTTTAAATAGTTGAAAAAAAATGAAAAGAAGAATATTTCATGACACATGAAAATTAAATAAAATTCAGATTTCAATGTGGATAAATAAAGTTTTATCAGAACACAGCCACACCCATTAGTTGACATGTTGTCCAGGGCGGCTCCCTTGCTGCAATAGCAGATTTGAAGAGTAGCAACAGAGTCTGCAGGGCCCCCAAGGCCTAAAATTATCTACATTGTGGCTTTTTATAGAAAATGCTGACCCCTGCTCTCCAGGAAAGTTTCACCAAACTAGAATTGAACTTTCCTACTCAATAGAAGTTTTAGCAGGATTTGAAGGAAAGAATGGGGTGATTTTAATAAAGAGAAATAGTATATGTATACGTAATTTTACAGTTGTTTTTCCAACTACTGTCTTAACTGGACAAGCATCTTTGTAAGAATACAGGATATGCTTAATTACCCCCCACCCCTTTTAAAGCTAAAGAAAACAGAAACTAAGAGGAAACCTAAACAACTTGCCAGGGTTAGAAACCATAGCCATGTCTCCATTATTCTGTCCGCAGAGGCGAACTAGAGAAGCACCCTCTTCTGTGGGTCAGTTCTGATCTAGGACTTTAACTGAATAAGAAGGGAAGATAAAACTGTGTAAATCCAGAGGTGTATTCCAGGTGCATATTCCAGGTGCATATCCCAGGTGTGCACAAATAAATATATATACATTTATATCACATATTTATGGGTCTGTATACTTTCATACTACTTCCTGTCTTATTACATTGCAGGCTTCTGAATTCAGAGAATTGAGCTGTAAATATGTATAAAAGAAAAGGATAACAAATGTACTTTTCTGAAAATTTGATGTTAAAACAGAATAGACTAGACTAGCCCTACCAAAAATTCCCAGCAAGTCTTTTATCCTTAGCTAATGACCTATAAAACAGTATGCTTATTATAAACCACAAGACGGGCATACTTTGGTTTGAGGACAAACAATATTTAGTAGCCTCAGAAAAAAGGTGTTATCATAAGAAAATCCCTAATATATACATTATTTTTTTCTCCCTCAGGCTAAAATAAGCCAGAGACCATGATAATAAAAAGAACATGTGGTTTTATCTCAGCCGAATAGAAGAGAAAACCATTTCTCTTAAATGAGGGTCTTATAAGACATTATGAGTGGATATGTTACATTAAATAGCACGATGTTTTAAAATATAAAGAACGGAATTAGTGCTCATTCTCTCAAACTTGTCTACCATGTACCAGATGCCATGCATTTTACATGCACTCCTAGCTTATGTCAATTCAAAGTAAAAGTAAGAAAGATATGTGGAATAATCACATAAAATAAAATAAAAGTAAAAAAGATATGGGGATAATCACATAAAATATTCTTGAAAGTCTCGACACAGTTTTCTTTTGCTTTTAAACTGTATCATAACTTTCTGATTGAATACGAAACAACTATTGAAGATATTTGATTTTGATTGTTTTAACTTCTTACTTTGAGTTGTTCCCATCTGAGAGAGTATACTCAATTGTCCTCTTGACATTCACAGAAAATTAAATACCGGACTGGGAGCAAATGTTAATGTGTATACAAATCACTGGAGGATCTTGTTAAATGCAGAGTGTGATGCCACAAGTCTGGGCTAGAGCCCAAGATTTCAGCATTTCTAACAAGTTGCCAGGGGATGCTGACCCAGCCGGTCCAGGGAACACGCTACATCCCGAGCAGCAAGGCTTTCATATGTTCTCACCTGGACTGCTGCCTTCATCAAAAGTTATATGTTCACCATTCAATCAACAAATATTGCTTGAGCACCAACTAGATGCCAGGCAACTGTGCAAATCTTACACAGTGTGTTTAGGTAAGGGCCTCACAGAGTATGACATTGACGCCCAGACCTGAAGTTGGAGAGATGAGCCAGGCAGATTGGCAGGAACGGCATTCCAGCCAAGCATACAGCCCTCAGGTGTGAACAAGCCTTGGTTGCTCAAAGAACAGCAAGGAGGCTCTTAATACATGTTATTTACTTGGCTTTCGATTTACCACACTTGCCTGGTTTTTCTCTCACCTTCTTCATTTCTTCTCACTCTCCTTAGCTAGCTTTCTCCTCTTCTCCCCCCTAAATGTCAGAGTGCCTCAAGGATCAGAGCTTGATTTCATCTATCTACACTCCCAGCCCTGGTGATCAAACCCAGTCACATGGATTTAAGCACCCCAGAACAGAGGTCTCTGAGAACCAGACTCATCTCCACTGGCCTACGAGACGGCACCTTTTGGAGGACTGCAGACTCTCAAGCTCAGCATGTTCATCCACTCTTCCAAATTGGCTCCTCCCACGGTCTTCTGCATCTTCATAGTTGGCAACTCCATTTTTTTCTATTAGGTTGAAACATAGAAAATTGCCATTTTTGTTGGGGGAGGGGGTAGGTCAAAAAATGGTCTCCCTCTGGCTTAACCTAGTTGTTCATTCCACAAATCATGGTTATCTTTGACTTCTTTCTTTCATACCCTGTATCCAACCCATCAAGAAGTATTGTTTCCATCTTCAGAAAATATCCAGAATATGATGGATTTTCATGCTCCACTGTTACCATCAGATCCAAGCCACCATCTCTTCAAACTTAGATGATGGAAAGCTTCCTGACTCTTCTACCTGCTTCTGTCTTGGCACTCTGATGGTGTATTTTCAATACAATGAATAGGGAGATCTTGTGATATTGTCAGATCAAGTCATTTCTCTATAGAAACTAAACCAAAACAAACAAAAAGAAAAACCCCACCTCTGTAATGGTTCCCTACTTATCTCTGAGAAAAAAAAAACAAAAACAAAGTATTTGCAATGGCCTAGAAGTCCCCACATCAATGCTATTCACAGTGCTTATTAGAAAGGCACATTCCAGGGCCCCAAACCAGAGCTAATGAATCAGAATCTCTGGGTATGGTGTTCAGAAATCCACACTAGCTTGTTAGTCCTCCAGGTAGATTCTACACACCCCTGTCCACTGTGCCCACTTCTCCCACTCCACCCCACCCCAGGAGCATTACCTCATTGACCTTGTCTCCTATAACTATCCTAAGGACATACTCACATATCCAGCCCACACGCTACCAGTGCTCCTGATTCTCCCTCCTCTGCTCTGCTTTGTCCAGAACACAGCTTGACACACTGTGGGCACTCAGCAAGTATTTGGTACGTCAGTGAAGCAGTGTGGAACCACTGTGGCTGGCATGCATGGATAAGGGGCAGAACCAAAGATCAAGGGGCCACACTGTGTAGGCAGGGGTTGTAGGCTAGGATTCTGACCACCTCTGGAAACGTCCTGAGGAAATGAAGTGTGACAGTCCCTCAGTCTTCCTAAGTTAGAAAGCTCTAGAGGAACTAAGTCTTCAGGCCAGGCAGTTGATTCACAGCCTGCCACCCTACTTCACATGATAAAGCTTCCTTATCTATCAGGGGCTGCCCAAAGATTGCCAATTCTTACAGCTCTCATCTAGCAGTACAAGCCATTGGGGCCTGTGGGTCTCAAACGACTGGCCGGAAGCCAGAGATTTGCTTTCACCTCTAGCCGTAGACCCCTAGATAAGTCACAGTTATTCCAAGGTCCCCAAGCTGGCAGTCCATGGACACAAACCACAGGCAAGTCTGTTCACCTAGACAGAATTTAGTGTTCTATGAATTGGTCACCAATGATGAAAAATTGGGAGTTTTCAACCCAAAATCTGGTTTCTGGTTTCTCAAACCAGAGTTTGGATTTCTCTTTTCTGGTTGAGAAATCAGAAGATCTAGAGATACCAAACTGCACTCCTACTGGGCCAGCAACTTATCACAGTTGAAAAGCAACAGAGTTGAGAAGTAGCTTCTCCCTTTCAATGAGCACTTACTTTTCATTCTGCAACTCTCATCACTCTTTATTCTGACACTGACAACTGGACTACTTTATTCATTAACCGGTCTGATTCCTGAAGACTTTTAAATCCGCAAATCCTACCTTACCCATTCACACTTCATATCCCTGAACAAGGTTCCAAATCTGATAGAATGATGGTGGCGCAAGTGTGTTCAGAAAGCTACATGAAATGAACAATCTCATATGAGAAAATAAAATAAATAGGTAGAACTGTAAAAGATAAAATAAAATAAATGGATATAAACTTTAAAAAGATACATACATGTTGCCCATGCAGCAATGGCTCTTTTCAAGAACTTTTCTAAGGAGATGATCAGATACAGGACAAAGATTTAGGTACACAGACATCTATTAGAGCATTATCTCTAACAGAAGTAGGTGGACTACTGCCTAGGGCATGCCGCCCATTTTTGTCAATAAGGTTTTATTGGAAAATATCCATGCTTTCATTTATGTATAGTCTATGGCTGCTTTCAAACTATAACAGTACAAGAGCATAGTTGAGTAATGGACCTGACAGCCCCAAAAGTCTAAAACACTCTGCTTTTTTATAGATACAGTTTTTCGGCCATTAATTTCTAATAAAAAAATTGAAAACAAATATCTCATAGGCCATGGATTCAATTAATTATAAGGGAGCCATATAGTTCAGGCTTTCAGCCTCAGCACTATTGACACTGGAGCCAGATACTGCTTTGTTGTGGGGGTGATGTGTGAACTGCCTGCTGTCTCCCAGCATCCCTAACCTATACCCATTAGATGCTAAGTAACACAGCATGTCCCACTCCAGTTATGACAACCAAAACTGGCTCCAAACATTGCTAAATGCCTCCTGGGGACAAAACAGCCCTCAGTTGAGAACCACTACATATAAATGGATCCTATGCAGTCATTACAATCCACATTTTATCTAACAATTTTTTGTTTATTTCTTGTCTAGTACACTACATTGAATTTCATATATCAAATTTTTTTTTTTTTTTTACTTTAAGTTCTGGGATACATGTGCAGAACGTGCAGGTTTGTTACATAGGTATGCATGTGCCATGGTGGTTTGCTGCACCTGTCAACCCGTCATCTAGGTTTTAAGCCCCACATGCATTAGGTATTTGTCCTAATGCTCTCCCTCCCCTTGTCCCCCACCCCTCAACAGGCCCCGGTGTGTGATGTTCCCCTCCCTGTGTCCATGTGTTCTCATTATTCAACTCCCACGTATGAATGAGAACATGTGGTGTTTGGTTTTCTCTTACTGTGTTAATCTAACAATATTTAATGAGAGGGAAAGTTCATTAATGTAAATGGGAACATAAAGCAGGTTAAAAACACTATACATGCTGCTATCCAAAATTGATTTTTAAATGCTATTTATATATATGCAAAGCCAAAAAAAAAATACTAATGACAAATTATTCGGTCAAGTCTCAACAATGACTATTCCCGAGTGATAAATTCTCAGTGATTGTTATTTTATTATTTTCTATAATGTACATGACACTGATTTTATAATTTAAACAAGCTAGACATTCCATGAGAATGAAAGCCTACAGATCTGGACAAATAAAAATATATTCAGGCCGAATTCCTCTACTGAAAATTTTGCAAGCAACAAATAAACCCATGAAGTGGTTACGCAATGGTGAAATTCACCTTGTTTCAACTTTTTCTTGAACTGTTTGATCAGATGGAGAGGACTTTGTTTTTTCTGAAATTTTTGGTCTAACGTTCAAGCTTGTACAGTTTGCATTTGTATAATATTTGACACATTTTTATGGTTTTTCTAAAGGGCCACAATTACGTGGTTCAATAGTGCCTTTATAATGGCCCATTGTCAGGACCGTCCAGATCCCCCCCACCATGGGAGCTGCGAGTGCAGCATTCCACATGCTAGAACTTTTCCACGTGCCCCAGTTTAGCCCTGCCTCAGAATCGCAGACGTCTTTTTGTTGTAGCATTTCCCCCCTCAAATGCCCCCATTGTTTGCAGTTTATCGGGTATTAGAGATGATTACAGCACAGGCAGAACAACTCCTTCTCATAAGTACTGACACTCTTAAGAAACTGGCAGTGGTCAAGTTTGTCAGAGATGAAAACATTGCCTTGGGCCTAAGCAAAAGGTCAGAAAGCCCCTAGGCAGAGATGAGAGCTGCTGAATGCTACTGGTTTGAAGGTCAAGCCCACATGAGCTAAAAACTGTCAAAAAGCAGCCATCTCCTAATAACACAACTTCAGGATCTATATCATGAGACTGAGGGTCCTTCTGGTTTTTGAGAAACTGCATTGGCTTGGGAAATTCTTAAAACTTGCCTTATAGATTATGTTATGATGAAGTTCCAGATTGGAATTAACCTCACCAACAACAGCAGCAGCTCGGCAGCGCTTTCCGACTGGGGCATGCACTGTGCTGAGAACTTTGCATGCAGGTTTAATGTAACCATCCCCACTTAACAAACCATTCATTCATTCAACCAGGATTTACTCAGCACTCATCTAGGTGCTGAAGACTGAGCAGCAACTAAAGCACAGGCCCTGATTGCATGAAAATCATATTTAAGGTGGGGAAGTAGAGACAAACACTGAGTAATGAACCAACAAAGGAATAAGAATCTCATACAATGAGAAGTGCAATGCAGACAGTAAAAGAGAAAAAAAAGGCCATTGCAACAAAGCTATTCTAGAAGCAACAAGTTGGGTGGAACCTCAATGATGAGAAGCCAGCTATGGTGAGGTACAGAAGAGATCAGATACTGAGGTAGGAAGCAGCCCAGCATATTGGATGAATAAGGACAAGATCAACAACCACAGAGCCAGCACTTTTGGAGTATTGACAAGGTCAGTGAGAGCCCTGAAAAGGATGTCTGGGCCAGATGTTGTAGGGCTTTGCAGGCCATTGAAAGGAATTTGATTTTTATTCTCTACTACTTGTAAGAAGCCATTGAGATGTTTTAATAAAGAGAATCAACATGATCTGATGAACACTTTGAAAATGCCCTTGGCTTCTTCTTGGCTTGCACTAAGTCTAATTTAAAAACAGCACAAACATTAAGAGACTTTCTTATATAATGCTCTGAAATGCCTCACGCCACCATGAAGAAGTTGTTATAAGTGGTGCACACAGCTATAAAATACTCCACGTATGCCTGCTTGGGACACACAGCTAAGAATATGACCCACTGTCAGAGTAAAATGGAGAGATGCAGTTTAGTATTGTTAAACATCTGAATGGAATTTCAAATAGATCTGAGTTCAAATCCTGGGCAAGTTGCTTAAATGTTTTGGACCTCAGTTTTCTGTTTACAAAATGGGCTCATGGATCCTACCTACCTAATAGTTGCTGGAGATGCGGATAAGCTTAAGTGATGAGATGCATGAAAAGTACTTGGCACATAGTAAATGCTCAGTAAATAAATAACGTTCTCTATGATTGTTAGCCTTGGAATTTTTACTTTCACATCCAAGTGGATTAGTGTTAAATCATATAGCTCACAATCTCAAAAAAAATATAAAGCCACCAAGAAGGAGAGGAGAGGACTTTAAAAGATGAAGGAAATATTCAGCCTCTTTCCTGTATCCTTTTATCTTTTTCTCTTTAGCTAACTCAAATATCATAGATGGATTGTGAGAGTAAGAGAAAAAGGGGAAAAACATGAACGTTAGAGCTGGGACACTTGCAGGCCACAGTCTCATACAGAAGGCTTTCGTGACATCTTTCCTCTCATACTTCCAAATGAGCTGGCTCAGTCAGTGGTTCTCTTTAACTGGGTTTTAGGGAAATTGTAAATTCCTGAAAATTGTAAGCAAACTTTGACTGTACATTTTTCTGGGGAGAGGTTGAACAAACTACGAGACAGATTTAAAGATGAAATTATGTCTAGGATTTGCAAGTTAGAGGGAGGTATCCGTGAAACAGGATGAGCCGAGTCAATAACTCTCAAAGCTGGGTGATGGGTTACGCGAAGGGTTCATTCTATCATTCACTCTGCTTTCGTATAAATTGAGACAACCTGTACATATTCACACAGTGCACACATATTTATGTATTTGATATTTTATTTTTATTTATTTATGTCCTCTTTCTCCATAAAAGGAAAAGTGTTATGGTAGCATGTTTACTAAGCAAGCACTTAGCACACCTATCAGCCTATTGCAAGTATCAAATATCTGCTTTTTAGCTTGCTATTCTGGACCTTCACCAGCAATTTTCTTCTAAGAGATCTGACTTGGTGTTGCATGAATTGATTATGGATTCAGGAGGATTCCTGTGATTCTTCTGTGGCATTGCCGGCACGAGAACTCAGAGAAATATCTTGTTAACAAGCAAAATAAGCTGGATTTGCCCATGGAGTGCTCTCATTGATCTAATCAGGAATGTGTGTTTTAGCCACAAATGAAACATTTTTAAAAAAACTTGTGCAGGGGATACAGAACTGAATTCATATTGACCTTTTCAGATCAAAAAAATCACGACTACCTCTTTCAAACAAATTGGCCAATGATCTACATGGATGTCATCTAAAACATGTAATCAACTGAAACTTAAGCTTACATAGGTATTTAGGTAGAGCTTTATTTTTCCTCACTATAAAAAGTACTTTGCCAAAAAAAAAAACAAAACCAAAAACCTATGATTTATCATACTCTACAAAGCAAATTCTCAGAGATTTAAAATTTTTTGAAAATCTATAAAAATCTGTAAAGGGAGGACACACCTATACCAGGCCAATATATGTGGTTTGGATAGTCCCATTTGGATTTGTGTGATAAAAATAATGGATAATGCATATAAAGAGGAAGAGGATAGACTACTTCTTTGGAGAATATAGGTAGGAATTTTAAAGGAGGTAGGAAAATGGGAAGATACAGAGACTCCTCATAATTAGGAGAAGAATTAAAAAGTGAAAATAGGCTAGGTGTGGTGACTCATGCCTGTAATCCCAGCACTTTGGGAGGCCAAGGCAGGCCGATCACTTCAGGCCAACATGGTGAAACCCCATCTCTACTAAAAATACAAAAATTAGCCTGGTGTGGTGGTGTGTGCCTGCAGTCCCAGCTACTCAGGAGGCTGAGGCAGGAGAATTGATTGAACCCGGGAGGCAGAGGTTGCAGTGAGCCAAGATCGCACCAATGCATTCCAGCCTAGGTGACAGAGCAAGACTCCATCTCCAAAAGAAAGAAAATAAAGCAATTACTGAGTGCTATGTTACAGGTAGTTTTTCTGAAAGTTTTCAATGGATTCACTTATTTAATCCTCATTACAATCCTAGGAAGTAGCAGATGTTATTATCCCCATTTTCAGGATGAGGAAATTGAGGCTTACTCCTAATCACTTTATGAAACACTACCAAACTATGAGTTATTTACAGGATTCATATTTTCAACGGAATTATTTCTGGTTTTGAAACTGTTCAGAGGGCCTATGTAATCACTATTTCTTCTCAGTATTTGTTTTTGTGCTTTATTATAAATAAGGCTTCTCCTGAGAATTTGGTCCTCAGCTGGGTGGACACTGCTGTTAAACCAAAACGCTACCCAATTCCAAAGTGAACAGAATCAGCCCCTCAAGCCAGCAACGGGTCAACAAGGACAGGACCTAACAACAGAGAAAGTCAATATGGACATTTGTTCTGGGAAAACTGCCTTAGGACTTTGACTAATTTAAGGGTTGAGGGTTTGTTTCTTTCTTTCTTTCTTTGTGAGAAGGATGAGATGAGGGGGCTGGTCAGTCAGCAAACAAACAATCTTCCAGACTCAATGGCAATTTTTGTTAACCAAAGGCATCTCAGTATCATGAGATTTGTAAAGGAAAGGTTAAAATACTGTATGATATAGTAATGTCTTTTATAAGAAAGAAAATAGGCCACTGTATCACTGAAGTACCAGTTGTTACGTACTCAGTTGTGAAGCAGTAACAAAAACGGGAAGAAGAGAAATGTCAAGACTACCCTTTTGTTAAAAACCCACTATATTATGTGGCTTGGATAAAAACAAAAACTAAAAAGCAATGGCGGCCGGGTGTAGTGGCTCACTCCTGTAATCCCAGCACTTTGGGAGGCCAAGGCAGGTGGATCACAACGTCAAGAGATCGAGACCATCCTGGCCAACATGGTGAAACCCTATCTTTACTAAAAATATAAAAATTAGCTGGGTGTGGTGGCATATGCTTGTAGTCCCAGCTACTTGGGAGGCTGAGGCAGGAGAATCACCTGAACCCAGGAGGCAGAGGTTGCAGTGAGCCGGGATTGTGCCACTGCACTCCAGCCTGGCGACAGAGTGAGACTCCATCTGAAAAAAAATGCAATGGCATAGTCAATCCTCAAATCTCTATATATTGTGTGGTAGACAGAAAAGAAAGCGAGACCTCAACATGAAAGAAAATACTTCATTTCTATCATCAAGGGGCTTACAACCGAAGGGTTAGGTGGGGGAAACAGGGAGAGTAACCCACACAGAAATTTACATTAAGGTGCTCCTGCCTATTAAGATGGGAGCTCTCAACTGTACAGGCAGTTTTGCCCTTCAAGGAATTTTAGGCAATGTCTGGAGATACTTTTGGTTGTCATAACTATGTGAGGAGGGGGTGCTACTACTGGCATCCAGTATGCGAGAGTCCAGGGGTGATGCTAAACATCCTACGATGCACAAGACAGCCTTTCAAAACAAAGACTCTTTCGTCCCAGTGTTAATAATGCCACAGTGTAGAAATCCTATCCTAGAAGAGGCTGTGCCAATTTCCTTCCCGACTCCTTTCAGTGGCAGATTTCAGAAGAGGCACAGAAACTAGTCAAGCCCCAGGAATGGCACAGGTATCTCATGAACTATTGACATGCTTCCTTCTTATATCGGATATTCACAGTTATCAAGAGTTATTTCACATCTTGTCTTGACATGCAAAGGAGATGTTTCTAGCTAATTGGAGGGTGCAGGAAACATCATCTTCACTGTAAATAGCCTAATTCAATACTCAAGAATTCATACTGATTTGAGTTCTGGACGTCCAGTCAGATGGACAGGAAAAGCTATGCTATAAATCAAGAATGATCAATTCAACACAATAATGATAAACTATGCCCTAAAACTATATAGAATGAAGCTGAACAATTCTAATGTTTCAAAAAGCACACTAGGAATCTGCTTTTGGTGTTTCTGAGTCATTCCGAACATCAACTATGAGTGCATTATTGATATCTGAGAGTGTCACTTAAAAGTCTCTTATGTCTGATAAAATAGTAAATAAAGGAACGTTTCTATACTTGCAAACAAAACCAGAAGTTGGCTAATGCTTAGCTTACAATAAGCTTACGGAGTTTCACATATAGCCTCCTTACTCTCCCAAATTCTCCACGATAAAACAGCAAATCAGCCGGGTGCAGTGGCTCATGCCTGTAATCCCAGCACTTTGGGAGGCCGAGGCAGATGGATTGCCTGAGGTTAGGTGTCCGAGACCAGTGTCTGGCCAACATGGTGAAACCCTGTCTCTACTAAAACTACAAAAAAATTATCTGGGCATGGTGGCGTGTGCCTGCAATCCCAGCTACTCGGGAGGCTGAGGCAGGGGAATTGCTTGAACCAGGGAGGTGGAGGTTGCAGTGAGCCGAGATCGAGCCACTGCACTCCGGCCTGGGCAACAGAGTGAGACTCTTGTCTTGTAGGGACCAGCCCCACAGGGTCGGTGGGTCTCTCCCCATGTGCAGTGACGAGAGAGTGTAGAAATAAAGACACAAGACAAAGAGATAAAAGAAAAGACAGCTGGGCCTGGGGAACCACTACCACAAATGTGCGGAGACCGGTAGCGGCCCCGAATGTCTGGCTGCACTGTTATTTACTGGATACAAAGCAAAAGGGGCAGGGTAAAGAGTGTGAGTCATCTCCAATGATAGGTAAGGTCACGTGTCCACTGGACAGGGAGCCCTTCCCTGCCTGGCAGCTGAGGCAGAGAGGGAGAGGAGACAGAGAGAAAGACAGCTTACGCCATTATTTCTGCATATCAGAGACTATTATTACTTTCACTAATTTACTACTGCTATCTAGAAGGCAGAGCCAGGTGTACAGGATGGAACATGAAGGCGGACTAGGAGTGTGACCACCGAAGCACAGCATCACAGGGAGATGGTTAGGCCTCCGGAAAACCACGGGCAAGCCTGACTGATGTCAGGCCCTCCACAAGAGGTGGAGGAGCAGAGTCTTCTCTAAACTCCCCCGGTGAAAAGGAGACTCCCTTTCCCTGTCTGCTAAGTAGTGGGTGTTATTCCTTGACACTTTCCGCTACCGCTAGACCACGGGTCCGCCTGGCAACGGGCATCTTCCCAGATGCTGGCATCACCGCTAGACCAAGGAGCCCTCTGGTGGCCCTGTCTGGGCATAACAGAAGGCTCGCACTCTTGTCTTCTGGTCACACCTCACTAAGTCCCCTCAGCTCCTATCTCTGTATGGCCTGGTTTTTCCTAGGTTATGATTACAGAGAGAGGATTATTATAATATTGGAATAAAAAGTAATTGCTACAAACTAATGATTAATGATATTCATATATAATCATATCTAAGATCTATATCTGGTATAACTATTCTTGTTTTATATTTTATTATACTGGAACAGCTGGTGTCCTCGGTCTCTTGCCGTGGCGCCTGGGTGGCTTGCTGCCCACACTGTCTGAAAACAACAACAGCAGCAGCAACAATAACAACAAAAAACAGCAACAAAAAAAAACCCCAGCAAATAATTTTTCATCTGTTCATTTCCTACATTTTGAAAAAAGAAGTTATTTCTTTCCAATATATTTTTTAAACTTTCCAAAGTCATTTGTTCATAATTTTATAAATAACCCCAGACTTTTATTTTCTAATTGCTCTTAAAGTATTATAGAAGTGTGCCAAATGCTCTCAGAGATGGGGCAAGAGGCACATTGTGCTATTCTTTTGTATTTATTAGAAATTTTCCATAATAAAGAGTTAGAAGGAAAGGAAAAAGTGTAGTTTTTAGATATATACACACACATGCACATACATGCACAAATGTTGTCTTGGGTGTTTACAAAAAAATAATTTAATCCTAATGGCTTCAATGGCAAATTCTTTGCAGTTTTAAAGATTCTAGATCGTTTTATTTTATTATTTGCCTCCCTACAAAACTATCTACAAACCACTTAGAAAAACAAAACAAAACAAAAGCTACAGTAGTAGAAATAGCATTAAATTAAACAAGATTGTTCCTACAAAGTTCTTGTCTCAAATGATACCCATGACAAATAAGTGCAGACCCAAATGATCTTAAATGGACTTAAATGGGCTCTTACTTTTAGCAAAATGGCAAGTGGTTTCAATCGCCAAACTGAAGCTTCCTTGTATTATGTATATTATTTAATTAACACTTTGGAAGATGCACTGTGGTGGCTGAATTTAAGTGTTTTCTTCTCCCCCTTTTGGTATTGAAATATGGGATGATGCAGTTATACCTTTACCACTGAATATGCTTAGAAAGTCAACCTTGGATATAAAAGAGAACGAGCGAGAAGAGACAGAGAAAGATTTCTTGAAATAATAGAAATGACTATGGAAAAACATAACAAAAGGCTAAATAATGCAAAATTTTTTATTCTTTTTCCGTAATATAGAACATGATTATTTACTTAACAACAAGCCATGCCATTTTCCATATTCAAAATAGTTATTGGAGAGTATGAGAATAAGTTGTAACAATTCTCACCTTCTCCCTTCAGAGAAAAGAAAATAAGAGAGGAAGGTTAACTTTTATTGAGCAACTCTTATATACAAAGCATAATGCTCAAGCCTTTTCATACATTAATATTTCTCGATGCTCACAATGAATGTAAGTGCTACCACTAGTCTCACTTCACAGATGAGGAAACTGAGGGCAGAGGGTTACATAACTAGCTTGATGTGACTTGCCTGCTTTCATATAACCAGAGATCTGAACCCTGGTGTGCTGGACTCCAAACCAACCAAATACGCAGGATGCATCGTGGCTTCATTTCTCAGAGGTAATCAATGCACTGCTATGAGTGATATGGCAAACATACTTATTTTAAAAGTCCCAAAATTGTTGTCACAAAAAGGAACATACGAGAGAAAAAAACACAAAGGAAATTTTATTGAATTCATCTTGTCATCCTTAATACCAGGAAAAAACACCAATTTTATTACTTTCCTTATTAAAAATATAATGTAGGCCAGGCGTGGTAACTCACACCTGTAATCCTAGCACTGTGGGAGGCTGAGGCAGGCAGATCACTTGAGGTCAGAAGTTCCAGACTAGCCTGGCCAACATGGTGAAAACAAAAAATTTAGCCAGGCGTGGTGGTGAACTCCTGTAATCCCAGCTACTCAGGAGGCTGAGGCACACGAATCACTGGAACCTGGGAGGTGGAGGTTGTAGTGAGCAGAGACCATGTCACTGCACTCCAGCCTGGGTGACAGAGTGAGACTGTGTCTCAACAAAAACAAAAACAAAACCCCAAAACCCATAATGTACTTGACTGGAGAAAATTTAGAGAAAAGGATGAGCAAAAGGAAGGAACAACATATAACAATCCCATGCTGAGAAAAAAACTCTGACAACATTATGGTATTTGTCTTTCTATTGATCAAAGTGGAATGTTAATGTGGTCCCCAACCATGCTAGCAGAGCTGGAGCAAAAGTTGTCTTACTCAAAAACAAAAACAAAAACAAAAACAAAAAACAGTCTCTATCTTTTCTAAAGGAGGATTTATACATATCCCTAAGACATAAAATGTACCAACCAACCTGCCCACCAAGATCCTGAAAGATTATGTCTGGTTTAACCTCTGAGAGTACAGTTCAGATCTGGATTATTAATTTAAATTACATTTTACGATGCTTGACTCTTTACATGTTGTAGGATCCCAATTCCAGGGAACACTTGCAGCTACAAATAGCCCTTTGCTAGATTGCAAGGGATAGAAATGGAATCATCAGTGGGAAGAAGAATATAAGGAATGTTATATGAGAGATTTAATGCTGAAAAACCCTATGCTTTTCCCCAAGCCTTCTGATTTTGCTACACTAATTCCTCTTCAGCACCATACCATGAATGAACCACCCTCATCTAAGAGCAGAATCATAAGCCAGGCTGACTTTAAGGGCTAAAGATGTCAAAAAAAAAAAAAAAAAAAAAAGAAGGCAACTGTATCAAGTCAAATATCATCATATTTTCATATTTCAAAGTCAGGGATGGTAACCAATACCTAAGAATTTCCCAGTTCCAAGTCCTCAAACCATGCATACTAACCTTCATGCCAGTAACGTAAATATTCACAAAAGAGACTTTTCGGTCATTATTCCCAGAACCAGTCTATTGTGATTTTTCAGATACACCCACACACATCCATTTCCAGACTATAATACCACCTGCTCGATTTAAGCCTCTAAATGGCAGGTCAGATGTCCTTCTTGTTTTTCTTGTTTTTATACCCTGTTACTTAATATGCTGCCCATAATGCACTGGACATATAATATGGACACTTAGTGTCCAACATGTACTAGACATGCACTAAACATATGTCAAATGAATAAGCAACAATACCAGAATCTTACAGGAGACAGAAGGTATTCTAAATATTAAAAATGGTAGACTGGCAGATTTACCAAGGGGCTAACTAATACACCATGATGTGTTTATTTTATGATAATATCACTTAATTCTACAAGAATCCACTTGTAAATACCGTAACTGACTCACAACATCCAAGGTAAGGAAAATATTCTGATATATGTAATCGTGATGAAATCGAAACTTTTTACTTTAAAAAATATTGAGGCCAGTGTTAACAGTCATATGACAGTCGTAAGTTTATTATGATGTGCATCATATTACCTTGTTTAGATACAGGATATTTATTATTAGGTCATTTATTTGTTTTCCTAGTATTAAATTAAAAAGCAGTACTTTTTAGTAAATATTTGCTTAACAAACATAGCTTGCCTACATAAAATGTTTAAAAATTTTTAAACAATCCCAAATTTAACTCACTCAATTCCGAACCTGTAAAATTTCACATCAAAAGGAGGACCGTGTTTGTGTTTAAGTCAATTAAGGAAAGGTATAAATCAAGTATACTAATTTTATTATTAAAGACTCAAGGGTTGATAAGATTTCCTTCTGGGTTCTGGAGCCCCAAATACAACATTCAGATGCCAAAGCTTTAGATGTGAACATATTCATAAAATTATGTTTCAAAATAATGAAAATTTATCAGTAATCTCTGACATTAGAAGAATGGCAAAATAAGTCCATTTATTTGAATTATTATGTGATTATTTAAAATGATATATGTGTATATAGCAACATAAAAAAGACACTGAAAATAAAATGCAGATGTAAAAGTATAAAATCTATGATTGCACAAATGTAAAAACATATGAATAGGAAAAAGACTGGGATAATTTTATTTTAAAATAGTTTTGTATCAGAACAATGGAATATGATGATGTTTTCATGTTTTCTGCCTTTCAAACTTTCTAGCATAATTATTGTAATAACAATTTGGCAATTGCTTTGGCTGCAGAATCATCCTCCTACTCTAGAAATGAGAAAATGCAGGTGTTGCTTTGCCAGCCTCCCTTGCAGCTAGGGAATGAACATGTGACTGAGGATCCACCAATCAGGTGTTCTGCACTGGACTCAGGTGTTAGAGAGAAAGGATAAGGAAAAGGAACAGGGACCACAGGGAGTGGGCAAGGCTGTGGGAAGACTGAATTATTGGTGCAATAGAAACAGAGAAGCAGGCTTCCATTGCTCTCCAGACCAATTCTGCAGTGTGTCTGAGGTACTGCTCCTGGTTCCAAGCCTGGTCTTCTTACTGCCTAGCAACTCAGCAGGTAACCCAATATCCTGTCAATAAATTCATTTTCTTTCAAAATTAACAAAAGTTGCTTATTGTTGCTAGCTATTAAAAACTCTGACATAGGGTTATGGTTTTATTAATCCTGTAAATACAGGCATTAGGTTATAAATATATATATTTTAAATAGATACATATTTAAGTATATATAAATATTTGTACATACAAATATATATATGAAGTGGCAATATCATTCATTAATTTTCATGTATTAGGATTTCTTTATACAAACAAGAATTGCGTGGTATGATTCATTTTTATTATGCTTATGATATATATTCTTGTGTTTAAAGGAAATCTATTATAGACTCTGGTTTAGAAAATAATTTTATAATATAGAAAATCTCAAATGAATGGATTCTCTTAGATTTCTTCCCATTGGAAATCACTGCAATGAGATTCTAACATTTTTCTCTAGGTTATATCTTACAATCAAATGTAATATGTGGAGACAGGTAGTATTTCTACTGAGCTTTAGAGAAAAGTGTGATTGATTTATTATGCTTAATACCTATCTCTGAATCTATGTAGTATTGCACAGTGATTGACCTACAGAACACAAGGGTTCCTTGTGACATAAAGGAATACACTTCTCGTAAGGTGTTTACATTTCATTAGAACCTATGAAGAACCTACTAAACTACGTTTTATATCTCCCTCTTGTGCTTAGTGGAATACATTACTCATAGCAGACATTTAATAAATATCTATTCAAATGCTGACTTTATATGAACTGTCCTGAATTGCTTATTATTTTTAAAGGTGGAGCCCTCCACTTCCTCTGGAATATATCTGTAGAGTATAATGGCCTTAACTGCTAAAGGAAAAAAGTCAGACAAAATGAGCTCATGGGTTGCAAAGGAAGAAGTCAGGCTCAGGATTCCTCTTCTTAATCTCCTATTTTAACAACCAGGCAACTAACACAGCCCATCCCCCTGAAGAACTACCCAGCCCTTGGCAATCACCCTTTCTCGAGTACTTACTCATCCAACACCGCACAATGATGACATCAGCCCAGTGCTCCAGGGGGGACAGGTAGGTGTCACCACTGCCAACTCACAAGTAGATGAAGTATCCCAAGCCAGAAGAAGCAATAATTTGTGCAAGGACAGACAATAACTGCACGATGAAGTGGCAGGCAGGTTCATCTCCTGGGGAGTTTTCCCAGCGTGACCCAATTGAAATATCCTCTTCTGAAATATAAAACCGTTCCTCAAAAACAAAGTTGTTCAGGCTGGGTGTGGTGGCTTATGCCTGTAATCCCAGCACTTTGGGAGGCCGAGGGAGGCGGATCACCTGAGGTCAAGAGTTCGAGACCAGCCTGGCCAACATGGTGAAACCCTGTCTCTACTAAAAATACAAAAATTAGCCAGTTGTGGTGGCATGCGCCTGTAATTCCAGCTACTCAAAAGGCTGAGGCAGGAGAATCTCTTGAACCCGGGAGGCAGAGGTTGCAGTGAGCCAAGATCGCACCATTGTACTCCAGCCTGGGTGACAAAGTGAGACTCCATCTCAAAAAACAAACAAACAAAAAAGTTCCATTCTAATAGCATGATTTAATGGGTACATGAACTATGTGTGTGTGACTGTTTGCCTGTCTAGCAAAGACGCAGTAGAGGAAGGCAACCACAGCAGAAATAAATGGAAAAGCCCATGAAAACAACTTCTACTGATAATAAGCATTTTGTTAATTCACATTTCAAAAAGGAAGAAAATTCCCCTTCTCATTTGAAGTGCCATAATCCATTGTGTCACAGTTAATAAAAAGCACTATATCAAATCTAGACTGCATTTCTGAAAGCCTGTTACAGCTTTATATCATCTTGAATATGGGAAGGTTGAGTAGGCATCACCACCAAAACAATTCAAGGGCCTTCGTTTTATCATGCTATTAATACGTTCGTTAGGATGATGTAAAATCACTGGCTTAGTTTACACATCCATGCAACCAGGGAACTACCTGGCTCTCCCTTCCTGTCCGATAAGCTGTGCTATTATTTATATCTGAAAAGAGTAGACTGCACCAGCATAAATGAGATGCAGTCAATCACTATGTGTGATGATCAGGCACAAGGGCTGAAATCTGAGTCACCTTCATGCAAACTCAACTGTGCACCATTGTCACTGCTCCATTACCTCAGGTTTCTTTGGAGTCTTAGAAAAACCTTAGACTACTAAAAAGGCAAATGAGATCTCTCAAGGAAGAATTCATCTCCTAAAGAAAAATAGTGGTATAAAACATGAAATGCAATACATGACATGCTTCCTTCATATCTTTAGGTGGAAGTGTCATTCAGACATCAGTAACTAACATTGTACATTAAAAATGAGAAAACAAGCTCATCAAAAAATCCCAAAAGAATAAAGACAAATATAAACAAATACAAAAAGCCCCCACTCCCTACTCTCTCTTATCTCTACTCTTTAATCAATTTTAGAGTTTACATGCATTCTCTGCTTTATTTATAGGCTAATTCAAATATAATTAAATAAAATATAATTATATATCTATATACATCCACTCAAAACAAACATCTGGTTACATGATACATATTTTTCTGCAGCTTGCTTTTTAAATAATAATAATATATCCTAGACAACTTTCCATGTCAACACACCTAGATCTATCTTTCTTTTCAAAAGCAGCCACCAAGTGTTCCATTTTATTACTAAAAATTTTTAATCATTCCCAGATTCAAAGGCATTTCTATTGTTCTCAATTTTCACTATGGTAAGTAATGCAGAATTGAATATTCTTGCATTATGAACATATTGGACCTTTATATAGGCTTTCTGGAGTGTGGGGTCTTTGAGGTAGAGGATAGTTGGCCAAAGAGACTGCCTGTTTTCCATGTTGAGAGATGCAGCCCAAATTCCTTGCAAAAAGCAATTCTGTTTATATTCTAACCAACAGAGAATCCAAGTGCCCATTCACCCACACTTTCCCCAACACTGACTCTAGCAGGTTTGTGAAGCTTTCTAACAATTTCTGTGTGTGGCTTATAGAATGATGATCATACTTTCTTTGGTAAATTGCATGAGGCTTGGCTTCAAAGAAATCATAGGCAAAGTTCCTGTCCTAAAAGATTATGATAGTATGAGGGAAAATACCAACAGAGATGACTAGAACATGTGCAAGCAAATACAGTGATGGCAAGTTTCTGATGAACACCTTGGTTGAGATGCACCTCATTACTTTTATTTCCCTGAAAGTAGTCCTTACCTTTTTTGTTAACTTTAAAAATTTGTGGTAAATGATAGAATAGTCATTGTTCTGTCTCCCAGAATGAAAAAAAAACCTAAAATATTACCATGTTTGCTTTGGATTAAATATTGAAGACAACAATAAGCCCCATAAGTTCCCTGCTCTCCCTCCCCAGAGGCAACTATTACCCAGAATTTGATGTGTAGTCATCCAATACATGTGTTTATGCTTTTGCAAGATAGCACCTATAACTTTGCGTGATTTTCTTCAAAAATTACATACTTGTTGACCATATATGTGCTTGAACAAACTTGCTTTTATCACTCAATATTTAGTTTCTGAGATCTATCCATGATAAAACACACCCATCTAATTCATTTATTTTCTCTCCTTTATGATGTGCCATGTAATCTACTCCCTTATTGATGGGCATTTAGGTTGACTGCAGTTTGTTGCAATCACAGATAATACTGCAGTGAACATCCCCATGTATGTCTCCTTTATGGCTTCTGCAGGGTGTAAGCCCTGAGGTGGAATCATTAAATGGTAGGTTGCACACACTGGAAACTTTATTAAATATTGCCAAACTGTTCTTCAAGGTATTTGTACCATCTTTGCTCCCACTAGCAATGTATGAAGGTTCTGATTTCCTTTTCTCTCCAAACATACCATTATCAGGCTCTCTAAATTTTGCCAACCTGATTGTAAAATACTATTTGTATCTGTGTATTACTTTAATGTGCAATTCCTTAGGTACAGATTGAATTTTTGTGAACTGCCTATGCATATTCTTTGCCTTCTTTCCCACCCCATCGTTTTCTTATTGATGTTCAGGAGTTCTTTATATATTCTAGGTACTAATCCTACGCTTGTTATTTATGTTATCAATATGGTTCTCCTATTTATTACTTTTTATCAACTTTGTCTTTCTAATTAACACCATCTCCTGGAAGTGTGGTTAAAAACCTAACAGGAATTGCGCACAGTGGTGCATGCCTGTTGTCCTGGCTACTGGGGAGGCAGAGGCAGGAGGATTGCTTGAGCCCAAGAGTCTGAGGCACAGTGAGCTATGATCATGTCACTTCACTCCTGCCTGGACAACATAGCAAGAGCCCATTTATATTGGTCCGTTTTCATGCTGCTGATAAAGACATACCTGAGATTGGGAAGAAAAAGAGGTTTAATTGGACTTACAGTTCCACACGGCCGGTGAGGCCTCAGAATCATGGTGGGAGGTGAAAGGCACTTCTTACATGGTGGCAGCAAGAGAAAATGAGGAAGAAGCAAAAGCAGAAACCCCTGATAAACCCATCAGATCTCATGAGATTTATTCACTATCATGAGAATAGCACGGGAAAGACTGGCCCCCCATGATTCATTTACCTCCCCCTGGGTCCCTGCCACAACATGTGGGAATTCTGGGAGATACAATTCAAGTTGAGATTTGGGTAGGAACAGAGCCAAACCATATCATTCCACCCCTGGCCCCTCCAAATCTCATGTCCTCACATTTCAAAACCAATCATGCCTTCCCAACAGGCTCTCAAAGTCTTAACTCATTTCAGCATTAACCCAAAAATCCACAGAAGGGACAAGGCAAGTCCCTTCTGCCTATGAGCCTGGAAAATCAAAAGCAATCTAGTTACTTCCTAGCTACAATGGGGGTATAGGTACTGGGTAAATACAGCTCTTCCAAGTGGGATAAACTGGCCAAAACAAAGCGGTTACAGGGCCCATGCAAGTGTGAAATCCAGCGGAGCAGTCAAGTCAAATTTTAAAGCTCCAAAATGATTTCCTTTGACTCCAAGTCTTACGTCCAGGTCATGCTGATGCAAAAGGTGGGTTCCTATGGTCTTGGGCAGCTCTGCCCCTGTGGCTTTGCAGGGTAGAGCCTCCCTCCTGACTGTTTTCATGGGCTGGCATTAAGTGTCTGAGGCTTTTCCAAGATCACACTTCACGCTGTTGGTGGATCTACCATTCTGGGGTCTGGAGGATAGTGGCCCTCTTCTCACAGCTCCACTAGGCAGTGTCCCACTAGGGACTCTATGTGGGGGCTCCAACCCCACATTTCTCTTCTGCACTGCCCTAGCAGAGGTTCTCCATGAGGGCCCCACCCCTATAGCAAACTTTTGCCTGAGCATCCAGGCATTTCCATACATCTTCTGAAATCTAGGCAAAGGTTCCCAAACCTCAATTCCTGACTTCTCTGCACATGCAGGCTCAACACCACATGGAAGTTGCCAAGGTTTGGGGCCTCCATCCTCTGAAGCCACAGCCCGAGCTCTATGTTGGCCCCTTTCAGCCACAGTTGGAGAGGCTGGGACACAGGGCACCAAGTCACTAGACTGCACACAGCACAGGGATTGTGCTGGGAATGGCACGTGGAACCACTTTTTCCTCCTGGGCCTCCAGGCCTGTTATGGAATGGGAAGGGCTGCCATGAAGGTCTCTGACATGGCCTGGAGACATTTTCCCCATGATATTGGGAATTAACATTAGGCTCCTTGCTACTTATGCAAATTTCTGAAGCCAGCTTGAATTTCTCCTCAAAAAATGGGTTTTTCTTTTCTACTGCATCATCAGGCTGCAAATTTTCTGAACTTTTATGCTCTGTTTTCCTTTTAAAATGGAATGGTTTTAACAGCATCCAAAGTTAACTTTTGAATACTTTGCTGCTTAGAAATTTCTTCCGCCAGATACCCTAAATCATCTCTGTCAAGTTTCAAAGTTCCACAAATCTCTAGGGCAGGGCAAAATGCTGCCAGTCTATTTGCTAAAACATAACAAGAGTTACCTTTGTTCCAGTTCCCAACAAGTTCCTCATCTCCATCTGAGACCACCTCAGCCTGGACCTTATTGTTCATATCACTATCAGCATTTTAGTCAAAGCCATTCAACAAGTCTCTTGGAGGTTCCAAACTTTCCCACATTTTTCTTTCTCCTTCCTAGCCCTCCAAACTGTTCCAACCTCTGCCTGTTACACAATTCCAAAGTCGCTTCCACATTTTTGGGTATCGTTTCAGCAACACCCCACTCTGCTGGTACCAATTTACTGTATTAGTCCATTTTCACACTGCTGATAAAGACTTACCTGAGACTGGGAGGAAAAAGAGGTTTAATTGGATTTACAGTTCCACATGGCTGGGGAGGCCTCAGAATCATGGTAGGAGGTGAAAGGCACTTATATGGTGGTGGCAAGAGAAAATGAGGAGGAAGCAAAAACAGAAACCCCTGATAAACCCATCAGATCTTGTGAGACTTATCCATTCACTATCATGAGAAAGACCAGCCCTCATGATTCAATTACCAACCCCCCCGGGTCCTTCCCACAACATGTGGGAATTCTGGGAGACACAATTCAAGTTGAGATTTGGTTGGGGACACAGCCAAGCCGTATCACCATGTCTTTAAAAAACAAACAAACAAAAAAACCTAATAGAACTTAGCAGCTGGTAAAGGAAATCACTATATCCTATAACTATAAGCATCAAAGATATTTTCTAAGGACTTATTTCACATAAATAAAACAAACATAAATAATCTCAACTTAAAAGCAAAACTGATAGGTGCAAAGGAACTAACTTTAATACAAATCTTAAAAGACTGTGTTAGCTCATGTAGGGACAAATACTCTCAGATTGTCACTTATTCCTTTCTTCTAACAAGAACAAAAATCCTAAGTGGAAGAATTACCAGATAAAAGGATATAAAAACCACTGAAGATTCTGATGCATTTTGCCAAATTTTCTTATAGGAAAGTTGTACCTAATTTCATTATTACCAGTAGTGCTCATTCATCCCACATCTTCATCAAAGGTTGAATGGCAGTGTGGTAAACAAACCACAAATATCAATGTGGTAAAGAAACAAAAAAAACTTACTATTATTTCCATATGATATTTAAAGAATAATGATTTCATTAAGTTTGTTGAAGTAACACTATTTTTTGAATTGCCAAATTTAAAAAACTTCTACTCAGTACTTTTTAAAAAATGGGGCTGGTGTAGAAAAAGAAAATATTAGTTTGAAAACTCATGCCAAATAAAGGAGCGATAAATGATGTAGAAGAGTTTTTTTTTATTGTTTTTGCTTTGTCTTTTTATTTCAATAGACAAAGCAGAAAATGGAAATTATTCTTCACTTTTCAACTGCATTGCAGACCAGGAGAGACATTCCTACACCCAAGGGGAGCACAGCTCCTTCTGGAATGTTTTCTCACTATGTAAAGTGGTACAAAACTGAGTCACACCCCTAGAGTTAATTGGGTGGCCCAACCACTTTGAGAACATTTCTGTATCCTTCTGCCTCATGTATCCATCTAGATTCTATAGCAAGATCAAAAGGCAAAAGGGCAGGGCAAATACCATAAGGTTTCCTGCAAAAGAGTTTTAGGGAAAAATAAAACAAAACAAACAACAACAAAAAAAGCTGGATATTTTGGTTTACTTCCCTCATTCTTGAAATGAAACTCTTAAAATAATAAATAAATAATTTCCTCTTCCTTTCAAAAAACCATTTGTAACACTTACTGATTTTAAGCCTCTTCTGAGTCAACTTTAAGAAACTCTCTTTGAGCCCAGCAGAATATGATTTTCTTGTGTTCACAGAGAAAACTGCTTATTCTCAAGAGCAATTACTGTGTTTTGGAGCTTAGCCCTCATAAACTTAAAATGTCCATGAAGAGGTGACTGGTCTGAGGAAAGCCTCAGACTACTGAAAAAGAGAGCCAATGATCTAAGCTTAGGTAAAGCAGATGGTCTACCCAGACTTAACAGTGCTCAAAATTACCAGGGATAGACAGGTCAGGCCTCCTGCCTGAAATCAAGGGTGATTTCAAATACAAATTTTGGCACCATAATACAGGCCATTAGACCAGGATCTGAGGAGAATACTACCTCCTGCTTATGAAGTGATTTCATCTACGTGATCTCAAAGTTGTCCATCATGAGTCTCTCTCCAGTAGAATATAACTTTCATGAAAAAAAGAGCTGTTTGTTCATTTGCTTGTTTTGCTGCAATATCCCTGGCACCTATAACAATGCCTGGTACATAGATACCCAATAGATTCATGCTGAATTACACAATGAATAACTGGTTCATTTATTTATTCAACCAGTTTGACACACAGAGCCCCATCTCTAAAACCCACATGACTTTTTCTTCCAGTGATTCAGAAGAAATCATAGACAGGAAAGTTTTGCACATAGAAAGTAGGAGTTCCAGAGCTCAATGGACGACTTAAGTTATATTTCAAGTTTGAATCCCTTTCATTCTTTAGTACCAAAGGTACTATAGCATAGCGATTAGGAACACAAGATTATGGAGGGAAAGGGGAGAGGATCAAACACTAGCTCTATTACTTCTGGTTGTGTAGCTTTGGGTAAGTTGTTAAACCTTTCTTCAGGCAAAACAAGGATTTATGGTGCCTACCTCACATGGACAATGTAAGTACCACATAGGGCAATTTACATAAAGTATTTAGCAGAGTGACCAGCATATATTAAGTAGCCAATTTTAAAAAGCTGCTATTTTTGTTGTGGATGTGTGGTCAAAGAAGCAGAAAGGGAGTGCGTTGACAGCTCCTATTTTCATTCACATCCAACCGTCTATAGGTTGCTAGTCTCCATTCTAGATGCTCTCCATCTGGGCATATTACACAATAAACAAACAAAAACCCAATCATAGTCCTGGACAGATCCTACAATCCACTTCAGAATCTACCAGGGTTTAATTGGCCTTGTGACATGTACTGTGAAGTCACTTCCCAAGTGATAAATAACTACAGGATTAAAGACCATGTAAAATAAGACTTAAAAAATGTTAAAGATTATACAAGTACACTTGCATATAACTCATCCCTCTGCTATTTGGGAAAATTCTGAAATGCTTCAGATAAATCACCTTCAGAGAAAGATAACTAGTAGAATGACAAATCATGGCACTTATTAACCAAAGCAACAAAGCAAAGTTTCAGTTTTACCTCCAATGATTGACATCATATACACAACTATTTACTCATTATATAATATTTTACTACAAAAAACAACAAAAAACAATTTGGAGGTCAGACAATACTTGACTCCAAGACTTACTTGCTACACTAATCAAGAGAGTTTGGTATTGGTGTCAAGGAAGAAAAATAGACCAGGACAGAGATTCTAGAAATAGACCCACACATATAATCAACTGATTTCTGACAAACATACAAAGGCAATGAAAGGGAAAAAGGATAGTTTTTTCAACAAATGATGTTGGAACAATTGGTCATCCATATTTACAAAAAACCCTTCAATTCATGTTTTATAACTTATATAAAAATTAACTCAAAATGAATCATAAAACTTAAAACTATAACATTCTAAAAGAAAACATAGGTGAAATCCTTATGACCTTGGGTTAGGCAAAGAGTTCTTAAATATGACATTAAAAGTATGATTAATTTACAAAACCAATGAACTTGGTTTTATCAAAATTTAAAACTTATGCTTTTCAAAAGACACTATTAATAGAATGGAAAGACATATCACAAACTGGGAGAAAATATTTGCAAAGCATATGATAGATCCAGAACAAATAAAGAACTCTCAAAACACAGACAAACAGCTCAGTTAAGAAACAGGCAAATGATTTGCACACACTTCACCAAAAGAAAATACGGAGATGGCAAATAAGCCCATGAGAAGATGCTCTACATCACCAGTCATTAGGGAAATGCAAAATTAAAAAAAAAACACACACACAATGAGATAGTATTACACACCCATCAGTACACAAAGCTAACAAAAAATTTTAAAGTCTGACCATACCAAGTGTTGGAGAGGATGTAAGGAAATAGAACTCTCATACATTGCTGGTGAGAATATAAATGACAAGACTACTTAGGAAAGCAAGTTTGGCACTTTCTCTAAAAGTTAAATATATGTCTACTATATGATTCAGCTGTTTCACTCCCAAATATTTACCCAGGAGAAATGAAAGAATGAATCCACACGAAGACCTGTACATAAATATTCATAGGAACTTTGTAATATTCTAAGGCTGAAAAAAAAAAGCAAATGCTCATCAAGAGGGGAATGGATAAAAAAAACTGTGGTCTATCTATATAAAAGAATACAGTTAGCAATATAAAGGAATGAGATATTGATACGTGCCACAAAATGGCTGAATTGCAAATTAATTATGCTGAGTAAAAGAAGCCAGGCCTCTCTCCCAAGAAACTACAAAAGGTATGAATCCATATTTTTTAAACTCTGGAAATTACAAAGTCATCTATAGTGACACAAATCAAATCAGTGGTTGCCTGGGGACAAGGGGAGTAGGGCCAAGCTGGGAAGGAAGAAGGGGTTACAAAGAGGTACAAGGATATGTTAATTTTCTTGATTGTAGGGATCATTTCACAGAGGTATAATGTGTCTAAATTTATCAAATTATATACTTGGAACATGTGTACTTTACTATATGCTAATTATGCCTCAATAAAACTGTTTTAAAAATAACAAGAAATAGCTATTATTGAAACTGTACTGTGAATGGGCTGTGCTAACATCTCCAACAATATGCATCATCTCACACTCCTACCAGCCTGTGAGCTAGGTACTCTTTATTCCCATTTTACAAAGGAGCAAAGAGAGAAAAATCTCACTTGTAGACTAAATTTTTCTTTTCTCTCTATGAACTCTGCATCCTACTGACTACTTAATATATACCTGGGACTGTCTTAAGAGCCAGGAGCCTGCAAGATGTAGAAGCCATGTGGTCCTACACATTACTTATGGTTTATAAGGGTGAAAATAACTAATGGGAATACAAAGGATACATTGATACAGACTATACATGGAATACAAGCCAAATTCTACGGAAGGAGTGAGTAGAGATTGGAGGAGAGAGAGGTAGAGGGACCAGGAGGGAAAACCTTGGGGCACCTCACATGGAAAGCAGTGTTTCAGTGGGTCTTATTGGGTGGGCAGGATTTGGCCAAGAATGGATAGAGACAGAAGGACAGACCAGTAGAAGACACATGGAAGAAATTATGTAGCATTTCTGTCACTATTTTTCATGCTAGTCAGCACCTGGTATGGGCAAATTCACAGAATCTAAAAATGATCAAACATTTCAGTTCTTCTCTCAGTCTTCAGTACGGTTAAATGGTAAGGCTGTTAAAATGTAGTGAAGCATCAATTTTTAAACTACCATTTATGTTTTGTCTCTTTTGTTCACTAGTGTATCCCCAGTGCCTAGTACCCGGCTTGGATAGTAAGTACTAAATAAGTATTTGTGAAATAAATGAATGGAAATCCCAGAGAGTGCAAAGGGAGGCAATAATTAATAAAAAAATTATGGGTGATACTGGTTCAAGCTAATCATGACAATACCTTGTTTCTAGATGTGTTTATTCAGAATTTGTGGTAAAAATTATAGTAATAATACCAGCCACTGACATGTGTTGAGTGCTTACCATTTTTGATGCATGAGCATTATCTCATATAATCCTCCGACAACCCTATATTAGTATTAATGTTATTGCCTTTTTGCCAACGGGAAAAACAAAGGCTCTTAGAGGTTAAGTAATTTTGCTTCCAAGTCGCACATCCAGTGCATGGGAGCAGCAGAGTCAGAACCCAGGCAATCTGATCCCAGCACCTTCTACTCACTTGCTGCCCAAACACCCACCATGCTGACGCAGAGTCAGAAGCTACGATTTCTAGAAGTGAGTTGGGTTTGTGAATTTTAGCTCCAGTAGATACTGGAAAAGACTAGTGAGTCTGAATTGGTTGGCAATTTAACAACACTCCTCTTGCTGATTTTTTTTTTAAAAAGGCCAAATTAAGAAAAAAGCCCCCAGTGACAAGGCTGTTGCTTGGCATAAGTAAAGAAATTAGCTGCCCTTAGAGAAGATGACCCTAGCTGCCTCATGACCTAAGATATTTGTATGGTAATTAAAATGGATCTAGGCTCAATGCCTCCCCTGTCCACACTCTCTTACCTACACCACAGCAAGAACATCCATCTGCAAGATAGTTAGTCAGGCTCAGAAGAAGGTCTCAGGTCACAGAACAGAGGACAACCAGTAGGCCGACTGACAAATCATACCCATGACTTGAGCTCATTGATCTAATGTTCTAAACTAGGCTATGCTTATCATCTGAAATAAACAGGGAGTTTTTATAAAAATACAGATTACAAGGCCATTCCTATACTCTAGGACTAGACCTAGCTATTCTTATGTTTAAAACCTCACCAGAGCAGTCCAAAGATTAGCTAATTTGAAAATCACTATTCTCAATTACAAACTCAATCCACATCATAGAGAAAAATTGTTCTTATGATACACATTGCATTTTCATCTCTATGGTTTCATAATAATTAAAAATAAAACCCATAGATTGTGGTCTTTTTAATTCCCAAACTCCTTGAAGACTCAGAGACCATAGCTTACAACCTCTACAAACAACATTGAAATAATAAAACACGATAGAAAGTAGCATTATTGCATTCTTCTAATTACTGTATATTTTTATAAAACAAAAATAATACAAAGTAATTTAAAATTCAAAACCAAACCTATTTGGTTTTTTTTTCTGCGTTTTACCTTAAAAAAAAAAAGGCAGACATTAAAATGTTTCAGAGGTACTTCCCTAAATATCATGGGCTAACAATAACCAAGGCAAAGGCAAGTTAATAACCAAGTCAAAGACAAAGAATTGAATGTGTTACCATCTCAGTGTCCCAGAGGTTATGGGTGTAACTAAAGACTGCACAGTAATTAAAAGTAGTATTTTTTGTCTGAAGATCAAACCAGCATTCTAATTTTTTAAAAAAGGAAAAAGAGCCTCAGGCTGGTTTTCAAAGGGTTCTATTCTATACCAGAATAACCTATGAGCTATCTATTTATCCCTTCATGTGGAGGAACATATAAATTATCCATGCAAACCCACTGGACAGCTAGGTCACTCAAACATAAGAACCAAAGGGTGAAGAATGAGTCATGAATTAAACTGCAATTTTATTTAGGAAGTATTTATGGAGTTTGTCATATGTCCCTGTAATATTTTAGGTGCTGGGGACCCAGCAGTAAACCAAATAGATATGTTCTCAGGAAGTTCAAAGCAAGCTTCAAGTATACATATATTTAGTATGGGGTTAGCTGTCATGGCCTTATTAATTTATGTAAATGGGAAAATAAATAAGGATGCAAAAGAGATGATAAGGATTATTCATTACTGGAAAAACAAAAGAAAAACTAAACAAAGGATAATTACATAACATGAATGCAATTCTTCCTAATAGATACTATGACTCACATATAAAAAGTCTCAAGTCAACTCATGGTCACCTCTCCATTTTTATTTTCACCAAACATTGGGGACACAATCTAAAATTAAGGTTCCATCTCCACTGCCAGTTGGAGTGTGGCCACAGCTCAGTCGCCAATGCAAAGCAAACAGTTATAAAGCAAATCACATTACTACTGCCCATTGCCCCCAACTTTGCCTGACTAAGCCAGCTCCCTCTACTATCCCCATGTAGGCCCAGAATAGTGGACACCTTCCAATTGCAAGGGTGACACGTGCTGGGAGAAATGGGTCCCTTAATTGCCTACACTACATGGACTCTTGATGACATAGGGAAGGGAGGCCATGCTCAGCACACGCTATGTCGTCAAGGCTCAAAGTACTGCCCAAGTCTTTCTGTGATCTCTGAATTAGACAGGGAGGGTTATTTTACATGCTTGCTTTCAGAATTCACCATATTAATTAATGTCATCATCTGGTTGCAATCTATGCAGAACTGTGGAGATACTCAGAGGGGAGGACCAACTATTCTCGGTCTAATATGTGATTAGACCATGGGCCATTGGGAGAAAAATAAGCAATAGGAAACTTCCATGGGCTCAGACTCTATTCACTCTAAGTGCACTCTAACAAAATCTTAAAGAAAATTGAAGTGTGGGGATTGGGGGAGGGATAGGAGATGAACAGAAGGATAGAGTCAGGGTGACAGGGCTAAAAACTTGAGTTAAGTTTAAAGGATTATGCTTAAACCCATGAAAATTATCTAAATCTTGGCAAAATGGAAATAGTAAAAATTGTTATAAAAGGTCATTTTTAAAGCTAAAACACTTGCATTATTAACAACACACTATATTTAGGGAAAGGGCTCTAAATGAAGCTAAATACAACTAATTTTAACACTGATAGTAGCAAAGTTAACTTAAAATTTATCTTTTTTTTTTTTTTTTTTTTTTGAAAAATCACACTGGTTCGTTATCCCTGATTATTTGGTTAAAGGGCCATTCTTTTTATCTAGCTGGTCTAGGAGTGCACTGCTTGAAATTACAACCAAAAACCAAGTCATGGAAATATAAAAGGTTATACTGTAGCAATCTTCCTCCAAACGGCTCAATTCACTTAACACATACCTCATTCCATCCTCATAGGTTTTTTTTGTTTTGTTTTGTTTTTTAATTGAAAACATCGTTTCTGGGAAAATGAACATAGGACAGCTTCCGGTGCTTATCGTGTGTTAAACCTATTTTTCCTTTCTGGCTATTACTTTTCCAGGTAAATTCTTCTGATTTTAATAGTTAACAAATGCAAGAATTTCATAAAGTACGTAATATCTCTAAAATAGACATGGTATAATCACTACTCTATCCCTCTACCTCATTTTTCCTGATTGAGCATTGCTCCTCATCCTTTATTTGCCTTAAACATGTTACTTTTGTTCTTGAACAAATAATTTTGTCAAATATTCCCAAAGTATTCAAAGCAGAACTTCTTCTTAATATGTTTACCCATGCTGCTTTCTCCTTAACGAAAAAAGGGCTGGCTGCAGGCTTCTGCCTCCCCCTTTTTACCCTGTTCTATCAGGTTTTGTCAACTCTAGCTCAAAAAGAAGGTCACTGGTTTGCCAAGTGTCAGCCAGTGTCACCTCATGAGTCAATCAGGATGAGCACAAAGAACAAAGACGTGGGAGGTGTTTGGTTAAACAGGGCCAAGAAGGAGGAGAAGGAATTCAGGTAACTGTACCACACATGTTATGCAAAACTAATTAAGGATGTGCTTTCCAAGCAAAAGGAAGAGAGTTGGTTGGTTCAGAAACAGGAAAATGTAGGCAAGAACCACAGGGAAATATCACGATTTTTTAATTCCATGGAGGACGGTTATTATTGATGCAAAAATAAACCGGCTGCAACAGGGTGGCTGAGGTGTGTGTTAGCTGGGAGCAGAGGGGAGGGTCACCCACTCTCTGTGATTAGAAGTGTGACCAAGAAGGCCACTGTTTTCTGCCTCCACTCCCAATAGGGCCCACCATTACCTTCCCTGAAAATCTATTATTTCCCCACCCCTCCCACTCGGCAGAAATCAAGTCCTCTTAATATGCAAAGACTTCTTTGAATATTAAGAGGTACTGAGCAAGTCAGTTATTCTTAGCAAAGCTTTCTCTATTCATCAAATCTGAGGACAGAATGGTGCATAAGTGGAGAGGGGTCAAAATGGCTTTTATAGAGAGAGGTCTCTAAAACACTTGCTGTATCACGTGCCCCGGCAGACCCCAATGAGAGACATCACTCAGAGGTAACTCAAGCCTAAAGCCCTTGAAATCATTTCTCTCAGAAGTTGCCTATGCTTTTTTCTTTTTGCCTGCAATTGGTTTAACCCAGAAATTCATGTCTCCTGAAGTTATAGCTTATGCAGTCCTTAGAAGACATTCTCCCCAGCAGAATTTTTTCCAGTGGGTTTTAGGAGAAACCTTCATGTGCTTCTGCCAAGGCAGGCATAAGTTATATCTGAGCTGGAGGTTTTCTGAAGAGCTTAGATGACTCCACACTCAGAAGAGGGAATGATAACCCCCTGAGATGAGAATCCTTCTCAGGGCCATGTACCCATGTTGGTTCAGAAAGGTCTAACAGGTTTACGCTGTCTCTGCAAAGAGCAGACTACACTCCTTAAAACCCAGGTGTGGCTCCCCTAGCCTATACCTTTCCATGGCTTCCCATGCCTTTCCATGGCTTCCCATTGCTCTTAAAATAAAGACAATAATCCTTTAGATGGTCTTAAGGATTAAGTCCTGGGAGCTTAAACCCTAGGCCCCTGGCCCCTGCCCACCTTTTAGCCTTGTATTGCACAATTCTCATCACTGCTCTTCACACATAACCACTCTGGACCTCACTTCTTATTTCCTGGAGCTTCTAGCTCTCTGACACTGCAGGGTCTCAGCATCTGCTTTTCTCCACCTGCTGAAATTTTCTCTCACCACAGCTTTCACAAAGCTCACACCTATGCTTCCTTCAGCTCCAAGATCACTTAGTTGGAGAACTCTTCCCGGCCCAAACACTTCCCCCGTTCTCTGCTACATATTCCTACAAAACTTTCTTTCTTTCCTTTACAGCAATTACTGTAGACTTTAGTGTTCATACATCTTTTTGGGTGGTGGTAGGGAGATTGTTTGACTAAGTACCCACCTCTCTACTTAACAGTAAGCCCCAGGAGAACAAGGATCTTACGTATTTTCACTCACCATTAGATCCCTAATACAAAGATGTTCAATAACTACTTGTTGGGTAAATGAATGAATAAATGCTTGTTTCCATTTCCTCTTCCCATTCATTCAACAAATTACCAGCTCCAGCCATTCCCCTCCACTCTCCCAAACCTGTTCTTTCCAAGGTCACAGTGATCACACAAAAGACCAACCCAATAGACACTTTTCAATCCTAGACATGCATGCCATAAACTTCCATTTCAAAACCTTTACCATCCTGGTTCTCCAAGCTTTGTTCCTGTTTTTTTTTTTACATTGCTTCATAAGTTCTCCCCCTCTGTCCTACTGGCTGCTTCATAGGTTCTCCCTCTCTGTCCTACTGGCATGTTCCAGAGTACTTCTCAAGGATCACATCTTCTCTCACAGCCCTCTCTCTGGTGTGTACAATACTCTTCTTTAACTACAATACTTACTCTATTACTGAGTCCCAAACTTGCAGCTCTAGTTTAGACTTGGCTCTAGAAGCAGACTGACTTCACTATCTTGATCACAAGACCCCATGCCTATCTCTCCAGCCTCAGTCCTTACCATGATCCCCTTTGCTGTTGCTCCTCCAGCAAGACCAACCTTCTCTTTGTTTCTTGCCTGCTCTCTCCTGACACAGGGCCTTTGCATATGCAGTGCTTGCTGCCTGAAATACTCATCCCACATCCCTTTTAAACTAAAGTTCACTCACTCTTCAGATCACAAGACAGGTGAACAGGGGAAAGACTTCTTGAACTCTTTACATCACATCTTCCCATTGGCAGCTCTCAAAACTCTGTGCCCCTCTCCTGTCTGGTACCTGTTGAGGCTGAAACTGTGCATGCATTTCTGTGATTATTTAATTAACATGTGTCTTCCCTGTTAGCAGTGAGTTCCACAAGGGCACATGAAAATCTGTTTTTCACTGTATCCTAAAACGAAGAACATGCCTTATATATTGTTGACACTCAATAAATATATTTGTTTTGTATATCAACTCCCATTCAACATCTTTGTAAGAATCAGTACAGAATAATAATGACTAGCACAAGCTGTGACTCAAGTAGACTTGACTTTGTGATTTTATTAATTAATTCACTCATTTGTAGGTTAATTCAATAAATGTTAATTTATGAGGGCTTACTATATGTTAGACACAATGCAAAATGCCCAGGATACAGAAGTGAGCAAAAGAGATATGATCCCAACTCTGGAAGATTTGAATCCCAGGTCTACTTACTAGCTATACACACAGATCAGCAGTCAGCAAACTTTCTCTATAAATGTCCAGAGGATAATTATTTTCAGCTTTGTGGGCACAAGGTCTCTGTTGTACTACTTAAATCTGTCATTGTAGTGTGAAAGGAACCAAAGACCCTATGAAAATAAATGAGCATGACTGTATTCTAATAAAACTTTACCAAAAAAGATGGTAGCAGGATTTGGCCCATGGACATTGTTTGTCAACTCCCAATATAGACCAATTTCTTAAGCTCTACTATGTTCAGTTTTTCTTCTCTGTAAAGCATTATAGTATTATGCCTTCTTCCTTCTGTCTGGCAAGGTTCCATATACTTTACTCCTTAATTTTCTTTAACCAGTGCTTTCTTCTTACGTCTTCTGGAGCCAACACTTTCATCACTCATTCCCCAAATCATTTTGATCGCCTCCCCACCTCCAACTGCATTCCTCCAAAACCAATGCCACCATCTTCACCAGCTCCCATAGAAGTCCACCTTAACCACCTTCTTCTTTCCTAAAAGGAAAATGAAGACACGCTGTTGATGGCTACCCAATCCTGACTGCATCAGACCCAAGCTCCTGGACCCTGCTCATCCATCCAGCTTCAGTTCCCAATACCCTCCTAGTCCTACCTTCTGCTACCTTGCATTTCACTGCTTCACACCAAAATCCAGAGTATGTATTGTTGCTTCATTTCTCTCCTTGTGCCATGCCCCCTCATCCTAGTCTTTTGGGTATAACCCTACTTGTTATTCAAGTTTCCACTCAACACAAACCACTACAGGGATACGTCCCTCACCTTCTGAGGCTGAACTGCAATGTTTGAAGGGTTCAACAGTACTAGCTGATACTGATTAAGCCCTTTCCTACTTGTCCTTCAAGAATCCAATCAAAGCCAACCAGCTCAGGGGCTGTGCTAGGTACTTACATACATGAATTCATTTAATTACAGCTCTGAGGTTGGTTCAGGTGTTTATGCTCTAATTCCATTTCTACAGTCCTGGAAAACATCACGTTCTACAAAAATCACACCTATGAATAGCAGGGCATATTAAGAAAAAAGAAGATTGGGGGCAGATCCCTCAAAACCTATGCACCTTTATAACCGGAGCATGAATAACAACAATCAGTAAACCCTAATTCAGCACCAGCTGGTTAAATTTCTACTGGATTCTGCAGCTAGCATCCCAGACAGCCTTAAACGCTGGGGCTCCTGCTTCCTCTCTCAAAAGGTAGACCACGGATAACAAGTATAGATGCTTCTAATGTTGATCCTTTTTTAAAAAATTAAAATCTGATCCCAGAGACAGCCTTCTTTATGAATGTCCTGTGTTAGCACAGACAGTAGTGTCTCTGCAGCTGCTACCTCTGTATTCTCAACTTCTCCAGAGAGCAGAGCCCTGTGGAAAGCCAAGTAATGCTTTATCTAGGGCTAAGGCTTTCTCTTTAAATATGATAAAACTTGTCTTTGACTACTTCAAGCATTAATATGCTGTGGGAAATGAGCCAAAAGGATTTTCATGTTATACTGACATGACTATCTTATTTGCCAACGACATGGGAGGTTTTCATGTTAAAGAAACACAGTGCAACAGATGTGGAAACTAAGGTTTAGACTAAGTCACTTGCCCAAGTTTATCTAAGGACAGAGCTAGGATTCAAGGGAAGGCAGGAAGGAGAAAGAGAGGGGGAGGAAGGGAGTGAGGGAGGGAGGGAGGTAAATAGGGGAAGGGGGGTGTTAGCATCTATAGAGGTATTCTCCAAGGATGGAAAAAGAGGAAAAGTTGAAAGATCAGTGAAAATGGAAAGCCTTTAAGAGAAAAATTGTCAAAACACACACACACACACCCAAACACTCCACACATTCTCTCTTAAGGAATGAATTAAAATTAGTATTAATATATAAACTGAAGGAAAGTGAGCAAAATATTTATAGAAGTGAGTCACATTGTAAATCCCCCTTCACCTGTCCTATACCCACTGACTGAACATAAAAAAGCATCCATAGCCTTTATTTGTTTTCTGCTTCATAAGGGAAAGAAAATAAGAGCTACAGAACATCCTGTGACCAAAAATTGTGTCAGAGATAAATTTTAATATTAGGGATTTAGCATACTTGAGAACTAAATATTTAATATAGACTTTAGGACATTTGTGTAAATAAACTCATGGCAGTTTAGTTGACAACCTCACCATCTATTCTGAATAAGTCTGTGCTCAATCTCTACTCAAAAGACCTTCAGAAAAGTCTCAGGAATGCAGTAAGTGATAACCAGGATTAACATTATTATTATAATTGGCAAAACACACTCAGACAAAATAATAGCGTATCTAAAAAAGCGGCTTTTCTCAACTCACCTGTTGCCACCCTCAAGGAGAAACTGGTGACTTAAACTATAGTGGAACTGTAAGTATTATATACACTGATGTTCTTTATCATTACAACTGTTTTATGTATCTAACACTTAAAATAAACCTAATGTTTCTTTCAAGGGCTTTTAAAGTCCTTTGTCACCTTCATCTTATCACAAATGAAACTTCAGTGGTCTGTAGGTGGGCGATTCTCCAGGAAAAAGGGGATAATTCATTGAAAGTCCAGGCTAGGAGGGAAGTCTGAGACGCCTCAGATGGGGAGACCTACACCCAGAAAGACAACTTCCCCTGGGTCATACTAGGGGTCCATGCAGAGGCATGTTTGATTTCATGGTTGCAGTATCAATTGTGAAGTAGTGAACTTTGCAAGACTGGTTGGAGAGAATGGCCTCTGGTCTTATCTGAAGATAGTCTATATAACGGAAGTAAGATAAATGGTTTAATAGCAAAAATAAAGGTCAGCAAGTAGTTAGAACTGACTACAGAACAGTCAAGGTGACATGTTTCTAAAAGGTAAAAAATACAAACAAATGAATAAACAATAAAAAATTAAACTTGTACCATAAATTACAGAGATTAGGGGTGGAGGAGTTAGGATAGCACAGTAGTCTTTTTTTTTTTTTTTCACTCTTGTTGCCCAGGCTGGGGTGCAATGGCATGATCTTGGCTCACTGCAACCTCTGCCTCCTGGGTTCAAGGGATTCTCCTTTCTCAGCCTCCCAAGTAGCAGGGATTACAGGTGCTCGCCACCAAGCCTGGCTAATTTTCATACTTTTAGTAGAGACGGGTTTTCAGCATGTTGATCAGGCTGGTCTCGAACTCCTGACCTCAGGTGATCCACCCACCTCGGCCTCCCAAAGCACTGGGGTTACAGGCGTGAGCCACTGTGCCCAGCCAGCATAGTGCAGTCCAATAACATTAAATGGACATATCATGTAAGGAAGAAGTCGAGTAATTCCAAAGCAAATGAATCAAAACACTTAGAGACTAGATAAAAATGGTGATGCAAATTGATTAGCAATGAAAACACTCTGAACACAGATTACTTGTTTTCATCAGTTGACTGGTTCTGCAATGTAGGCCCTGTGGCTTAGGGGCAAAAGGCTGTGATTAAATGTATTTTGAACCTTCAAGTTTCCCCAAAATAATAAGGCTTTCAAAAGTGAACAGTTAATAAAATCATATATGGTCACTCCTATTTAACCTGAATTCTAGAACCAAAACTGTTGGCTTCTCAGCTTATAAGTGAAAGTTTAATTTCAGAATCAGGAAACATTTTGATAGCCTGATGTCTATTAATTTTTCTTGAAACTTTAACCCCGATTTTTACCACTTTCCACAGAATTTTCTATAAGTAAGGATTTAACAGCTGCCTAATTTGGCTGTCAATCAATAAAAACAACATATAAGTCTTTTATGTAGTGGGTGTAATTTGGGGGAAAGTTAAAAACTTTGGCCAAGCATCTCACTACTCCTTATCCCCCAAAAATTACTGTTAGAGGAATCTACATAGCCAGGCAGTTTTTAAGAATTAAAATTCCTTGCTGCTGCAATGTAATTCAACAGTAATTGATTAAAAGAATCTTTACACATCCCATGCATCTCTAGAGAAATTAATTCTAGATCATAGGTAGAATCAACTTTCCTAATCTTCTACCAAAGCATTAACCTTCTAGTCACTTCTCAAGAACCCATTATGTGGCTCAATTACTGTGGACTGTGTGTCTCTGGTTGAAATGCTGATGACAGTGATCAGCATTAAAAAGTATTGTGCCTGGCACCGTGCTAAGTGCTTTGCAAGCATCATGTCACTTATTCCTCAGAGCAACCTTATGAGCTAGGGACCTTTATTATCTCTGTTATGCAAACAAGGGAATTCAGGTTGAGAAAACATATGGATATCGCCCGATCTAACTCCAGAGCCCATGCCTTTCAACACTGCAACCAGATAGCAGGTGTAGGCATAATCAAATGCCTCTGGGCAGGAGTTCTTTGAATGAATTTTAATTGAAAAATGCAAACCCTAACAGAAAAGAAAAGTAGGTCTAGGAAACAAGGTTCACGATCCAGTGCAGAAGTCCTCAGGGGATATCTTAGGGTGATTTCTCCTTTTCTTCTCTTACTAGGTGGACTATAACTATGAAAGGGAGGTAAGAAGGTGAGAAGGCAATCAGTATCATCTGGTGGAAGAAAAGTGCACTTCATGGCTATATATGAGCCAGATCTCACCTAAGGCTGTACTTGGTCATCGTGCTGGACATGCATGTTAAGGACTCCAGCATCAGAAAGAGTTGATCTTTCCCATGGAGCTTCCTAAAATGACCGTTTGTTTTATTTCAACAGAAAGGGCAGGATGGCCACATGCACTGGATATACTGCCTTCGGGCAGAAAACCAATACAAAAAAAGAAAGGAGAAAGGAAGAAAAACACTTTCTCTTGATGTCAATGCCCCAGTGTAAAAGACAAAGCCAAGACTACAGCCACGTCAGTAGAAAGACCTTTGATGTCAGAGACAGACCATGAAGGGCCTACTGCTGGGGGAATTACAGATGTCAGGGGTCTGCAGACTCTGAAAGGGCCATTTTGTGCTACCATTTATCTAAATCCAATTTTGTAAAAAGAGTAGCTTCTAAAAGTAGAATTTAAATAACTCTTGATAGCTAAAACACAGTTCCTAAAGAAAAGTGGCTTTTTTCTTTAGAGGAGCAACCAAAGCAGGGCACAGACCATTTTTATGGCAGTAAAAATACTGTCTATGATACTATCGTGGTGGATACATGTCATTACACATTTTCCCAAATTCATGGAATGCACAAAACCAAGAGTGAACACTAACATAAAGTTTGGACTTCGGGTGATAATGATATGTCAATCTAGGTTCCCTGACTGCAGCAAATGTACCACTCTGGGGTTAGAAGCTGTGAATACGCATGGGCAGGGATAAATGGCTATCTCCTTATCTTCCGGTCAATTTAGCTGTGAACCTAAAGCTGCTCTAAAAAATAAAGTCTAAAAAACAAAAAATAATATTTTTAAGTAGCTTTCAATCATTTTTAAAAGTCAAATATTTCAAGGCCCTATTTGATTACGAGTTGTGCTTTGGTTTTTGTTGATCAGGAAAATGCCTAAAAATAAGAAAAAAAAATGAAACATAGAGCTCTGATATCAATTTGTACTTTATCATAGCAGCATCTACATTTATTAGTAAAAGAGATGAATGGTACATATGTGACATACATATTTAATTTACAAATATTTGTGGACAAATGGATTCACTGACCCTCAGAGTTCCTGGAAAGGCCCAGTGCTAAAGCAAGTCATTTTAGAGTTTCTTATTGTTTTCTTATCCTCAATTCACCTCCTCAAGACTTGACAGAATTAACCTATTTTTATAAACTTTTCATAAATATATGCACATAATAGAATGTACCACATGTACAAAATACCCTAAATAGCTATTAGGTGTTTTGCATCTTCCACTGAGCAACTCAAGGCAACATTTCCTTTGCCTGTCTTACTCCTCCCCTTTCTTCTTAAAGTGCTTGCCCAGTGTACCACTGTTGGAGGTTTGCCATAAGTCTTTACATGTTAAAGGATCTCAGAGGCTCTACAGTAAAGAAATTTAATTGACTTTATTTGCATCTGCATTTTCTAATTTTTCTTACATTTCTTACAAATTAACCTCCAGGTTTCTACAGCAGTGATTCTCAAACATGAGCATACTTTAGAATCTTTCAGAAGGCTGGTTAAAACACAGATTAATGAGCTCCACCCACAGAGTTTCTGGTTCAGTAGGCCTGGGATAGGCACAGGGAATCTGTATTTCTAACGAGGTCCCAGGGGATGCAGTGGCTACAGGTTCCAGAGCACACTTTGAGAACCCCTGAGTTACACGATGCTTTCCACCATTTGAGGTTAAGTTCTAAACATCTTAGCTTCATGTCAAACTGATGAACAGAGATTTTATATCAAAATTAAATGGCTTGTCAGAATGTTCAATTTGTCTTCCCTCTCTATGAGACATTGGGAGTCCCAGGTGTCAATAAAAATGGTCACAATTGCCCATATTCATAACATTGTATTATGAGTTCTATCAAGATTCTTCTAATTCATTAGTTGAAAAATTATTTAGGTATATCATTTTAAAACAAACCTGGAAAGCTACTGGAAAACTGAAATCAACTTTGCAATGGCCTGAAAGTTTATTAACTTATGTTAATGGAAGATAATAAGAAAATATTGAGATTAATACAGACTCAGAAAATAGATCTAACTTCAAACTAAGGAAATCATGAAATCTGACAACGTGATGATTTTTCTTTCTGGAGGTCATAGCATGGTTAACATTTTTGCTCCCTTGGCTTTCTTGCTTTTTGTAATTGCACAAGAATGTGACTTTATAGGCTCTTAGTATTATATGAAGAACACATTAAATCTCTCTAACACAGTTTACTAATTCCAATATAATTGACTCATTGTTTGCATTAGGAATGAAAAGGTGACTAACAAAATATAAATTATCACTTAGGTATTATTTCTGGTTTAATAAGTGGTTGAAAATTACTATCAAAACAGAAAACTTGGGTATCTAATGAATTAGTAAAGAACTGTTTCATTGCATTATGAGTTGTGCTATAATTTCCTAAAAATATATCGCAAGTTAACTAAGAAAGAAAATTGCCTTAGAAACATCAGCACAAATAAAAATCATATATAAAGCCCCACCAAAAAAACCTAGTTTTCAATATCCTTCATGTTAATCAATCTATGTAATGTATGGTAAAGAACAATGTACGATTAACTAATCTCCTTGTCCCCTAATGTCTGTTTCACACCAAGAACGTTGATTAAATACTCATATATTCGCAAGATTTTAGACATCTTTAACACACCGGACAGGTGCTATGTAAGTGTGATATGTGTAGGTTTGAAAAGAACCTGGATTGAGAGTATGAGTAAGATGTGTGGCTAACAAGTTGAGGGCTGTCACCATGCTCAAGTCTGAATGGAAGGCTATTGGCAGAGATGAGTCAAAATGCCATGTTACCAAGGGTGACTCGTTGCTGCTTTCTCCTATAAGAGGCTGTTTTTGACAGGAAATATCAACCATACATAAGATATGTCAGCTAACATGGGCTCCAAATAATGAGCAAGAAAATAATGACTAATTTTTTTGTGTTTTCTTTGTGGCGGGCAGTAGGAAAACAGTAATACTTTGTAGGTACAATAGTGGCATATGAAGATGGCAACTTAGAGAAGATAATAATTTTTATATTCGTGTGATTAGTAATTGTAAATCATTATGTGATTTATTATTACCAACAGTAGAGCAGAATCCTTTCTTGAGCACTTTCCATCTACTTGGCTAATGCCTTAGTTCTGTGCTGTCCAATGCAAAGGCCACGTGCGGCTGCTGAGCACTGGAAATGTGGCTTGTTCAGACTCATTCAGACTGAACTTTTCATATAATTTAATTTAAATCTAAAGACATATTCAATTTATTTATTGGAAATCTTTTGAATATGTTTGAAACAAGTTAGGTATATGAATCTAACTTTTTCAATTATACATTTTATAAAATCTAAACACAGGTCAAATAAATTTTCTGATGAAAATTTAGTGTCCAAATTGGGGATGTGCTGGAGGTATAAAATATACATGCAATTTTAAAGGCAGCACAAAGACTTAGGAAAAAATGTGAAAATATCTTGTTGATAATTTTTATACTGATTACATGTTGAAGTGATATTTTAGATATTTTGGGTTAAATAAAATACATTAAAATTAGTTTCACTTTTTTTTTTTTTTTACTATTTTTAGTGAGAGTACTAGAAACTTTGAATTTATGTACTTGGTTCATATTCTATCAGACAGCACTGCTTTCGTGAATTATCTCATTTAACTCTCGCAAAAACTCCCCAGGGCGAGTATTATTACCTCCATTTTATAGATGAGGACACTGAGACCCAGAGGGAACAGGAAATGTGCCCAAGTTCACAGAGTTATGAATCAGAGACAGCCTAATCATAGATTTTCAACAGGGACCCTGATTAAGGTCTCATCTCAAAGCATAATGAGGTCCATCAGTTAGCATTAATGGGAATCTGGCATTCAAACTATAATGCACTACAGTGCTTGGATACTAAGGGTAAGAGGCTGAAGTCATGAGGTTCTGTGCTTCTCATAAATTCATTCTTTTAAGATTAGCCTGCCTGCCATAAATATCACCAAATATTTAACAATGCAAAAAAAAAAAAAAAAGGCTATTACTACAGCCTGTCTTACCAGACGAAGGATTCAAATTAAATTCCATCAAATCACACCGAGCCAATACACTTTGACAAGCACCTCACATCCCAAATCTCTAAGAGCCTGGATTTTTTCGTTTTTTGTTTTAAATTTGTTCCCCTTTTCTCTTCACCAAGACAGAAAAGAAAGCCCAGTAAAATGCTGAATGGGGCAAAAGAAAACGCAACAAAGTTAATAGGGGGGCCATAGATGGCCCTTCAGAATTTGTAAAAACACAAAAACAAGAGGGCGCATTTCCATCGCTGCACAATATTGCTTTTGTTTAAGAGCCAAGTACCAGTCTTGAAACGTGTGGGTAATAAATCAGCAGGCATTATTTTAAATCAACCGGTTTTATAAAATAAGCCAAGAGTTGAAAGAGGCAGGACTAATTACCAACATTCCTTGATGAATTACTTAGCGGCGTGTGCTAAGTCAATGTACGTCTACGGCTTGATCCCCAATTTTATCCCGTACTTATTTCCCAGGAGGTAAAAAGAACATGTGGCTAATTAAGGCACCGATCTCCACAGCCAGAAGTACTCAAGGTAAGATTTCTTTCAAAAGAAAAAAAAAAAAGAAAAAAGAAAAGGTTCTTTGCCTGGTACTTATTAATCTAATTTTTACTACTTCACTAGAAAAACAGAGCTAATCTTGTCACCTTTAGGCAGTCTGAACTACCATGCAGTGTTCAGAAAAAATGTTACATATTTGTAATTTAGCCAATAAGAATTTCTTAAGCCTTTCCTAACTGGCAGGAATGTCTCTGGTTTGTCACTTCCAATTAAGGCTCAACAAAATTTCCAGCCCCTAAATTTTAATTATACAAAACCCAGGCCCAACAGGGGAGATTACAACAGAGTTATGCATGGTAGTAAGGTAATAGAAGTCTGAATTTTGCTTTTCATTTTGGGCCTCTTAACTACTTTTAAAAATTACTTCCCAACCGGGTGATTGAAATCCTTTTGCTCACTTTGAATTTTCAGAATCCCTACACCTTGTTATCTTTCTTCTAGGAAAGACCACTAGAGTTACATCATGTGTCTAAGTCTAGTAAACTGGTGAGTTTACACCTGACAGAAGAACTGTGCTCCTCAAAAAGTTGTGGGTGACTCAAATAAAATGCATCAGGACATCACTTTACATAAAGAATGCATGCATATGCTCTCCTAGTAAAAATCATAATAATAATGATAAAGCCTTTGACCACCACCGCTTCCAATCCCAATACTCATTCCAGAGACAGCTGGTAGAAACAATGGTATAGAGGCACCTATACCCTTTTCTAGGACATTCCCTATTTTTAAAAAGAGTAATTAAAACAATTTCTTTTTTAGGACCATTCTCTCCTTTAACAGCCCCTTGCTTTACCTGATTCATATGCTCCAATTCAGATTCATTTCCTTTTCATAAAGTTATAAATTACTAAACAAAAAACATCTAAATTTATAAATAAGATCTGAATAACTGCTATATTATCTGGAGCTAAATGTTTTTTTAAGTTCAAGCTGATCCTCAAAGAAGTCAATAAAAGGAGACACATTCAGGGCAAGAGCCAATATTCTAGTACTGATTGCAGTTATAACCTTGAGTGAAGCCACTGTACTGATTTACATATTTTTAACACAGATCACACCCACCGATTTTAGTAGAGCAAAGTTAAAATTAGATTTTGCTTACACATGTTCACAATCTCTGTTCAAAAGCGTGCTTACTGAAGAGTCTTTCAAATTAAGTGGTCTTTCAAAGCTAAGTCCTTTCTTTAATTGTTGGGATTAAATAGGTAATATTTGTGAAGGAGACTCATGACTTTTTCAATATAGTAATAGAAGATTTATTACCACTGACATTTACTTAAAAGCAAATAGAAAAACCACCAGAAATGAAGTTCCAGTTGTTAAGTGCTAAAATATGGCAAGAGCTCTAATATTGCAAGGTGCATGGGAAAGGAAAAACCAAAAATGCAAACATAATTTCAGAAGAAAATTGATATCAAAAGTGTGTGAGTCTACTGAATTATTTCAAAAATCATCTAAAACAATGCAAATATATTAGTAAATACTCAGAACTATAAAGCATATGAATTGTAATAGCATGGACCATCAAGATCTTTAGAATATAAGTGACTTGAGTTATGATTTTTGGATGTTGTTACAGAAACTTTCACTGTAGTGCTTTTTAACCCATAATGATGACTATCAATAAAGCATAAATTACCATGGGGGTCAATGTGGCCAGGAAGTCTTTTTATATAATAAAAATACATCCAGTTCTTTCATCTGGCATATTGTGGAGACTCATGAGGATATTTTAACTATTCAATAGGGAAGCCCCTTACTAATTCAAATGTTTAAGTTCATGTATCTTTCTGTTAAGCCTGTGAGACTCCTCTGTAGTTTCTCTTTGACCTCCCATTTTGCTCTAATATATTCTGTTACTGGTGATTCTTTAGAAATGTTTAGAGCATGTCCTTACAGTAGGATGTGTGCTTATAAGCAAATAAGGTAGTGTGTGGAGTCTATGTAACCAGGGATCAGTGATAATCTCTCTAAGCCTCAGTTTCCCTATCTGGAAAATAAGGCTTATCCTACTTGTTTCCTAAGGTTACTAAAATAATAAATGAGCTAAAAGACCTGAAGTGTTCATCCCACCATCCAATCCACCCTATAATTAATATCCACGTTGTCAAGGAGGCACCATTGCCTTTCCTCCTCCAAGGTGCTTCAGGTAGTGTCACATTCACATCAGTAATTCCTATAAAAGTTTAAGCTATGGATTGAAGCTCTGTAGTAAACATTTGCTACAAGCCCCAAGCTACCGTGTCATTTGAGAGGCTGAACATTGCTATCTCTCCCTCCTAATGTTTCTCAGGTCATTCCCTCCAGGAGAGGTATTACCACTAATGGCCCATGGAGTTCAACTATATGAGTTCAAATCCTGACTGCACCACCTACTTGGGTGACTTTCTGATGACCTAGTTGACCCCTCTGTGACAGTTCCTGCATCTGTCAAATGGGGATGCTAATAATAACTACCTCACAGAGCAATGGTGGCATTAAATGAGTCAATACAGGTAAAGTTCAATGCTGGCACATGCTGATCATGATTGTTCTCATAACAGTTCTCCTGGGGAGACACAGACCAGACAGAATATAGGCATCACATCTATAGGAGCCTCCACAAATGGTCCCTAAACAAAACACAAAGAATTGGGAAAGATGCTGGTTCCTCTGCAGGAATGTTTCTCAATCTTTTATTCATTAGTATCCCAATAAAAAGCCTTTTTAGACATTTTTCCCCTAATTGCTTCTCCTTCATCCCCATCACCATAAAATTTTAAAAGATACATATACTGTTTATCGGTTTATGTACTGGGGCTTTGGAGGTTTAGAAACCATTGTAACATCTAAGACTTTTTTGCCCTCCAACAATCCATTTTTGTCCTACTTGTGGGGAGTGACTTCGCCCCTGTTGAGGATGCACGCTCTACTGGTCTCATGACATTAAAAAAGAAATTACCATTCAGAGTCAGATGACACTAGGCCCACTCCAATTTTTAGCCCTCACTTCCAGGCCCCAGACCTTACTATTTTCCTTATGATACTGCCTTCACCTCCAGCAGTATGGAATTATGAGAACTGTGTAAATGAAAGGAGACTGCACCTATTAGTGTAGCCTCCTCTAACAGGAGAAAACGAGGAGGAGCCAAACAGGTGTCTCTTCTCTTTGAAACCCACAGGATGAATTCAGTGACTGCAAAGGGGCTCATGGAGAAGATGGCAAAGATTCTCCTACTTAAAGAGAGAGCGCCATGCTGCATATCTGTCAGCATTTCATTACTAGCTACTAGTCAAGTGTCCACCAGGTACATCAAGCCCTATCCACAACCTGATGAAATCAAACCGAGATTCTGCTGTACAAAACCCAGATTGTGCTGTACCCCTCAGTTACATGAAAATGCCCTTGTGGTCATAAAGGGAGAAATCATTTCCATTTTGTGCCAATATTGCCCAATGAACATGTAATTAGAGCTGAAGTTCCAATGTTTCCAGAAACTGGGATTAATTCATAGGCTTAGTTGTGTAAAGGCTGAATATTTTGTTTCAGATAGTTGGTCTCATGGGTCTGCTCTTTTAAGTAGATAAAACCTAAAAATTTAAGCGAAGATGACTTTCTTCAGCCAGCATTTCATTACTAGCTACTAGTCACTAAAAGCAGTGCAGACAGAAAAACCAAGTCCAACATTAATCCAAAAGCACTTACTGTGATTCTTGCACTTATTGCAATTCTTGCACTACTGAGCCTGTGTTAAGTTTGACTTTACCAAGTAAGACAACTCTATGGAGCACCTTCTTGTGTCAGCCCTGAGATCGCTAAATCCTCACCCCCAAGTGTTCATAAAGCAGCCTGGGAAGCAAAGGGGCTGCCACTCAGTGCCGTGCAAGCTGGTACATACTTATACACTGAACCAATTAAACTGCTCTCAAGACACAGGGTGAGAAGTCCTCACTGCACATAGGGAAGAGTGGACCTTGAAGTGGGATTCTTAAAGATAGAGACAACCCAGAAGGAAAATAAATTATATATTTTTTTGTTCCATTTGCAAATATGAACAAAGAAAAATAAAGGGTTTATGTCTACCTGATAAAAACTGACTAACATATTTCTTCAGACCTCGCTCCTACAAAAGGCAACTGATGGTAGGGTTATTAAACAGAAAATAACAGGAAGGCTGCACCCTAAACTGTTAACAGTCGTTCCTTCCAGGGAACATGATGGAAGGGAGGCGGTGGTAGGCAGGGTGAGATTCATATTGAACTATTCTGCTGCATTGTTTAAATCTGTTAAAAGTTAACAAGTATTATCTGCAATTTAAAAAGTCAATAACGTGAGTTTTAAAGAGAGAGAAAATTACCTTATGTGTGACACTGAATGATTCAGATTCTGCAGGGAAATGAGGTTTCTGGGAGGATGAAGAGCTGTCTGTTGACCTGAAATCTGAGTCCCTTTCTCCCCCTGAATGAGGATGTAGCCTTGCAGACACCAACATTGATTCAAAAACAAAAGGACACCAATGTTTATAAATGATCCCTGAAATCAAGGCTGACAGGTTGTTTGTGTAAGTCAAACTACAAGGGTCATAAGTATATGCTGGTCCATGTGTGAATGGACTATGCTATAAGAAGAAATCTCAGACATAGCAGGTCTTCACCTTATGAGAATAACACCTCTAGCAACAGATCCCCTAACTGAGGGGACCAAGGCAAGCTGATCTGAGACACACTACATCTGTTCTGGCTTCTTGCAGCCACCATGATGCTATTTAGGGTCTGTATTCCTGGCTAAATAAACCAGAAACAAAATCTAAGGGTAGGTTGTGGGAGAAGTCCCTTTTGCCAATCTGTAGCCCACCAATCCACCTGTAACTCCACACACATTTTCATGTTCTGTGTTATACCTAAAAAATAAATCACACCTTGAAAATTCTACTCCATGCAGATTTCATAATTTACAGAGAAAGACTAGTTCAGTCATTAACCCTTCCCCTCACTAGTGAAATATGGAATGTCAGTTTTTGAAAGAGGGTAACAAGGAGCAGGGCTTCCAGCCCACCTCGCTAGAATCTCAATCCAAATGAGAGGCAACTTTGACGAGATAACCACCAAATAAATGCCCACGTAAATTTAGTTTACAATGTAGAGGGTCCCAGAAAAAGTGCTTCTGTATTTGACAAACAGCAAGCATCATCACTAATTACAGAGCAATTTGCGCAACTCTTGAGATGATTTGGAGAAAAGGGAACATTTAAAAATAAATTCCTTCAAAGTAGTTAAGAAATGCCCCAAAGTAATAAAAAAAAATTTTCCTTTTAAAATTCATGCAACTTTTCCCTTAAGCAGAACAGAAAAATTCAATGGACAATCCATTCCAGAGAAGACACTTCGACTTTGCCTTTAAAATTTTAAATTTCAAGGTGAAAGGAAGGGAGGGAGAGACAGAGGTAGTGGGGAATCCTTGGCAACTCCCTTCAGATTTCTGAACAGAGAAACATTTTCAAACTGTAAACTAATGTTTTCAAGCTTTCAACCGTCAAAGCCCATCTTGGGAAGGTAGTAGGGGAAGAAATCCTGATGAACTTCTCAGTCCAGGTGAGAGCGACCAGTGCTTTTATAATTCATCAAAGTCAGAGAGACAAAACTATGAAAACAGATGCTTGGTGACTATATAAATGATTAACTTGGTGGTTTGTACCGTGATGCTTTAGCTATAAGGCTGAACTCACCTACAGTCCTGTCCCGTTACTCTGTTTTTGTTTGAAAAAAGCTACATCAAATTTCAAACTTCAGGTTTGCATGACTTGCATGTCAGCAAAACCCACTTGTGGAAGAAACTGATTCCATTAATGGTTCTTGATGACTTTTTTTGTTGTTGTTAATTCACAACTCAAAATACAGGGTGTGTTCACCATTACAAAAAAATGCATTATGCACTCCAGGTGTTGGTTAATTTATGGTAAAAGAGCATCCTTAAATTACAATACCCAATTGGGTAAGGTTGTTCTTAAAAAACTTGGAGAATATCTTTACTATGTAAATATATAGCAATAAGACTCATGATTCCATGTCCCCAAAAATGAAAATCAATATGAAGGAAAATTCATATATTATTAAATCAATATAGAAACCAGAGGCTAATCTTACAAAGATTCATGAACTTACTCACGGCACAATGACTATACGTTGAGAAATGAGTGGTGCAGATTTTCGATCTCTAACCCAAAATCTGACTAGTCCTAAGTTTACCAGATGTCAATAATTTTTAAACATGCTTTATAAAGCTTCATATTTTAAATTTTACTCTGCCAAAAAAAGGGATTAACCTGAAAACACTGCTTTAGCTTTTTGAAATCAGTCATTCATCCAGATAGCAGAATGTTGGTAACTTAACTTTGAGTGTGTATGAAAACTAAACTATGACCTTTCTTCCCTCTGGTTCTTACAAACAACTTGGGAGACGGAGAGATTTAACCAGATTCTCTAGTGCATGCAAGTGTGACTAATTGTATACATCTACCTCCACTGAGAAGCAGGCATGTTCTGTTTTAGCAAGTTAAACCTTTAAAAATTAAGTGAATTTACTCAGGCCATACTATGAGAAAATATTTATTCAATATAATCTGTATCATAATGCACTCGATTAGTATACTTGGTATTACCATTCTTTGAAAATATATATTCATGGAGAAATAAATGGTCCAAGATTAAGCATATTAACTGTTTTGCTATTAACCACTTACTTCACAAAATTATGCTTATGATTTAAAAACTATAAAAAAGAAAAAATAACCACCTTTCTCTCACTTATCTTTCTATAATGTTTCATAATACTTTTATACACAAAATTTTGAAAATAAGCCAACTATATTTATGAAGTCCTAAGTCTTTAAGTATCTGAAGCAATCACTTATATGATATTCTCTTTAAAAATGTTATCTGATTTTCTTAAAATATTGTCTTAATAAAATCGTGTATTCTTATTTGTTTCTTCATTTAAGAATACTAAAATTTGTCTAAATAGCTATCAAACCTAACCATATAGCTATGGCAATAATTCTTTATTTTTATTTGTATGACATAGTTTACTAGTTTATATAACTGAAATATAAAAAAGCAGAAGTTAAATAGACATGAACTATATTCAGAATGAAAGAGAAATTTACCTAATACTTATTTTTAGTTAGAGTATGTCGTCCAGTTGTAACAATTTATTTGTGCTTTAACTTTGGACATTTTTCTGGCATACATAAGTTAGGGGTTGTAGCTCAATCCAGTGTCACCAGGACACAGCAACATATAAAAATATTGGTATGTTATTCAAACAACTTAATGTAGATTTTAATTTTAATCATTTTCAAAAATAATATATTTACAGTGACAAAAACATTTAGAAATTATGCTCATTTTTAAGATAATCTGGAAATGATGTTTCAACACGTTTTCATTTGGGTAATTTCCTCTCTATCAGTTGTAGCTGCCTTAACAGGAATATTGATTTTAATAAAAATTCTTTAACATTACCTTCAGTTGGATATAACCCACTAGTAGCCCAAATCCATGGCAACTCTTCTAAAATTTGCCCTACAGATTATAAAGGTAAACTATTATGATGAATAAAATAGACATATTTCTCCACATCTTGTTACTATTTAATTCATACAATTTTAAATAACCTAAGGTATACACAATAATTATCACCCCTGCAGGCATGAGACAACAACTTAAATCTTAAATAATTCTTAAATCTATAAAAACTTAGTGATCATATCAATTTTCACCCAAGCAGAACAGAAAGATTCAACGCATCATCTACTCCAGAGAGAAAACCTTGAGTTAACTGACGGGTAAAAAAAGAAAGAGTAAAAAATCCATTAACTGTGGCAATATCCAGAATTTCAAACAATCACATTAGAGTAAAACTTTATGCTAAACTATTTGTATCTTTTTTCCCTAACCCAGTTTCAGTTGGTTTCTTCATCCGAGTTCCATTATTGCATCACTATATTTTAAGTCTTCGCAAATAAAAAATAATTGACTCTTGATTTGTTTTTTAAAGAATCTCTTTCCTACTTCCTGGTAAGGTTCACAGATTGATTCCTGATTATAACACATCATCTCTCTATTTACTTTAATAGTAAACTTTAAATAATGGGAGACATTTTTTCCGTGCACACGGATGAATGCAAAAACCAATAATGAATCACCGGTCTGTAAAGTTCACATTGTTTAATGAACAGTAACACTTGAGACTTTTCAGAATTAGGTGAGCAGGTACTAAAATAAAAAAAACTAAAAATAAGGAAGTTCCTCTACTTTCCTTTTAACTTTCCTTGAATCAGTCATATTTAAGAACTAAAATGTTTATTCTTAAACAAGGAGTATCTCCCTATGTGATGTGGAAGACACATGTGTGAGATGGAATTCTATTCTTAGACTTGTTACAATTTTCCTTAGTAATTAGGAAGCTATATGTCCCTAATCGAATGATGCTAACAAGCTCCTGCAGTTTCTACTCTAGCAAGAAATCAAAGAGACCCAAAGCAGACAACTCACTTCAGTAAAAGGATTATGTAGTCTGGTTATCAAAGCACAGAAAGCTCTTCTTCAATCTTATATGTGAAGAGCTCTCTAAAACAGTCAGATTTTACAACCAATATTACATACTAAATAAAAAGAAAAGTAAAGAGTGGCTATGGAAGGTATTTAAGAAAAAAATATTTAAGATACACGAATTATCAGAAGAGGCCCACCTCAGATAACTCTGGTTTTGAAACTTTCCCAAAGAAAGATGTCATCACAACAAACATGTATTCCTACTTGCAATTTCTCATGGAACATTGACTCCCACCATTTACTGATTGTTACTATTACAGTTACAATGAGTTTGCATCCTTCTTTTAAAATATAAAGCCATGTAAGAATTAAGGGAGTTGGAGTTTTCAAATATAATTCTGAAGGGTCAGTCTAACAAAATACATATTCAGATAAACAAAACACCTAGCAAATGGAAAATGGAAGAGAGTTTGGTCCAACCAACAAGAGCAACACTCACGTACCTTAAGGACTTCCATCGGCACCTGCGTGGCAGAGGGAAGGGTGGTGGGCACACTGACGTTTATGGCTGGTGTCTGACTCACGGGCACTCTCTGTTGCATGAACTGGGCCGCCTGCAGCTTCTGCTGCTGCTCCCTGCGCTCCTGCTCCTGCATCTGCTCACGCATGAGTTGCTGGCGTAGCAAGATGCGTGATGTCATACTGGAGGAGCTTATCGGAGGCTTGGAGGCCCCAGGATGCTCCGCGGAACTGCTGTGGGAAAACCAAAATGCATACAACATTTAGTTTCCTAATGAGACCCTTCGTTTGCACTTTGGGGGTATCCTAAATTGCACCAAACTATAAAATGAGTCTGCGCAAATATAATCAAGTCACAGAATGGTACTCCACATAATTGAAAATCAAGAGGTGACAGGATTTAAGTCATTAGTAGTTGAATTAAAATAAGTCAGCTTGATTGCATCAAGGCATTTTTATCAGGCGGCTTAATTTTTTTAATTTTTTTTTTTTTTACATTTTATGCTGCACACTACTCATCACCACCAAATATAGCGCCGCCATATGCACTGCCAAGAAGCAAAGCATCTTAATGGCACCCAAATTTCCACATTTAAAAATAAATTGCTTGATTTGCTTTTTTGTATAACTGAATCTAACCAAATAACTACTCCTACATGTTATCTAAGTTCTTTGAAGATGCCTAAAATGTTTACTAACAAAAATTGATTAAAGAAAAGGTGAGCTTTGCCAAGAGGAAATTTTTCTAAGATAAAATAAGTAAAAATAATTAATGAAGGAAGCATTTGGGCCAGAATGTTAACACTGAACTCGACCTCGCTCTTTGGGTAAGGGGGCAGAAGACGAGCTGGTCTGACAAGCCAATACTTCTCTGTCTGGTTTTCTTTGTGCTGTCTTTTCTTCTGATTCACCTTGGCATGCCCTCTACTATGTTACAATGTGTTCTCTGTGCATTCCCCATGAGGACTACTTCTAATGGTTTTGGTACTCACTCTACCCAAAATAGTTTAAAATTCTGAAACCCTACTCACAAATTAAATAGAAAAAACTTCCTAATTTTCCTAAATATGGTTTCTGATAACTTATCTTGCCAGCTCTATAACATCAAGTTATTAAATCTCTCTCTGTCTTAGTATCCGGAAAAGAAGGATAACAATAGTTTTTTACCCACTTACCATTTATAAAGGTGGGAGCTGTTCTTTTAAAATTTCTATTGCATCATGTATATTTTAAAGCCCTACTTCCTAGGGATTTTGGGGGATTAAATAAAACAAGGCACATAAATCCCCTAGTACAATGAGTACCATGTAGTACTGGCTCAACAAATGTTTGCTGTCACTATTATTATAGGTAGAAAATGTTTCATTGTTTATTTCTCTCTCTCTATATATTTTTTAACGTCTGTGTTTAGGTCAACGGTTCAAAACCTTAGCACCTGGAACAGAAGAAAAGGAACATTTGAGAAAATATTCACTCTTGAGAAAGTCATGCTTCGAGGTAAGTATTTGTACTTTGAACTTCCTTCCTTGAATATAAACTCTGGTATTATCTTTTACCTTCTAATAAAAGGCAAAATGAAGCCTTAAATATCATTGACCATCCTCATGAGCTCCTTAAAGACAGGAACCTTCAGGCTCTGAAGGTAACAAAACATGCTAGGGGATGAAGAAGTATTGGTTTTACCCTCACGCTGTCCCAGAAAAACTACACAATAACAATTTAACAGTTCGCTTATTTTCACAACAGGAAATTGGCTCAGTATATTGTCAGAGAATCAAAATGTAACATGATGCAACCATTAAAACTAGTGTAAAAATATAGTTACTGATGTGAATAAAACTACACAATATAAAGAACTTAGAAAAGCCAGATACAAAATAGTATTTAAGGTAAGATCCAAGGTTTGTTTTTTTTTTTTAATAAACGAACTGTCCATGACAAGAAAAAGCATAAGAATAATGTTACTCTACACCATTGCTGGTATATATTAAAACAGCTTAACAACACTACCAAAAAGCTAAAAATTGTTCATACAATTTGATTCAGAAATGTTGTGATGGACAATTTTCCTAAGTAAATAACTTAAATGTGCAAAAACTGATATTAGAAAGCTCTTTACAAATTGCAAAACATATGAATAATAAAAAATTTGTCCCATAATATGAGAATGGTTAAATACATTATCATACATGAATTCAATAAAATACTACCTATTTTTTTAAATTGTGCAACTACAGAACAAAGTGGGAAATGTATGTAACAAGAGGGAATTTAAAAGTAGGATTCAAAAGTATATTTACATTCTAATTTAAAATAAGTGTAGTATATGCATGTATACAAGTATGCAAAATGATTAGTAGGGAATGTCCAAAGATCATGATAGTTGCCAGGGTGAGAATAGAACTACAGGTAAATTTATCTTTCTATCATTTTACTCCCCTCAACTATAAAGAAGTCATAGTATTTTTTCAATGGCAGAATATATGCCTCTAGACACTAATTTAAGACCACGAAAAAAGGACTTGAGTGATCAAAATCACCATTTGGCTAGAAGAAAGGGGACAGAATCCAACATAGACAAACACTTTGACAATACGATGGGAAAGTGGTGACTGTATCCAGTACATTGGCAAACTTGGAAGTGCTCAGCATTCCAGAAAACCCAAACCCTCTTTCCTTCATGTTTTCCTACATTTTCTACAGACACATACAAATCGAACAGCATTAATACCTTGCTTATTATTTAATATCATGCACTCATCCACATATTAAGGGCACTTGGCCATTATTCTAACTCACTTAAAATAATCTACTCACTTGACACAGCTCTACTAAAAGAGCATTAAAAAATGTATTTTCCCATTTTAGAGTATGTGTTCAAAGCTCAAATGTACCTTCCTAAGCCAAGAAAAGAAAGAGAGCTGTGATGAGGGGCATGGCGGGTGGCGGGGGGAAGCACGGGGGGAACAGTTATTTTAAAATAAATAAATAAATAAGCGGCCTTACTATTCAAAGCCTGTCAGGTTAAAACATTCCCAGAGAGACTGATCCTTTTGATAAAAACAGAAGCAAACCTTTGTGCTGTAGCAAATGCAGCTGTGGAATAATCGCACTAATTAGCTGCTCAAGACGAGTCATTGGCTGTGATACTGGGGGAAGAAATCCTTTCAATTAACAGTAAAGCATTCTTAAGACATCTTAAATTAAAATTTCTAGTTATCAACTGCACTAAGTCTTCATACGTGAAAGTCGACAACAATATCATTCAAAGCATTTTCTGAAATATCCTGTCTGAAAAACAAATACGTATGTATGAAGTAGACCAGTATAAGTAAAAAGAAACCCCACTAAAAAATAGAGCAAATATATTTTTATAGTTATATAAATATAGCACAGCTCAGTTAATTGACAGTGTTTTAATAAATCTTCCTGCAAAAAAACCCAAAAGTGCAAAGGAAGCATTAGAGTCGCCTCATGGCACACACTCCCTGCGGGATATTTCCACATTGTGAAAGATGACTCCCAGATTCTCAGCTTTGCTCTCAATCTTCTAAACATCCCTTTCTCTTAGAAGTAACTGAATCTGCAATTATCACCTTCTAGACAAAAATGAGGATATCTGCATGTCACAATGTTAGCAGGACAAATGAGCATAATGTCTTAAGCTCCAAATCGAGGTTTATGTGAGAACATTACAAGTGGCAACAATGCTTATTTTTTAAAACGAGGACTTGATGCTGAAGCTACTAATGATACACAAGGAGAGATGTCCAAATGTGTTTAATTTTAAAAGCTAACTGAACTCATCCCAGGCCATGAAGCTGAATCTTCGCTAGATAATCCTAATTCCATGAGTCTGATTCCTTTTAATCAGATTATGTAAAGGTCATTTATTCAACAAATAGTTATTGCCAGGTGCTGGGAATACCTGGTTTCTAATCTCATAGAGTTTAAAGCCACAGTCACATAATTCTTCTGAGACGCCTTAAAATTAAGTCAGTTACCTAGACTACGGAACTCTGATCAAGTCCCACATGGGAAGGTGGGCATCTCACCATCGGAAAGCTCCCTTTGAAAGCCGATGGGCAGAGAGACAAATGCCTTTACTGGCATGTATCGGCATCACTGAAGCCAGGCACACAACTCCCCTGAGAACTGAGAATTTGTCAGCAATGGCTCGAGGAGGAGGGCCACCGATTGGACTCAAGGGCTAGCTCAGTCACTGCCGAGCTGCATGAGCTTTAATGAGCCACTTGACCTCTCTGGGCTTTTCCAAAACCCAGCATTTTAATGTGCTGCAGGAATTGGGTCAGTTAATGTTCACTAAATTAAAGTGTTCAGCACAGTGGCTGGAGGTATACAGACACCAGATGGCCACCAAATGTGACCTGAGTTCCTACCTCTATGGCAGAATTTACATTCTTAACCTTCAAAGCCTCCCTCTTCTCTGTGATGGTATAGGTATTTTGGACATGGGCTCTGAACCATCTGACGTATTCCTAAATCCCAATACCTTATTCTACTATCTTTGTCAGCCACCTAACAATATCAGAAATTCCATTAAATTCAATGCTCCAGCATCCAAACATCTGTCTGCCCACCCCTCACCTTTGACATGATGCCAGTGTTCTTTTACCATCTCATAGGGACTGGTCTTTGGTCTCAATATCACAGTCCTCTAAGACAGTACTCTGGTCATCAGTAGAACTAGAGATGCTAAAGCAATGTTATACTTTTCCTTGCGTTTCCTTTAGTCCACTCCTCAGGCAGAGTTCAGCTGGGCTGTGCGGTAACTTGTGACTGTGGCCCAGTTAGTCTATCTCTGTGCTTTGCAATACATCTGCCTCTCAGCACTGTGGTGAGGATTAAAATTTTTAATAGATAGAAAAACTTAACACAATGACTGAAACATGGTCCAATAAACTGGAATACAGTTCAAAAATTAGTGGTAAAAATAATAATATTAAACCATGAGCATGCTTCTTCTTTTGGATACAAGGAATCTACTTTTTATATGCCTATGTGCAAGTTTGGACCACAGAAGATATGTCTTGTAAAGTTTAGCCAATATCCATTTAAATGAGAGAACTCAAAAAACTTTTTCAGGGATAGAGAGAGAAGATAATTTATTCTGCAAATCTCTCATGAGCCATAAAGTAGGAATTGTAGCATTTTTATTCAGTAAAAAATAATCTTCATCATAGTCATTTGGTTGATAGAGCTCAAAGCCTAGTATTTGTTTGCACTGATGTACAATTTATTTATGTCCAGGAGGCACAGTGGTTGACATTCACATACACAGTGAAGACACAGGAAGGTTCAATAGTGTTAACCTCCTGGGCAAAGGAGAAACCTATGTCATGTATGGGTTAAGCTACAGGGGTTTCAAAATGCAAAAGGCTAGCTGAGAAAAACAAAATTCGCTGAGAACTTCATCTCAAATAAAAATGTCCAGCCTCATTCCTGGAAATTCTGATTTGTTTAGGTAAGGCCCAGGAATCAATATGTCCACAAAAATTCTGCAGCCGATTCTGACACTTGACTGATTCTGATGTTTGGAAACTAATAGTAAAATACCCAGGATCACTTGTCTGCATAGTAGGAGAGCTGGAACATGAACCCATATCTCTAATTCTTAGACCAGAATACTTTCTTCCATGTCTGAGAAAATTTGCATTCCATTTCTCACCTCCAATCAGCCTTCCCAGAGGTCTGAAGAGTCCTTCTGATACTGAATGCAACATGTTGGATGGGACACAAGGAGAAAGACTACTTTACTCCTGCCAAATAGGCTATGAGACCAAACAAAAACATCTATCCAGAAACTTCCAACGGCCCTTTATGGGTACAGCACAACTGCTTTATCATAAATGAAAGGAACTGATAGGTTGAATCTACAAGAACTGCCCCCAACCAGTCCGTTCCACCAGCAAAAAGAAATTCTTCACAATCTATTGAAAGTGCCACCAACTGCACAAATCAGAGTTGGTAAATGGCTATATTTCTTTTAAATGGTAGTCTGGGTGTCTAACATTTCAGAGTGAATGGCACTTCTGTTATCTCAAACTTTCCATTCCTTCCAAAGTGATTCAGGATGAGTTTTTCACCGTGCATGGTGGAAAAAAATACTAATAAGAAACTATATCATCCCTCGTACTTAAAATAGCTGGGAGTGTAACCCATGTAAATGTGAAAGTACCAGATATCATAGTTTGGCTTCACACTGAGATCTTCTGGACTTCTGTCAACACCTAACTTGGGTTTTAGGCATCAAGAAAAAGAATGGAGATCTGCCAAGATTCCACCTTTTTGGGGGTAACATGAGCAGCTCAGATAATAAATACTCCAGGTCTCTGGCATAGCTAAAATACAAAGGCTTACAAAACATAGCCTCATGCCCCATGTAAATGCTTTCCAAAAGCTAGGTGCTGCTAGACATGCAGGATATCATGGTGTCTCAACTGGACAATGCTCCTATCTCCAGAGCTTTGTACATTTCACAGTACATAGGGAGAAAAGCATTCTAAAAATTAAGAACCACCAATCATACACAACTTAAAATCTGAAGTCTTTTCTTTCTAATGCTGAGACCTCAATTCGCTGCTAAAAATGGAAGATGTTTCATATCCATTCAGGATTCTCCACATTTTTTTTAAGCTGGACCTTCAACAGGTACCAGGAAAGACTAATCTCAATGACTGATTAGATAAAAATCAAGGAGAACCTTAAAAAGTTTCCCAATATATCAGTATTCTCCAAAAATCCATACCAAAAATGACAACCTGGGTGCAGGAAGAAAAAATTAAAACATTTCTTCATATATATTTTATATTATCACTTTCATTTTTTATTTTTGTACATGTTATATAATAGTATAGTGGCACATGTACATAACTTATAAATCAAATGAAAATGTGTTGAGAAGGTTTTCTTGAAAGAAATTAACTAGGAAGAAGGATCAAAAATGTTTAGAGACCTCTGTAACATATGAACAATGCTCTTCCAGGCAATTTTCATCAGCAGATTTTTTTTAAGTTGGTTATTTTTTTTTTACCAAAGTGTTTCTCACTTATGTATACTCCAACTAAGAGGAATATCAAGTTCTTACTAAAAGATATTTTAAACTAAGTATATGAATTTTGCCATTTCCTCATTTTATGACCACGACTGATCTCCATTTTCCACAGATGCCACTATGGGTTGGCACAATCTTAACACTCAATTCCTTTCAAGGAAATCGCCTCTGAGAGCCAAACCATTGAAAGGTTATAAAGAAGATAAAGTTGAAGTGCCCCACACTCAAGTTTTCTGTTTTTCATATCAAGCTTCCTTTCACTAGACTGTACTCTAGAATTCTTGCTTACTCTGTCCAACTATGGAATCCCATTCACATCTAACTGCCATGTTTTAAAGGGCTTTGAGAAATTCATCCCTTAAAGTAATTAATACGGCACGGCAAGATGCTCCACTGAGAGTATTTTAAAAGAAAAAGCAATTTTTAAAAATCTAACACAATGACAAACTAATGACAGAATTCAGACATGAGTGTGAAAGGAACTGGAAGAAACTTTTTAAAGGTAGAAAGCCCTTCTGTTTGTACTCAAATAATTGTTCCAATCACAGGGCATGCTCTGGCTGTTTTTCTAGACATTATAACAGATCAGAGAAAATTCAAAAGCCTTAGACCACCATCACTTAACAATTACTGCATGTCTAGCACACGTCAACCAAGATGCAAAGTTTCCAACATTGTGTTGAAATCAAGACAAAAGTACAAACTGTAATCTAAGGAGCAGTGAATGGGTACACCTGTCATGGTTTAACAGGCAACCTTACACATAGAAGTAATGATTTATGGTGGCCACATGGCATTTATAGCTGCCCAGCATCCTGTCCCACTTGTTTGGTAAAGTACCTGATTTAACCTTGAATAACCAGCCTCCTTCACTTTCAGTTCATGAGGTTATGGTGTTGCCACTACCTCCAGACATGGAAGTACGACCCTGGCCAATCAGGAAATCCATCCTTCTGGTCACAAAGACTAACTCAGGAATGTGCTTGTGCCCCAAGACAATCAAGTAAGAGTTATCCCTATTCCTTCAACTGAAACTATTAGGTTAAAATGAGTCTCTTTAAACTAAGGTTTGAAAAGCTGGTAGGATGTAAATCTGGAACTTCCTGGATCTATCCGAGAAGAAAGCCAAACTGGAGGAAACAGTAAAGAAAGAACAGAGGACTAATGAGAAGGAATAACAAAGAAAGAGGGAGCCAGTGTTTATATGACATTGAGCACCTGTATCAAATCATTCCTGAAGTCACGTTAGCCCTGGACTAACCCTGGACAAGGACTTCACGAGGGCCAATCAAACTCCATTTTTTCTTAAGCCAGTTTGATGTACCCTGGGATACTACAGCTGGTTTTGTAACATTTAAAAAATATCAGTAATACTGGGGAAAAAGTCAAAGTATCAGCCTAAGACCTACAATTCATAAAACCTAGCACCCATCTATTTTCCTATTTTCTCTTTGTTTTGGCTAGGCACACTCCCACCCACAACATTTCCCAGGTTTCCAGAGCTAGACTGGCTACATGCTAAGTTTTGCCAATTAGATTTAAGTAGATAACAGAAGTGCCAATCACTCTGAAATGTTAGACACCCAGACTGCCATTTAAAAATATATATATCCAGGTGGGTGGATCACGAGATCAAGAGACGGAGACCATCCTGGCCAACATGGTGAAACCCCGTCTCTACTAACAATACAAAATTTAGCTAGGCATGGTGGTACACGCCTGTAGTCCCAGCTACTTAAGAGGCTGAGGCAGGAGAATCACTTGAACCCAGGAGGTGGAGGTTGCAGTGAGCTGATATCCCACCACTGCACTCCAGCCTGGCGACAGAGCGAGATTCCGCCTCAAAAAAAAAAAAATATACATATATATATATAAAATACACATATATATACACACACATATATACACACACATATATATACACACATACATATATACACACATATATGTGTGTGTATATATATACATGTATATATGTATGTGTATATATATATAAACACACACATATGTGTGTGTGTGTGTGTGTGTGTGTGTGTGTATCCATTTACCAACTCTGATTTGTGCAGTTGGTGGCACTTTCAAAACATTCTTAAGAATTCCTTTTTGTGATGAAACAGACTGGCTTTTTTTTTTTTTTGCCTGTTTTTTTTATTAATTCAAATACAACTGACTACGGCAACTGTACTATAGCATAATATAAATTAAAGATCAAATATATACATCTCCATGGTGGTTCTAGGTGAAGAAAAATAGGAAAGAACAAAGATCTTCAAGAGTCTTCTAAGACAACCCCAAGAACACCACCAAAACTGTTTTCTGGAGTTCTATGTAAGACTCCATTTCAACATAACTTAAAGTTTACATCTTAGGAGACTGTGGGATCCTCAGCTGGAGAAGGACATGGGGTGAGAGGTATTGTGAAGTGAGTCCTACGAGCAGGAGGAGCTTCATACGACCCATCTCATAGTACCTCCTGAGGGGGAGGCAGTTCCTATAGATTCAGCCTATCGGTTCCTTTTGTTTATGACAAAGCAGTTGTGCTGTACCCACAAAAAGCCATGGGCAGTTTATGGATAGATGTTTTGGGGTGGTTTCATAGCCCATTTGGCAGGAGTGAGTAGTCCTTCCCATTTGATTCCATCCAAAACACTGAATTCAGTATCAGAAGGGCTTTTCAGACCTCTGGCCAGGCTGACTAGAGGTGGGGAATAGAATGTGAATTTTGTCAGACATGGAGGAAAGTGTCCTGGCGTAAGAATGAGAGATGTATGTGGACTCATGTCGCAGCTCGCCTACTAAACAAACAGGTGATCTTGAATGTTTTAGTATTCATTTCCAAACATGGCTGAGTATCAGAATCAGCTGCAGAAAATCTCCTTCAAATGATCCCCTTCTCTAAACCTTCTGCCACCATGTCTCCTGTAATCTGGCTGCACTGGCTGGAGCTTCAGAAGCCATCCTGAACCATGAGAATGAGGGCCAGACTCAGGGATGAAACTGGTATGTGCTTGGTCCTTCATGACCTGGTCCAATCTGCTCCAGGAGGGCAGAGATATTTACATGTTTTATTCACATATTGTCTCCCCAGCACATAGTAGAACAAAATAAATATTTGTTCAGTGAGTAAAGTTGGTGTCTGTCTCCCAACAAATATTCTACCTCATAGAATCTAATAATACTAGTACCTTAGAGTTGGTGCACCCTTATTCGAACCATTTGCTTGAATCATCCAGAGACGGAGAACTCTGGGCTCTAGGGATCTACGACAGTTCCTTAATTCTAAGAGGAACTTTCCCTCCACATGTTAAGATTTCCCAAGTCAGAAGAGATCATATAATCAATGAATATATTTTAGTAAAGTTTCTTTCTCCCCCAAATAGCTGTCTTTTTTTTTTTTTTTTTTGAGATGGAGTCTTGCCTCTGTCTCCCAGGCTGGAGTGCAGTGGTGCGATCTTGGCTTACTGCAACCTCCACCTCCCAGGTTCAAGCAATTCTCCTTTCTCAGCCTCCATAGTAGCTGGGATTATAGGCCCGGGACACCATGCCTGGCTAATTTTTGTATTTTTAGTAGAGATGGGATTTCATCATGTTGGCCAGGCTGGTCTCGAACTCCTGACCTCATGATCCACCTGCCTTGTCCTCCCAAAGTGCTGGGATTACAGGCGTGAGCCACCGCGCCCAGCCAATAGCTGTCTTATAATCAATGGTGAATTGGACTCAGGGAAATACACCTGGTAGACGAAAACCGTGGCATCAGGACCAATCACGGCCCCTCAAGAGCTCAAATGAGTTACAGTTTGGTAATTCAGAAATCTAGGGATAGGAGAAACCCACTAGATAAAAAAGCAGAGGAAGAAATATTGATTCATTTAGTATCTTAAGTGAAAATCCACAGACCACAACAGATAATAGCATTAAGCCCTGGAGCCAGGATCCCTGGGTCAAATTCCTAGCCCTGTCATTTCTTAGCTGTATCACTTGGGCATGGTTTTTCACCTATCCAAGCCTCAGTTTTCTCAGCTGCAAAATGGGGGTGGAAAGACATATCTTCTTCATAGAGCAGTTGTGAAAATTAAATGTGTTAATACAAGTACAATACTTAGCATAGTTCCCACAAACCATGTGGACATGAGTAAAAGTTAGGCAATGAATTCGTCTAGTCTGTGTTTTAATTCCTGAAATGGTATCTGCTGAACATCTTAATATCTAAAAACGAGTCAAAGCTGACAAGTTACTTTCTAGGGAGCCAAAATTCTAGAATGCTGCCTTCTGCTATCATGTTCCTTTTCTTTCCTAGAGGAAAATACAAAACAATTAATTCACAGTGTGTGCTCTCCTAAAAGAACACGCACAGAAAAGTTAATGGGCAATAACTCAGTGAACAAGTTTTGTCAAACATGTTTGTGAAGAATTTCATTCTGAGAGTGTATAAGGGAAGCATGCTCTTATGACAAGTATTTTAGTTAACTAAAAGAATGAAATTCAAAATTAAGAATTAATTTGGCTGTAAATTCAGGTTTGACATTACTACCATTCTTACGTAGAATCAGAATAGCAAGTTTCATTTGTTCACGCCATCCATTATTAATATTAAAAAATTAGTAAGTTATAGAGTATATTTTTGTAGAGAATGAATCACAAAGAGTAGACATCATCTCCCCAGCTAGTATCTCATTAATAAGGCAAAAATTTATAACATTTCTAGCATAGTGACATTTTAAACACATAATTATATATACTTTGTTCATAAAATGCTCTAACATTTTATAGAGGTGAGTAGTTAAGCTGTTATGACGACATAAAGAATGAAAAAAATCTAAAGTATCTATTAAAACAAACTGCAGCAGAAATAGAAGCTCAAGAAATTAGAAATCATTTTTAAAACTACCTTTTATAAGACCTTTTAAAGATGTATCTACTGAAAATGATGAACTTTAACCCACACTTAAACTTATGGTAATTATATTTATATTTTTTAAGAATCAAATTCTAAAAATAGATCTGCTGCATCTAGTATTTTTCCATTATTCTTGCTGTCTTTAAACACACCTTCACAAGCTGCTGAACATAATGCCTTTCTGACTTAATCAGAACCTCTCCCATGACCCAGGAACGTTCAGTAAATAATGATTAAGCTCCAGAGGTAGCTTTTGCATAAGTTGATTTGCTTGAATGCCTATTCACTTGGGGACACAGCTTTTAGCATTGTTTTCAAATCTTATCACCTAACAGTGAAAGTAAATGTTAAAGGATGTGGGGGGAACTATACTCTGTTTAGTTTTTCTCCATTTTAATATTTCTTTGAAATTGCCATTTTTTAAACTTGTTCTACATTTATATGCCAGGCAGACAATTATGATGTTTGGATGTCTGTTTCCCCTTCCAACAGAAAAAAATCAATATACAAGAATGCAAAGAAGATGTTCATTAATGCAACTCTTACCATTCCACAGTCGGGGAAAAAAAAAAAAAAAAAAAAAGGTGGGGGGAGAAACCAAAAATTCACAGTGTTTACAATGGGAGAGTTTGGACAAATGTTACTACTGTATTAAGCACACTGTTTTCCTGAAGAAAATCCTGTTTTATTCATAACAAAGCTGGGCTGCAGTCTATCTTGCAATCATAAATCAAGCTCTGCTCTAACTCAGATTTTTCAAGCAGTCGGGGTATTTTTGTCATTATTAACTTAAGACCAGTATTCAATTTTAAAGGAGAGGGCAAGGATATTGGGTTAGCATTTCTATCTACCACCCCCACCCCCACCCCCAAATTAGTTGTTATCCTTGTCATAGCCACCTACCAGAGGTTACAGCTGAAGCTGATTAAAGCCAGTGAGAAGTAACAGCTTCAGTATTTTTAACTCCCAATAAACCCTTCTCTTCCTTTATCCTCCCCCTTAAAGAGAAAAAAAACTGCTCCTCTTAAGTGGTCCCGGGATTATTTCCAGAATAAAACTTCACTTACAGATACAAGCTTTCAAAGGAGCATGGCATGAACATCTGAACTCTAAGCGCCTCCATCTTTTTTCCTTTAAGGTGTTCTGCAAGCCCTTGGCGAAGAGTGAAAGTCAAAGTTAGTTCTGGCACTGGCTGTGTCACTAGGGGTGGCTCCTGATAAGGCCCTGGAAACTCCAATCCAAACACAGCTCTGTGCTAGAACGGTGCCTGGTTTCTGTCTGCAACAGCAGACCTGTTTAATCCAGTACCTACTGTACCTGCAGGACAAAAACGCTGCCTCACACCACAAAGAGGGCTACTCAAGGACCCAGGCACGGCCAGGGAGGCAGCCCAGCAGCCAGGCAAGCACCTCGGGAAGCTTATTTAGCCTTACCCAGCTCCGGTACTGGCTGAGGCTTGCAGAGACTGCACATTATTAGAGAACTTAAAAGGAGAGGTAATTTCACATACCAGTGAATTGTCAACACTTACTGGAGTCACAGAATCTAGGAGGGAGGACTGTGGAACTGCTTGTGTCCCCTCTCAGTTTGGGAGCTCTCGGGCATCAACTCATCACACAACTCTAGGTGTTTTGCCTCTGTGCACAGGCATTTTTGGAGCTTGATAATTGAATATGCCCTCCTTGCTGACAGGCTAGAGATCCAAAACAGCATTCCTTACCCTCAGACCCCAAGAATATTAGGAGGGTTGTCCTTGCCCAGTTCTGGTGGAAGTAAAACACAAACTGCTCCTAATTATGGCCACCATCTTTCAGGACACACAAATCGTTAGGCCATAAACTGTGTATTCTTAAGACTGTCATCCAATCTAATTCTGAACACATTGGTATACAAGAAGAAAAATCAGCAATACATGTTCTCAAAAAACACTTTAAAATGCAGACATGACAACATCAATATTATCAAATATTCATGCAGCTCCTACAGGACTCAGCACACCAAAGATGCCCTACAGAGTTATGAAAATATTGTATGTATGTTTCTCCCTACACACAATTCAAAGGTCATAACAAAGACATCTGACACTGACTAGCTGCATACACTGGGCAAGTTACTTCACCTCTCTGTGCCCACATTTATCTCCAAAGTAAATGGTTGGAAAGTAATGCAACCTCTTTCAGCCATAATCAAACTCAAATTACGTGATATAATGAAATTATCTTTTTTTTAACTTCCCTCTAATGCTAGGAAATATCTAGCCAGGAGTCTAGGCCAAACTATTTCTGGTTCTGTTTTTTCTCTGCTCATTTTATTCATTCTTTCTTTCTTTTGTTCAATAAATATTTATGGAACACCAAATGTGTCCCAGGCATTGTGTAAATGCGTGGAGTTTACAGTCTAATGGGAAACACATATTAAATAATCACATAAATATGTAATGAAAAATGTCATAACTGCTGCAGAGAGGTGAAAAAGTTAAAATTTAAGGGTCAGAAAAGGCTTTCCTTAGGCAGGGACTTCTGGTCTGAGATCTGAGCTGGGGAGAGGAGGAGTATAGAAAAAATGCTTTCCAGGCAGCAGTAACAACATATGTAAGAACTATGAGGTGGGAAGTTGGCAGGCAGACTCACTATCACTGAAGGACATAGTATGAAGGAAAAACATGGTGCCCGTGAGACCTACACAGTGACCAGGACCAGACCATGAAGGATCTGGTAGGCCAGGGAAAGGTCACTGATTCTGTTTCAAGATGAACAAGAAACCACAGAGAGATGGCAAGCAGGGGAACGATGAGCTCAGATTTGAGTTTTTAGAAAGGTCTCTCTGGTTGCTATGTTGACAGACAACTAGAAAACTGGCAGAGTTAGCTACTGCAATAGTCCTGGTAGGAGGTGATGGTAGCTCATGGGAAGGGCAGATGTGCAAAGTGGAGAAAAGTGGGCAGATTGCTTGTAAAACTAAGGACCAATAAATACAATTAGAGGAGAAAGTTCATCAACAGCAGTCAATGAGCACTTTCTACATGCCAGGTACTGTACCAGGTATTGGGGTAAACAGATGACTAAGATGTTACACTATTTATCTTACTAACCTATCCCACCTCTCTTTTCCTGCCTCTAGCACAGTTTGCCATGAAAATCAAGAACATAGATTCTGACGTTTATTTGTCCAGGTTCAAATCTCACCACTTACTAATTCTATGACTTTGTACAAATTTACTAAATTTTCTGGGCCCCAGTTCTTTCACCTGAGAAAGGAGAAATAAGTGACTACCCATAGGTTATTGTTAGAACTGAAAGAGATGACAAGTAATGTGTTCAGCATTGTCTCTGATGCATAATAAATGCTCAATTTTTAAAAAAGCTCTTACAATTACAATCATGGTTAGTGCTACCTGTCCTGTATTAATATTGACCAATCTAGAGAACTAAGAGAAATGAGACAGAGTGAAAAAAACAAATGAAAAATCAAGAAAGTGGAAGAGCAAGAAATAAAGAAAGGATAGGGAATAACCATATCAGAAACTTTAAGGGATTATTTTCTAAAAAATCAAGCCAGGGACAGTGGCAGATGCCTGTAATCCTAGCTACTTGGGAGGCTGAAGTGGGAGGTTTGCTTAAGACCAGGAGTTCAAGACCAGCCCAGGCAATGGAGACCCCATCTCTTAAAAATAAATTTTAATGAAATAAAATAAATAAAATTTCAAGCCAGATTTCCTCTCTCACCTTAGGCACTATTTAAAGCTGAGTAAACCTACAAGGCACTCGGGTACATTTTAGAACTGAAACTCTGATTTATTACATGCTCACACACAGGGAAAATCTGTACCCTCCATGAGTTCTCAAATGTTGATCACAAAACCAATGGTATCAATTCCAGCCATTCCCGAAGGGGACATAATGTGATGCCAAATATTCCCCTGGCAGGTTCAGCCAGTAACATCACCTGACTTTTTATGTTGGACAATCCACCGCCTCAAGAAATATTTCTATTGACAATTTATACCAGTACTTTAGAAAGATCTACCTTACAGTACAGTTCTAAGGGAACCTTCTTGGATACAGCAATGAAACGTCCACTAGCAAATGGACCAAAGCTTGGCTTAAATATGAACACAGGCCACCATATACAAAATTCATGAGATGTTACGTGCATTTCCCAGCACTAAAATACTGCTCCTCAAGTCATCACCCAAATTAACAAACACATGTCTTCTGGATATCAAGAACCATGTCCATTTGGTTTAATGCTGTATCCCTAGAACTCAGCAGAATAAACAGTCCATGGCTTGATGAATATCTTTAAAATGAATCAACGTAATATGTAAGCAACTGTCTTGGGCACATCTGTACTATTCAGATGTGTTTCTTGAATTTGTATACATATATGTATATGCATATGAACACACACACATACACAGAGGGAAAGAGAGAAAGAGAGAGATACCCAAATCCTAAGTTTAAACACAGACTAAGAATTTGTAGTGTGGTTGGGGAGGAAAAAATAATATCAAAAAAACTAAGCACAAAATGCAGCATAAAAACATCACCAGTACTCCAGTGCTTCTGAAATAATAAGTACTACTCTTTGCCCTAAATTGCAGCAAATCAACTACAGTCATCAGAATTCTTACTGACCCTTTAAAAGCTGAACCTTAACTAAAATGGGATTTAAAGTAATCAACCATCCAAGTGACAGTCAACTTTTTCCTTGGAAGCTAAACTGGGTTTCAGAATCTTTTTGGAAGGAAAAATTCAATCACTGCTTTGAACAGGTTAGAAAAGAGATAAGGGATTTTACTTGTTATCCTGTCCAAGACTTAGCTGAAGAAAAGTAATGCTACTGTTTTATCATAGCTCAAAATTCTTCTTATTTTATTTAGGCATTAAATGTTTTATTGCCCAGCCCGAGCACACCATATTTTCTTATATTCTTTCTTCTGATAGTCATTTTTCTTTCCAGTAAACTCATACTTCTACTCAATAGCCCCACAACAGTTAACACTTGAGAGCTTACTATGTGCCGGGTCCTATGTTGGCCCATGAACTACACACAATTTAAGAAGCATCTACTTGGTCTTGGAATGTTTCATTATGATCCCAGCCAATGGTTCCCAAACCTGTCTTCCTATCAGAAGCACTTGAGGAGCCTTCTCCTTACCCCACCTCCTTAAAATAAATACAAGAGATTTAAGAAGTATAAAGTTCAAGGATCTTTCCCCAAACAAATGAGTGAGTGAGATTCTACAGGGGTACGGTTTAGAATTCTGTGTTTTTAAAAAATGATTCTCATAGGGGTCTAAAGTGAAGTCAAGTCTAGAAACCACTAATATATAATATAACATTATAATATATATAGCTATATATAATATTATCTATGTAAATGGTCTCTTAAGAGTGGCAGGAAAATACTCAAGAATGGAAGCTCCTTTTATTTATTGAATAAAGAAGTTACTCATACATTTTAATTCTTTAAAATATCCATGTGGAATGTTCAATGAAAGCCTTATTGTGGGGTAATTAAAGAGTTTCATCAAAGTAATAATGAAACTCACAAAGTACTCTCAAGAGTAACACACACATCTCTTTTGTCCAGATGGCCTCACACTCACGTTCTGGGAAAAGTCACATGCCACCGGAAGGCCCTTCAATCCAAACATTTATTAGTTTTCCCAGCATGTGTGTGAGAGGCACTGTTCTCAGCGCCATGGGGAAGACAAGGATGAAGATGCAAGAGGCTCTGCTTTCCAGGCGTTCACTCCAGAGAAACCCAAGACTCACACTCACATGCCAATGGGAAGAGGGTACAGGGAGGACAGAATGCTAGAGCCCTCTTCTCTCTCCTCTGCAACTCCTTCCCTGGCCTGGCGCCTCCTGACCTGGCAGATGAAGTTTTGCAGGTCTTATATTTCTTCCTCAGAGAGGTCTTCCCAGACCATCCTTCCTAAAGAAGAAACATCTCCTTTTGTTTTGTGCTCTTGAAGCAAGCTTCTTTCTTTTATAGCACTTAATTCAACTTGTAATCCTTTTATTTATCTATTTGTCCTGTGTTCTTAAGGGCAGGTTCCTTGTACTTACCTTTTTCTCAGTGCCTGGCACATAGTAAGTATTTAAATATTTGCTGGATAGATGGATAGAAGGAAAGAAGAATGGATGAATGACTGACAAAAATGAAAAAAGGTCAGATAAGGAAGGATCTATGAAGTATAATTTGAGGGTAGCATTTAATTAATTATGAAGAAAGTCAATAGTCATAAATGGGATATACAACTATGTACTCTTTATTTGCAAGCTTTTAGTGGCTGAGCACAACTCACTTTCATGGAGAAAGTATTGGGGTACAAATTTGCAAGGAACTGGTCCAGCGGCTCTAATTTGAAACCATCACAGCATGACTGAAGAAAATTTGTAATGACTACCTACTTGCAGAAATAACTGTGCAGTAGCACTCACTCACGTTTATCTCTTTCATCCTGTTTCTATTTTTTTCTCCTATCAAGAACAGATCTGCCTGTAACAGTGATATTACAGCATCCTCTCAAAGACAGCTCATTGTCCCCGGAAACCAAGGAAGCCCTTCAAGGTTGAAAAGGAAAATAAAGAAGAGACTAAGATGACCCCACATAAACCTGATTGGGATGCAGCCCAACATTATTAAAGAATGGTTAAGATATTTATACAAACATCCAGAAGGAAAAATTAAATGTTTTTAAAAACTGTTTCAAAGAATCTGTCCAGAGGATAAAAATACAGTCTACAAAGAGGCATCGCAAATTCTGTCTAAAGTGAATTTTTAAGCAATTAACAAACAAAAATATATAAAATATTAGCTTGACTCTTTAATATAATAATCAATACCACGGATTAATCCCTTACCTTAAACTCTTTGATATTCTCTCAGTGTTCATTTCAAAATAAATACTTGTTCCTGCATTAAAGGTTATGTAGAGGCTTTTCTTTGTTATCTATAAATGGCAACCAGTATTTGCAATAAGAAAACTACAATCTAGAATATAAACAGAGTAGGTAAGACAACACAAAGTTGGAGAGAACGCACTGATGAGATTATGCTGCTTTGATAATATTTTTAAATGAGAAATTTAGTAAAAATGCAATTTACTATCTTATCAAGGTAAGTAAACAGGAAAAGATAAGGCCGTCACCAGTGTGGGGGACAAAGTTATTCACGAGATGACTTTACAATAAATAAAATCTCCACATCAGCTCCTGAAAATCATGGTGCTTTTATCTCAATTTATGGGTTAACTCTTTACTCATTTAAAAAGAAAAATGTGGACATATATTTTACTGTTAGTAACTTTTTTTAAGTTATGAAATATTGAAGGACAATAAGAATGTGAATGTCTCTGCCTATCTTTTAGGGGTGTTGTGGATTGAAACAGGAGAGTGCATCACCATCGTCTTCATCTACAACATCAGTTTCTTCTTCCAAGCAGGAGTCAAGGTATTATAATATTTTAAAGCAACATGCAATATTTTAAAGCTGTAGAAGTGGCCTCCATGGACCACCTTGGCTAAGCTCACAGCCACTGAGATGAACCCACCCTTCCCTTGATTCCATCTCATTAGGAGATCCCAGGACATCAGCAGTTCCATGGACCATCTAAATCCATTCTGGTCCAAGGAGGAGCCAGAAGAAGGGACTGAGATAAAGAAGACAGGGATATTCTGCCATCTAGATTTTATAGTCTATTCATATAAATTAAATGTTTGTATTCCAAAGAGTGAGCAGAAGGTAGAGAGACACTGTTTCTTGCAGACAACGATGCCATTGTGGAAGGTGGTATGGAAGTCACTGGTGTGCAAAAACTCCAATATGTAAAAGATGTGGTAAGGATCCAGGGCAGTGGTTTCAACCTGTGGGCAGCAAACTTCTGAGAGGTCTGCTATTTAATAAATGTGTCACTCCTATGGATATAAACATGGCACCATTTTTCCAACTGGAGACAGGATAGTGTGGTGATTCAATGCAGACACACACACCACCCTTCGTATCCTAGTTTTACTCTGGGTAAGGCATTCGACTTATGAGTCTCAAGATCTGCATCTATAAGATGGGAATATTAATACTACCTATTTCATAGAATAATACTATGATTGAATGAGATAAAGTATGAAAAGTACTTAACATGGTACAAGAAAAATAGCACTCAATCAAGGTGACACAAGGAGCGAGGACTCTATTTCAAAACATTGTTAGGTAATGAAAAGTCAGCCCTTAGAGCCTCAAAGAACTTTAAATTCTAGGGCAAATAAAAGTTATTATTTGGAGACAATGCTTAAGGTAGTTTTGAATTTTGATATCTTAAGAGGTAGTCCAGATTCAAAATACATGTAAGTTCAGGAAAGGTATAGATAAATTTGTGAATAATATATTCATAGTGCATAACTAAAGACTAAATATTGATGGTATCTGTAACTTCTGATAGTAGACAACAAACTATGTCTTTTCAGTGGCTGTCTTAGCTACAAACCAAATTCTAGTCCAGGAAACCTTCTGCTCTGATTCAGTGTGTCAATCATAATTTTTATTTATATTTTTTCTATGTAAACATACCCAGGAGTCACACAGGAAGTCATGTATTTAAATAAGTAAAACTATAAAAAAATCAAACCTCTTTATGCTAAATAAATCACCTTATGTTAAATTTTTGCTAACAGTCAAATTTCTCAAACTTTTAAAGCATCTCAAAACTTACTCTCATACTAATGACATCCTGTTACAGTTATGCTGGGCAAACAGGATTTAAAATGAGAAAAATAATATTTGCACAAAAATCCTTCCTGTCTGTTGATTAATCATAATAAACTCTAATCAATCATAATAAACTCAATGCACATTAGCTTTCTGCATCTAATTGACACTCTAGGGAGTCTTACCTATAATCAAAGTATATATTAATGTTGATAGTAAAATATTCAAATAACCAATATTTTAAATTAATAGTCTGTAATTCCAATGAATATTACCATGAAATAATATAAAAGACAAATTAAATCCTTACTTAAAATACTGTCGTGTTCTTAAAAAAATAATGCCTAAAAAAGCTACTAAATTCTCCCCTTAACATTTACTACATATTAATTACCTGCCAGATATAACAGGTAAGGCTGGTAATACAGATATAGAGAATAATATACACCATAATTTAAGCTTATCTTGCTCCTAATATCAAACAACATTGGTTCATTTTTAAAAGATGTTAACAAAATCATGAATAAAAGAAGGAAGAGTCAAAATTATTAAAATCCATTCATCCACTAAACAAATATTTATTGAGCACCTCCTATGTCCCAGGCACTGTTCAATAGGCTTAAGATGCATAACTGATATATCATGATTATTAAGAGAAAAATGTTCTGGGGTAATGCTGAATGCTCAAATTATTTATTAATTTAAACAGACAATGTGAAAATTGAATGCATTTGCAACCTTTAAACACCATCTACAATGATATTCCCATTAACAAAGATGTTTAGTTTCTATACTTGATTTAGATCACTGCATTTTCATTTATTAGCGTGTTGGGAAAGAAACATGAAAATTTGAAAAAAAAAAAACCATGAGATCACGTCTCTGCCTTATGTGAAAAAAGAGGAGGGAGGAGAGAAGAGACATGGAGAATTCTTTATCATATTGCCACACTGATAACTGTATCTCATATTTGCATATCATACCCCATGTTTATTATTAAACAAATCTTTTTTATTTAAAGAAAAAACTGGGGGGGCAGGGATTGAGATACGAGTATCCCGTGCAAAATCAAGAGGTTAATGTGCCACAGGTCTGGAGTTTGAAACTCCAGAGCCCTCACTTTCCTCTCTATGGTTCTCTGTTCCAAGTTTTTGTAATCTACCCAGTGAGCACAAAAGCAAACTAATTCTAAAATTAGAACCTTGCATGGAGTTGCCTCTTTACTTGTCTGTACCCCACACTAGATTCTGAATTCCATAAAGGCATGAACCATGTCTGTTTAGGTCACTACTTCATTCTTTCACCACATACAATTTCAGACACAGAGAAGGCACTCAATAACTATTCACCAGTAGGTTAAATGATTAATTAATTGACCATAATGGCTTCTCTTGGCCACCTCTGATGATGATCTGACTTAAAAAAAACAAAAACAAAACAGAACAAAAAACACACACAAAAAAACAGAGAATGAAGCAGACTTCCCTGAATATTATACCAAGCATGAATTCAATTAATGGCATTTACTAGAAAGAAACAATGTTTGTCCTCAAATAATTTAATCTAGTTAGAAAAGAGACTAAGAAAATATGAGATTACAAGGAAGAAAAAAAAAGTAACCCAACATATCAACACAATTTATACTTCTTAATAGAAGAAGAAAGTTCTCAAAAAAGGAAATAATTTTTCAAAAAGGCTTTCTAGGGGAAACAAGGTCTTTGGAAATTTGGGGGAAAATGATAGGCTTCCTTTGAGAAACATGGTAAATCTTGAGCAAAGGTTCCCAAAGTGTGGGATACAAGATGATCTCAAATCGAGATGTACAGACTTCACATTAACTAAGCATGGAATCACACAGTGAGAAGGGCCCTTTCAAATTTCTTCCATCTAAGGAAAGTCTCTGTTTGATGCTAATATGTCTTCAATCTCTCAACACTTGCCCTTTGTTCACAATACAGCTCAGACCTCAGACACCCGCCAGTCCAGACAATATACCTAGCAAGAATCTAACAATTTTCTTTCAATTTCATTATATTGATTTTAATACCTATTTCCATTCGTGGCTTCCATGTATGATAACATTTCCTTTAAAACATGTAATATTTAAAGTTCCATGTGGTTTTTGCAAGCAAAAGTAATGAAGTTAGCATGAGAATAGCTAAAATTTAGGAAACACTGATTGAGAGATATAAAGAATGTGCTAGAAACTTCCAGTGGAAACGAGATTAAACACAGCCCCGATATAGTGGCCCACTCTATTGTGGTGAGAGGCTAATAGCTACAAAGAATTTCAGTCTGATAAAGAAAACCATGTAGGGTTCTGAAATCACAGTAAGTGAGCCCAGCCCTAATCTCTCACTAACTGTGGGAAATGAGCATGACTCTCAGATATGATTCCATACAGAAAAAGTGGGAAGCTGGCCAAGTAGGACTGAGAATATCACCATGGAAGTTACACGCTGCGTTTGTTGATACTGCCTGTAAATAAGACCTCTAGCCCAGGGGAAAACAAAACAAAACAAAAAAAATCAAGGCTGTCAGAACAAAATGTCAGGCATGCTAGAGGTTGATGCTTCGATATATAAAGACCTCTCCTCTAATGCTGTGAAGGTCACTCTGTCCTGTGTTATCTCCTGGAACATAAATTTAGCTTACAGTCCATTTTTGTTTTGGTTGTTATCTAATTTCATAATGAAGTACCAAAAGAGATTCCTAGTACAATTTTCCCCCCAGTATTAGCTATATAGTACTTCATACACTAGATGGAGCCAGCTTTATAATGCTTTGGGATTCGTGAGCAGGTTTTGTGTTGTACTTGAAAAAAAAAAAAATCATTACACAAAGTTACGGAAGAGCTGTGTGCTAACTAAATATACTTTAAATGTTTTAAACTTTCATTTCAGAGGTCAAAAGGCCCTATCATTTTAGCATTTTCTATAACTCTTAAGCTTAAATTAATATCAAAGTATCAATAATACTATAAAATGTGTATTTCAAATATATAAATCTTGTAACTCATTGGTATTTAACTTCTTTATTAACATGTATTTATTATTATAGATTTTTAAACTGACAATTTCAAAAAGATATGTGCTTTTTTTTCTTTTAGTTTTTTTTTTTTTTTTTTTTGCTTATGGGAAATGGAAGCAATTTTTAAATGCAATGCAATGAGCATGATCATCTCACTTGGACTTATAAAGACTGCCTCTGGATTAGGAGGGGTTTAGGGCAAAGAGAGTCACACGTATGCAGAATGTAGACCATGAGAGCAGAAAAGTAGTCCCTGGGGGGCGGGGGGTAAAACTGATAACGTGCTTACAACATGAGGGCGCTGGTCTCCAGGACCAGTAAAAGTCAACTACCAAAAGACAAAAGAAAAATACCACTGTTCACAGTCACCAACCTAGGGCTGGGATGGGGCGGCAGGGAAGTACTAAGAGGAAGGTAACTTCTATGATTCTCTCCAGTCAGTCATGGTAGCTCACTGCCTTTTCACTGAATTTTAATACTTTAGAGGAGTAATTCTCAACAAGGGACAATTTTGTCCCCATGGGACATTTGACAGGTCTAGAGACATTTTTGGTTTTTGCAAACAGAGAAGCAAGTGCTACTGGCATCTAGTGAGTAGAGGCCAGGGATGCTGTTAAACATCCCACAATGCACAGTATGGCCTTCACAAGAAAGAATATCTGGCTGCAAAGGTCAATATTGCCCAGATTGGAAAACTCTATTGTACAATAAGCACCTCTTTCATACAGAAGACAAAATACAGTCAGCCCCTCTGTATCCATAAGCTCCACATCCACACATTCTGCCAACCATGGATCAATAGTATTAAAAAGAAAACAAATAAAAACAATGCAACAATAAAAAATAACACAAATAAAAACTCAATATAGTATAACAACTACTTACATGGCATTTATGTTGTACCAGGTATTAGAACTAATCTGCAGGTGATTTAAAGTATATGTAAGGATGTACATAAGATATATGAAAATACTACACCATTTTAAATCAGACACTTGAGCACCCATGGATTTTGGTATCCAAGGGAGTCCTGAAACGAATCCCCCAAGGATACCAAGGACAACTGTAGTTCCACCTCACTGTAAACATTAAATTATTAACAAAAAGTTTTAAGTGTATGGGACACAATACATGATTTACTTCAGTCTATCACATATGCCACAATATTAGGGTCAATGGGTCCAGGGATTAATGATTAAGAGGGAAGTGATCAGCTGGGCTCGGTGGCTCACGCCTGTAATCCCAGCACTTTGGGAGGCTGAGGCGGGAGGATCACGAGGTCAGGAGTTCGAGACCAGCCTGACCAATATGGTGAAACTCTGTCTCTACTAAAAATACAAAAATTAGCTGGGCGTGGTGGCGTGCACCTGTAATCCTAGCTACTGGCAGGAGAGTCACTTGAACATGGGAGGCGAAGGTTGCAGTGAGCTGAGATCACACCACTGCACTCCAGCCTGGGCGACAGAGTGAGACTTTGTCAAAAAAAAAAAAAAAAGACGAAAGAGATCAATAAACTGAGGAATAACATTAACACAATGCATCACTACACATCAGTAAACATGAGTGATATGCCTTTACATGGATAAAATCAAGACAGATGTGGAATGAACAAAGATGTCACATAGAATCTTGCCTTATGACCCCATTTATTTAAAGTTCAAAGTATAGTTTAGTGATGTAGTCAACGATTCTAAAACTGTAATGAAAAGCAAAGGAGTGATTAGAACAAAAAGGATGATGGTTAACTAGGTAGGGAGTAAAGAGGAGAATGCCTCAAAGATGAGGCTTCCAGAGGGTTCTATTTTTTAAGATGGATGGTGGGCACATGGTTATTCATTTTATTGGTCTTTACTAAATGGACAGGTATTGCTTTCTATATGTACGATATATTTAATAATAATAATATTGAATATTGTTAGTAATGAAAAAGTTAAAAAATAAGCCATATAGGGAAGTAAAGAAATGGATACGGCAAGTATAAACTACTCTTTAAAGACATTAAGAAGGATAATAGTGAATTTTGGCATAATTGGCTAAGGTACCACCAGGGTCAGAGGTATCTCTTACTCTTCCTTCCCCTTAACCCTCTACTGAACAGACGCTTATCACATCTTATCTATCAACCACCATCTCTGTTCTCACAGATATTCTGACATGGTGAAACTCTGGCCTGGACTACTAGGTTGTTCTGACAACTTCCCCCAAAATATTATACACCTACTACTAGATAACACTTCCTAAAGCATGATTTTGCTGTTTTCAGGCAACTATGGTCACAAAATTAATGGTTCATCACTATACAATGAATTAATTTTTTAAAAATGTTTTATTTAGACTAGCAATCAAGCACCAACTTATCCTTCTGGACTTATCTATTGTAATGATTCAAACAAATATAAACAACTTATTCTCTAACTCTAGCTGTACACTCTTGCTTGGGGTGTTCTCTTGCCTGGAGTACTACTCTTCATGCACTCACCATCCCTATCAAAAAAACACTACGTATTCTTCAGTAAAATGAAAGGGAGATGTATTACCAAATGTTGGTGAAGAACAGAGCAAATGGCACACTCAGATGCTGCTCCTGAGGGTGTAAATTCATAGAAAGACTTTTGGAAAATGGTTTGCAGTATCTACCAAAAGCTGAACATGTGCATGCCTCATAACCTAGTAATTCCATTTCTTAACCCAAACCAGATAAATTTATATGTGTGTTCACCAAAAAGCATATAGCAATAATGTTCATTGCAACACTGCTCATAATAGTGCAGAACTCTAGGCAAACCAAATTCCCATCAACAGTGGAATGGATAAATGGTGATGTAATCATACAATGGAATATCCTATGAGAATGAACTACTGCTACATACAAACAAGGGATAAATCTCACATACATAATGTTAAGCGAAAGAACCCAGATATGAGAGTACATGCTGTATGATTTCATCGGTATGAAGTTAAATAAAACCCAGACATGATTAATCCATGGTGTTAGAAGTCAGGATAGTGATTATACTTAGAAGAGGGGTTGACTAGGAGGAGGCACAAGGGTGCTAGTGATGCTCTATCTTAGAGATTGGGTGCTAGCTATCTGGTGAAAATTCCTCAGGCAGTGCATGTAAGATGTGTATACTTTTCTGTGGGAATATTAAACTTCAGTTAAAAGTTTACTAAAAATACTTTAAAAATCTACTTATTCTTTAAGACTGTTCCTTGACAAACCTTCCTCACTTTCTTAACAATCTTCCTTGATCCCATCTAGATGCCTCTTTCTCCTCTAATGTCCCATAATATAATTATAATCTTAAAATCACCCTAAAATTGTTTGTATATGTTTGCCGAAAGAGATGGTTACATTACTGAGTGCATGGATCAGTATTTCCTTTAGGATTTCCCATAAAGCACTGCATTATAGCAGCTCACCAATAAATATTTGTGAGGTTTAAATTAAATTTATGGAACTTAAATTACATATATCGGCCTTTTCAAAGCAACATTTCTTTGTGAGCATGTGAGCATATTGGGTAAATGTTTTCATCTCCTTTTTTATTCTTTTACTTTTATTTAGATACACTAAAATTCACCTTCCATTCGAGTTTTGAGATGCACAGAGCCATGTCACCACCAGCACAATCAAGATACAGAACAGTTCCATCACCTCAAAATACTCTCTTGTGCTACTCCTTTGTAGTCAAAACAGCCCCCATCTCCAATCCCAGAAACCACCTATCAGTTTTCTGTTTCTATGTTTTGCCTTTTCCAGGATGTCATATAAATGGAATCATATAGCATTTAGGCTTTTGAGTCTGTTTTTTGTCCCTTAGCAAGTGCATTTGACCTTCATCCACATTGCTACAGGTATCGGTAGCTTGTTCCTTTCTATCGCTAATTAGTATTCTATTGTATGGATAAACCACAGCTTGTTTATCCTTTCACTAGTATAAGGACATTCAGACTGTTTCCAGTTTGGGGTAATTATGAATAAAAGGTGCTATCCATTTTTAAGATATACCAAAAAAAGAAAATTTGCAAATGACTGAGCCAAGGTCACAATTACCAATAATAAAAAGAAATGGTACATACTTAAAAGAAACCTATAGGAAAAGTATAAGTCAGTATTCCTATGTCAATAAAATCCAGCTCATAATATATTTTCTGTAGAGAGATTTTAAACTAACTTTTCTATATTTGGTACACATTAATGAGCCAGAGTTCAGAAGTATCCAACCAAAGCACCTTTCCAAAGGTTCCTTCTTGCCAATGTGACCCTGGTGACCAGACGATTATAAATAACTTTTATGTCTTGATCTATGTGTAACTATTCATCATTGCTGTGTAAGTCAGCAATGATGCCCGACCAGCCTCTGCCTTTCATCTGACCTACTGTACTCATTTGCAATGCACAGAGTGGGTGGCAAGTGATGGGCCCAGCACTTGGGGGCTCCATGAGCATGCAAAGAAACAGGCTACTTAGATGATTATGCAGAGGGGGTAACTACAGCTGCACTTATTTCTGTTGATTTAGACACAAAACAACATATGTCCAAATCCTCAGGGGCAGACTATCACAAAATTTCCATTAGCTGGCATTCTGGGTGCCTGTCTGGGGAGCCTGAGCCACTGTCTATCCAGGGTCAAGGCCACAGGGAATGGAAATGCCCAAGAAAAACATTTTAAGGAGGTAGCTGCCTTGCACCTGGCACCATAGTTAATGACAGCACATCGGTTCTAAGTCTTTAAGACTCAAAAGCAGCATGCAAACAATCTTTCCTTTGCAGGTTTTTGTTTCTCTGCAATAGTCACTAGGAAAATCATGAGAACCTCATTGTTTGGCCCCTTTCAAAAGGTTCTTAAGTAATAATAATAATAGCAGCTAATTATGGAAGGTATGCTATGTATTCCCATGCTAAGCATTTTATATGCATTACCTTATTTTAATCTTCAATAACAACCTTCTACCTTTAATATTATTTTAGTATCCCTTTTACCAATAAGGAGAATGAGACTTTAAGAGACTGTATCACTTGCCAAACGGTTTGCAAAGAAGGAATTCAACCCAAGGCACAGTTGGAATCTAGATCCTATGTTCTTAAGCCACAGGCTATATCACCTCATTGTCTAACTAGTAACTACATTCATTCATCCAAACACTCCAAAAATATTATCCTATTATATCCATCTAGGGAAATAAACATAAATATGATATGCTCCTTTCCTCTGGGAGCTTATTACTTATGGGAGGGTGGGGGATCCTATAAACAATAAACACCTTGATCTTTTTGGTCAAATACTTTTCTGAGATTCATATGAAAACTACAGACTTCAGAGAAAATTCACACAGGCATAGACACAAAAAACTCCATTGACTGCTCAGACCACAGGTTAGGAATCCCTGGAATACTTAACTAGCTGACCACAAACTGCATGGAGTTTTGATTCAGATAAGAACAAAATATTATGAGAATTCGAAGGAGAGACCCCAGAGTAAAGACGTCCTGAAGATTGAGAGGTATATAAGTCAGGCAAAGAAACAGGGATGATGGACCTTCAATGGTGAGGCACATGCTAGGAAAAAGAGCTAAAGAGGAAACAGGAGGAAAGCAGGCAGAGGCAACAGGCCCCTGAAATGGTCCAAGCAAGAGTTTCCTACTTCTAGAAAGGATGTGGTGAGGATGAGGTATCAGAGCCCAGGCTCTGGGGTCAGACAATACTAGCCTCAATTCCAAGGTCTTCCCATTTCTCATTAGCTATTCACCCAGGGGGAAATTACTCAAGCCTTCTAAGCTTCAGTATCGTCATCTGCAAAATGAGCATAGGAACAGTCTCAACTTCACAGGCTGTTGTGGAATAATGCATAGATTAATGCCTGGCATGTACTTCGCACAGAACCTGAAGTACAAGCAGTGAATACACTGCAGCCACTATAATAAACAACATTATCATCACCGCCACCACCATCTTGGTCACCAGAGCCTGATACGAACATGGCATCACAAAGGGAACTCCTCTAAAACAGCACCGTAACTGAAATCCTTAATTTACATCCAGGCCATCCTGCTTCGTTCATAGACACAAGAGGTACTGTAGAAGAATCTTTGCCCAAATAATTTCCAGTGCAAAAAGCTATCTCTCAAATTCCTTCCTTTGTATACTCACAGCATATAATTTATTCTCATTAATCACACAATAATGTGAGAAGTACATTCTAGAGAAGGGGGGAAAATTATAGAAGTCTTTGGGATGTCTGTGGTGGGTTTGTTTTTGAACATCATCAGTGTCTGCTCTTTCCTTACATAAGGATAGAGATCACGAGCGAAGCAGATGTTACATGATTGTCATTGCCATCATGTTCACAACAAGCATCTGAAAACATAAATTTTTGCAAAGCCCTTTTGCACTCAGTTAGTCTTTGTCACCACTCTGAGCATGATATTACCGTGCAGAAAGAGAAAAATGGTACAAAACATTCTACTCGATTCTTCTTCATTGTGTTTTCAGTAATCATTTATTTTAAATTCTTCCTGTGGTCTAACAGCTAACATGAAAGTATCATACTGGAATCCATCCATGAGTGCTCGAGGAAATGTGTGGAGAATATTGTGTTTTGATTCCTCAGCCATGGTAATAGACAGAACATTCACAAAACCCTTGCTCTTTAAAATATTCCATGGCCAGCCAATATTTGTCAGAGTGATATTGCCATAGAGTCAGCTCTGGAAAAATAAAGTCATGAGAAAACACAAGCATTTTCATCTTCCCCAGAACGCTGGCCAGGATATCTGCTTATCTCTGCCATCTATGCTGACACCATCTACAAAAATCACAATGTTCCCCTCACTTGAAAAGCACACAAATGAAAGGAAAGCATAGGATTCCAACAATTCTCTCTGAACCCAACAGACTGCTGTTATAAATTCGCAAAGCTTTCTTCCAGCTTTAAATTTGTTCTTCTGCAAGAGCATCGTAACAACTGAGCTCATTCTATCTACATGGAAAATAAGCAGAAGAAAACCTAATTGTTCATGAACAAGAATTTTTTCATGAAATAGAAAAGAAGGAGTTGAAGCTGATGGGAAATAATGTGGCCAGCACATCATTAAATGTAGAAAGAGCTCTTAGGCTATGAAGCATGTGGGATTGGGAACATGGTAGTTAGGAAATACCCATGTGTTATCTGAATCAAAACAAGAATTCCTGTTATGAAGGGGTTCCCCAGTGGCTTTTAGAAAATCTGATATAAAGTCTCAAGAAACTGAAACATGGCAAAGTCTTGGAGGAGTCCACAAAAAAGCCAGAGAAGTGTGAGTTACAGAGTAGACCTTTCTCTCCATCTGAAACCTGTTCCATGTGAAAGAAATGATTTTTCATCAGAAAAGATCATCAGTCACTAATGCCACTAACAGAATCCATTCAGCTATTTAGTGAATGATTTTTTTTTCATACTTCTGTTTCTGTAACTGCTAGTTATCCTTCTCTGTACGTAACACACTCTAGGAGTTAAAAATACAACCCCTGGAGTCAAACTACCTGGTTCTGCCACTTACTAGCTCTGACCTCATTTCCCCATCTGTAAGTAAAGATAATAACTAAATGAGTTATGCAAATAAGACATTACCACTAGGTCTGGCCTTTGCGCCACTTTTCAGCCTTTTCAATCTCCTCTAGTTCTAGTGTGTCCTTCTTAGGAAGGAAACAGGCAGAATGTATGATGTCTTTCCAGCATGACGCCAACACTGTCTTCCAAAAGAGCTTGAAAATGCATCCCTTGATTTTATTCACTCTTTACCAAATATGTACTGAGCTCTTACTGTGAGCTCATGGGTACTATATTAGAAGTTGGGATACAGTAAGGGAAAAAAACGGATATAACAACTAAGACACAATCCTTGCACTTAGTCTGGTTCCCACTGTCCCACTGTCCTTATAGAGGGTGACCAATATTTAGCTGAATTTAGAGGACTGTCTCCCAATCAGTGACACTAATGCCCTCAAGAGGAAACAGTCAAAGAATCCCAGGTCCCTTTCCTGGGTCATAATAATCCCCAGTTTGATGTGTAGATGTGTCTTGCTAAGTGCAGAAAATATGGAATTATCATTAAAGAGAAATTCCTTGGACACATTTCAGGACTAGGCATCTTCCTTGTCATTAATCTCTGGGACTGTATTAAACAATCAGCTAAGATCCTGCTTTTGAGATGCATTATATTCCTTTTTTTTTTTTTTTTTTTTTTTTTTTTGAGAAAGAGTCTCACTCTGTTGCCCAGGCTGGAGTGAAGTGGCACACTCTTGGCTCACTGCAAACTCTGCATCCCGGGTTCAAGTGAGTCTCATGTCTCAGCCTCCTGAGCAGCTGGGATTACAGGCACACACCAACATGCCTGGCTAATTTTTGTATTTTTAGTAGAGACAAGGTTTCACCATGTTGAGACCAGGCTGGTCTCAAACTCCTGACCTCAGGTGATCTTCCTGCCTTGGCCTCCCAAAGTGCTGGGATTATAGGCATGAGCCACTGCGGCTGGCCAAGATGCTTTATATTCTTTTAAAACCATTGTTGTGTCTATCTGTTAACTGCACAAATATTTACCAAATGCTTACCAAGAGCCAAGGACTAGACTTGGCACTGGGTAGAAACTAGTAAGGCATGGTCCTTCTTCTACATAGAATCTTAGCATTTTAGAGATGAGTTCCCAGACATGGTCCAGAAGGTCACAGTTCACACCATTAGGCAAGGCAGTATTTGAAATAAAAGCCATGTCTAATACTAAATCCAGTATGTTCTCTCCTTCAGGATTTTATTCTCATTGCTGCACCTTGGTTTGCTATGCTCTTCCCCAGACAGCTGCACAGCTCACTCCTCATTCCTCAATTAATTTAGATCTCTGTTCAAAAAAAAAAAACCCTAGGCAGCAAGGTCTAACCTATCATCCTCAAATTAAAGAGAAAGCCCTTTGGTGTTATTTTTCTTTATAGCACTTACCAACTCCCAGTAGAATGTAAACTCCAGTAGGGCACATATCTTTGCCTTTTTTATTTACTGCTCTATCCCCAGCACCAGAACAGTCCTTGCCACAAAGTAGGTGCTCAATAAACATTTGGTGAATGAATTAACCTAGTGTTCTTTTTACCTACACATGCACACACAGAGCCATGACACTCCTGCCGAGGAAGCTCGCGACCCTAAGAGGGACATTAAAGAAAAGCCAACTCAGTGCCTGCCAAAGAGTAGAACATGCTTTGACAGCAGGATCAGCTTGGGTGGTGGACCAACAATGGGTTGCAGACCAAGAAAATCAAGGAAAACAGGACAAGTAGCATTCAGCCTCAGTGTCATGGAGGCAATGGGGGAGGTAAGGAAAAGATGTGGTGAACTAGACACAAACACATCTAAAGGCTAACTGGGTCTAGTTGTGTCTTCATATTTCTCAAGGAGATACGGAAATCCCGAATTGTATGTGAAAATTACTTAACTCTTCAGTTCTTAATGCAAAATCATAGAGAGTCAACCAACTTTAGGTACAAAACAATATATGTGCTGAATGTCTCATGTTTTCTCAGAGTTTCTGTGAGGAAATAGCAAAAAAGAAAAAAGAAAAAAGAAAAGAAAACAAAAAATTGCAGAGCTCTGAATGGTACTAGAATCAAGTAGACTCAAAAATAGGTCAGAAAAATAGCTGAAATCACTTTAAATTTACTAGGCCAAAAATAAAAATAAAATGATCTGGGAGAAAGAAGTCATTCTCCTAATTTTAATATTTATATATTTAATACATCTCGCTTCTTTCTAAAAGGACTTAAAGCAATTTATGAAAAAGTACACAACATCCCAAGATGAACCAATGATGGAAAATTAATATAAGTGGATGAAGAAAATAGAATGAAGGAAAGATAATTCAAGAAAAAAATAAAATGAGTTCAGGAATAAGATTAGTACACAAATGCAAATAAAAGCCTGCACGTTTTCTAGAGGTGGGTCACAAATTGCTTTCTAAGCCAGAGGGTTTACAGTTAAACATCTACAGGGCCCAGGCAGGTAAAATTAAAAAAAGAAAAACTGAAGAGTGCCTGTTCTATTTTAAGGAAAATGGCAATACTTTACTGAATCCCATGGTTGCCATAGTGACATGAGAGTTCAATGTTACCAGATCTGATTTTTCAGTAAATGCTAGTAATTCAAACACACTTGTGTGAAATTGTCTCAGCACTGGAATGCTGGAAAATAGTTTTTCTTTTTGTTTGAAAAAAAAAAAAAAGCTGTTTAAGTTCCTCGTAGATTCTGGATATTAGCCCTTTGTCAGATACACAGATTGCAAAAATTTTCTCCCATTCCATAAGTTGCCTGTTCACTGTTATGGTAGTTTCTTTTGCTGTGCAGAAGCTCTTTAGTTTAATTTGATCCCATTTGTAAATTTCAGCTTTTGTTAGCCATTGCTTTTGGTGTTTTAGCCATGAAGTCTTTGCCCATGCCTATGTCCTGAATGTTATTGCCTAAGTTTTCTTCTAGGGTTTTTATGGTTTTAGGTCTTATGTTTAAGTCTTTAATCCATCTTGAGTTAATTTTTGTATAAGGTATAAGGAAGGGGTCCAGTTTCAGTTTTCTACATATGGCTAGCCAGTTCTCCCAAAACCATTTATTAAATAGGGAATCCTTTCTCCATTGCTTGTTTTTGTCAGGTTTGTCAAAGATCAGATGGTTGTAGATGTCTGGCATTATTTCTAAGGCCTCTATTTTGTTCCATTGGTCTATATATCTGTTTTGGTACCAGTACCATGCTGTTTTGGTTACTATAGTTCTACTACAAGGACACATGCACATGTATGTTTATTGCAGCACTGTTCACAATAACAAAGACTTGGAACCAACCCAAACGTCCATCAATAATAGACTGGATAAAGAAAATGTAGCACATACAGACCATGGAATACTATGTAGCCATAAAATAGGATGAGTTGCTGTCCTTTGCAGGGACATGGATGAAGCTGGAAACCATAATTCTCAGCAAACTAACACAGGAAAGGAAAACCAAACACCACATGTTCTCACTCTTAAGCGGAAGTTGAACAATGAGAACACATGGACACAGGGAGGGGAACATCACACACCGGGGTCTATCATGGGGCGGGGGACTAGGAGAGGGAAAGCATTAGGAGAAATACCTAATGTAGATGATGGGTTGATGGGTGCAGCAAACCACCATGGCATGTGTATACCTATGTAACAAACCTGCACGTTCTGCACATGTATCCCAGAACTTAAAGTACAACAAACAAACAAAAACGGTATGGGTCAAAGAAAATATGTCTGTGGCCATAAAGAGGAAGAAAACATGATCAGTTACATGACTAACTATATACATAAAATAAAAACCCAAAGTTGTGTAGAAGTACAGTCATTTGTGGTATTGAAACCAGAGAGACACTTCACCCAAGAGTCTTCATAAAAAGGACATTGTAACACCCACAAGACAGACACCCCATAAAATAAAGATTTGTAAGGCTCTATCTTGTAACGAGATTCAATGGGGGCAGAGGCATAATATTAAGTATAATCCAGTAAAACTAATTGCTGGGGGTGGAGGGAGGATGCACAAATTTTCAGGGACATCAAAATCTCAGAATAGAGATTTCTGCTGGCCTAGATTATTTCTGGTAGAGATTATACAGATTTCCCTGAACTATTTTATAACCAATGACCCCTTTTGATAAATGTAAATTTCTCACGCCTTCTTTCAATATTGACACCTTGGAAAATGATTTCTCAAACAACATACCCTTCTTCCCTCATTGTTGTTGGGTATCCAGAGAAACAAATGAACATCTGTCCTTCACACTGTAATCCATAGATATTGGTTTTTCATAGCAGCATTTCATAAGTATTGAGTACTTATGGAGTACTCATTGAGTACTCAAGGTTATAGTCCCTGGCAAGGACCTGGAGCGAGGTATTCTACAGGGTTTTCAGTTCAAGGCCATTTGCTTTACTGGACAGCCCATCTGGCAGTGGAACTGAAAGTTGTAAATGCCAAAGCCCTTGGCACACCTCCAGACTCCAGCCAGGGAAGGATATGTAGGTAGGACCAAAAGTCTCCACAAGAAAAATAACTTTCTGTGTCTGTTCCAGGTCACAAACAAACAAACAAACAAAATAAAGTTTACACCACACAGCAGTGCTCTGTGGAAGCCCTGGGGTGGTGATGGGGAGGTTGGGTTCCACACTGGGCTCCTGACATGCCTAGAGCTAGTGCAGCTTTTTTTTCATCCATCTCAGACAGTCAGTTCTGTCATCACGTTGATTTTGGAAATGCAAATTTGTGACACAGTAAACAACTTGAGCATAAGAATTTTGGTTTGCTTGTGCGTGATTCTGTCTTCAAGAAACAGTAGGTGAACACCCTGAAAACTGCACCCAGCTGCACCAAGCACACACTTCAAACATCTACCGGCTACCTCAGTTTACTAAGAGTGTTATGCATCACACTCATTCACTTCTGATGCTATAATTTTTGATCCAGTTTCAGATAACCTTCCTTCTACCACTTCATAATAACTCACCAGCTGCAACTCTTCTGAGGCCACTTCTACAAGCAAAATCCAGGTGTTATTCAAGGCAAAGTAAGAAGTTTGTTGTTGTATTAATGTATCACTTAAATTAAAGGGTATAAATCTGTCTACTGTGTTTATTAGCTTCCTATCTTTTCTTTTTTAAGATGTCACTGATGAAATTTTTTAGCATTGTGCTCCTAGCCCCATTTTTCCTATACATCGTGTGTTGTCTACTGCATGATTTTGGAGTAGCCTGATGATTTTTTAGAAACACATATGTTGTGTTATAGCAGAACTGACTATACTTGGATTTTACATAAAATCTTATTTGAAAAAATGAATTTTGCTAGAATGTAAGTTCCACTCAAAGCTACTATGCTGCCCAACTATAGAGGACACCACTCACTTCATATTTGACATGTATCAAGTTTACTATTAATTCATCAATGGGAGATTTAACAAAGAGTTACGTAAAGCTTAACATATGTCATGAAAGTATACTGTTTCGAAGAATGTATTTGCCCACTGTGGAAAACTAAAGGCAAACAAAAATATATAAAAGACAAATTATTCATCATCTTCACAGGTAAACATTTTGATATTTTTCCTTTCAGTCTTTTTTCTTCGTACATATAACACCACTATTCCTGCCCTGTGCACAATTTCACTTGACCTACTTATTTTAGCTTGGCTTTAAAATTGACCTGCCACTTCTAAATTAAATATGATTTCTTTTCAGAGACGAAAAGAAGTACTGCCAAATTGACTCAATCATTTAACATTAATTAATTAACATTAATTTAAGATAGTGCATGCTTTCTGCTGAGCACTGTGCTCTGTGACATACAAATTAGAATATTCCATAGTCTGTGCTTAACCACTAAGAGGACTGATTAAAGTTTCCAAATTTGGCACAGCTGCAACCTTTCTTACCCTTAAGATGAATTACTATTTTCATTCCAGTTCTAAGATTTGTTAAAAATATAAATTGTATAAATAGCACAATCAGAAAAGAAAATGGACTTGTATTATTAGTTTCCTGCAAATTACAGCTTCAAGAATTGCATCCTGCACTTTTTATCTATCACCTTTTCAAATATTATACCACCAAAATTAACTATACAAAACAAAGATGTGTTTGAACATTTTAAGCAATAAACATACACATTAAAGTGTCATGAAGATTGCCTACTATTTTTCCCTCTTCTTTCTTCCAATCATTATTTTAAGATCTGATTATTTTGTATGTGTGAATATGGATTTAAGGGTTTAATAAATTACATTGAAGATATATGTACTTAAGCCCAGTCTTGAATGTATTCTCACCTATAAAAGGTGAAATATGTCTGTCATTCCATAAGCTTAATTAAGTTTCTGAACTGGCAACACACAACTAGGAGTAAAAAGCAGTTTAGAGGCCTGGTGTGGTGGCTCACACCCGTAATTCCAGCACTTTGGGAGGCCAAGGTGGGTGGGTCCCTTGAGGCCAGGAGTTCAAGACCAGCTTGGCCAACATGGTGAACCCCCATCTCTACTAAAAATGCAAAACTTAGCCGGGCATGGTGGCATGTACCTGTAATCCCAGTCACTCGGAAGGGTGAGGCACGAGAATTGCTTGAACCTAGAAGGCAGAGAGGTTGCAGTGAGCTGAGATCACAGCACTGCACTCCAGCCTAAGTGACAGAGTGAGATTCTGTTTCAAAAAAAAAAAAGAGAAAAAAACAGTTTTGTGCTTCATCCTGAATCACCTTTCGATGACATGTTGAGAAATACTGACAAATGATGACAACAGGACAAAATCCAAAGAGGCTGGATAATTCACATATCTAATAATCTGCTCTGAAATCATTGATAATTAATTTTCCTGTCGATCTCTTTTTTTAAAAAAAGCTCTTTGGTAAGTCATTATGGAGGTTAAAGAATGGCAGAAGAGGTGCCAGTCTCCACCACATTTTATTCTTCCCTTTCCGAGGTGCCAATCTCCATCACATTTTATTCTTCCCTTTCTCTCATTGAAAGAAGCAATTGTCTTCTTATTCTAACAATGTCTGGATGGTAGCTGAGCCTTCCATCAAGACTCCTGTCCCTTTCAAAGACCTCTGTATATATGTGACACGATGGATTAAGTGTTCCAGCTCACCCCGGGCAATTAATTTTCTCAAACCTCACAGTGGTTCACCTTATTGTGCCCATAGAAGTGTTCCTGGCACAGCCTTTTGAGAAGGGGTGAAAGCAAACCCCATCACATTTCTACCAAAGAAGATCTCACAGCAGAGGACAGATGACCACCCTTGCAAGGAGGACCAGAAGTAAGGTCTAGGAGTGTGGTCTGGACTGACCCTTAGCAACAGAGATATCTCTTTATAGTATCATCTCAGATTCTATTCCATAATATACCCTTGCTTACATCAGCATTTAAAAGCTCCTAAATTACTGATCAGCTGAAATGGGATACTTTTCTACCCTTACCCAAAATATTCAAGAATTACTGATGTCCCAGAAAGAGAGGCCACATTAACCTCCCACTTCACACAGCCCTTGGCACAGAGTTTCAGACTTGGGGAGGAGGGGTGTGGGGGGGAGGGGGATGGGGTGCAAGTATTTATATGTGAGATCCACAGCACTAAGAACATAAATGCTTTCATTTTTAAAGGTCCTAATGTGAACGTTTTCGTTTTTCAAAAAATCAACTGAAATTCCCTTACTTTTTTTTTTTTTAAATATCAGTTTCTTTCGTGGGTACTGAACATTAATGAATGGAAAGTCGGTTCCCTTCTGAGCCCCCACACAGATATAACTACCATTCAGAATAGCTGTGGGCCACTGACATGCCCCAGCCCCTCACGGTGGCCTCCATGAGCTGAAACGAAGTGGGTGGGACAGCTCAACCAGCCGATGGCTGGGAGGATGCAACTAGACTCTTCCTTTGAAAGAGCACCTCAAAACTCCGTTATTCATTAGAGTATCCTAAAATAGACAAGAAGATAAAATCCTCAACTATGCTAGGCACCAGAAGAAAAAAAAAGTAATCACAAAATGAAAACTGCCTTTAAAAAGTAATTAAGGTTAAACTTAAAAAAAAAAAAAGAAAATCACATGATTTTGTTCCTCATACTATAGTTAATGAAAAGGGGCATTTAACTTCCAGTGGGAAAAGCAGTGTTTTTATCGTTTCATCAGCGATTACTACAAAGCTCATTTGTAACGGCTTGGAGAATCTTCACTTTTTTTTTCAAGAACCAAAGTTCTCTGGAGTTAGAACCCAGCCACTTATTCTAATGTCTAACATTCTCCCAAGTCCCTTTAAAAGAAAAAAAAAATGAACTTCACATTGACTGATGCATGACATTGTTTCAGTACAAAAATGAAAAAAATGAAAAGCTGTGCAGGTTGAAACCATTATTACATGTCATAAAGCAGCAGTAATGGCCACTCAGCAAAATCTAAACCATTTTTAAGATCATAAACAAGCACATAAAGTGTGCTACCTAATTTATTGGAAACCTCCTCTTGAAAAGAAAGGGTCATGAAGGGCTGCAGCTCAATCATACTGCTCTCCACACTTCAGCCACAGAACTTACACATGACCTTTGCAATTCCCCTTGCAAATTCTTTCAGCACTTGGGCATTCGACTTTTAAAATTAGGGGGAGGTAAGGCAAAGCTTCAAAAATGAGCAGCAGGAACACTAGAATATGCTGAAATGCGACCAATGTCTCTTACAGAAGAAATGCAGGCAATATTGATTTACAGAATCTAATGCAGAGAGCAACTAGTCAGATCTCCATTACCACTTTATATTTTAAAACCAGAAAAGCAAAATCAGACTTACCCTGGGAAGCCATGCTATAGGCTGACTCAGAAAAATAGCCTGTTGACAAGCCAAAAAACAGTTACAAACCAATGCTCCAGAAACTCACAGGGTTTAATCCTCCCATCCACCTACTAACCCCTGCTACTACATATGCGTCTGGCTTTTATTAAAGAACTTCTGCAAATGTACAGTGGATGAGTAATCATTCAGACTTCGTAAAACACGCCAAATCCGTCACTAATAACAGTTGTTTCATTTACTCATCACATTTTTGTGTGCCTCTATTTTTTTTTTTTTTAGCAAAATTAGTGCTTTTGCTGATGTAAATTCCCTGCCACCTGGGCATGCATATAGTGTCCAAAAGGCAGGAGGCTGCCTATTCTGTGTATAACTTTTTCTGAGTCTTTATCAGTTGTAATGTTGAACTAATGTGAAACGCATAGCCTACTTGACAAACCATATTTTAAAATTAATATTACCACTATTTTCCTAAGTACAAGAACATTTCTATTCAATTCTACTCTATCTTCTTTCATTTAAAAAGGCAATTGTTTTTTATAATAATAATTAGAAATGCTAAAGAATATTAAGCATAAATTCATTCCTCACTATCTCCCCATCTAATCCATTCTGTAAGATATAATCACTGCTGGCAATTTGAATGCACCCTTCCAGAATGTTCTATGTACATATTATGCAAGTGTGTATACACAAATACACACATGCATACACACTTCAAAAAACCCTTGGGGACTGATGAGTCTTGAACATAAGAGTTTTCCAGATTTTATAGAGATAATAGAGATCATATACAGTATAGTATCTCCAGTGAGATCAGGGCAACAGTTTGTAATCAAGTACATTAATATTTCTGCCGGGAAACATATGAATATTCAATTAAGTGGAATAATAAAGACTATAAATAGCCTTGTGTCACTTCAGGTCAGGAAATTCTGCCAATGAGGTATCAGACAAAAAAATCCTTCGACATTCAGAGAATTTTGGATTTCAGATTTGAAGATAAGATATTTCAGACCTATTGTTTTTCTCCCAGTTAGATCAAGTTTTGGAAACTTTAACTATTTTTATTACAAATGTTTATGATTGGAAATTTTTTAAATACACATGAACAGAATTTAAGTCACCTATAAAATCCCACTAGACAGATAATTCAGCTTTTATTCAGTCATATATTGAGTGCCTCTTGAGAGTACAGGCTCAGTACTCTGTGGGCACATTAAAAAATTAAAGCAAACACAACTCCTGTTTTCAAACAAGATAGAAAGTAATACCTGCCTTAAAAAATCAAAAGGTATTGCGCTACTGAAGCTCAAAGGCAGTGTCAAGTGGACACATATTATCTTTTAGGCTGCCCAGCACCTTTTAAGATACTTCCTGTGCTTGAAAAATTCCCCTTCTAATGAATGTAGAGGGAGACAGAGATAGCTTTGACTTTAGAAGCCAAAGGTTCACTTTCCCAGACTCTCTTGTAGCTAGCATGGAGACATATGCCTTCAGGTTCTCAATCAGATATATATGGGACAAATAGTGTGAAGCTGTATGTACACTGGCAAGGAAAGATGCAGCTACATCTGGAAGCTCTAAGGGTCAGGGGCTTGGCTGTGTGGTCTAGTGGTCCACACTGGGGATGTCAATGGTGCAGGCTGCAGTATCTGTGCCCAGTGAGGGCAACATCAATATTTCCATTGGATCAGTTCTACAACACGCTGGAGGAATCAGTCCTGGCCAGTCAGCCTCTGGTTTGTTTCTCTGGCCTCCAGGGACCCAGAGCTCCTAAAAATCCTTTAATATACACATGAATATATCTTTTTCTGCTTAAACTAGGGAGGGTTCAGTTTTCTGTTGATACAACCAAAAAATCTGACTGCTACAAGGAAGAAATTTCGTTTAACAAAGCAAGGCAGCACAATGTACTGAAAAGCTGAAAAGAGCAGTTTCAAAATTTGACTGTTATCCCACCCTGCCCTAACTGGCTCTGGACCCACAGACAAGCTTATTGAATTATTTGCTCATCATATCTATAAAATAATAAGATCCACTTTGTAATCATGAGAAAGAAATGTGTTCTTTCATTGTATTCACTCTCTTGTTCATTCAAGTATTTATTGAGCTCCTACAATATGCTACACACCCTACTCAACGCCAGGTACTAGGGTTGCTGGATTTAGCATTTAAACCTACCAGACATCTGGTTAAATTTGAGTTTCAGGAAAACCATAAATAATTTTTCAGTATAAACATGTCTTACATTTGGCATATACTTATACTAGGATATTATTTGCTCAATAATGTTGCAGGATACAAAAATCAACATTAAAAAATCAGTAGTATTTCTATATGCTAATAGTGATCTACCTGAAAAATAAATCAAGAAGATATTTCCATTTACAACAGCTACCAAAAAATAAGCTATATAGGAATAAACATAACCATCAGGGTAAAAGATCTCTACAATGAAAACTATAAAACAAGGAAGAAAGAAATTGAAGAAGACACAAATAAATGAAAAGATATTCCATGTCCATGAACTGAAAGAATTAATATTGCTAAAATGGTCATCCTATCCAAACCAATCTATAGCTTTATTATAATTCCTATCAAAATACCAATGACATTCTTCATAGAACTAGAAAAAAAATCCTAAAATTCATATGAGATCACAAAAAAACCCAGAATAGCTAAAGCAATTCTGAGCAAAAATAAGAAAGAAGCATCACACTACCTGACTTCAAAATATACTACAAAATTATAGTAATCAAAACAGCATGGTACTGGCATAAAAACACACACAAAGACCAATGAAACAGAATAGAGAACCCAGAAATAAATTAGCACACCTACAGCCAAATGACTTTTTACAAATGTGCCAAAAACACTCAATAGGAAAAGGACAGTCTCCTTAATACATGGTGCTGAGAAAATCAGATATTCATATGCGGAAGAATGAGACTAGACCCCTACCTCTCACCATATACAAAAATCAACTCAAAATGAAATAAAGACTCAAATGTAAAGCCTAAAGCTATGACTCTACTAGAAGAAAACACAGGCAAAATGCTTCACAACACTGGGCTTGGCAAGGATTTTTTAAATAAGACCTCAAAAATACAGGCAACAAAAGCAAAAATAGACAAATGGGATTACATCAAACTAAAAAGTTTTTGCAAAGCAAAAGACAATTAACAGAGTGAAGAGACAACCTACTGAATGGGAGAAAACATCTGCAAACTAAACATCTGACAAGGAGTTAATATCCAGAATAGCTAAGGAACTTAACAGCAACCAACCAACCAAATTACTCAATTAAAAAATAGAAGCTGGGTGCATACCTGCAATCCCAGCAGTTTGGGAAGCTGAGGCAGGTAGATTGCTTAAGCCCAGGTGTTTGAGACCAGTCTCGGCAACGTGGCAACACCCGGTCTCTACAAAAACTACAAAAATCAGCCAGGCGTGGTGGCATGCTCCTATAGTCCCAGCTACTTGGGAGATTGAAATGGGATGATGGCTTGAGGCAAGAGGTCAAGACTGCAGTAAGCCATGATCGTACCATCACACTCCAGCCTAGGTGACAGAGTGAGACTTTGCCCAAAAAAAAAAAAAAAAAAAGGCAAAAGAGCAAGCTTAATAGACACTTTTCAAAAGAAAATATACACATGGCAACAGATATGAAAAAAGTACTCAACAACACTAATCATCAGGAAAATGCAAATCAAAGCCGCAGTGAGATACTACCTCACTCCAGTTAGAATGGCTACTATCAAAAAAAAAAAAAAAAAAGAAAAGAAAACAAGTATTAGTGAGGATGTGGAGGATGTGGAGAAAAAGGAACACTTACACACTGTTAGAGAGATTGTAAATTAGTACAGCCATTTTGGAAAACAGTAGGAAGGTTCCTCACAAAATTAAAAATATAACTACCATATAAATCCAGCAACCCTTCTATTGGATATATATCTAAAGGAAATGAAATCAGTATGCCAAAGAGATATCTGCACTCCCATGTTTATTGCAGCACTATTTACAATAGCCAAGATATGTGATCAACCTAAGTGTCCAACAACAGATGAATGGATAAAGAAAATGTAGTATATATACAGAATGGAATATTACTCAGCCATAAAAAAGAATGAACTCCTGTCATTTGCAGCAACATGGATGAAACTGGAGGCTATCATGTTAAGGGAAATAAGCCATACACAGAAAGACAAATATCATATGATGTCACTCAAATGTGAAATCTAAGGGGAAAAACAAGCTGACATCATAAAAGTAGGAAATAGAACAGTAGTTACCAGAAACTGGGAAGAGGATGGGTGAAGAAAGGATAGGGACAGGTTAGTGAACAGATACAAAGTTACAATTAGATAGGAGGAATAACTTCTGGTGTTCTATTGTACAGTACAGTGACTGTAGTTAAAAGTAAGGTATTGTATTTTACAAAACAGCTAGAAAAGAGGTTTTTGAATGTTTTCACCACAAAGAAAACACATATGCATGAGATGACAGATATATTAACTATGCTGATTTGATCATTATGCAACATACGTTTCAAAACATCAAATTATACCCATAAATATGTACAATTATAATGTGTCAATTTTAAAAATAAATTAGTAAAATGAAGGTAATATTTGTTTTGAGTCACAATTCAAGTTTCACTGAGTATCCATATTTAATCTGGCAATGCTACTGGGTGCACAGTAGTGCATAAAAGAGGCATGGCTACTGCTCTCACAGACCTTCAGTAATAGAGGCTGAAGGAATGCAGGTGGACAGGCAATAAATAGGCAAACAATTACATACAGTATAAATAGGGAAGCAACCATATACAGTGTAAACAGGGAAGCAACCACATACAGTATACATAGAAAAACAATCACATATAGTGTAAACAGAGAAAAAAGCACATACAGTGTAAACAGAGAAACAACCACATACAGTGTAAACAGGGAAACAACCACATACAGTGTAAATAGAAAAACAACCACATACAGTGTGAACAAGGAAGGAACCACATACAGTGTACATAGAAAAACAATCACATACAGTGTACATAGAAAAACAATCACATACAGTGTAAATAGAAAAACAACCACATACAGTGTAAACAGAAAACCACATACAGTGTGAACAGGGAAGGAACCACATACAGTGTACATAGAAAAACAATCACATACAGTGTACATAGAAAAACAATCACATATAATGTAAATAGAAAAACAACCACATACAGTGTAAACAGGGAAACCACCACATACGGTGTAAACAGGGAAACAACCACACACAGTGTAAACAGAAAAACAACCACATACAGTGTAAACAGGGAAACAACCACATACAGTGTAAATAGAAAAACAACCACATACAATGTGAACAGGGAAACAACCACATACAGTGTAAACAGGGAAACAACCACATACAATGTAAACAGGGAAACAACCACATACAATGTAAACAGGGAAACAACCACATACAATGTAAACAGAAAAACATATATAATGTAAATAGAAAAATAACCACATACAGTGTAAACAGGGAAATAACCACATGCAGTGTAAACAGAAAAACAATCACATATAATGTAAATAGAAAAATAACCACATACAGTGTAAACAGAGAAACAACCACATGCAGTGTAAACAGAAAAACAATCACATATAATGTAAATAGAAAAACAACCACATACAATGTGAACAGGAAAGCAACCACATACAGTGTAAACAGGGAAACAACCACATACAGTGTAAACAGGGAAACAACCACATATGGCATAAATAGAAAAACAATCACATACAGTGTGAACAGAGAAACAATCACATACAGTGCAAACAGAGAAACAACTACATACAGTCTAACCAGGTGTATAACCACATACAGTGTAACTAGGCAAAGAGTATAACTAGGCAAACAATCACATACAGTATAAATAGGCAAACAACTACATACAGTGTACATAAGGAAACAATCACATACAGTGTAACCAGACAAACTACATACAGTGTAACTAGGCAAAAAAACACATATAGTGTAAATAGGGAAATAACCACATTCAGTATAAATAGGAAAACAACTATATATGGTGTAACTAGGCAAAAAAACACATACACTGTAACTAGACAAACAACCACACACAGTGTGACTAGGCAAACAACAATATACAGTGTAAACGGGGAAACAATTGCGTACAATGTCATAGGAAAACAGCAAGCTACGAAGGTGATCCACTGGGCAATAAGATGAAAATACAAAGGGAAAGCATGAAGATAGGATGGTAAGGAAAGGCCTATCTAGAAAGTTAACCCTGAAAAAAACATCACATTGAAGGGAGTAAGTCACCTCATAGAAATGTAGAAGATCTTGCCCAAGGTCTAGCACATAGTAGATGTTTGGCATCTACTTTCTTTGGCAGGGCCAGAACCTGCATAACCCTGAGAAAAAATGCCTCCTTCGCTTCATATCCTCAGAAAGAGGCCTCTTTGGCCTCACCCAGTCCTTTCCCTTGAGATAGAGAAAGATGTTAAGGGGGGTATAAATTGACCACCAATGGCTTCCTCCTTCTGATGGTCTGGCAGCCATCATCTGTCTACAACCTCTTGAGAGATGCCGAGACAGAACTGCCCAGCCCAGCACTCCAGAATGCCTGACCCAAAGAAACCATGAGAGTGAACAAAATGACATGTATTGTATTCACTCACTAAGTTTGACCATGATTTGTTATGCAGCAGTAGTAACCAAATGTTGGAAAGACCAGAGAGCAGCCAAAATGCTGAGCATTGTGGATGGAAGTGTAAATTGGGGCACCGGCTCCGGGAGACTGGCTGGCTGTACCTAGGGAAGCTGAGCATGCGTACACCCTGTGTACCACCCCAGCTCCCACTCCCTCGGGCACCGTTCCACCACTGGTTCTTGCGGACTCCCACAACAAACTCTCCCTTCTCTGCTCACCAGAGCCTTCCACCAATTAGGCACACAACCCCCAGATTAATCTTTCTAAAGCTCACCTTTCACTGTGTCATTCTGCTCTTCAAATAATCTCCCATGTATATACTTAATAAGTATTTGCTGATTGATTAACTGTAAGATTCAAATCTGGGGAATTTTACTTACCTGGCACTGAGGGGTAAAAGAAACAAAGCAAACAACCCAAGCATTCAGAAATTTACAAGGCAGCTCCTTGAAATGCCCTCCACAAAAATGAAACTCTTGCCGGAATTCAAGATTGTTGTGAAATACATATATAGAAATATGTCTTGAGGACCCAGATAAGTTACCTACTGCTATCTAGTCAAACAAAAAAATTGCAAAAGATATGGTATTACTATGATAATGACAACCAACATCACAGCACACAGCAAAGAATGGATTTTAAACCTGAAAGGTCTTCCTTTGCATGGCAAGGGGAGAAAAAGTTTATCCCCACCATGGAAGAGGAAAGAAAAAGGAACAGAAAAAGAGGACAAGAACGTCAACCCTTAACCCTGTCGAGGATTTTCTGCTAGTGCCCTACTCCATGTCGATTGTCCAGACCATATCATTAGTGATGATAATAATGGGGGGGAAGCATAATTGTTAACGGCTGCCATTTACTCCGTGCCCATCATGTGCCAGACATTACACTGAGCCTTAAGATACTTACATCTTCAACAGCATTATTCCAACCAATATTTAAGTATGGTACTATGCTAACTGCTTGACACACATCATCTCATTTCAGCCTCAGAGCAACCCTGCAAGGCTGTGTATCGTTATCCCTATTTTGCAAGATGAGGAAACTGAGGGGTAGAGAAGTCAGCTAACTTGCCTAAGGTCTTATCCACAAACACTTTGAGGGTCTAGGGTAAAGCAAGATGAAACAGACAGCAAAAATCAATAAGAAAAAGATGAAAATGGCTAATGGGAATATTTGTAATCTGAAAACAAAATACAGGGATACATTAAAAGCTAATTTATGGCAATGTAAGACATGAGATTCATGAAACCATAACCGATGGGATGCAGTATACATGGAGCAACCAGCCAAATTTAAGCTCTATGTTGGGCACACTGAAAGGGAGAGACAGATATCATATCTGTTCATTCATTTATTGAACCCCTTTTTCATTTACTGAGCACCCATTATACACCAGACAGGTTCAAAGTGTGGGGGATACAGCAGTGAGAAGAGACAAACATCCCCACTTTGATGAAGCATCGGGATGGGGAGGGAAATACTAATGATAAACCTGATAAACCAAATAACTAAGCACAGAAAATGTTAAAGGTAGCAAGTGCCAGGGTTAAAAATAAGCCAGAACAAGAAGCAAACAAAGGGCCAGGATTTGGGGGCCAGGAGAGGAATGCAATTTTAAACATGGTAGTCAGGGTAGGCCCAGAGGATGACATCTGAGCAAAGTCTTGAAGGAGGTGAGGCAATGAGCTCTGTGCGTGGTAGCAGGCCGAGCTTTCCAGGAAGTACACACCCAGGTGAGCTCCTGTGCAGCACACTGGGCAAGAGTGAGGAGGCCAGCCCAAATGCAGCAGGGAAGCACAAAGGGGAAAGCCAGATTGAGTAACGGGGGCCAAACTGCAGAAGGCTCTTGTGGCCTCTGTACACCAATGATTCTTTGACTTTGAGGGTCATGAACCACTGATAGAACCTGATGAAAGCAAGGGAACCTCACCCCAGAAAAGAGCATCTGCACAAAACACTGCCCTAATTTCAGAGGCTTAACACCTTCCTGATCCATCCTAGACTCGCAGAGCTGAAACATCGCCCAGAAGATCACATCACGGTCCCTCCTGCTGAACCAAAGAAACACACAGATGGAACTCTCTTTTTAATGATATCCCTAGAGGAAACAGTGATACGTGGCAGTGAATTCTAAGGTTCCTCCACTGTCTGAGGCTCCTCTCAACCCACTGTCATCACCAAACTGGGAATGCCATCCTCAGGCATCACTGGCCCTAAGGGAGGTCACCTACATTTGTTACCTGGGACTTACTTCCATCAGCTCAAAACCACACCAATAGTGATGTTAACATCCATAGGGAGAAAGAATGTATGCATTAGTAGTCCAAGTGGAACCAAATGACAGGTGGAAACAATCTATCACCTGACAGTTGGTGTGTGTGTGTGTGTGTGTGTGTGTGTGTGCATCCACACCTTTGTATATACACAAATATATTTGTATATTTGAGTTCTTTTCATATTAGCTAAAATAAATCAAGAATTTTTTTTTACTGCTGAATTTTATGTGTTTGGAATAGTGTCAGGCACAAAGTAGTTCCTCAATAAACGATGGCTGAACAAATGAATAAATCCAAAGAATTACTTTTTCTGAATCAATCTAGAAAAAAGTGGATCAAAAGTCACAGTTAAACAGAATATTTGTAGTGGAAAGTTAAGTGGATATGGCTTAAAGGTTAGGGGACATGAATTTTAAAATCTCAATGCAATACAAGCCACAGTACTCCATGTCAAAATTCATGCCTATAGAATAACAGAAGTTATATCACTTTCTGTCATCATGATGCAGGTTCCTCATCAATGCTTCTAAACCGTCTGTGGCATTAGTTTGTTTGTCTTTTTAACTCCAAATCCATCACAGGCTGATACTTTTATAGACTATATAAAAGTGAATTCTTAGACAAATGAGATGAAAAACAAAACAAACACAAATATGCAAGCCCAAATTTGTATTATTAGCTTCAACAGACCTAAAGTTACTCTTTCCGATTGCTCTAAAATTTCAGAACGCTCTATTTCTATTCTTAGCATATTGTAGGACAGCACCACACAGTTCATGAAGCAGTCCAGTCCATGGGTCACACTTTGAGTGGCATGAATCTTAGTAAAACACACACACACACACACACACACTCACACGAGATTCCAGTATTCAATTCAGATGCCAATGTTGTTGTTCTCTAGCTGATAATGAAAAAAAATAAAGCTCTGCTTCCTATTAAATTTGTCAGACACTTATATAAACCATCAAGGAATAAAATTAGCAAGTTCATGATGCTCATGTCAGACTCAAGGAATATGTTCATACATGATTATGCCTTACTTCAAATCATCCCAAGATTTAAACACAGAAATTAGGGTCAGATTATCACTCATTTTATAACAGGTTGTACATTTAGTGGAATAATTATAATGAGACTCATTTTATATATCAAAATACCATGGTGATTTTATATTTATCTATTTATATAATATAATCTGTATATTTACTTTCTATATTTATATATACATATACACAGACTTACAGAAACATTTTATTGTGTAAACTAGTATGGTGAATTTTTTAAAAGCTATTAAAATGTTGTATACTTAGGTAACAAGTGGTTTCCTTTATTCTAGGTGAGTTAACATTATCTACTTGAGAATCATCCTATACAAGCTAAATAAAAAATTGATTAGATATCACCTATAAATAAAACTGACCTATTACTCTTCTAAGATGAAAACAAGTTGCCCTTTTTTATTATTACTAAAATAGCTCCAGATTAATGAAGGATGCTCACTAATCTTCTTAAATTATTCTTCATCTTAAAATACAACCTTTGAAACTATGTACACATAATCCTGAAATCTCTGGTCAAAGCTCCTTAAGTTGGGGTGAGTTAATAATTTTCCTCAAAGTTCATCCAAATGTGCATTCCAGAGAAAAGCATGCTTGAGGCTAAACATGATGTCAATACTGACTGATTTACTTATTAGCTGGCACCCATGCCAGTAATCATACCTTGGGCCAATTGTATAGAAAGGTAAAGATATACTTGATCACATTTATGACAAGAATTTTATAGAGGCAGAAGTCAACTGTTACCTTGAAGCTGCACAGAGCTTCCATCACATCACCTGGCAGAAGGAATAACTATTTATTGAATTATGGAATGCAACTGTTGATTCCTCATTTATTGTAGGCTGTGGAGGTCACTGCTGCCCAAGCTTACTTTTGTGAGACACAGGAAGTCATCGGGGTGCCTGGGCCACTGATTTGGAGCCTTGGTCTTCTGTATATCTTGTGCATTGCCAGTTTACTGATTTGACAGTAAAGTGATGTGAAGGTCAAAAAAAAAAAAAAAAAAGGGAAAATAAATTGGGAATTATATTCCAAAGGTCATGTCCACTGATTCAATGGAAGTGTTTAAAACATGTTTAAAACATGACTGAGCCAAGAGACTCTGTGCCAAGTACCTTCCTACTGATTGCTCTCTCTGGGAGGTTTATATTTCCCTCCCCATTGATATCAGGCTTGACGTGTTGTAGGCAAACAAATGTGAGTACAAGTGACATATGCCACTTCCCAGCAGAAGTTCTAAGAGCCACTCTGTGGTTCCTCTATTTCCTTTTTTCTCCTATTCAAGACAAATATGTCCCAAATGGATAGTGCTCGTTAAGCCTTTGTTTCAGAAGGAATTGGACAAAGATCAGAGCTACTGTCAATCTGTGAGTTTTGTAAGTCATAAAATTTTGAAGTCCTTTGTTAATGCAGCAAAACTTAGCCTCTGCTGACTGATACAGTGGCTTTGTCTCACTGCGCATCCACATCTTTAGGAGAAAAGCCTGCACCACAGTGTCTGTTGAAGACTTGAGGGTAAAGCTGAATTTTCTCAAGTCCTCACTAAAGAACTCAACTGGCAGTGGTGGTACTGGAGAAAGATGATCCTGTCCCCCTCAGATAGGATGGGTTACACCGGTGAGAGGCTGTCAAAGAGCAATGTTAGCATTCAGAGGATGGCATGAGAAGAAGAGGATGTAGGCTAATACAACAGCAAAAACTGAGAAGAAAACTCAGGAATGAATAATGTCTGCTCATTTATTCAGTTCCTGTCCCCAGTACCTAGAATACAACAGGCAGGTAATAATTGTGGCAGAGAGGAAGGGAAAGGAAAGATAAAGAATCAAACATTACTCCAAAGATAAAGCATGTGCAGGCCCTGAGAAAATGAAAAACACTGTGTACAAGCAACCAGATACAAATACTAAAATAAGCTTGGCTGATACTTTGCTATAATGTATAAAACTTTAATTTAAAAAGTAATGGCAGCTTCCATTATTTGAGTACTTATGTGTCAAGCACTGTGCACAGTATCCATCATTTTATTCCATTATTTCCCAAACCCTGCACAACTGGTATTAGTAAGCCCATTGCCAATGAGGAGACAGGCTCATGAACATAAAGAACTAGACCAAGACTGAACCATTAATGAGTTGTCTAACTCCAAGCTTGTGTCTTCAACCTCACATTTTGCTGTCTTCCAATGTCCAAAAGTTTTAAAAAGTAATTATAATGAATGTTCATAGCCTCATTGTAAATGCCCCAAATTAGAAAAGGCTCCAAATATCCATCAACAGTAGAATGGATAACTAAATCCTAGTAGGATTAGATAATGAAATACTATATGGAAATGAAAATGAATGAACTATATAACTACTTACAGCAATGAGGAAGAATCAATTTCCCAAACATAATCATGAACAAAAGATGCCAGGCCCAAGTAAGTACCTACTATATGACCATATGGCTTGTTCCATTTCTATAAAGGACAAGACAGGCAAAATTAATCTATGCAGTTGGTAGTTAAGATACTGGTTAACCTTGGGAGGGGTAGTGAATAAAAGGCACAGGAAGGAAGCATCTAGGGTGCAGGTAATGTTCAATTAGTTTACCTGAGGGCTGGTTAACGAGAGTCCAGTTTGTCAATAAATCATCATGGTGTACACTTATAATATGTACATTCTCCTCTCTATATATTCCACTTCAATATATGTAGTGTAAAATTTTAAAAAGATGCACCCGCACATTTACTGATCTATTCTTTTAATGTGGACTAAAATATCATTTAATTTTAAAGTATATATCATATTTTTCCAAGTTCTGTAAATCTTAATATATAAATATAAAGAAATAAATCATTAGAGATTAAAAAGTAAAGTTTGGAGGGAAACAACCAGCTAGGAATCAGATCTGTTTTGCTATATTTTTGTGTTTTCTAACTAGGTGCACACTCTTGAGAGCAACACACTTAACCTCACTCTTGGTCAGTTTCCCCATCTCAAAAATAAAGGGATCAGACCAGATAATCCTCAAGGCACCTCATTCTGGTTTTTCTTTTACTTCTGCATCATACGCTGGCCCATATCATACTGCTGCAGGATTCACACAGAAAAGGGGAAGAAAAGAACAACTGCTATGGCCCTATCACAAGATATGAGGGTGGAAGGAAACAACGCTTGACATGCACACTTAATCAATTTAGGATTATCAGTGTAGATATTATCACTTTGCAGACAATCCCCAGGAACTGAACTCATCCACTAGGCCCCCTCAGCAGCCTTGTTGTGAGAACCTGAAGTTCCCACACAAAGCAGAATGGTCAATTTGTCAGACAATGAATTTTTTTCACTCTAGTGTCATCAGAACCACTATTCTCTTCCTCCAGTACAGATAATGGCAAACTTCCAGATTTTCCTAAAATTGGTTTATTCAACCAGAAGAGTGCAGGGAAATATATAATAGCATATACATTCTGATTTCACGCTCCTTTGAACAAATCCATTAGATTCTCTTTCAACCACTTGTTTTTTGCAACACAAGCACAGAACCCCATAATACTATTGATGGGACCCTATATTAACCCAGGGTCCAATTAGGAGAGATGGTTTGTCATTTCATCTATTAAACTTCCTCTTTTCAAACTACTGTCTGAAAATAGAAACTTTAATAGAAGAAATTACTAACTATAACAAGACTTAGCTAGCAAGAAGTAAAGAGAACCTGAAAGAACTTTAAAGAATATAGGAATGGCAGAGACAAGGAATGGCCATTAATTCTAAGACAGAGATACAAGGCCCAAGGGAGAGCCTTTATCCCCAGGGCTAAGAGCCAGATCCCTGGAGACAGGGAAGTTGCTGTGGTGCTTCAGTGGTGGAGCTTACTGGAATCCATCCTCTAGGGTTTCAGGGAAGCTGTTCACAGGGAGGTGTCCCACCAGAGGCACCCTGCTACAAAACAGCCCAAGGAGAGGTGCCAAAGGAAGCCGCTGGCTACCAGGTGCGGCTGTGGCCACTATGCACTGCATGGGCCAGGCACTAGTGAAGCCAGAGGACAGGAGGAACATGGTGCTGGAGAAGCCACAAGTGCTGTGGGAAACAAGCCCTGGAGATGTCTCCAGTGCTGCAAGAGCCAGGTCCTGGAGAAGCCATGGATGCTGCAGCAGCCACGTGAGAACGCACGCCAGATTTAAGAAGGAAAACCCCTTCTTCCTGTGACATCTCTCCAGCACCCTCTCCTGCCAAACCTTAACATCATACCATTTAAAGAGTTCAGGTCCATTTTCACAGAGCAGACAATAAAGAGTGAATTTGGACCTGAGAGGCAATAAATTGATAATCATCACAGAACCTAGAGGAAGCAATTGCAATAAGTTCTAAGAATCCAACACCCCATATGCATGCTATTGATATTGACATGTTCTTGTGAGTACTACCCTGGATACAGATGATGAAACTGATTTAGAGGGAAAACAGTTCTCTTCTCAAGATACAATAAAGTCTGGAAACAGCCAGAATAATAGAACTCCTTTTGGAGTCAAGTGCAGGGCTCTTGTTTCCTGGGGTACATTCAAATTGTCTTATTTTCCCTATATTCTGAGTTCATACCAAATCACTTTTTAGTTGGTCTTAATCTGAAACAGCCATTGACAATATCAGTCTTCTGACAAATGCTGACAGACTTTGAATATCAAATCTCTCACTGAGCTACAAATAATGTTGCTCATATTTTGACCTTTGCCTGGCCATTTACATGAATGTGGTAACTGTTTTATAATAGGATAACTTCAAGCCTGTATGTATTTGGAATGTGTGAGTCGTGGCCTTTAGTCTAAGCTCTGGTCATTCTGCTAACCAAAACACAGGCTACAGGGCATATTTTGAACCACAAAAGAAATCATAGGCTACCACTCAGTATGCTTAGGAGAGCAGGATTACTAATCTGGTAGTATCACAAAGAATTCTTACAGAAAAGATCCAAAATAAAGGAAACAAGCAAACATTTGTCTGTAACTTACTTTGGTGCAGATCACAAAAGTTTTAGAGAATGTCAGATCTGAGGAAAGATTCTGATACTAAAATAAATAAAATAACTATAATCCATAATACATATTTACCAAAAAAGGGGGAAAAACCATAAAAGACTGTTGTCTTCATATGTTGAAGCCCTAACCTTAATATGATGTTTGCTGGTGGGGCCTTTGGGAGGTAATTGAGTTTAGATGAGGTCATGAGAATGGGGCCCCCAGGATGGCATTAGTGCCCTTATTAGAAGAGACACCAGAGAGCTTCTTTGGCTCTCTGGGGATACAGTGAGAAAGCAGCCATCTGCCAGACAGGAAGAGACCTCCTTATCAGGAATCAAATCTGCCAGCACCTTGATCTGAACTTCCTAGCCTTCAGAACCATGAAAAATAAATATGTTGTGTAAGCTACCAGTCTATGGTATTTCATGATAGCAGCCTGAGCTGCTAAGACAAAGACTAAGGATCAAAATCCAACTATATGCTGCATACAAGCAACAAGCCTTAAGTCTAAAGACACAGAAAAGCTAATTTAAAAAAAGGATGAGGCCGAGTGCAGCGGTTCATGTCCATAATCCCAGCACTTTGGGAGGCAGAGGCGGGCAGATCACCTGAGGTCAGGAGTTCGAGACCAGCCTGGCCAACATGGCAAAACCCCATCTTTACTAAAAATACCAAAATTAGCCAGGCGTGGTGGCATGCACCTGTAATCCCAGCTACTCAGAAGGCTGAAGCAGGAAAATTGCTTGCAGTGAGCCGAGATTGCACCACTGTACTCACCCTGGGTGACAGAGTGAGACTCTTTCAAGAAAAAAAAAAAAAAAAAAAAAAAAAAACACCAAGTAAATAAACCTTGGAAACACCAAACTAAAGTACTCAATAAGACAGGGTTGAGTAATGAATTTCAGTTGGGGCAAAAAGACTTTAGGAAAAAAATAAAATTAAAAATGAGGAAATGACTTGGGGAAAGCAAGCATTTGGTGTTTGTATGTGGGTGGGTGAATTCAAAATCTGGGAAATAACTTAGTCACCATTCCATAGTGCAGTTCAAGGAGGGAAACACAGAAATTGCTGTTATTCTCTATCTCATACTCAGCTGGTTTATTTTCCTGGTAATTAAGTTTTTCATTTCTTGTTTCTGTTCGGGTTGGTTAGGTTTGGTCTTTTTCTCTCGACAGGAATGCAAGCTCTGTCACTTTTGAAATATGCCCTTTAGTCTGTGTTTTGGTGTGACTTTTTACACTTCATTTCCCCAGTGCCTATGACAGTGCCAGGAATGGAATAAATACTCCAGAAATATTCAATGGGTGAATTAACAAAATCCAAGAAAGAAACTTTTTATCTGATTACATATCTAATAGCAAGGGTGACACAGCAAGCACATTCTAAACCAGGGGCCAGCAAGCTTTGTAGGTAAAGGGCCAGATAGCAAATATTGCAGGGTTGGTGGGCCAGGTATGATGTCTACCACATGTTCTTTCTCTGTTTGTTTTTTCAACATTAAATGGCTGGGGGGAAAAACATTCAATGTAAAAATCATTCTTAATTGTAGGGGCATCCATGAAGAGGCTGACAGGCCAGGTGTGGTTTATAGTTTGTAGACCTTTGTTGTAAAATATCATCTATAAACTCAGAAGATAAGAGCAAAATATTTTTGAGAGAGAGAGACTATCAAGAAAATCCAGTTTGGGCTGGGCATGGTGGCTCATGCCTGTAATCCCACCACTTTGAGAGGCCAAGGCGGGTGGAACACTTGAGCCCAGGCGTTCTAGACCAGCCTGGCCAACATGGCGAAACCCCATCTCTACTAAAAATACAAAAATTAGCCAGGCATAGTGGCATGCGCCTGTAATCCCAGCTACTCGGGAGGCTGAGGCACAAGAACCCCTGAGGCAGAGGTTGCAGTGAGCCGAGATCACGCCGCTGCACTCCAGTCTGGGCAACAGAGTAAGTGAGACTCAGTCTCAAAAAGCATAATCAAATAAAATTTTAAAATTAAAAAGAAAATCCCATTTGAACTTTTGCTTTTTTTTTTTTAGTTTTTTTTTTTTCCTTTTCTAAATGAAGACTTTAGGATCCTAATATTAGCCTTGGTGGTTATCTATTTATGAGTTTTTTAAAAATCTAGGTCTAATTTGATCCTATTGAAGGAAAAAATTAATTCAAGGACCTGGAACAATAAAATGCAAAGTGAGCAAGTTGCAATGCTGCAACAGAGAAGCCAACTTGAATCGAAGTGTACGGTTTCTGCCATCTCTCATTGTTTCCCATACATCCTACCAATTAGATTTTAAGTTTCAGCAACCTCATTAGTTTTTCAGGCTATATGACTCAAGCTTAGGGGGTTGGGGGTGGAGGGCAGCAACCCACAAAACAAAGACTTCAATGTCTCTAAAAGCTGAGAAAATTCCAGCATTGTCAGGGCAGATACTATTTATAACCCATTTAATGTGTATGCTCCCAAATGCATTTTCTACGCACAGCATCTGACCTACACTTCTGAATTCCTGGCTTTAGCAATGGAAGTGAAGCAGCTAAAAGTCTGACGATCAAAGGGAAAGAAATGAACTCCTTGCTATTATTATTTTATAACATCCAGCATCATGAGACAAACAGAATCGAAGGGTTCCTGTTTTTGACTCACCTTTGTCAAGAAAGTGCCTCATTGCTATAAGTTTGGGGCTCAAATTGCTGGAAAATGTGGGTTTGGAAAATATCCTACAACTAGGCTGAAATTTTTTTTAAAAGTTGTGGAAAATCTCATTTAACTTTTTTCCAGAACACACACACAGACACACACACACACACACACACATGAGTAAATGCTGAGACATTTTATTGAATGTGTATATATGTGGCCTATAATAACACACATTCTATTTCTATGTTGACACTTGTATTGCACCAGAGCAGGGATCTACAGGAAGATATCTTGTCACGATGTTGCCCAAAGTGCAGAGTGTTGGGCAGGCCAGCATCGCAGCAAAACTTTCTATAATGATTGATTACAACAGACTGCAAGCCCTGCACATCACCTCCATTCCATTCATGGATCCGAACCAAATTAATTTTCTCCTGTGCCAATTCTATCACTTCCCCTAGGTTTACAAAGAAGTTTTACCAGGCCATCAGAATCCAAAAAGAACTGAACATTTTTGTCCTGGCAGAAACTTAGAGTTTAAAAATAAAACAATGAGAATAAATTTTAAGCTCTGTAAAGCTCTTAGTTTCTAGAAATTTCTTTTACAACTGAAAAAAATAATCCTACTCTTGTTTTCATTGCTACATTTAAACTGTAAGTTACTAAGAAGCTAACTTAGAAATTCCAAGGTTTGGATTCCATATCTGATCTACTCCAGAATAAAGAGTCACATCAAAGTGTAACTTGGACACAGTTCCATGAACATCCCTGGTAAAGTTTCTCTCAAAAGCAGCACTGTCTAATAGAAATATAAAATGAGCCACACATGTATATTTCAATTTTCTAGTAGCCACATTAAAAAGAAAAACAAAATGAAGCAGGTGAAATCAATTTTACTACCTTATTTACCCAAAACATAATTCAAAACGAATCTATATTAAAAATTGTTAACAAGATATTTTACTTTCCTTTTTCATACGAAATCTATGAGGTCTGGTGTGCATTTCACACATACAGTACGTCTCAATTTGGGCTAGCCACATTTCAAGGGTTCAATAGCTACCACATTGGACATCAATGCTCTAACTCTAGCTTTTAAGTTTTTGTTTGTTTGTTTGTTTTTTGAGACAGAGTCTCACTTGTCACCCAGGCTGGAATGCAATGGTGCAACTTTGGCTAACTGCAACCTCCACCTCCCGGGTTCAGGCGATTCCCCTGCCTTAGCCTCCCAGGTAGCTGGGAATACAGGCATGCACCATCACTCCTAGCTTTTTTTGGTACTTTTTTTTAGTAGAGACGAGGTTTCACCATGTTGGCCAGGCTGGTCTCGAACTCCTGATCTCAAGTGATCCACCTGTCTCAGCCTCCCAAAGTGCTGGGATTACAGGTTACAGGCATGAGCCATGGCACCCGGTCTCATGGTTTTTTTGTAGTTTTTGTTTGTTTGTTTGTTTGTTTGTTTGAGTTCACTCTTCCAACCCAGAAAGTTCTAGCTGCAATGGCACGGCTATTATCAGGAGAAGAAGATATTCTGAGAAGTGTTTCAACTTCCTGGACAAGTTCACACTCGGTCTCTGCTCTCTGGCACAGCCACACTTCAGGCCATCTGTTCTAATGGAACAATGCCTGCCTGAAAGAAGTTACTAGCTTCCAGAACCAGACATGCAACCATGGCAAGAAGATTCTTCTAGCTTAAGCACTTCCAAATTCTGAACTTCTGAACTTCATTTTTCCCAGGTGCTGCATCTGGACATTTAGCAGGGCTTAAATTAGTTACCATTTTTTGAGATCCTGTCTTTGGAAAGAGGGGCAAAAAAGCAAAGCTGAATCATTTTTAGGATGGGCCTTTGAGGAAGAAGGTTATAGAAAACACAAGCTAACACTGGAGGAATCACTGTGCCCTTTAGATGGCATTTTTAAAAACAAATCATGACTTAAAAAGCCCCTTTAGTGTGAGGCTTTATTCCCATTCTACCTTCAACTCAACAACTATAGTTGTTTTTGTTCATGCACATTTTTCTTCTTGAAGGTGAATCTTATTAAAGTTTTAACTTATTAATCAGATAGAATTGAGGAACACTGAAGCATAAGATTACTGCTTTTCATTTTAAACACTTCAGTCCTCTTTGATTGTTTCCATACACGTGTATTAGTAACAAAAATTTTAATTAATTTATTTAAAGAAGAAAATTAACCTGTTAATGCCCATGGGACTCTAGCATTGCTTTCCTTGTGAGTAAACACTTTACTTCTCCAATTTAAAAATATATCTTTGAACATAAATCCTCTCAATATTTTATGAAAGTGTTCATTAAAATAGTCATAAAAGTTTTCTTTAAATCCAGTATTTTCCATTAAAAATTTTAAATATCTAGTGAGTATATATTCATCAGAAGCCCAAACTGTACTTAATTCATGTTTTCATTCAACAAATATTTATTTAGTGCTTATATTATAAATGCTACATAGGTGCTAGAGAAATGGAGATAAACATGGTTTCTTCCTAATAGGGCTTAAATTGAAGACTGGAAAGGTGGGCATGTGAGTAATAACAGTGAGGATATGAGCATTAATACTGGAGAATTGTAGAAAGCATACAGTAGTGGAACTTACGTGGTTACACTGGGATACTGAAGCTAAGATTTGACTGATGTAGAGTGGTCCACTAGAAAAACTGAGGGATAGGGACGGAGTTAAAGAGGAAAGGGGAAATCAATGCCTCCTCAAGAGAATGAACAGGACACCTAAGAGGAAACAGAAGAAGGATAAAAAGTCTAGTATAGTTGGATAACAGAAAGAAAGAAAAAAGGATGGTGGGAGGAGCAACAGGGGAAAAGGGGAAGCAGGCTTCCTAGGTCCCCTTAAGTTGCATGAACTTTGTCCTACTAATGAGACGCTATTTAAGGGTTTTAAGAGTTGATCCACTCAAAGGGGAACAGATTAGACTTAAGAGTATAGACTGGCCCAGGAAAAAGTCCCTGCATTACAATATTCAAACTTCATACTGCATTAAATATTCATACTTCATACCTAAGTATGAAGTTTATCGCTGATAAAACCATCAGCAAAGTTTTATCCTAACAATATCTAATGCATATGTGTTTACAAAAGGAAGGTGTTCTGGACTCCTAAGTATAACTTTACATTCTGAGGTGGTCCCAGAGTAAGACACAATGCAGGATATTACAATCACATTCCTGAAGATAACCCCAAAAGGCTCGATATTGATCAAACATGAACCAAGCCCCTAGAGCCAAAAGTTTTAATTCTATTACCAACTTGTACATTATTGTTACTACATTTATTTTTAAGACAAGTATCAAACATATAGAAAAATACAAAGAAGAATATAACATACCCATACATGCACCATTCAGATTCTAAAATGTTGTCTGGAATATTTGATTCATTTTTTTCAGAAATAAAATATGATGGATCCAATTTAAGACTATTTTGAATTCTTGCCTGCTCTCCCTCCCATCTCTTTTCTCAGAAAATAATTGTTTTCCTAAACTTCATGTTTCTTTCCAAACCAAGTTTTTCATGCACACACACACACACACACCACACACACATCCATCCAGAGTATACGGTAATGTTCTACATATTTTAAAATTTTACGTGAGTAGTACCATTGTACACATCATACTGCAACTTGCATGTTTAATTCAACAATTTCTCAAATACATACACTAGTACTAATGAGAAGCTATCTCACGGTTTTAAGATTTGATCCACTCAAATGTTAACAGATTAGACTTACAGCACAGACTGACTCTGGAAAAAGGCCTGCTTTTGAGGGGGTGAGACAGGTTTGGAAAATTATGAACCATTTCAGGTATATCAAAATATCAAATAGAATAAAAATAATAATAAACACACCTATGTTTGCACCACACAGCTTAAAAAGCAAAACATTAAAGATATAATCAGGTTCACTTTTAAAGGCATTTTAAATACAGTCTTCAGGAGCTTTGTATCCCTAAATTTATATGAGTATTTTCAGAAAAAGCATCAACTCTTCTGGCTACCACACCCAGAAGTCATCAATGAATTTTTCTGTAACTTCTGTGACTGTTCTGCAAGCAGTGAAAAGGAAGAGTGTCTAAGCTCTCCTTGATCCTATCACATTTGTGACAATTAACTGCCACAAGACTTGCAGCACTTTCACTTTGTAACATAACAAAAGCATTTTTTTCTATGTAACATCCTCACTTATAGTGAAAATACAGACAGCTGAATACCACCACCACCACCACCATCATCAACATCATCATCAATGAATGAGCCTTAATATGTATAAGGAACTATACTAAGCATTTTACTTGCACTATCATAAATAATGCTCATAAACCCCTATGAATTAGGTACTACCATGCCCATTTTACAATAAAGCAGCTAAGTCAGAGAGATGTTAACTAATTGCCAAAGATCAAAACTTAGCAAATGCTGGGAACCAAATCTGAAGTCCACATGTCTGATTCTCAAACCCCTGGTCTTACATAAAAATTGTTAGAGTAAATTACACTTCAGCCATGAAAAGCAGCTGGTACCAGATTATTTCTCCCACTACAATCAACTAGAAAATCAGACAAAAATATATGAAACAAGAGTTTTCAGTTATTAAACAACAGTTCATGACTGTGGTTCCCAAAGGAAGAAAAACAAATGAGATGAGCAGTGTGATCACCTATGCTTTCTGTCTAGAAATACTTTCCAGATGGTGGAGCAGAGAGAAGGAACCTGAGCAGCAGAGAGGAGTCTCAATGACATGGAAAGAAACGGTTTACATTTGGGGAGAATGAGATGGTTGGAATATGCAGGCCACAGTACAACAAAGGAAGAGACCTAGAAGTCTTTCTAGGGGTGTCCTTGAGTCTTTGGCTGAATAGTAATGTGTATATGCAGAGGGTGAGATGTCACTGTGCTGGGCAAACAGCAACTACTAGAGAAAGAATGACTACCAGGAAGAGAGCATCTGTAATAAAGTTATAAACTGAACAACTTTCAGAGCTCATCAAGGGCTGGGAAACATTCAAGTTCCAACCTGCAGAAGTGGAGAGACTTCTTTAAACACCAGGAGTGTTCTGTAGAGACCCCAGAAAGACCACACTTGGGTATAGGGCTAAACTAAGCCTACAATAAGACGACTTTAGATCCACTCTCAGAAAATTTAAAGACAGCCCTTGAAAGAATCAAGCTGATCCCAAGGAAATGATCCGGTTTCCAGAACAAAATTCAACACTCCTTACAAAATGATAAAATCCAGAGACACACAGCATAACATTCACAATGACTAGCATTCAATAAAATACAGTTGACCCTTGAACAATGTAGGGGTTAGGGATGCCAACTCCCCTACCCCACACACACAGTCAAAAATCCACATATAACTTTTGACTGTCTCCAAAACTTACTCAACAGAGAATAGCCTTCTGTTGATCAGAAGGCTTACCAATAATATAGTCAATTAACACATATTTTGTGTGTTACATTTATTGTGCACTGTATTCTTACAATAAGGTAAGCTGGAGAAAAGAAAATGTTATTAAGAAAATCACAAGAAAGAAAAGATATTTACTAATCATTAAGTGAAAGTGGATCATCAAAAAGGTCTTCATCCTCATCATCTTCATGTTGAGTAGGTTGAGGGGGAGAAGGAAGAGGGAGTTTGGTCTTGCAGACTCCAAAGTGGCAGAGGCAGAAGAAACATCACGTACAGGTGGACCCAAGCAGTTCAAACCTGTGTTGTCCAGAGTCAACCTTATTACTAGACAATGTGGGCAGGAAACGGTTAACTTGGTAGGCCTGGGTTGCTAGAACTCTGCACATTCCAAAGAAAGGCCTATCTTCAGGACTGGACCTTGTTAACTCCTAGGAGATAACCTCTGAACCCTTGGAATATTCTGCTTTGTTCAGTGTTTTTGTATGTCTGAGGTCTTGGGTCATACTGTATTTATGGTAAACATTTGTTTTTGTATGCCTGAGGCCCTGGGCCCCACTGTATTTATGGTTAGCATCTGTTTTTATAAACCTGAGGCCCTGAGCCATGCTGTACCAGTTTACCAGAAAAGTTTATCCTTACAGTGCGATTTAGGGCAAACACCTGTTTTTGCCCAGGGAGAAAAGAAGAGCTGAAGTCTTAAGTAGTTGAGGTCAGTTACACAGACACTATATGATCTCCAGTAAAATCCCTGAACATCAAAATGCCAGTGAGCTTTCCTGGCTGGTAATACTTAGCCTTTGTTGCCGGGAGAATCAAGCAAATCTCCATGTGACTCCACTGGGAGGGGACACCTGGAAGCTTGCACCTTCTTTTTACATGCCACAGTAGATTAATAACTGGCATGCCTCTTTGGTATACAAAGATACCAAAATTTCAGACTACACACACACACACACACACACACACACACACACACACAAATGGCAGTAAAGCTGGCAAGTTAAAAAAGTTAGAATGGGGCCGGGCACACTGGTTCATCCCAACAATTTGGGAGGCTGAGGTAGGAGGATTGCTTGAGCCCAGGAGTTTGAGACCAGTCTGGGCAACATAGGGAGACTCCGTTTCTACAAAACATTAAAAAATTCACCAGGCATAGTGGTGGGCATCTGTAGTTCGAGCTACTTGAGAGGATGAGGCAGGAGGATCGCTTGAGCCTGGGAAATTAAGGCAGCAGTGAGCCGTGATTACACCACTGCACGCCGTCCTAGGTGACAGAGTGAGATCAAAATAACAAAAATATATAGAATGGAAGAAGACTTATTAAATGAATGAATGAATGAGTCAATACTTAAGTTGTTCCTTATAAACTATACCACAAGGTTGGGTCATCAGACACTGTGAACTCATTACATTTGGGAAGATGGCCAAAAGTATATGGAGAATTGATTATTTAACCTGTTTCCTATTTGACCTGAGAATACCGCACCGGCAGAGAGTTGCACTTTTTTTTTTATAAACAGGAAATAGGTTGAAAAGGAAATCAAGAAGCTGCCCAGTGACACAGTGACCTGACCAATAGCATATAATGTTTTCCCTAGTTCCCATGAGCCAGCCATACCACCATTTACCTCATGGACTGAAAGGCATATGAAACAATGATGAACCATATTGTTGATAGGCATCTAATATCTTCCAGGGACATCTAAACACCTAGTGGCCCTCCATTTAGTTCGCATAGATTTTAAGGGGTCTCCAGAAAGTAATGGATTTGCAATCTTTCATTGCCTAGTTAAGTCCATTTCACAATTTTATCTAAGATCCTTAAGTATTCTCACTTTTTGTTCATAACACCAAGTTTTTAAAAGGCACTCTTTAAAAATTACTGACTTTCAACTAGATTTAATTCAATAAATGCTAATCAATTTGTCAGTTGTTAAAAAGAACGGTATTGTATACTCACTGAAAATGAACTTTACACCTTTTAAAGAAATCTCAAATATACAAAAGCTGTGTAACTCCAGAAAAGCTAATGATTCAAGAGACTTGTGTTCCAATGTCAGATCTACAAGTAGCAGTGATCTTCCTTTTCCACTATAGCAATATGAAACAGTTTGGAATGCAAGGAAAGTTGGCCTAGGTCTTTCCAGCAGTAAACTCTACCAAAAATCCTTAAACTTTTGCCTATCACATAAGCTGAATTTGTAAGTGACTCTGAGAAAGGGAATGATATTAATGCCCAAAGGTACTGAGAATTGCAACAGTGCTTCCCAGAGGGAGACTTATTCCACTTGGTGTAAATGCATAATGGAAGCAAAAGAGTGGAAAGCTTTTGTGCACATTCAACCTACTGACAGATCCAATCTTTCTTTGATTTTACTTTATCTTCCCTTAGCTACCTGGCTATGTCAATGAAAAGTTATCTTGAAGAGTAACATTAAGGAATGAGAAAATCTTCTGAGTCAGGTTTAATGTCAGTGTCCAAAAGTAAGCCTGTTCACTGCCAGGCCAATTTTCCTCAGTCCTGAATGCTTGACACCCTTTCTATTCCAATTGTATAATTGGAATAGTACATTGTAAGTGGCTCATAGTAAGTACACTTATAATGGTATATTTAAGGGTCCATTTGGGCATTAATATCATTACCTTTCTCAGAGCCACTTACACATTCGGTTTATGTGAGAGGCAAAAGTAAAAGGATCTTTAATCGATTTTACTGCTGGAAAGACCTACACCAACTTTCCTTTCCAATTGTAAACCTTTCCCATTGCCCAATCCACTATGTAGGAGACAATAAAATGATTTTAGGATATGCCAAGTGAGGACAAGAAGGCCAACCAACCAAATCGTTTACATGCATGCCCTAATTCTTGTTCTTCACTGAATGCAAAGAAAGAAAATCAGTAACTTTATCACGAATTCATAACACAAAGAACTATGTCACCCACATTGTGAGCAGAACCTCATGAAGAAGTTGAACTCTATCTAAAAATATATATTTGAAAAACTGAGACAATTGAGGCAGCAAATAATTAGAAATTCTGAGAAAGAAAGAATAACCATTGGGAGAATAATAAAGCTGTGAAAATTAAAAGTTGACAGAAGTAAAGAAGTATTCCATTTAGAATTCAATGAACACTTAAAAACTTTGCCCCTCAGGCATATTATGACTCAGTTTCTCTTCTCTCCTAGCTCTGTCTCTGAAAGCAAACAACTTAAATCTCACATTGTCTAAATGTCTGAGGGGATACGAGATGATCTCCTTACTGGTGTGCCATTTTACCTTTTCAAGGCATTTCTACAACTATAATCTATTTTTTTTCATTACCCCAGCCCTATGAGACTGCACCATTTCCATTTTAGACAAACCTGGGAGAGTTAAGCACCTTGGGGAAGGTCATTGAGCTATTTTGGGACAGAGCTAAGACTATAACTTACTGTCTTCATTCTTTCCACAACATCACACTCTTTTGCTTATTCCCCTTACCCCATTTCTATTTTTAGTACTGCCCCACTGGTTACTGAAAAGTTTCTACTAATCTAATGTTCTACTCAAAGCATCTGGGGTTGCATAAGGACAGAAACCCACTGAAGGAAGTACAAGGAAGGAGGAATGATAAGGAAACAGCAAGAAATTTCAGTTGCCCAAGGACAGAATTAAATACAGGTGGGGCCCTGAGGACTGGAACTGGAACCAGGTCAGGGACAAAGCTCTCCTCTCCGTCTGTCTCATGGGCCATCGAGTTGCAGCCCTGTGGAATGTGCATGCACCTTGCCTCACACACCTTCTCTAGGATTCTCTCTGTGTACACAGTCTTCCTCAAATCACACAAAGACCAAGGTGGTAATCAAGCTCTCCCATCCCTTCCTTGTCATTCTATGCTTCCCAGATGATAATGACATTTGCATCATTACTCAAAGTCTCTCCAGAATGAGTTAGCTGTGTGTTTGCCAGCTGAAGATCTGGCAGGCTTTGACTGAATGTTCACCACTGGCTTGATTAGCTGTGGCAAAGGAAGGGAACGAGGCAGCAGGCTGGAAACCATTCTGGGAAACAGATAATTCATACACTGGGGTATTAAATCAATACCCTGTAGAGCAGCAAACTGCTAGTATTGGCAGGCATCCTCACTGCATTTAACCAGACTTTATGGATGAGAATACTGAGGGCTTTGTGGTACAGTGATTGGTCCAGGGGACAGAGATGCACTGTGGCAGTCATGCCTACAGTCCATACACCTGGGTTCTCAGAAGCCATATATTTTGCTCGGAAACCTATCATCAAACTTGTCCAATCCATAGCTAATGCCATAGCCCTTCTCTCATATCAAGCTATGTACCTTGATACATAAATAGCAAATCTATCATTAGCCATAACATGTAAATACTCGTAAAGTATTTCAGAGAGTCTCAACCCTAGCTGCCCAATAGAATTACCTTAGGAGCTTTTAAAACAAATACCAGTGCCCACCTTAGACCAACATCAGAATCTCTGAGAGAAGCTTCCCAATGCTGGTATTTCAGTATTTGAAAAGCCTCCAGGGTCATTCTAATGTGTTGTCAGAGTTGAGAACCACTGCTTTAGAACCTTAAAATTAATGTGCAGAATATATCTACAGAACTTCTTCAACATCTCTATTTTAATTTGAAGTTAAAATAAGGGAAGACCTGAAATCATTTAACATTATATTTTAGATCTCAAAGTTTTATCCAAATTTTAGGTAGTGACAATTAGAGCTACGATTTAGTGATCATCTATCATGCATTTTACAAATATTAGGTAAAATATAAGCTCCATGAAGGCCAAAGAATTGATTTTGTTCTCTGTCATTTCCAATGTTAAGCACCAGTCCCATGTACACTGCAGATGCTTCGTAAATATCTGTCAAATGAACAACTGCATGAATGGCCTCATTTATCCCTCACAGTGGCCTCTGAAGGTAGGCATTATTATTTCCTTGTCACTGATAAGGATTTTTAAGCTAAGACTAGTAGACTTAAAGCAATATATGTGTTCCACCTATCACACAGATAATGTTGAAATTACATGTCTTTTCAGGGAGTTAATCAAAACTGATCTTTTGATAAAAGATCAAAACTAGTATGTTAAAAAAGTTATTTTAAATCCTACTTCTATTACTTAATTTCAAAAGCTGAGCACACCGCCATCAAATAAATCTCTGGACTGCCCAAGCTCACACTGGACAGCAATCCAAGAACCCAGTTTATAGCAAACACAGTTTGAACTTCAACAACCTATCCAATTCAGTGTGAAAGATTTAAGAAATGAATGGAAAAAAATTTAACCACATTTAAGATAAAATATGACACAATGCTTTGTAAAGACATGAATTGGCAATCAGTAATCAAAACCACCTGCATCATCCCTGAACACTGGCCTCAGTCATTCTCAGTATCAAATGCTGCAACAAGATACCAAAATCTGTACTAAGCTTTTGAAAAATAACATCCAGTTTTTCTGGCCAGTCAGTATGAGGCTCAGGACAGAGGACCAAGGGTAGATGAGCGTGCTTAAAATGAATACTCAGCTTAGGGCACATACAAGAAAACTGAAAAAGAAAGAGCCAGTAGGTGAAAATGAGAATTTCTAACAACATCCTTCCTCACCTCAACTCAAGCAAAAGAGACTGCTAATGAAAACAGAATCTCTAAGTATAAACTAGAATTGAAATTTCATAATTTGTCAAGATTCAAGAGAGAAGCAAAAGAAGAGAGACCCATAAGAGAGTCTCCGCTTCTTGTTTAACTGAGAATATTTTTGGAAGAATGTTCATGGTATTATCTTTAGAAATTTAGAATGCCATAATGCTAAAAGCCATGTAGATCAATAAAGGCAGAATGAATGACACAAGAATCCAAAGCCCACAAAAGAAGCAAACAACAACATCTCATTACTTGGCTAACATTTACATTTAAATACCATTGTCAGCCTGATGCTATGTTATACGCAATAGCAAGTCTTCTGCCAAAAAAAAAAAAAAATGTACTTAGTTCATTGATGTCTATACACACTCATGTGACCCTGTAGGTTTTTGTTTTTAATTCATAACCTTTATTACATCATACTTTAATATGAGCAACAGCCTTATAAAAGAATTATGTGATCTACCAGTTGGGCCCAAAGTCTAAGATGCAGGCTGGTCATAGATAAAGCATCTGGGAATCCACACCTTAACCCCTTCAAGGCACCAGGGTATTATTTAGAAGATTATTGTTCTGGCATCCTAAATGATATCTTGGACCTGCTGTCCAAAAGGCTAATTGAGAAGAGATCAGGGTAAGAAATCAGTGACACAGCAATACTGGTTGAGATCATGCTACAGTTCAACTCTTGCCTAACAACTTAAAACTCTGTACTCTCCCCCACATTCACCCCATTCCTTATCCTATTTTCTGAGCAATGCTTCCATTTTTATTTATAAAACAGGCTGACCAGACACAACAAAACTGTAATATTATTATAGGAGAGCAGAAAATAATTTTAAATACCCTTCCTTCACCATAAGAGTCTGTTTCCAAACTCTTAAGTTTGGAAGAGTCCTGTTGAGTTTGCTCCAAAATATCTCTTAAATGTATCCATATGCTCCACCCCCTGTTACTACTCTAAAGTCATCATAGTCTCCCACTTGGATTAATGCAAAGCCACTGAACCACTCTCCCCAAACTTACTTTTGTCCCCAGCCCCACTTCACCCTACCCATCCCTGTTCAATCTCTTCTCCACGTTACAGCCCAGATGATCTTTTCCCAAAGCACATCTGATCATGTGATTCACCCATCTAAAAATCCCTCCCCCTCACCTCCTCCACTAAAATCTATAATGGCTTCCCACGGCAGTTAGGGTAAAGATCTAAACCCTTCCCAGGGAGGTCAAGGTCCTGCATGGTGTGAACCCTACCCAGCTTCCTAGCCTCTTCCCTCACCAGGCTCTGCTCTGATGTCCATGAGTGAGTCTCCCTGGTCTTCTGGCAATTCCTTGGTCACACCGTACTCCCTTCTCCCCTACTCCACTCCTACTCTTCTTCCAGAGCTCAGCAAACACTTTACCTCCCTAGGGAGGCCTTCCCTAACCCATGACCAGATCAACTCCTCTTACTATATGCACTTTATCATTTTTTTATAGCTATAAATTGGTATTTATTATCTGATTATTGGATTTGTCTATGTCTCCCCCATTACCTGCAAGCCCCATGACAGAGAATATGTATGCTTTAATTACAGTGACCATTCATCTCAACTTTCCTGAGATAGTTCCAGTTTATACCTGCTGCCCTAGAGTACTTAAAAGTGCCCCCCTTGACTCTCAAAGGCATATAACTGAACTAAAATTTGTATGGTTATTCTGGTTTCAGTTCATCATTGAATCCCCTGTAAATACTTTTACAATTATATCAAGTAGTCATTAAAATTGATTGAATTATTAACGAGTACAAATCTTGTAACAGAACACTCTAATTTTATATATTTATATTTTTTTATATTATATATTATACTATCTATATTTTTATATTTTATATCTGTATATATAAATACATATTATGTCTCATTCTTATGCCATTTTCTGAGCAATGCTCCCATTTTTATTTATAAAACAGGCTGACCTGTTAAGTCTATATATTATTTACATATTATATTTATATATTTACATATGTATATCAGGCAAAAAGCCAAGATCAACCAAGTAGCTTCTACCAAACTGCTAAACAAACAGAGTCATCAAATATACAACCAACTCTTAACAGTCTCTGGCATTTGCAATCACGAAGCTTAGTTACCAACTATGCTACACTTTAGATCAAGTCTAGAGAAGGTGCCATTGTGTCCATGTTACTCCAAAATGGGTCATTGGAAAATTAACTGCTTTGATGAGGTCAATGCCTCAAAGGCTGTTTAAAGAACATTTTGACCCAAATAAAGGTATCAAAGTGTTTATCCACCACAGAAGTTCAACAAAAAGTATTTTGCCTTAATAACTTCACTTAGTAAAAACAAAGTGATATTCGTATACATGTTGTTGTAGACAAGCAAGACTCATCAAATTCAACCATAGTTGTAGAAGAAATGAAATTACATTTCCATTCATTAATTGGGTTCAACCAACATAAAAGGTCTTTGTTCCACAATTGCCTTTGAGAAGGGAAATGTAAAATTAAGCACAGTTCACGAATCTGCTTTGGGCATTAGCCAATATTTGATCATTAATTCCATCAAAGCAGTAATAGCTTAGGCGAACTATTTTGTAACTATAGTTCTGAATTCCCCATTAATCAGATTAAAGAAGTTAAGAGATCCTTAGGTTGCCAAGACCAGAAAATAACATCCAAGCATTCCTGGGGTTGGGGGCAGACTATCTCATTCTTAACCTGGCTCCAGAAAGCTATAATGTACCACAGGAATTGTAAATAAAAGAGAAGTCAGGCAATAAGACCACCAACCAACATGATAGGTGAAATCATGTAACTTAAGAGAGAATATGGCCTAGGTCAGCCAGAATACCTGCTTGGTTTAGTTGTTTTCCTATGGGGTGAAAATTCTGAACAATCTACGCAGCCAAGATAAGAATCTTCAACAGGGAACTAGACAGGAATGAATGTGTAAAACCATCTTCAAAAGGAAGCTGTGCATCAGAATTTCCTTGCATTACTCATTTTACTGGCTCGTATTTTTTTCCTGTCTTTAATTACACATGGAAATAAACTAACAATAACTGTGGTTTTCATTACAAGTCCATAGGCCCACAGAGTCTCAAGTGAAACAGCTCAATCTTTATCAGAATCCTGTTATTTATTTTAAAAGCCTCAGAAAGAATGGAGGCAAGAATTAAACCCCTTAGTGGATAGCACTGTCCTCGCCGGGCATCTGACACTTTTGTCTTTCATCTTCAGCAAGAATTATTATCCTCATAAATTGCTGCAAACCCAACCTAAAAATTAAGTGGAACTGTTACATATGAGTTCTTAGCCTGAGTTCTTAGCACTGGAGTTCAAGGACCCACCTCTAAAGGTCCATAAATCTTATGATTATATGCATAAATTTGTAGTGGTCTAACTACATTTTTCTGGGGAAAGGACCTTTATCTTCAAATTATACATTGGTTCTTGACCCCCAAAGTTAAAAAAACCTTTCTCATTATCAAATGAATTCCTCATTTGAAAACCAACTCTTCAGTTAAAAATTAGTAAAATGGGCCGGGTGCAGTGGCTCACACCTGTAATCCCAGCACTTTGGGAGGCCAAGGCAGGTGATCACTTGAGGTCAGGAGTTCAAGACCAGCCTGGCCAACATGGTAAAACCCTGTCTCTACCAAAAAAATACAAAAATTAGCCAGGCATAGTGGTGGGTACCTGTAATCCCAGCTACTCAGGAGGCTGAGGCAGGAGAATCACTTGAACCCGGGAGGCAGAAGTTGCGGTGAGCCGAGATCATGCCATTGCACTCCAGCCTGGGTGACAGAGTGAGATTCTGTCTCAAAAAAAAAAAAAAAAAAAAAAATTGGCTCTGCTAACAGATACCGTGGACCCCAAATCCGCTTTGCAAAGTAGATTTTCACATAATTAGTCTATATTAAATGGACTAAGTCATAACAGCTCTATATCCATTCTTCTAAAAATGCATTTTTGGCCATGCATGGTGGCTCATACCTGTAATCCCAGTACTTTGGAAGAACAAGGCAGGAGGATCACCTAAGGCTAGGAGTTTGAGACCAGTCTGGAAAACATAGCAAGATCTTGTCTCCACAAAAAAATTTAAAAAATTAGCCAGACATGGTGGCATATGCCTGTAGTCCTAGCTATTTGGTAGGCTGAGGCAGGAGGATTGCTTGAGGCCAGGGGTTGGAGGTTACAGTAAGCTATGATCATGCCACTGCACTCCAGCCTAGGTGACAGAGAACGACCTCGTCATTTAAAAAAAAAAAGATGCATTTTTTCACTCACCAAATATTTATCGAGTGTCTGTTGCATACCATGCACATATTAAATATTAGAGGATTGTGAACAAAACTAACATTCTTCCTGCCCTTGTAATATATAGCGGAAAAGATAACAACAAATAAGCAAATACACAGATGATTAAAATACATGATAACAAATGTTCTTAATCACTGCAAAAAAACCCAAGAAACCAGCAGGTAGCTGTCATTTAGCATAACATGAGATGGTCAGGGAAGGCCTCATTCTTTTTTGCTCCACCCAAGGAAGAAATCCTTAAAAATTATTAGAGGGGGATTCTGAGGTGTGGAATACCTTTAAAACATCAAAGTTACCATTAAAATTTTAGATAAAATTATAAATGGTCATCAAAATATTTGTTATTTTTAAATTCTAGTTTCCTTCCAACCGAGAAGAAAGGATTACAAATGGAGAGGAGGTTAAGAAACACGTGGCAATAGATCAATTATCTTCCTAACTTAAATTGGTTAGCTAAGAAGACAAAGGGAAATTGCAAGATCAGAAAAAAAGTTACAAGGCAAAATTATGTCATATTGTAGACTTGGTTCTTGTTAGTTTAAATAGAATGAACATGAAGTCAGCAAATGATTCCTATAACATGTCTCCACAATACACCCAGAAAATGACAAGCTTTATTCAAAAACTAGATTCAGAACCATTAGCAATACACGTGTGTGAAGGAGCTGTGCCCTCTATCTATACCTTAATGTGGTTTTATGGCTCTGATAAGCAGGACAAAATTATTGTATAGCCTTTCAAATTCAAGGGACAGGATTCAGCATGATTAAGTCTAGAGACGTCATCACGCTGACCTTCCACAAGACAGCCAACTCCCAGATCTTCCTTCACTCAGAGCTCCCTCACTGAAGATGGTCTCTGCCCCTCCAGGACTCTGAGACCCTGCAGAGACCCTCGAAAGCAGAACAAAAAGAAATTGAAATGATACATGTTAGAGTCAAATAAAAACACTTGCTCTCATATCACAAAAGCAAACCACATCTTGAAACTACCAATTCTTAACTGCACTTTCGTACATAAACTTTCCAAAATTCAAGTAAAAAAAATAAACATCCTAATATCAAGTGTATATTTTAAGAGATTTATTCATAAAAATGTAGTAAATGTTGGGCATGGAAGAATGATAGAGAGAAAAGGTTAAGTGTTAAAGAATGTGGAAAAAGAGGGAAAAGCCAGAATAAAAGAGGGAGCCTCAACCCCGAAAGGGTGCAAAGGGTTCAAAGAGATTAACTGTTGAGGAAAAGGTGGAGAAGGGAGAGGAGAGAAGAGAGGGATTAAAGGGGAAAGGGGGTAGGGGAGACGAAGGGGAGGGAAACGGGAGAGAAGAGATGGGAGGGGAACAAAGGGGAGGGAAGAAGAGAAGAGAAATCTAACAAAACTTGATCAAGAAACAAAATCTTACATTGTCTGTCGTAACAACTGTTCACGTATTTTTAGTACTTCAGAAAGATCATAGAGTTGGCTGTCCCATGACTCAAAGAATTAAACTGTTCAAACATTTCAGACTACAAAGGAGTGACCAAGGAAACTGTGTTTTGTGGTGTTGAACTGCAAGTTCTTCCATAAGCACAGCACAGGATACATTTGCTTCATGGATTCTTCTATTTAGACAAGAACAGAAAAGAAGAAAAAAAAAATTAACAGCCTAGCTAATTTGCAGTGACTATACACTTCTAAAAAAGGGACTTCCCAACATCAAGGAAACTGTTTACCTCTTCCTCACTACGGGAAAATTTGTGGTTAATTAAAAAAAAAAAAACATGAGTTATTAGATCAATGGAGTTCATAAGAATAATAACAGCAGCAGCAATTCTTGTTTTTTCCTAGGAGGAAATTACAAACTGTTGAGAAGCAAGGCCTTAGATGTATCGTTTTGAGATGTATATGTGTGTGCACACACATGTGCTTGTTTTCTGTCATTAAAGAAATTTCTACAATAATAGACACCTTTTTAAAAAAATTAGATTTACTTTTATTCAATTCAATCTTTTTTTAATAGGTCAAGGCTTTATTTTTCTTTAGGGAAATTAGGTACTTTATGACACTAACCACAAAACCCAGCAAACTATTTCATACCAAAATAATTATTAAAAGTAAACCACAGGGCTCAGGAAATGTCCAAGGAAGAGTTCCTTCTCCAAGCATTAACCTCCAAAAGTCCTCAGAGACACAGAAAAATACAGCCCCTGTTTCTGAAAGGATTTTTACTTGCAATGAAATGATAAAACTGCCATTAAACATAGGGTTTATGAAAAGACAGACAACAGAGTTTCTTAGGGGTTATATACCCAAGAAGACGGCAGTGTACAAATGTATTTTGAATAGTCAATGAATAAATGAACAAATATCAGTGTGAGGCCTCCAAACACACAGCTTCATAAACTGGACTTTTGTATACTGAAGCATATTTTTCATTTCTTATGTTTCATGTCAGAAATGTTATCTTTCATTTCTCAGTAAGGTTTGGCTGGCAAAACAGAAGCTGCATAAGAATATGGACTGTGGGCTGGGAGCGGTGGCTCACCCCTGTAATCCCAGCACTTTGGGAGGCTGAGGCGGGCAGATCGCCTGAAGTCGGGAGTTCGAGACCAGCCTGACCAACATGGAGAAACCCCGTCCTTACTAAAAATACAAAATTAGCTAGGCATGGTGGCACATGCCTGTAATCCCAGCTACTAGGGAGGCTGAGGCAGGAGAATCACTGGAACCTAGGAGGCGGAGGTTGTGGTGAGCCGAGATTACACCATTGCACTCCACCCTGGGCAATAAGAGCCAAACTTCCTCTAAAAAAAAAAAAAAAAAAAGAATATGGACTGTGGACTAGCACAGAGTAGGTGCTCACTAAGTGTTTGGGAAGTTAATGATCAATAATGATTCAATACACAAATGAATAGTGAAAAATGAATGGATGGCGGTTCCCTCACACATCACCTCAGTTTCCCTGTACTTGGCCTGTCACCCACCCCATGACACCATATTTGAGTCTCAAGCCATCAGAATATCATCTGAAAAGTTAAAGGGACTTGCCAAAAACTAACTTTATTTCACTCCCCGGATTTTCATGAAGGAATGGAATAGTTTCAGGGAGAACATCTAAACGCGCGAATCAGAAAAGAAGTCGAATTCTGCTCCTTGATCTGGCAGGTCCATGACTCTAGGCCAGACTTTCTCAGCCTTGGCACGATTGACATTTGGGGCTGGATCATTGTTGCAGAGGCTGTCCTATGCATTCCAGAATTTTCGGCAGCACACCTGGCCTATACCCAGGAGATGCCAGTAACACCCTGCGCTGCCAGTTGGGACCACCAAAAACAGCTCTCCAGACATTGCCCAATAGACATTGGCAATGTCTTCTGGGAGCTAAAATCATCCTCAGGTGAGAGCCACTGCTCTAGGCAAATCTCTTGGTTGCTTAAGCCTTGTTTTCTCATATGAAAATGTGTACAATACCACTTTCCTCAAGTAATGGTTGTAGTAATTAAATTACAAAAATAACAATAATGACAATACTAACAATAATAAGACCCATGTTTATTGAGGGCCTATTACATGCCAGGCACAGAATAGAGACAAATCACTTGATTCCCTCCAATCCTCACTACAATCATATAGATTGCAGTTCTCTTACTCCCATAAGCACCCAAATAGCAGTTGTCATAGCCAAAATTCAAATTGAAGTCATCTGACTCCAAGGCCCTGAGCTCTCCACCATACTCTATAACCCATTTTCCAATGCAGTTTGTCACCCAGTAGGCCCTCAACAAATACTTGTCTCCTTCAAACATTTTTCTTAATTTTCTTTTCCCAGAATAATCAAAGTTTGGTATGCCTTCCTACTGCATGGAATCTAAAATGGTCCCTTAAAGTCCTCATGTAAAATATATCACAGTTGCCTCTTCAAACCTTATAATTAATGACTTCCTGCTGCCTGGTATATGCAGCAATGCTTCACAACCCTTGATATCTCTTGGCATCAGTGCTGTCTATATTCAACTGTTAAGTTCCTAGAAATCAGAGACCACAAATAAAGTATCCATTACACATTTCTAGGTGATGATGGTGACCCTGGATATAAGAAAACTATACTGTTATTGATTTGACATTGTCACAGTTTACAATGAAAAATTCATATTCAGAATTTCAGAAGGATTTAAGACCGCTGAACTTCAATCCAAGTTGAGTAATTTTATTTTTTTCAGTACTAAATTACATCTAATGAATGGGAGGAGAGGGAATCTATAATTATTTAAGCTTCTTAATTCCAGGCCTTTAGTCCTGATATTTTAGCCACTCGAAACAATGGAATACAAAATGAGCTTGGCTAATGTCAGCCGAGCTTTTTCTACAGGATTTCAAAGATCTTACAAGATTAGTGTGCAAATGAACAACCTTCACGGTAACAGCATATAAGGAATAGCATTTAAAGGTAAAAAAAAAAAAAAAAAAGTTACACAAGGAAAACAACAAACCATAAAGAGGAATTGTTATTACCCCAATTTCCTTTTCTGACTTTTATTCCTATAATGAGAGGTTTCTATAATTTATACATAAGAATATTTACTTGAGGTCTCCTTTGGTAGAATAAATCCTAATTTGTAGGCCATAACTGCCTTTTTCTGGTTCAGTCACTTTCTCTAAGCATGCTGTTTCCCAGTTATAAAGTAGTATTTCAAATTCTATTTTATATTTCCCCTGTGCTACAGAGGGCCCATTCAAAATTTAGAGCTAATAAAAATGACAAGAACAATATCCAATTTTTTTTAAATGAAAAGGGGGAAGGAACTAATTAAGGCCACTAAGAGTCACCACAAAAGAATAAAAGAGACACAATGACCACTTCACAACACTAGGATGGCTATAATTTTTTTTTAACTGAAAATAACAAGTGTTGGCAAAGATGTGGAAAAACTGGCACCCTGACACATTGCTGGTGGGAATGTAAAGTGGTTTGGCTGCTGTAAGAACAGCATGGCAGCTCCTTAAAAGATTAAACATACCATGTGATGATCTATGGTATGTTTAATCATGTGACCCAGCCATTCAGCTCTTAGGTAAATACTCAAGAGAACTGAAAACATATGTTCACACAAAAACTTGTACAAGAAAGTTCATAGCAGGCAAAAGTGGAAGCAATTCAAATGTCCATCAGCTGAAAAATGAATAAACAAAATGTGGTGTATCCCTACACTGGAATATTACTTGTCCATAAAAAGGAATGACCATAAAAACGTCATTCCTTTCAAGGCTGAATCTTGAAAATATGCTAAGTGAAAGAAGCTAGACATGAAAGGCCACATAATGTATAATCCCATTTATATGAAATGTCCAGTAGGCAAATCCATAAAGACAAAGTAGATTAATGGTTGCCATGGGATAGGAGCAGGGGAGTTGGGACTAACTACTAATAGGTACGAGCCTTCTTATTGGGGTGATGGAAATGTTTTGGAATTAGATAATGGTGACAGCTACACAACATAGTGAATATATTAAAAACTACTGAAGTGTACATGTTAAAATGATAAATTTCATTTATGTGAATTACAACTCAATTTAAAATTATGCTAAAAGAAAAATGTAGAGACTGAAAAACACTAAATTTATAGATGTCTATTTAGTTCCTCACCCCTTATAACCACACAGCACCTGATAGTGGTCCCAGTATAGGTTTCTTTGTGAAAACCCCCTGCTCTCTTCAGTGACATGAACAACAAAAATGAGAAACCAATGCTGGAAACTTTAAACAATGAGAACCAGTTTACCCTAAGAGCATACTAAGGAGATTACATCAGAGTAGAGAACTACAAAAACAAACAAACAAACAAAAAACAGTAGATTTTTGACCAAAGAAATAAGACAGTGGAAGAAACTGTTTTAAAGGGAGGGGGCATTTGTCCTAGGAAAGGAAGACAAAACAAAGGCTAAACTGCTACTGTGTCTTTGCCCGTTTTGGGTGTATAACTTTGTCCACGTAAACAGATAGACGTGGCATCCTACAGGTAAAAAGAATATTGTAAATCAGACTTAAAAACAACAACAACAAAAAAGAGCCAATGTGACAATGCTTAAATCAGAGAAATAAAAACTGTAGCAAAGGAAATACATGCCCAATTTTCTGTCAGGTCACTTCCCAGTTATTTCCTCTTTCCAACACTCCACAACTATTTCCTGCTCAGCTTCTTCCTCACTCCCTGCATTTCTTCATTTAACCATTCGTCCTCCTGCACAGACACACCATTTTTCCTCACTGGTGTCCCAAATCATTAGCAAATCTGCCTTCTCACTATGCATTCTCCCAAGGATGAACCTCACATCCTACAACCTCCTCTATCTCCTCAATTGTTGCCCAGATATTTTATATTATCATCAGATTATCATCATAATCATTCATTCATTTATTCACTCACTCCCTCAACAAATGAGTGTGTTGGAGAACTAAAGAAACATACCATGGTAATCCAAGTCTGACGCTCTCTCTGCTGTATCAGAACCTAGGGCATCAGAGTCTAGGATGAGACACAGAATTCATCAAATGATCACACAAATAAATGTAAAAGGACAAGCAAATTAAGTAATTAAGTACAAGGCAAAATGAAGGTGATGTATCAGGACCTATGAGTGTATTAACAAGGGGATGAGTAGGAGAGTGAAAGGGTGGAAGGAGAGGTAGAAAGAGGTCAGACTATTCCAAGAAGAAAAAGCAGCATATGCAAAGGCCCTGTGCAGGGAAGGAGTATAATGCATTTTCAGGAATAAATGAAGTCCACTTTTGCTAAAGCACTATGGGGAGGCAATGTGGGAGACCAGGGAGGTTGGCAAAGGCCAATCCATTTGGGTCTTTATAAAAACACAGGGGGAAGGGTTAGAGGGCTGTCGCAATAATCCACAGAGAGATGATAGTAGCTGAGCTATGAAAATAGCAGCAAAAATACTGAGATGTGGACACACAGTCTAATCATGAAAATGACAATAACAACCACAATCATAATAATAGTAGCAGCTATCACTTGCTGAATGCTTATTAGGTGCCAGGAACCATGCTATGCACTTTAAATATATTGTGTTTTCCTCACAATAACTCTGAATGATAAATAGTATGACCCCCATTTTGCATGTGACAAAACCAAGACTCCAAGGGGACTAAGTGACTTAAGTTACTTGGCCAAGACTGTGCAACTGACATAAACATACAGCAGGAATTCAATAAAGTCGATCTGCCTGGCTTCCACTAACACAACATGGTTTCCTCACTATAAAAATAACAATAACATCAGCTACTATAAAGCCAGGAACTGTGCTAGGCACATTTCTATCAACTGGGCTTTTAATCCTCCCAACTGCATGATGTAGGTAGCATTATCCCCACTTTACACATGGGGAGACTGAGGCAGAACCAGATCAGTTACAGGCCTAAGGTGGGTACACATATCCCAGCTCAGAGTCACAGTACTGGGATTCAGATCCACTGAAGCCAACAAAAAGTTCTGGATGGTTTTTCCTCTTCAATTTGGATGCTGATTAATTAAAAATGAAAACTATGAGTCACCACTTTATCTGTGATCAGTTTAAAGCCCTCCATAAAAATCTAAAATGTACGTTGCTTCTGCAACCAACATTTATATTTTTATTGTAATCTCTGACCCACAGCACTCAGGGGTCCCAGATTTGTATCACTACCTGTTACCCTGGCACTGACTGCAAAAAGATAAAGATAACCTTGGTTATAGATTAAAAATGTTGGGTATTTCCACCAACATGGGTGGAAGAAATGACTTTGACAATCAAGTCATCTTGGGGAATCGTATTATTCTTCACAAAATGTACAGTGAAAGTGTCAGCATTTTAAAATCAAGACTGAAAATAGATGTTGCTTTCAACCAAAGAGGACAATATTAAACTATGAGAATTCAAGAAAACAGAAAAGAGTGAAATGGGCTCCCTAAATTCTTAATTACTCCACCATCACACCTATCCCCCTTCAAAATATAAGGCAAAAATAATATCGTATTATTTATTTATTTTTTTAGTCCACCAAAATAGAAAATCTTTCCTGTCTGGCCAAAAGAATCCATTTCTTTTCTGTAGTCCATTCATTCCCAGAAAATATTTAATAAATGATCTTTAGTATAACAGTAGATGCTATAATAAGTCTTCATTTATATGATTTGTAGAAATTTCCATCGAGACAAAAAATAAAATACCTCTCTGAATATGTACAATCTGAGAACACAGGTTAAAAAACTCGAACAAACAAACTCCTTGAGCACAAAGATTGGTATTTTAGATTTCCTGTATCACTCTGACCTTCAGCACCTGGGATAGGTGTAATACAATTTTCCATTCACATGTGGCATTAAATTGGCTTGAAGGGAGTGAATTAGAGGTATACCCTCTGGACTAAATTATAATACAAATCCCTGCATACTCCCATTAAAAATAATTTATAAAATTAGAATAGTAGATGTTCTCCTTGCTAATGTATTTAGCATATGTTAGAGTCAGAAAACCTGCAATAAAAGTCTCCTATAAAATGGGTACAGTTTCTGCAACCTTTATCACACAAACATGGTCTTGGTGCTTCTGCTTTAACCACTTAACCCCTACACATCACTTGTTGGTGGGATTTGCTCAAGTATTTTGAAATGTTTAGTTTGTTGTCAAGGCAATAGATATGGCCTAACAAATCACTCTGTCCCAGGTTATGTTTCATGACTATCTTAGAAAGACGGTGTTTGTAAGCTTCACAAACTGCTGTGCATCCAAGCAGCTTTAAATGTTTTACTACCTGCAAAAGTATTTAGGAAATTCCTCATAGGCACTAAAAGAAAAAAAAATCCTTTCAGATGAGATTCCCTTTTCTAAATAAGAAAGAATGCTTTGCCATATTTCTAAAATGAATACAAACTAAACACAATCTTCAAAAATAGCAACAGAGGCCAGGCGCAGTGGCTCATGCCTGTAATCCCAGCACTTTAGGAGGCCGAGGCAGGCAGATCACCTGAGGTCAGGAATTCAAGACCAGCCTGGCCAACATGAAGAAACCCTGTCTTTACTAAAAATACAAAAATTAGCTGGTGTGGTGGCACATGCCTGTAATCCCTACTACTCGGGAGTCTGAGACAGGAGAATCATTTGAACCCAGGAGACGGAGGCTGCAGTGAGTCAAGATTGTGCCACTGCTCTCCAGCCTGCGCGACTGAGCGCAACTCCGTCTCAAAAAACAAAAACAAAAATAGCAACAAAAGATTAAAATTTTGCTTCATAACAGTGGATTTGATTTATGATGTAAAAGACCCCTATATAAAATGTTGTGGTATACATATGAACAAAAATAAATCACAGATAATCTAAAAATGTGTATTATATACTTATATTTTTTAAATACATGCCTTTGAAATTAGATTGATTTAATATATTAGCTTTGTATGAGAAATATTTTGAAAATATTTGCATGTTGTAATTAGATTTATTTTTTACCTTTTATTTTCTGAAACACGGTTTCACTCTGTCACCCAGGCAGGAGTGCAATGGTGCAAAGAGGGCTCACTGCAGCCTCAACCTCCCAGGCTCAAGCAATCCTCCCACCTCAGCCTCCCAAGTAGCTGGGACCACAGGTACACACCACCATGCTCAGCCAATTTTTAAAATTTTTGTAGAGATGAGGTCTTGTCACGTTGTCCAGGCTGGTCTCAAACTCCTGGGCTCAGGAGATCCTCCCACCTCGGCCTCCCAAAGTGCTAAGATTATAGGAATAAGCAGCTATGCCCAGCCTAGATTTATTTTTAAATAATGTAAGACAGTTCATTGTTTTTTAAAAACCAAATGCAATATTTATATCAAGAGTTATCACGTAATTTTCTATATGTTTTTTAAAAATTAGAAGTGTTCTATATCAGGCTCTCTTAAAAAGAGGCAAATATTAATTTTAATGCATGTTTCATGGCATCTATTAAAATATACTAGTTTGCAAATGAAAACATAATACATCGCTTGGGAGAAAATTAAAATTTTAAAAGAAAATCTATTTACAACAGCATCAAAACATTTAAATAACTAAGAATAAATCTATCAAAAGATGACCTAACCATTCCACTCCCAGGTATTTAACCAAAAGAAAATACATCATCCACTGAAGACATGTACAGGGATATTCAGGGCAGCTTTGTTCGTCATATCCTCACCTAGGAAAGAACCCAAATGCCCACCATAATGAGTAGAAAGATTGAATAAATTATTCATACATCAAAAAGTACAAACTACTGTTACATGTCCCAGTACGAATGTATTTCAGCTATACTGTTAGACTAAAAAAGCTAGTCACAAAAGAACAAATACTATTTGATTCCATTTCCTTGGAGTTCAAGAATAGACAAAACTAAGTCAGAGTGATTGAGGTCAGACTAATGGATTCTTTCGGGAAGTGCTTACTGGCTAAGATGGAGAAAAGGGAATCTTCTACAGTGCTGGAAATGTCCTAATTCTTGACCTGGGCAGTAGCTACATGGGTGTGTATCTATGTATAAATAAATAAACAAATAACAAATGCAAAGCAGCCTGGATGACACTACTATTTTTTTAATGCCTGTGAATTTTAACGTGTTGCCATTACCCTGATGACCAAGCTATCACGATTAAAATGCCAACCAAGGACATGAGAATTGGTTCTCCAGCATCTTACCTTGCCATTAAGGCACAAGAAGGGAGATGCACAAAGTTTATAGCCCAGTCCATAGGATCATCAGGTCATCTTTACAGTCATCTATTTGGAAAAGGAACCAAATCAAACAACACAAAGCCATCTGACTTTTTGTAAAAACAAAAAACAATGCTTTAATAAGGGGTCACATTTCTGATGAAGGGCCTGATGCCCAGCTTTGCTCACATACATAACACCACACCCTATTTCGTTAAGCAAACCAACCACAATAGCCACCTGCAAATGTGAAGAAACTTAAATAATTATATATATAGCTCACCTTTTCACAGAAAAAGATTATAGAATATGTAGAAACAGCAGTTTCCCTCAGTGATCTTCCCAAGGGGGCTATTTTGCTCAAGGCCAGAAGTTGGGGGAGACTCAGTAGAAAAGATACTAGGAGAGGAAAGAGGTCATTGGCTACCTGGATGCCACTGCCTCCTATACACTTCATATAGCTGGGGTGACATGGGTGGGACAATGTGCGCCTCGTGAACTGCTCAAATCCCAGTCGAAGAAAATGATGTCAGACGCAAATGGCATTCCTGCCTCATTTGAGTAGGTGTTGCCCCACCACAGCCAGAAAATATTCAAACTGTCTGATTGAGATAGCACAACTTATAAATGAGGACACTGTTGTCTATGTGCCATTATGGATACCAAAATGGCATAAACTGAAGATCATTCCAATGCTGGCTTGTACACAGGAACTAACTGAAGCTCACTATTTGGGGCCCAATACCGAGATTCACTTCTAATGCATGTGACATTACATTCATGTTGCCAAGTGTTGGTGAATACATAAAGAAAAGTAGTGTTCTTCCACATAACTGGGTTTTTAAATATATACCTTATATACACTATAGGAGTGGTTCTCAACAGGAGCAATTTTTCCACCCAAGGAACATCTGGCAGTGACTAGAGACATTTTTGGTCATCATAACTTGAGCATTGGGAGAGGGTGCATGCTATGAGCATCTAATGGGTAGAAGCCAGGGATGCTACGTGTTCCACAACACACATCACAGCTCCTCACACCAAAGAGCTATATGACCTAAAATGACTAAAATGCCGAGCTTGAGAAATCCTTCACTATACAGCATAGATAGCTATAATGCAAAAATTCAAAGAGGTAAATCAGCAAATTAGAAAATCTGGCTGGGTGCAGTGGCTTACGCCTGTAATCCCAACACTTTGGGAGGCCGAAGCAGGCAGACTACTTGAGCCTAGTAGTTCAAGACCAGCCTGGGCAACATGGCGAAACCCCATCTCTACAAAAAATACAAAAAAATTAGCCAGGTGTGGTGGCAAGCGCCTATAGTTCCAGCTACTCAGGAGGCTGAAGTGGGAAGATCACTTCGGCCCAGGAAATCGAGGTTGCAGTGAACGGTGATTGCACCACTGCACTTCAGCATGGGTGGCAGAGGGAGACCCTGTTTAAAAAAAAAAAAAAAAAAAAAAAAAGCTAAAGACTTTAGCTCATAAAACAAGAAAAAATTTAAAGTAATAAATCAAAGCAAATGAAACATTTAGAAACCCTTTAATTTTCCTCTTCAAATATTATACAGGGTAAAGCTTTAAAAATATGTATATGTAATTAAAATATGCAATGCTATCTTTTTAGTGGAGGAGAGGAAATTTTTAGTGGGGCAGAGGAATCAATCAATAAGGAATTTTATGAATAAATTGTGATAAAACTATACTATTAAAAAAATTGGCCATTAAAAATAGCGATTTTGAGCTAAATGTACTGATTTGGAGAGATGCCAATAAAATAATGCCAGGGAAGTCAAGTTACAAGATTCTGTACACAGAACGAGTCCACTTTTGTAAAAATTAGAAAAACAAATTTCTCTAGATACATATCTTATTTGCATGGGTTGGGGAAGGATTGTTGATATAAACCAAACTCTTAATATTGATTTCTTTAGAAGAGTAGGATTAGGGATGGTGAGTAGGGAAATTAACCACATTTTATCTATACACTATCGTTATTCTTTTGGAATTTTTAAAAAAATCATATAATGAAAGCTTGAGCTTAAGAAGGGAGGGAAGGAAAAAGCAAGGAGATGAGAGAGGAAAGAAAAAAAGGGCATCACTGTAACAGCACATAGGAAAACTTGAGTCTGTTGTTCCTATTTTTACCAGTGAGTGCTGCTGTTGACCAATTTAATGGATAAAAGCAGTGAAATAAAATTGAAGAAAGCAACTCCAAACATCTGGACCTTTGCTCACTATCAGACCCTTTCAGCTAGCAACACAGTTTAGTTCAGTTGGCTTTGTTTTGTTTCGTTTCTCTGATCCACTACTCATCTTTGAAAATTCTTCATCAGATAGTGATGGAATCAACTAGTCATATCTCTTTTCAAAAACAGAGGCACCAACTGTGCTAGATGACAGCTTCACTTCTGGCAAGTACAGATAAGGATTCAGCACATCCGTCTCTACTTCAAGGAGCAACTCTCAGGGCACAGCAACTTAATTATCCAAGTCTCATTCCCAGAAAGTTCCCCGAATACCTCTGCTCCACCAGTCTTGGAAACTAAGGCCTCCTCTACTGTTGTTCACTATTATTCAAAGCATGAAACTGCATTTTCCAAGTTCTACTGCACCAATGAAATAGACCCAGCATGAAACATATAGGCAGTTCTAATAATGCCTCTTGCATACACACTTAAATGCACACACAGGGATGTCATGCAGTGCACAGCTTTGAAAAACGCACAACTGTTGCATTCCAGTATTTTGCCTCTACTTGCCATTAGATGCCACCAGCCCTATCTTGAAAAATAACAGAATAATAAGATTTAAAAGAGAAAAAACTGTGCCCGTTTGAACTTTCAAATACCCAAGGTTTTTATATTTTGCATAAGTAGCCATTCTTCTTAACTTGCCATGAAGAGGTCTTGAGTCTCTTGGGTCTCTAGATTCCTTTCTATTGACAGGCATTTTCTTACAACTTGCACATAAAGAATTGCAAAACATGGTTGTTTTTGCTTGCAAAATAATGATTTATTACCATACTATTAATCCAGTACTAGTAAAATGAACTCAGGAACATGTATTTGTCTTTTCTATGTTATGACACTCAAACCACCACCACCACCACCACCCTGTTAAGAAGAAAACAACTTGGAGAGCTCTTCAGCGATCGTGGAGTTTTCTTTCATCCCAGACTTGAATCACAGTCGCGGAGGCCGGATTTCACAATCCCCCTCAGGGACTGCAAGTGCTGGCGCCAATCACAGCATTTCCCTGATTAGCAAACTGGCTTTAGACCCTTCAAAAACTTTCACATTTGAAATTTAACACATCTATATTTAGAACATGACTTGCAGGACAACATTTGCTGTATGCAAAACGGCAAAAGAAAAAAGGGCATTGGGACTATATTTGTTCATATAGAAATACAGAGATGATAACTCTAGGACCTCAAACAGAAGCAGAAACCTAGAAATTAGTGTCTCTAAAAAGAAGTTAGTGTGGGGGCTCGCAGAGCATCCACCATCTACAGTCTATTATTATTGGATGCATTTGGAATTAAGAAGTTTAATATCTTAAACCTACAAATACTGTGGCCAGGAAGTTAGTATATCTGCACGAGGACTCGGGTCTTGTATAAGAAATTCGAGAGTGAGAGAAATGAATCTGAATTTCATGCCTAGGTCTGAAAGGGGGGTGCTACTCCTCAGCTACAGCCATTTGTTGATTGGACAGACTAGGGACTTGGAATTTCCAGATTCTCCAGTTTTCCAAGAGAAGCCAGATATAGGGGTTTTGATGTGAAAGTTCCTAATTTTTAAAAAATATTGACCACTATTTCACATTTGTCAAAAACTGATTGTCCATGGGCCACATTCAGCCTGTGGCCTTGGGGTTTGCAACTTCAAGTAAGATGTTGAAATACTCAATGAAGTAGTAAAATTAGTGCCAGGTGATAAATGTGAAATTTTTTAAATTGTGGTAAAAAACAAATAAACAAACATGTTACATAAAATTTACCATTTTAACCATTTCTAAATATACAGTTCATTGATGTTAATTACATTCACATTGTTGTGCAAGAGATCTCCAGAACTTTTTTGTCTTGCAAAACTGAAGCTCTATACCCATTAAATACCAACTCCCTTTTTCCCACTACCCCCTCCCCCTAGCAACCACCATTGTACTTTCTGTCTCTATGAGTTTGACTCCTCTACATGCCTCATGTAAGTGGATTCATACAGTATTTACCTTCTTGTCACTGGCTTACTTAACTTACTATAAGTGGATTCATACAGTATTTACCTTCTTGTCACTGGCTTACTTAACTTACTATAATGTCCTAAAGATTCATCTATGTTGTAGCATGGCATATGACAGGATTTCCTCCCTTTTTAAGGCTGAATAATACTCCATTGTATGTATGCAGCACATTTTGTTTATCCATTCATCTGCTGATGGACATTTGGGTTGCTTCCACTCTTGGCTATTGTGACTAGCACTGCTATGAACATGGATGTGCAATTATCTATAGGACCCTGCTTTCAATTCTTTTGGACATACATATATATATATATATATATGCACACAAAACTGGGATTACTGGATCACATGAGAAGTTTGTTTGTTTGTTTTTCTGAGACACAGTCTCACTCTGTTGCCCAGGCTGCAGTGCAGTGGCACGATCTCCATTCATTGCAGCCTCTGCCTCCTGGGTTCAAGCAATTCGCACGCCTCAGCCTCCCAAGTATGTGGGACTACAGGTGTGTGCCACCACGCCTAGCTAAATTTTTTATTTTTAGTAGAGATGGGGTTTTGCCATGCTGCCCAGGGTTGTCTCGAACTCCTGGCCTCAAGTGATCCACCTGAGTTGGCCTCTCAAAGTGCTGGGATTACTATTTTTAATTTTTTATGAACCTCTATGCTCCTTTCCGTAGCAGCTGTATCATTTTACAATCCCACCAAGAGTGCACAAGAGTTCCACTTTCTTTACATTCTCAACAACACTCATTATATTTCTTTAATAGTAGCCATCCTAATGAGTATGAGGTGATACTTCTCTGTGGTTCCGATTTGCATTTCTTAGATGATGAGTGACATTGAGCACTTTTTCACGTGCTTGTTGGTCATCTGTATACCACTCCTGGAGAAATGTCTCTTAAAGTCCTTTGCCAATTATTTAATCAGGTTATTTTATTTTTTGTGATTGAGTTGTGGGAGTTCTTTATGCATTCTGGATATTAACCAATTATTAGATAGATGATTTGCAAATACTTTTTACCATTCTGTAGTTTGTCTCTGCAGTCTGATGATTGTGTCATTTGATGCACAAAAGATTTTAAGTTTAATGGAGTAGCATTCATCTGTTTTCTTTTTTTTTCTAGCACCTAGAAGACTGTCCTATGTCAATTTTTTCTTTTGTTGCCTGTGCTTTTGGTGTTACATACAATAAATCATTGCTAAGTTCAATATCATTATGTGTTTTCCATACATCTTCTTCTAGAAGTTTTATAGTTTTGGGTCTTACATTTAGGTCTTGAATCCATCTTGAGTTAATATTTGTACTTTGTGTAAGATAAGGGTCCAACTTCATTCCATTGCATCTATCTAGTTTTCCCAACCCCATTTGATGAAGAGACTGTCCTTACTTCATTGAATCATCTTGGCACCCTTGTCAAAGATCATTTGACCATATATGCAAGGGTTCACTTCTGAGCTCTCTATTCTATTACATTGGTCTATTTGTGTGTCTTTATGTCAATACCACACTGTTGTGATTATTGTAGTTTTGTAATGTGTTTTGAAACCAGAAAGTGTGAGTCCTTCAAATTTGTTCTTCTTTCTCAAAATTGCATTGGCTATTCAGGTAAATGCAAATTTTTGGTGAAAGACTTCTGGGTCAAGTTTTTCCAAGGTCCAAGGTGTTAAGGGTTCTCTTTCAATCTTCTACCACTAGTAGTATACAGAAGCACTAACTGCAGAAGAATTTACAGACATAATGCAACTTTCCAGAAATTTTAAACTTAGCATTAGGTATATAGCATACTCAAAGTATCGTGGCTTCTCTGAGAGAGAAAATAGTGGTTATCGCAAGGACAAAAAAACAAACACCGCATGTTCTCACTCATAGGTGGGAATTGAACAATGAGAACACATGGACACAGGAAGGGGAACATCACACACCAGGGACTGTTGTGGGGTGGGGGGAGGAGGGAGGGATAGCATCAGGAGATATACCTAATGCTAAATGACGAGTTAATGGGTGCAGCACACCAACATGGCACATGTATACATATGTAACAAACCTGCATATTGTGCACATGTACCCTAAAACTTAAAGTATAATAATTAAAAAAAAAAAGAAAATAGTGGTTAAGAAGACAGGTCCCAGAATTAAAGAGATCTGGGCTCAAGTTTTGGCTCCACCACTGCCTGTCTATGCAGCCTTGTGAACCTTATTTAACCTCAGTTTTCTCATCTTCAAAACAGAGATAATGACAGCATCTCCTTCACAGGGTTGCTGTGATGAATAAACAGAACAATGCAAATAAAGCACTTAGCACAGCGCTTACCCAGCACACAGTCAGCACTCAGTAACTTCTGGCTACCACCACCATTCTTGTTATTTATGCCTTTCAATAATAACTATTTTATTTTTATCAGTGGTGTAATTTTTGTAGGATAAAATGTAATGTTGGACACTTAGGAGATCCATGTGAAAACAGGTATCTTTTATGTATTAAAACATGAGGCTCAATGTCAGAAATAAGGAGCAGTCATACTGAGATCAAGAAGAGAAAAAAAGTGAGGGTAATTTATACTGCCCTAATGAAACCTCACACTGACTCATCCAAAAGGCATTTGGAATAGAAAACCACAGGCCAGATACAGATTCAACTTAATGCTTTACAAATTCAAAAACCAAACACCAAGACTTTTCAAAAAGTGGAAAGAAAGAGAATCCTTCAATTTGGTCTAGTCTAGCCTATACTACTCAGAAACAGAGAGGAACTTGGAACGAAACCCTTTACAAGTTAAACCTTGATCTAGTCGTTTATTCATTAAAAAGCCAGTTTCACACATAACTGCTAACATGAGAATACAAGAAAACTATCAGGTCAATTGTGTCATGAGTCGCAACTATTTAAATCTGCATCCATTCTCACTTTGGAAACTACCCTGATTTTCCTCTAGGTTTCATACTTCCTTTGGTGAAGTTCAGTCCCCCTTAGAATTCAGGAATGGAACATGGTGCTGGTGTCTATACTAACAAGCCTAAAACCCATTCCTTCATCACATGCACTGGCTCATGAATGGAACATGACTTAAGTGTGGCCAATAAGAACGGTTTGAGCTTCTCCTTTGCTATCGTGGAAGAGCTCCCAGAAATCAATCTCTCTCTCTCTCACCACATGCGGGAGAGAATAAGCAGCCCCAGCAGTATTTGGCAGACATCTTATCATCACGAAGTGGAACCAGCAACACTCTAAAAGTGACATAACACCATGAAGGCAGAGTGGATTGGATGAGAAACCAGGTACATGATGATAATTCCAGGCCTATGGTCAATCCAACCATGACACTCAAAGCAAGTCCAAAAGGATGTGGACTCTTCACCTAAACGAACGAATAAATCTCCTTTGTTGCTGTAGTTGGACTTTCGGTCATTTCCAACTGAATGGATTTTTACCTAATATGCTCCTCCAACCCTAATTTTAAAGAAATTGTTTTTTAATGACAGTATTTCCACGGATGTATGCCCCAGATAACTGGGCTTCAAAAGGATACGCCCATACAAGCAAACACATCTCATTTTCCACAGTCTTATATAAAATCCATAACAATGTTACTCGAGGATTGTCACCAGTCATCTCAGTGCAACCCATAAGAACTTGAAGATATGTCTCCTGAGAGCAGTAAACACTTTTTAGATACATTTCCTTTCCTCTCCTGAGTAAGCTAAGGGTATTTAATCTGTCCTAAAAGGATATACATTCATTTTTCGATGTTAACTAAATTGAAGGAACTCTAGATATTTGATATGACATTATGAAGACCTTGAACTTCAAAAGCGTCTTACCTCTACAGAGCCCAAAGGACTTCATACTCATTTACTGTCAACAATCCCGTAAAACAGACAGAAGCAGGGATTCATGCCCTAGAGGCAACAAGAGGAAGCCACTGACAAAGGTCACCAGGCACCAGGTAGTTGCAGAATGAGAAAACCATCAGGTAAATTGTGGCATGAGTGCCAACTATTTAAATCTGCATCCATTCTCATTTACTTTGGAAACTACCCTGATTTCCCTCTAGGAGTCAAACCTCCTTTGGCAAAGCTCACTCCACCTTAGAATCTAAGAGTGGAATGTGCTACTTAAAGCATACGCAGGAAGCACTCAAGAAGTGTTAGGTGCTGCACTGCTTTTGTTGTTCTCCAAACAGATGTTAGAATGTACAATTTCCAATTTATTTGATCACTGAACCTTCCTTTTCCCCCATTAAGCCCTGTATGGCATTATTATCCAGGTGACCTTTGAACTCTAGTTCTTGAACTATGTTTCATATCCCTCTTCCTCCTTCATCCACGGTACAAATCACCCTGGATGTGTCTACCTGCCCATCTCTTTTTCTCTAGCCCAACCTTTCTACCTTTCACCTCCCACGATTCCTTTTTTTCTCCCTTGGCCATTCAGTAGATGGACATGGTCTCAGGCAAAAGGCCATGCTCAATTTCCCAAGGATGAACTTTCTCAGGTTGTATTTCCCTCTCACTCAAAACCTCAACTCATAAAAATAAGGAAAGACAATCTTCAGGTCATGGAGCCTAAATTACTAAGCAAAAACCAGTTCTGATGTGATTTAAGGAAAAAGCAAAGCAAAAAAGGCAGTAACAACGTGCATTTCTGTCAGAGTGTGGTACTATGGTTAAATGCATGAATTAGGGCACCCAAGCAATCAGCATTCAAGCCCCACTTGGATTGCTTACCGGTCATGTGACCTGGAGATGAGTATCTGTAAAACTGACATGAAAGATGGTACTGAGCTCATGGGATTGTTCTGATTTAAATGAGATATTGCACAGAAGGTACTGAGTAGAGTGCCTGGCACATGGGAAGCATCAATAAATGCTCACTACTGCTATTAAATTACTGCTGCTGCTGCTGCTGCTTGCTGTTATTTCAGGACACCACTGCCGCAGCATGCCGTGACTCACTGCTCCACTCAGCTTGCCTGCCTCAGCCCTCATGAAGAATGTTCAAGTGCCCGCAGGAGAACCTGAATTATGCTCAGTGCCACACAGATCAGCCCAGCTCTGCAGCCCAAAGTTCTCCACTAATACAAAGCTTTCATGGAAGACACAGCAGAAAGACAATCATCTTGTGCTATTAAAAAGAAAAAAATCCAACTGCAGCACTTTGACAAAGATAACAAGGAAAATAAACAAAAGGCAAGCAGCTGGCTGCAGGGGCCCACAGTCCAGGCCAGTCTCTCCAGACTGGGACACAGGACCCTTGAGATTTCCCTGGGGATCTTCAATGAAACACAAACCTTGGATCTGACCTTCAGAAGAAATCACCACAATAGTTTCTTAACTTTATGACACTTAGATCATCATTTTCCTATTTTAAGAAGTCCTTTATAAAGAAGAATCTGCCTCTAAAATCATTGCCTGGCTTAATATATCTTCAGGGAGTCTCTATCCAAGTCACCTGGAAAAGTTCCAATCTCTAATAATCCAACTAGTTATCTACCACGGATTAGAGTGGAGACTAGCTGGCTAGTTCAGCTTCCTCAAAAAAGTAATTTCTCTAATATGGGGGAGGGGGAAGGAGGGAGGGAATTTACCTTTCAGGAATATCTTTAGTTAAAAACTTTGTGTTTTTAAAAATCCATTAAAGCTTCTAGCTTTGTAACTGTTTTCTATACTAAGAGATCTCAAAATCTTTGACACTAAAACTCAGGGAGTCATTACTACCTATTCTGAGATCACAGAGAATCCTCAAAATGTCTTCTCAAAGAATTTTCATTCCTCCCTTCTCTTACCCCAAAAAGTAGCCTCTATAAATGTTAGAAACGTTTGCATTAAATTCTGGGATTTATAGTAAGGAGGAGTATTAAGTTGCTTCTGAAAAGCATTGATTACAACACCCACTAGCAAAGAAAGCCAGAGTTATCCTGAAAAGAGAACAAACAGTATGTTGTTCCTTCCTGGAGATTTGCTATGGAAAATAGTGGGTATTTAAACAACAACCACAACAACAACAAAACAAAAAGCAACTCTTCCCCAATGGCTCCTTTTATACAGACCACAAAGGAAAAGATGGAATTGTGATATTGATAACATTAACAAAAGCCTTTCATCGCAAATAAAAAACACAAGCCATTAAAATACCCCTTAAAATAGTTGTCTCTAATATATTTGAAAGGGGAGAAGAAACAGAGACAGGAAAGAGGAAGGGAACAAAAAAAGACAAAATTAAATTGAATCTTTATCCCTATGCTGACACATTTCAGACCATGCTTATCAAACTATAGTGGGACAAAAATCACAAAGAAGCTGAGCGACATGCAGATTCCTGAAAACCTCAAATCAGTAGAGACAGCTGGAGTCCAAAGACCCAGGAATTCCTATTTTTAACACATCCCCAGATGACCCTGACACAGGTAACTCTTAAACTACACTTTGTGAAACACCACTTTTAGAAATACACATACACGAACAAAAAAAAAAACATATTCTGGATAATTTAAAACATCCTTTATCAGAACCTTGCAAATAAGTATAATAAGGTATACCATTAGTCTTTGGGCAGATCATTCGATTAGAGTAAGTAGGTCCTTAGTCATTATCTGTGGTGCAGAAAGCAACATAACCCAACTTGGCATTTAATAAAAGAGAAATAATCTCCTTTATTAAATATATAAATTATATATATATATATCCTACATATCATATATAAATATCTCCTTTGAATACGTGCACACACACACACACACACACAAACACTTGACAA